>NC_079366.1:2008205-2728205 GCF_021018895.1 Seriola aureovittata | reverse complement strand
TTCTTTTGTGCTGGTAGAAGTATTTTTGCACACTTTTGTGTGCACTAACAGACTGACCTCTACAGTCTTGTGTAGTGGATGTTTTGGCACCAGAGGTTCATGGTTATTGATAAGAGTAAAGCTATCTGAGCAGACCAGCTGTATCTGAAGGTAACAGACAGCGTGTAGAGAAGAGCTGTTTTTTTCAGAACTGAATATACACCAAGTGTCATGTAGCACTTGCTTCATTTTTTATTCCTTTTCTACTGAAAACCATTTTCCTGTTCAGAATAAAGACCCCAAAAGATATTTCTGTGTCCTGTGCCGTTCAATTTCCCCAGGCTATAAATGTATGCAAGTTTATTAAAACAACATGGATATAAAAATTCTATATGATTACAAATGTTGTTCTTATGAATTTGTCATTAATTTTAAACCTGTCTATATCTTCTCATTCCAGGAAAGTGGTCTTAGACTTTTGGACCCTACAACATACTGACAGGCTGTGTGATGGACATATATTCATGTAACATATATCTACAATATAATAATCCATACATAGACGTATGGACTGGACATACAGTATATGTCAATATATGAAATTGTTGAAATTTGTAATATTTCATATGTAATTTATACATATATATATGTTTTCATTTGTACATATATTTCATATATGGAAATTCTATATGTACACATGTTACATTCGTGTCTGGGTAACATTAACAATAATAATAACAATGATAATTTATGTCCCATTCATGGACAGAAATGTAATAAACATCAGTGACATACACATCCCTAGTGGGTTCACACCACAGTCCACCTGATATCAAACTCTGCTCTTTCCCTCAGTGACATTTACAGAATGAACAGACTGAACTGCATCTACCAGTCCATTCATCAGTCCATCAACAGATGTCAGGACCTGAGGCTGTTCTTTAACATACATCAAATCTAATCTAATCTAATCAAATCAGGCTTTATCTTTAAAGCACCTTTCATACAAAGACTGCAACACAAGGTGCTTAACAATAATAAAAAAGCAGTCAGATCACCTGAAACAGAGATGACAACAGAGATAGATCAGAAGGCTAACCTTTAAAAAAAAAAGCCTTGAGGTTTCTAGTGATCGTAAACTGAATATGTTTGGGACATGTGACAACCTCACCTGTGGCTGCAGCAGAGGATGATGGGAAATCTACTGTCTGCTGACAATAAATTGATTCATTGAAAGAAAACAGTGGACAGATTACTCATGAGAAATAATAACTCAAGCCTGCGTTGTCTGTGATCATCGTGTGTGTCTGGCTGTCTTCACACAGACACATTCATTCTCTCACAGTGAGCTCATTATGAGGACAGAGCTGATTGTCTAACAAACAACGTAGCTGTGTGTGTGTGTGTGTGTGTGTGTGTGTGTCTTGATCAGTGTGTCTTAGCTCTGAGAGAAGATTTCTGAGGTCCTTCACATAGACACACATACAGGAAAGAGACAAACACACACACACACACACACACACACACACTCACGCACACTCACGCACACACACACACACACACACACACACACACACACACACGCACGCACGCACGCACGCACGCACGCACGCACGCACACACACACACACACACACACACACACACACACACACACACACATACACACACTGGCCTGAAGATGCACAAAGAGTCAAAGGCCTGTTCTAATGGAAGATGACAAGTTCACTGCACCATTTAGACTGACATGCACTTCACTTTATACACACACACACACACACACACACACATACAGTACATATACAGTATACATACATACATATATATATATATATATATATATATGTGTATGTATATATATGTGTGTGTGTGTGTGTGTGTGTGTGTGTGTGTGACTCAGATACTCTTTATCCTAATCTTTATTATATAATTTATTATCTCTGTGTTTATTAACAGCAATGAATGAACAGCTGTAGGAGACAGTAAAGCCACAGAGGAACCAGTCTGTGGTTTGGGGTGACCCAGGTGTCTCAGGTCTCAGGTCTCAGGTCTCCGGTCCTGTGCTGATGTGGGTTTGATACCTGTGTTCACCTGCAGCAGCTGGAGATAAGTGCGGATGTGCTGAAAGATGCTGCTCACTCTGTATTGATACTCTGTATTGATACTTGTGAAGACGTATTGATTACTCTGTTGTGTAAACTGCTGCTGTGCTCTTTTACAGCACTGTCTGTGTCAGTGAACGCACCGCGGTCACAGGCCTGCTCAGTTTTCTACAGCTGGTCAAAGAGGAGATTATCCAGCCCCCACAGTGGCTGAGCAACATCTGGGCTAATGTGGCTAATATGGTCACATTGCCCTCTAGTCTGTTCATTTAGATATTGGAACCTGTGATAGTGACAGGAAGAAAACCAGAATTAATGTACTCCTGTCTCTTATTCATGTGGAAGACGATACAAGGAGGAGGAGGAGGAGGAGGAGGAGGAGGAGGAGGAGGAGGAGGGAACCTCAGTGACATGTCAGTGGTGGATGTGAGGCAGGCAGCCCACACCCACACAGGCTGTAAACACTGAAAATGATTATAATTACTGATCCGCTCATATTGTGAAAGGTCATCTCCTCCTCAAAATGACCCGCCAAAATGAAAGGCACATTTAAACTTTAACAGGCGCTAAACTGTGAGCAGCCGAAACAAGCCGACTTACAAATGTCACAGTTAGAGCAGTTAATTTAAAAGTTATAATAAAATGTCAATAACACCACACCACAATTTATCTGATGTCAGTCTGTGTGTGTGTGTGTGTGTGTGTGTGTGAACTTGATCTTCTGTGTGTTGAACAGTCTGTCAGATATTAGAAAATTCTGTTTCCTCAGTGAAGCAGGTTCACAGCTCTCTCCTCAGACCTTCTCTACGTTTGCTGGTTCTTGCTCTGAGAACTCTGATTCACGATTTTCCATTAATGCTCCGCAGACATTTTTAAAGTGGCTCAGTCTGACACACTGTGGTTTTATAGTTTTACAGCTGTGATTTCTACTGACTTTACCCAGTTTCATACAAGAGACGCAGAACAGCAGAGCCACAAGACACTGAACATAACTCAACTAAACTAACTAACTAACTAACTAACTAAAGCTGTTTCTTTATCAGCTCTTCAGCACCACAGACATTGAACAATAGGTCGTTTAGTATCTATTAATTTGTCAGACAATTATTTAAATCAGTTATTAAAAGGAGAATCCCCCTGACACAGGGTTCATAAACAGAGTCATTTCTCTTCACTGTGATGTGTGAAGAGCAGCAGAGACTCAGACTCAGACTGTCGGGATGAAGTCATCCACACACTCACTTGGAGCGGCTCCATGAAATGGTGAGCAGTGGAAACGCTGCCAGGACTCAGTGACAGCAGGCTCAGCGAGAATTTTCTGATCCACAGCTGGGAACCACACGTTCACCCAGCGGGGTGGGGGGGGGGGGGGTCCAGCCCTTCAGAGCGTGGACAGGAACATTTAGAAGACGACTGATCTGAGGGGGGCATGACAACGAACCCGATTCACCCCCCCGGGGAGGATGAATGTCCTCGGTCATCTTCTATACAGAGAAGCCATCTTCTTCCTGATGGTGGATAGCTCATGAAACATCCAGTGTGAAAGGTTCATCTGCTGGGCTACGTGAACGTGCTCAGTAAACCTGATAGCATTTCATTTTCCAGCCAGTCCTCCAACCTGATCAACCATCAACCCTCTGATTCGTCCAATAGCAGCGTCTCCTGAGACAGCGCCTGTATGGCGGCA
Source organism: Seriola aureovittata (assembly GCF_021018895.1). NCBI lineage: Eukaryota > Metazoa > Chordata > Actinopteri > Carangiformes > Carangidae > Seriola > Seriola aureovittata. The sequence continues at coordinate 2,724,437 of NC_079366.1, read as the reverse complement.
GGTGTAACAGACCCTGATTGTCACGGATAATTTGATAAACACGCAGACTGTACCAAGAGCGGTACCTACTTTCGTCGCCATGGTTACCATAATAACAGTCATGGCTTGGTTAGGTTTAGGAAAAGATGGTGTTTTGGGTTAAAATAAATGCTTCCTCAACATTATATGATCTTTGTTGTCATGGTTACTATAATATGAATAAATGGTCAACCTCTTCCTGACGGGGACTTTGTCTCTCCTTATACTACTTCAACACATTCTTCCCTTTGCTCCTGTCACAATTACTATGACCACTAGATGTCGCCTAGCAACACAATGTAACTACGGGTCATTATAACAGGACCTGTGGGCTCGTTTCTTACAGAAGGAAAAGTCCCGTCTGCTCATATTTGGTTAGTCTCAGAATCTGTTGGTATCAGGACCACAGAGCTGATCCAGCAGAATAATGATGTATCAGAGCATCAGGATCAGCATCGGCTGGATGCTCAGACTCTCAGCTGCTCACACTCAAGCTACTTTTCAGTAATGAAATTATGTGGCTCCCTCCACTGCCTCTCCGCCTCTCTCCTCCCCTGTGGGCCGGCTAAGTCCATGTGTATTGACTTATTCTCTGTCCATGAAGTGCCTTTCTATTAGCGGCCAAGATAATGAAATGGATATGAAGCAGATGATCCTCTCTCTGACTGCTGTCAGCTCTCCCTCTGACCTCCACATCAGAAATTCATTTCACCTGTTGGAGTTATCATTTCCTGCATGTGTCATATTTTTGACTTCATACTAAACCAGAAACCTCTTCTGATGTTTGTTTTATTTTCTGTTTTATTTTGATGGAATCATAAATGACAGGAAATGAAATGTATTTTTGAATGAATGAAGCTACATTTATTAACAGCAGCCAAGTCTCCAAGAGGTGGACCAGGACCTACAAAGATCTCCAGAGACCAGGTTCACATCAGAGACCAGGTTTACATCTAGAGACCAGGTTCACATCCAGAGACCAGGTTCACATCAGAGACCGGGTTCACATCAGAGACCAGGTTCACATCTAGAGACCGGGTTCACATCAGAGACCAGGTTCACATCTAGAGACCAGGTTCACATCAGAGACCAGGTTCACATCAGAGACCAGGTTCACAACTAGAGACCAGGTTCACATCAGTTACCAGGTTCACATCCAGAGACCAGGTTCACATCAGTTACCAGGTTCACATCAGAGACCAGGTTCACATCAGTTACCAGGTTCACATCCAGAGACCAGGTTCACATCAGAGACCACGTTCACATCAGAGACCAGGTTCAGTTTCAGGGACCAGGTTCAGTTTGAGGTTTCAATCTGAGTTGTGTTGATGATGACTATGATATTCATAAAACTATGTCAAGTGCAGCTGTATATTAGATTAGTACGGAGTAAATGTAATGCAAAAACATAAAGACAGTGACTGTTGCTGTGATTAATATTTATATCACATATATCTTTATATAACATATAACTTGCAGGAGAAAAACTAAAATGTATTTCAGGAAAATCACCAAGATTAATTTTAAGTCTACTCCATATTTGTATAATTATTTGCTTTTTCAGGGCAGCACATTATTGCTAACATCATGTTCCTGAACAGCCCCTGACTCCACTATCTCCTGACTGAGTGAATATTTTAAGAATTAAAGGACAACATCTGTGATTCTGCAACTTTTACACCTTTAAATATGAATCTCAAAATACCTTACATCAGCGGTTCCCAACCTCTCCAACGCCACTTGAGAATCTCTAAAATGTTGGCGGCCCACATCCGACCCCGGAGGCTAAATAACGCTCAGAGCACTTTTTATTTTAATGATAACGATCAAACATTCAGGATTGAACTGAAAGCAGAGGAAAGTCAATTTAATTTTTTTTCTTTTTGGGGAGAGATCACTTGTTGATTCACCATCTGTCTCTGACTCTGTCCTTTTGATTCTCAGGTTTCGACCATGGATGTGATGTTAGCTGAGATAATAAACATGTATGTGATGTGGTAGCGACAACATTAAAGTTCCTATTATTGACTGATCACAGTGATAGACCTTAATACAAAAATAAAACATTTAGGGTTTTTAAACATCTTTAATGTTCATAAAAATGATTTTGTTTTAAAAAATTAAAATATTTATATTTTATTTTATTTTTTTATTACTACATCCACCTATTTTCATCAAAATTGTATTGTTTAGCAAATTATTTGTCGGCCCACCCCTTTTTCTTCCACTCATGTCTGTACAATATGAACATCAAGGACTAGAGTCCTTACCTGTTTAATCATTATAGTGACTATCAAGTTATTTAGAAGTTACACTATCATAAAGACAAGATGTTGAGTGTGATCTGAGCTGTTTCAGTGATTTACACGTTAATATAAGAACCTTCAGGTCAGTACTTTTCACATGACTTTTGGCAGTGAAGATACACAATCATACAATTGTGTGTCATAATAACAGGAAAGGGAAAGAACCTGATAAACAGAAGTGGAGGGTTTCCAGTCGGCCCCAGAGATACACAGACTAAACAAACAGTCAAACAAACAGATTCAGATCAAGAATCTCAAAACTCAAATCCCCGACATCAAAGCTACAGGAAGTCATCGACAAGAAGATCAGATCAAAACCTCTGTCAGATGCCCTGTTTCAGATCTGTCACACTGTCAGATCATATGAGAGAACATGACACTATGATGAAGATTATTTTGCAGAAGCAAAATACACCATACAGCAAATAACACACAGTGGTTTCAGGAAGTAGTCAGTCACACTTTGTTGTTGCTGTCTTCTCTCAATGATCCATCACGACAGAGTGACAGATGTTTTTAAATTTTTTTGGAAATGTTTCAAAAATCAAAAACTTCAATCTACCATTGATAAAACTCTTCAGACCTTTAGTCCAATTCTTTATAGGACCCCCTTCATCAGCTTCAGTCTTGAGTTTCTACAGGCTCTGAACCTGGATCTGGTCAGTTTATCTCAGTCTTCCTGACAGATCCTCTCAGACTCAGACTGGACAGGAAGTGTCTGTGAACAGTTCTCTTCAGGTCTCTCCACAGATGGTCTATGGGGTTCAGGTCTGGACTTTGGCTGGGACACTCAGGGACAGTCAGAGACTGATCCTGAAGACTCTCCAGTGTTGTCTTGGCTGTTTGCTTCAGGTCACTGTGGAGCTGAGAGGTGAACCGTCGCTCCAGTCTCGGGTCTCCTGGACTCTGGATCAGGTTTTCTTCAAGGACCTCTCTGTATTTGTCTCATTCATCCATCATCAGGTCTGACCAGTCTCCCTGTCCCTGCTGCTGAGAAGCCCCCACAGCATGATGCTGTCCCCCATGCTTCACTGTAGGGATGGTGTTGTCCAGGCGCTGAGCAGGACCTGGTGTTTGGAGTCCAGAGAGTCTGGTTCCTCCTGGTCTCAGAGTCTTTAACGTTTGTCAGTCAGACTCCAGCAACTTCATATGTCACTCTCAATGTCTCTCTCTCGTCTCTCTACCATAAAAACCTGAATGATGCTCATCTTTCCAGCAGCTTCTCCATCTCTGCAGGGACTTCTGAAGCTCCTCCCTGACCCAGGTCCCTCTGATCTGCTCCCTCAGTTTGTCTGCACACCAGCTCTAGAAGAGTCCTGCTTCCAGTTCTTGTTCCCACGGTTCTCCTGGGAACACTCAGACCTTTGTGTCCTGACCTCTGTCTCACCACAGTTTGATCACAGAGGTCTACAGAGAGCTCACTGGACTTTATGGTCTCTGTCCTGACCTGCAGGTGAACTGTGGGACCTGATACACACAGGTGTGTGTCTTTGTGAACTCTGTCCAATCAGCTCAGTTCACCACAGGTGGACTTCAGTCCAGGTCTAGACTCATCTCAGTGATAATTAAAGTAAATAGGAAGCAGCTCATCACAATTTGAAGACTTTAGTTAATCAAAGGTTCAGATTTTATGAAAGTGATTTTTTTGGGGCATTTTGCCTTTATTGTTATAGTGCAGTCAGAGAGAGACAGGAAAGTCATGGAGAGAGAGAGGGGATAACATGCAGCAAAGGGCCAGGGGTCGGACTCATATCCATGGCCACTGCAGTTAGGACGTAGCCCATGTGACACATGTTCTACCAGGTGAGCCATCAAAGCAGCCCCAGGTGTTTAATTTGAATACATTTCTAAAACATGTTAGTGTATCAGTGAGAGTGGACTGATGGACCATTTACAATGAAATCTACTACACAGTACAGTGACGGGGTCTGAAGACTTCCTGAAACCACTCTACATAAAAAATCACTATTCCTAACATGATGCAGCTCAAGGAGTTTCAGAGTACCAGTTCTTCAGACTGTGGGTCTGTGTTATATGAAGAAAGCCTCAAGGTAAATGGCTGTTAAGGTGTAAAGGGGCGTGGCTCAGGTGGTAGAGCAGGTAGGACGCTGATCCCTGGGTTAAATCAGGGATGTCCGAAATCACTCACTACTCCCTCTATAGTCCACTACAACTGTACAGCTGATGGTCACTAATCAAGCAATATATACCATCATGCATTTGGCTCTTGCTGAAAGACTGAAAAACGGTGCAGAGAAAATCACCCAAGTAGCGTCCAAAAGTGTTTTTTTTCATTTTGCTGATGAGCTCACTGTACAGTCCTCTACACTGAACTCCCTGGAGAGTGAGTAGGGAGGAGGGAGGAGGGAGGAGGGAGTGAGGGAGGGACACAACCCGGATTTTAATTGGTCTAATTCATGTCACCTGGTGTGTAACACTTGGTCATGTGATCATGATTTTTAACCTTTATAGAGTTGTGAAGTGGGAGGGGCATCAGCGTATGTGGATACAGAACCATGGGTAACTGTAGATTTACATATTTGAGATAATGGCCACTGGTTTTAATTCTTTCAACTTTGCTCGGATTTCTTTTGCTGTCGTGTCGTTTTGGCATAAACACTACAGCACCCATGGTCCTCGGCCTCTGTTGTGATGAAGCCAGCTGTATGTTTGTTGCTGAAATGCACCATAGGAGTTGTGATTAATTTTTCCCCATCAGTTTTTATGTTCAGAGGCTTGTACCATTGACCTTTGACCTGTTATTAACAAACCAGATAGTTTCATACTGATCCAAGCCACAGCTGAACTCTCAAAGCTCCTCCCACTTGGGCTGGGATTAGTTTTATTATAATCATGTGGCATAATATAATTGATTTAAAGTGATTCAATACATTTTTGTTTTAAGTTGGCATCAGATGGGACTTACTTTGAATGCTCTAAAATAATTAGTAGATATTTGAATCCCTGCGTTTCATGCTGCACAGGTGAATTGTTCATTATCGATGATATTGGCCAGCAGCACATCATTCATCTGTTCAGTAACAGACAGTCACTCACAGTTTGTGCAACAGGCTACACAGTTAAATCTAAATTTAAACTGATTCAACACCTGAACCAGGTCTGTGACAAACAACCAATCAGAATCTGTTTCTGGATCACACAGTTACAGCTGTGAAAAACATCATTAATGCTCTTATTATAAAATCCCTGTCACCTGTCCTGCCACATGTCATCACACACCTGTACTTCTTATTTATTAAATGAAGGAGGAGGGAGAGACAGGGATGTGGGAATGAGATGAATGGATGAACAGAAGGAGAGAGGGGCTCAGAGCCTGGAGAGAAAAATGCTTTGTGATTGGCTAAAACAGGTTCCTTCCAGAAAAAAAACACAGGAGTCTGCCTATCACACAACAGAAGACAGCTCCACAACAGCGTTACCATAGATACAGTGTTAATAAACGTTTCCACGGCGATTAATGCAAATAACATTTGATTTTTCATCACAAATGCCCGACCATGGTTTGTATAAGCAGCGCTGCTCACATCTGAGTCAGACTGAAGGTGCTATGAAGAAAATGGACACGCCCATTTTCACCGCTAACAACAACAATATGAGAGGATGAAAACATGAAAACATGAAAACAAAATGTAGAAACATAAACATACAGAGGAAGGTGATTTAAAATGTGTATGATTTGAAATGAAGATGAAGAGAAAAAAAAGAGGCTGGGAAAGAGGGCGGGAACCGACAGAGCGAGATGGAGGTGAGTGAGATGAGTGAGAGATGAGTCAAAATAGATGGAGGAGAGAAAGAGAGAAAGCGCCAGAGACAGTGAGAGAGAGAGAGAGAGTGAGAGAGAGATGCTGATAGACCCAGAAAATCAAGTCTGAAATCAACTGAGTCAAAAAGGCTGAAGAAAAGCACAGAAAGGGAGAGAGCCAGTGAGAGAAGAAGAAAATGGAGGGAAAGGGTAGAGAGCGACACAGACACCAGAAAAAAAAGGGTGACACGCATAGAGCGAGGGAGCGAGGAGAGGAGAGGAGAAGGGGTTCAGACAGGCGTGAAGCATCAACAATGGAGCCGAACAAAGAAAATCCCAGTGGAGGCATCAATCACTGCTCCACTTATCCTCGTCCTCCTCGTTCTTACTCTTTATTTCAAGGTTTTGCCCCACGCTCCCTCCTTCTATCTGCTCCCCCTCCACCACCCCTTCCCCCTCCCCGCCACTCCCACCTCCTCCATCCATCCATACATCCATCCATCTGTCTGTCCATCTGTCCGTCCAGCCTCCAAAACAACAACGACCCTCCACTGTTTGCCAACTCCTCTCGTTCTCACCCCAAACACTCTGCTTTGTTCTGCAGCTACTCATGGAAACACAGAACAGAACGGGCCAGTCTAACGCCTGGTCTTATCACAAGCACACGTATAGACAGCACCGTTAAAATTCCCAGCCTGTCTTTGCATTTCTGCTCAACAGAGTGGTGAGAAAAAAAACAGCTTGTGAAAATGTTCATATTAAATGTACAAACTAAGATGTGATGCTGTTGTTTTCTGCAGGACGAGTACGTTATCCTTCATCTCTCTGCACACAACACACACACAAAGGAATCCCATGACACCAGGACAGAAGGATGAACAGAACAATGGCAGAATGGTTCATCTGATGAAAGATAAAAAAGAACAAACTGTTATTCCGTCCTACCTTTCTGGCTTTGCGATTCATCCATGTTTTCCTCCATTGTGGCAGGTTACAGTCCTTTTGTCTCTGTTTCGTATGAAGCTGTTTAAAGCCCCTTGCTAGCTCTCAGCACTGTGTGTGTGTGTGTGTGTGTATGTGGGAGGCTGTGTATGTGTGTGAGTGTTTTTTCCCTCCCTGCAGATGATGGAGGCGCAGGGAAGTCCCTGTTTCAGTGCTCCGCTCTCTCTCCTCTCTCTGTGCTCCTCCAGCATCACTTCATCTACCCACAGATATTTATTTACATAATGTCTCCATCAAACACAGAAAACAGCAACATAAACAGCAAAATTCAATATTTCCTTTATATAAAACCATAAGTCCAAGTCAAGACTGAGACTAGGAAACATGGTAAACAAAGACAGTCACAGTAAACAGTATATTTTAATTTTGTTGAGATTTTATGTTTCAGAGTTTAATGTGATCGAACCCCGAAAATCACTCAAGGAAAAATGAAGCCAACATTTTAGTGACAAAACCTGCAGTTCCTCTAATGACCACTAGAGTCTGGCTCCACCAGTGGGGCAATCCCCATAGACTCCCATGTTATAATGTCCAACTTTACAGTTGTACTTTAATTAAACATGTTTACAGCCTGGTACAAAAGACAGTTTTGGTTTCTATAGCTAATTTCTTCCTTCATGACAACTGTACGTGGATGAATTTTTATACATCTCACCTGTTTACATTTTATTGAGGCTTTGAATTTAGCATAATGGAGTGCGTGGCCTCTTTGAGTGACAGGTGGGTGAGCGTATGCTTACCACAAACTGGCATGAACTGCCTGAGCTCCACCCACGGCCCACCTATTTGCCCATTTTTGGATTAGCTGGGAGTTAGGGGCGGAGTCAGACCCTGCAAAGATGGTGACGGTAGAGCAGCTCACTCTCAAACCTGTGGGTGACGTCACAGAGGCTATGTCCGTCATTATTTTCAGTCTATGAGGGAAACAAACTGATTTTAATCCTCCAGGAAGCGAAAATCTTATCTTTTATTCAACACACTTTGTAATTTTCTGCCACTAGGGGTCTCTCAATCACAATAGTCTTCAGCTTCTCTTGGTCTGGATTCCTTCAGTGTCAGTGGTTCAGGAGGTTTTTACCTGGAGCTGAATTATCCACAGAAGTTTCCTCCTCTCCACAAGAAACAGAAAAACAAAACAGTTTGACATGTAAAATGTTCTGATTCACTGTTGTTGCACGGCGGAGCAGGTGCAGGTGGGAGCAGCTGGTGGTGACCTGAGCTTGGGGCCATCGTTGCCAGCCACCCACAGTGCTAAGTATTCAGGGCACACTGGAGGTTACAGTGGGTATATTTTAGCACCGGGTGCTTTGCACTGAGATTGAATGTTTGTGTCTGTCATTCACTCTAAACATAGATAAAAGAATAACAAGCATTCTTCATGTGAGGGTAGATTCTTTATTTGGAAATTATAGCTTAATATGTGACAGTCTGATGTAGTAAAATTTTAAAAAAGTATATCTGATTATCAGAATAATCTAACGGGCCAGATATTATTGCTGGTGGGCCAATTTTGGTCCTTGGGCCACCAGTTGCCGACCACTGATATAAAGTAAGCAGCTAAACAGTTAAGGTGGAATGAAATAATATCCTGGTCTTAACTTGTTGTACAATGATGTTGTACAAATTTTCTTTTTTTGTTGACTCGTTGTTATGTCTTCCAAAATGTTTTAGTTTTTAAAATTTCCATATGTATCAACAATCTCATTCCTTCTGCCACTACCCAGAGCTTAGGCCCATGGGTCAGGGCCAGAATGCAGCTTTGTCTTCCACCTCAGCTCCCTCTTCACCAAAACGGTCCAGTAAAACCCCCAATTACTGCTGACGCTGCCCTGATCCACCAGTCAATATCCTGCTCCATCTTACCCTCACTGTGAACAAGACTCCAAGATACTTGAACTCCTTAGCAGCACTCACTCCCAACATGAATAGAGCAATCCTTCATCTTCCATAACAGATCTCTGATTTGGAGATGCAGTCAGTAAAAGTAGAGAGGCAGCTCTCAGTAGAGTAGAGGTTGGCAATATTCACACTTGTGCAACATAAAACACACCAGTAGTTATACTTTTTTATACATTTATTTACCATGTGCCAAAGCAAGAACATACAATGTCTGATTAATCATCTCTAAACAGTGTTGTTCCTGTTCTTCTTCTGCAGCCTGAGAACTGAGTCAGCCCAGTGATGCTGATGAGACAGGGTTCAGAGGAGGGAGCAGGGAAACACAGCTACAGGTGTGAATACTGACACTGCACAGCGTTATGAGTGCAAAGGAGAGGATGCAGTTTGTAGGGGCAACATGTACAAGCCTCAGACAAGATGTGTGTTTTATTTAAGCACTGTACGAGTTCCCAATCAGGAATAAATTCAAAACCTGTTTTAAACGCACACAAGTCTTGAATAAGGTGGCCAAAATTCTATAGATTCTCTCATTATGATGTAGAAACAAATAAAAGACTCAAACAAACAAACGCACGCACGCACACACACACACACACACACACACACAAAAGAGCAAAAAGTTAAATGCCACAAACATTGAGTTTTGGTTATCATTATAAGGCATCAGAAAGTATCCACAACCCCAAACTTTATTGTGTTTTAGGTTTTATTTTGACATTTGAACCCATTAATCTAGACTTAATAATCCATAATGACAAAGTGAAAACATGTTGCAGCTCCAAACTTTGACCAGCTGCTTCCTGTTTATTTAATTATCACTGACATGAGTCTACACCTGTACTGGAGTCCACCTGTGGTGAACTCAGCTGATTGGACAGAGTTCAGAAAGACACACACCTGTGTGTGTGTGTGTGTGTATCAGGTCCCACAGTTTCCGAATAATGTGTCCACTGACTGAGGTCACAGAGGTCCACTTACCAGCACCTTCTAGTTGACCTGAGATCTGTAAGAGCAAAGATGACTGTGCCTTTGCAGTTGTGGCCCCTCCCCTATGGCCCCCTCCCTCCGGAACCACCTCCCTTAGGCATAAGAAACACTGGCTCAGTTGACAGTTTTAAGAAGCTGTTAAAAATGTTTTCTTTAATGTTTCCGCTTTACAGCACCTTGTAACCCTGGTTTCAAAACATGCTTCATAAATAAAGTCTACTTAACTACTCTGAGTAAAAGGAAAAAAAAAACTAAAACTAAAAACTTCGGCACCATCTGGTGAGCACCAGGTCCTGCTCATCACCTGGGTAATAGCAGCCCTACAGTGAAGCATGTTTCTAAATACATTTGTGAAATCATGTTTTCACTTTGTCATAATGTTTTAATGACTGTAGACCGGTGGCAATACAATACAATAAAGTCAATATAAAGGGACAGGGTCTGAATGAAGCCGCTGTAACCTGTCAGTATATTGTAGTGAAGGTTGAGCTATACAACTCATGAGCCTGTGCTGCACACACACACTCACAGATGTTAAAGAAATGGTATGGTATTATTATTATTACTATTATTATTATTATTATTATGCACAACAAGAAAACCCATTTGAATAAGCATTTTAGTGTTAAGTCTTTATTGATATCTGATCGGCTTCAGCTGCAGTTTCCATGTGAGTCCTTGAAATCTTTCCCGCAGTGATGTTTTTTACAGTCATCAAACTTTTGCTTTGTCACACACTATCCTACATCTTCATTAGCTAGACAAAGCAGTTTAAAGCTAGCTGTGTTATGTATTCAAATACGTGCAGAGCTGAAGCAGCACGGCCGAAGTAAAGACACACTTTTAGAACGTTCCATTTTAATCCCTAAAAGCACATAGTGAGTGTTGTTATGTGCCTCAGTCCATGCTTTATTTGATGCACCATGGTACATTCTACAGTCTGCAGGCTCTGTGGTATCATGTGGTGAAACGTGACAGTCAGAACAGATCATCAAACCGAGACGGATTCATTTTAGTGATGGTGATGATGATGATGATGATGATCTGTTTGTGTGTAGAACAGAACAAAGAAACATCAGACAGTTGTTTATGAGTACGATCTTCTGCAGCTGGTTCAAACCAGCCCACGTCTTTGTGGTTAGTGTTAGTTTATTCCTCCTCTGCTCGTTGTGTTGTACATTAGTGTGGATCTCATTCCATAGATCTGTTCATGCTGACAGTAAGAGGTGCCACATGTGGCCATGAAGCGCCCTCTAGCTGATATGAGTGAAAACTGCACCAGCCTGTCCCTGGCCCCAAGCCTCAATCATCCTCAACCTTGAAACTGTGATGGAAACTTCAGGAAGTCTCCTAAAGCTTTGGGATAGTTTAAACTAGTGTGTGTGAAATCTCCAAAGAATTGTGTGTTTTTCTTCACATCTTTTGCTTTATTGAGACCGTGAGGTTTTCAGCTTCTCTGTTTATTTTTTACCAGAATTTTCTCTGGAAATGATCCAGCAGACAAAAGAGAAGTTCTTAAATTTTAAGCTATCAAGCTATTAAATCTGATTAAATTATAATTTTTGTATTAATTCTGCTGTAAAGTTGGACATTTTAACATGGCAGTCTGTGGGGATTGACTCTGTTAGAGCCACTACTAGACTCTAGTGGTCATTAGAAGAACTGCAGTGTTCGGTATTTCAGTGTTTCAGTCTGGAGGTTGATGCTCTGATAATACATGTGGTAAATTACCACAAATAAATAACCTCAATTTAGCCCCATTTCTGTAACATCTTTCAAAGCAAGAACACTGTAAACACACCTGTCACTGAGTGAGCTGCAGCTTACAGGTTTTAAAAATACACACTCAGCGATCAAAGCATTTCACACGGAGGCTCCGACACTTTTACAGGAGCACCAACCTGAGGATGAGATGTGACAGATCGGTTTTTTTTGCACAGCAGCTAGCAGCTCACTCTCTTTCCACTGCGTCTGTGTGTGCATGTGACTACATCACTCTTTGCAGTTGTGTGTGTCCTCAGTCCGAACAGAAAGACAAACTAAAGGTGTTAATCGGCTTTTATTGGTGGGGTTTACCTGCATTTAAAAAACCAGCTTATATCTGATCATTTTGATGGAAAAAGGGTGTTACTGTACCTTGTACCTTAGCATGTGACAAATAAAACTATAAACTGCTGTTTAGTTTAGCATCATGTATACCTGAAACATAAAATGCAATAATATAACTATGGATTATAAAGAAAACAAAACATAAAATATATATTTACATCACCCCCTCCTCCTCCATCACCGTGAAAATATTATCATATCTTGATATTTGAGATCGACGTTATGGAGATATAAAATGTTGGATATCGCCCAAGCCTAATTGATACCCCTCAGTGTGACCTACACTTACCATGAATGTTATTATCTCAGATGGCCATGTCCAACTCTTTATAAATCCATGTAGAAATCAGAGAAAAAAGACAATGAGAATCCTCTCAGAGTATTAAAAACTAGAAGTTCCAAGATAGCTTAGAGGAAAGCATCTGCTACAGGTACTGGACTGGACAATTGGGCTATGTTGGTGTTAGCATTTTAGCATCTATCAGTTTAGCTTTATTCCTACAAAAGTCAGATTTCACTCTGACTGGATTTTATATGCAGTACACAACAAAACTGAATGCCCCCTGTTCAACATCACTAATGTGATTAATTACAAATCCAAATTAATACTTTTAGGCAGAACATTGACTAGGTTGTGTCTTCTGTGATTGGTAGTCTGGCTCCACCTGTACCTGCTCACCTCAGGTTGAGTCTCCTGCTGATGCTCCTGCTCCCTCTCCATCTTTATCAAGCTCCTTCATGTGGAGCCATGGGCATAGATAGATAGATAGATAGATAGATAGATAGATAGATAGATAGATAGATAGATAGATAGATAGATAGATAGATAGATACTTAGTTTATCCCCTAGGGGAAATTCATGACTTCATGCTCCATTAGACACAACCAGGACAGAAGAGAGAAAACTGTGGAGTCCAAAGGTTCTTCTAGAACTTGTTCACCAGTTAGCTTTAATTTGAAGTGTGACCACCTGTGTTACAGTGAGGTTGAACTTTGTCTGACCTTTGTTTTTAATTATACATCAAATACCTGCACTTTAAGTTAAAGACAATACAGTTATTGTGAGATTATACAGTTCTTAATCATTTAACATTTATTGGTGCTGCACAGACTTCATGAAAACAAGACCAGGTCTAAACCTTGTATATGTCCGGACCAGCTCTGGTCAATTCCTAGTTCTATAACCATGATGTCGTCTGACAAAATCAACAAACACATAAATGAAAGACAAAGACAAACTGAGCTGTGATTTCAACTGTATTTACTGTACAATGATCACTCAAAGAGAAAGTTAGAGGTCACAATGTCTCTCACACAGAGCACAGCCTCCGTCTGGGATCCACAATAATTGGGTCTTTATTCACTTCAACTCCAAAACGTAACAGACTTTTATTAGAGGCAGGTCTTTATGTCTAACTGCCTCTGTCTGATTTGTAGAATTGAGTGGTGTTTTTGCATTACATGTTAATACAAACTCACTTCCTGTAACTTAAGTGTATTGTCTCATTTGCTGTTGCTGGTGTTTCTGTTCTTTACATGCTATTCAGATCTGCTAGTTTCTTTAGCAGTTACTGATGACTTCTCTCTCTCCCTCCCTCTCTCCTGCTCTCTCTGCCTCCTTTAGTAATAATGATACATGTAATGAAAATAGTTTATTTTCTGTAATGGAGGAGAGGCTCAGTGTGTTGGAAGTGCTCCTCCTCTTCCCTGCAGTTCCCGAGCAGCAGGGAAACCAGAGCGGCTCGGTAGACTGCCTATAACAAGAGGTGTAGCCCTAAGTCCCTGGACACCATCTACACATGGTCCAGACCTGAACCAGGTTTATACCCAGTCTGTTTGAAAAAAGTCTCTTCTAGAGACAAATCTAGAGACAATTAGCAAAGTTTTCACACTGCAGCTGTAAACACCCCCTAATATAACCTGTTTGATCCAGAAACTCCAACTCAGTGAGGTGGAAATATGATCAGTCAGTCAGTCAGTCAGTCAGTCAGTCAGTCAGTCAGTCAGTTGAGATCATAGGGCTGGTCCTGCTTTTGTGGTCCAGCCAATGATACATGTGTATATAAAACAGTAGAAACAGGCAGACGTCACTCTGGACAGGATTAAAATCTTCACATTTCCCCAGAGAGATAAATGCAGTCTGACAGGAGCTTCAGTAGCAGATTTTTGGGGTGTCCCATTTTTCAAAGACTTCATTTGCTCTGTTGAAAAAACAACTCTCAAGATTTTGATCAAAATTGATGAATTTAATAGAAAATGAAATTGTACCAGAGGCAAAGTGAAGAGTGATCATTTGCACATTTCTCTCAGTGGTTGACGTGTCTGGGAGCCGTTCTGTGGTAAATCATTTCAACTTGATTGTAACACCATGAAAATCTGATGAGAGTTACCACATGTGGTCATTGCAAAACTGATATGAATCCATGAGAGGAAATGGAAGCAGATACCTTGACATTTTCAGCTTCTCATTACCTGGCGTTTGTCACGTCTTTATCATGTTGTAGAAGTTTGTCAGCTAACCAGCTAGCTTCTAACTAGCAGCACAAATAACAGCTTCCTGGTGAAAGAAAATAGCAGACTTGAGTTCTTAAAAGCATACACTATACGTAACAAGAACCACATTTATACTGCAATTAATATTGTTAATATCATTATTATTACTATCATTATTAAACACTAAAATGCAGCCAGGCACAAAGCTTCAGGCTGACAAGTTCATCTGAAAGAAAAAACTCAAAGTGACATGCAAACGTTCTCTTCATCCTCATCTTCCTCCTCCTCTTCATCATCATCATCATCAGTGCAGTATTTTTATTAAAAGAAATATTTTTGTTCACAGTTTCTTCTCCACCTCACAGCAGTGAGAGCTCCCTATTGGCTCAGGTTTCAGTATCAGCAGCTGCCATTGGCTGAGCATGGAGAGCTCTGATTGGTTCTCAGTCTGTTTGGCACATCTTCCGGTTGGCTTTCTGAACTCGTATGACAACACTGTGTGCATGTGTGCGTACAAAGAAGTGTGTATCTGATATAATGTGTGTCAGTGAGTACTGATGTACTGTAGGTAATTAGGAATGTGTGTGTGTGTGTGTGCATGTGTGTGTGTGTTGTTGTGTTAGTGTGTTGACCTATAGACAGAGATGGGCAGTAATTTATATAAACCTGTATTTAAAGTGGCACACCATCAATCAGGTGTCATGTCTCCTGTGGCTCTGGAGGAGAGTTGTCAAGTCAGAAAAAAATAACCCTGGTGATGTCATAGTGATGTCACATCGTCTCATCTAACAGTTTCAAAATATGTTCATCCAATCGTAACATTTAATCTTGGATGGATTTGTCTATAGCTGTGTCCCATTTCAGGGGTCACTGACGTAAATTGAACTGAAATACTTACTTTTACCAATACTTATATTTATGGGTGTAATCCTCAGTCTCTGTGGTGGTGTTTGCTTTCATTACTGGGCAACAAAGGATCCACCTCTTGGATCCTTCGTGGTCCAGGAAAAGAAGGACTCTTTGAAATGAGACAGTCTAGCCATAAGGTGAACTTCGGTTTCAGATGCAGCCTCAAAGGATGAGATCCTGAACTGGGACACAACTCAGATCTCTGACTGATCATGTTCTGAGTCAGTTATCTACTTGCTGACCCTTTTGTTCTTTAATGAGGCCAGGAGATTTTCACAAACGTTTAACTGAAGTGAACTCAGATTCTAAGGCCCTGATTTAGTGTTTTATTTAAATGTGATGATAAGGTTGTTCATTATACATCCTTTAAAGGACCGATATGTAAGTTGTCTCTGCTGCTGAATGTAGTTTCTTGACAGGAGCAGGTGGAGGTGATGTCACCTGACATGAGCTTCAGCCATCATTGTCCTTATAATACAAGAGGTTACAATATGTCCTCTGAGCAGCCACATCATCTTGACTCACTATCAGAGAGCTAGCTAGTAAGAAATAGAAACAAAACAAGAGTTAACATTGGTGTTTGTTTCCACCTCTGGAGACAGCTGTTGGTGAGTAAAGGGCTGAAGTTTGATGCTGAACTCATAATGTTTCTTCTAGACTGGTGAGTAAACAGCAGTTAGTGCTATCGTTAGCTATGTAGCAATAGTAAAAACATGCATATTGTTCTTTTAAAGGTGTTTCAGAGACAGTGGGGATGAACACGAACAGTCGTACTGGTTTGAATAAAGTCAGTTCTTCTGTGAGATTTGAACTGATTGTGAAAAGAGAAAATTGAAACATTAGCTGGTTTTTTAGTTTTTCCAGGATAGAAAAGGCATAATTTAAAAGGTGCCAGAGCCTCGACATCCGATGATTGAATACACTGCGAAGGTCTCATGAAGCATAAAATCTGTCAGGGAAGAGAGCGGCGTCTGTCTGAACAGAGAGTAAAGTCAGATGAGGCTCCTCTGACCTGCAAACATCAAACAACCCACAGGGATCAGAAACACTTCTGTGAGCTGTTAGATGATGGGTTTGACGGGACTACTATATTAATAGCCTGTGCCACAAACCAGGAACACAGAGAGAGTTTGATAGATGTAGGGATTTACCAGTCACAAAGGGGCATATGAAGTAATACTGTTGTATTATGGGAACTGCAGGACTGTGTGTTTTTGGAGCTTGACTGATAATAGAGACCAAAGGTCAAGATACGCAGGTTCACTGACTCTGTAGAAGTCCAGCACCTTTTTCTGAACATCATGAAATACTTTCTGCATTACATCTGCTGCATTCAGTGTAACAGGATTTATTAGTGTTGTCCCTGTTCAGTAAATGAATGAGCAGTGAATGCATGTGATATCATTTTGTATCCATGCAGAGCAGTGCAGCAACATCCAGTGTGTCCAGTATGGAAGCAAACTGCTGCTGCAGGTCCAGCACATTAAACATTTGCCTAAAACACGATGTGACATGTGACATCAACGGAACATAAAAACTATTTATGATTTTAGCAAATCATTCAGATCCATGGTGTAAACAGCAGCCACAGGTGTAGTTTTTTGGGATGAAACCATTCATGACCATGACTACAGTTTCTGCCCCCCTAGCCGCTGCTCAGGTCGGTTCTGACTGATCCCCATTGGTCGCTTCATTTCATCCATCACAGAGCGTTCACTCACCTGGCAAATGTACAGCTACACTGTCTCTTTACCTGATTGCACAAGAGTGGGTGTGTGTCCACGTACAACATGTCAGGATCATATTGGAAAATAACTGAATCCTTACCTGTAAAAGGGCCTGAAACTGACCTGAAAGTGAACAGATCCACTAGTGGAACCTGTTGTGTTCGTGTTTTAACTCATGCCAGGTCGGCTGTAACCTTACAACGTCACTACAGTTAACTTCTACTGACAGCGTGCTCCTTCTAGCTCCTCCTCTGACCTACACCTCACACTTCCCTTATGAACCACCAGGGGTCAAAGTGCGGTTCCCAGGATTGAATATCCTTTTCTCACCCACAAATACTGACTGGGACTAAATCCAAGTCCATCCCAGTGAAAACTGTGCAGTCTCTGTGTTGTTTTAACCCAGTGGCTCTCAGTGATTTCGTCTGGTGTTTTTGATGTGACCACTAGGTGTCGCCAAAGTCAGAAATCCTTATTATTTTCTAATAACGTAAATTTCAAAATTATACACATACACACTTGTTGTCTGCCCAGCCCTGTGTATAGTGTGTGTGCGTGTGTGTGTGAGTGTGTGTGTGTGTGTGTGTGTGCGTGCGCCAGTCCATGCATCTCTTGGGTCTGGTAAAAGTCTCTACTAATTAGGGATTTTCAGGCAGAAAAAGGAAAACAATCAGGAATAATAACATCATTATCATTATCTGCTATCACAATTACTATTATTTCATGGATGTGATTTTTCAGGATGTCAGTTTTTGTTCGTAGCACTTGCACTCACTTTATACCCATGATTCCTGATCACATCCCAGGTTAATGCTGTTATTGCGTTAACGTCAGCATCACTGTTGTCCTAATAATTCTATACAAGATGAGCCTCCATGGCAAAAAATCTACTAAACAATGATGCATGTTGGTTTAGAAAACTGTCCCCTGTGCTTGTGTTTCATGAATTTGTAAATGAGCAGCCATCACTCGCTGATGGTCAAGAGATTCACTCCATAGGTGGGCAGGTCTTTGCTGACGCCTGACAGCCAAGTGGTGTGCGGACGACATTGGTCCAGTCTTTCTAGGCTAGATGTACAGAGTGAGATCAGGAGTCCTCAGAGAGATGTGATTGGCTAAACTCCAGATTGAAAATCAGGGCTGATCGGCTTCAGTGATGGTGATGTGTCACTGAAGAAGATGACAAGCGTTTCCGTTTACTTTCAGAGGGGAAGGAACTATGTGTCTGGACTGGCTGTAAGGCACTGACTCAGGTGTGGTCAGGAGAGATCAGTCATGCTGAGGCTCATGGGTAATCCTGGACGGAGGTAAGCCACCGGGACACGGCCATTCTCACTGGTCGATCCTGTGATGGACAGACGAGCTTTGGAGCGCATTGCATCTGTGAATTTCATCTGCACAAGGGAAAAATATGTTAACCACATTTGAATCATCACAGCAGAGAGACAGCTGCTACAACTGAGAGCTAACCCTGAGGATAGTGTGTTATTTTCTTCCTGTCTGAGAATGACGCCAGGAGACGGATATGAATCTCATGTGGAGCAGAAATGTAAAAACAGCAGCTTGTGGTTTTAGGAAGGCTGGATTCAAAATGACTAATGCTAGATAAATAAATGATACTGTTTTTCATTATAGGCTGTAAATGTGCCGTAAAGACTGGAATAATGAGCTTTTTGTACTGTTTCATATGTTTTAATCCAACGTAGCAGTCACACTGAAATCACTGGTTCTGCATATAGGTTCACATACACAAGCGTCTGCTCTGAGAACTTTGTTCGGGACTATCTGAAAAAAGGAAAAGACTCTGATGTCTGACCATTCATGCATCTGCTGCAACAGCACAAAGATAAGGCTATATTGGTAAAATATTAATGCAGTTCTTAAAATATTCAGAGATATGAAATTCCAAATGTGTCCTGTGATGTTACGTATCGGGAACATTAAAGGTCCTGTGATGAGATAAGAGCTCTATCTGACCAAGGTTCTACTCACAGCAAGTCAGAAAGCTGTTTAATGTAAATGCTCCAAGTCAGGAAGAGACATGTTCATCATGGACAAATTGAGAGTCAGCGAGAATATGTTTAAAAAGATCTGGAACAAATGGACACAGCACTGACTTATGAAACACCTCATTAAAATAGTTGTATGAATATTGACTCCACTGTGATTTCTTTCCATATTTGGTTGTGTACATGTGTTTGTCTGTTTCAGTAGTCATGTGCTGTTCTGTTTATATCTTTGTGAAAACTCCAAAAAAATTAAGTTTGAAAAAAAAGAAAAGAAAGTGTCTCTGTGTGCTGCAGAGCCACTGAAATAACTATTTTAGATTCCTGTTTGTTTCCTCCTGACGTCCACACTGAGACCTGTTAGATTTAAAACTCTTCTACATTCACACAATTCTAGTTTTCAGCCTCTAAAACAGAGATTTTCAGAAACTCTGCTGGACCAGTTTTATTTTGAAAACTGAGACCCTGGGAAATGACGATGTGGACACCCACGGTCCTCCTGATTGGCTGTCATCAGCCTGGACTACCAGTGGTGAATACAACATGATAAAGAATTACAGTGTTACTGACCTTGTTGTCTTTGCTAGCAGCTGTTGATCAGTGACATTCTCTATTTGAATGCTACATTTGTCTTTAATTTAACAAACCAACTGCAGAGTAGACAATCTGCTTCCTGTTTACACTGACTCGCACATGCTCAGTGTACCTTAACGGTCATGTGACATGTTTTCAGGTGTGTCAGTGTGGATGGAGCTAAAACACTCATCTGCACAGAGATGGATTTAATTTTAAGATGAAAACCCATCAGTGTGGATGCAGCGTTAAATAATTAGGTAGGTGCATTAGTCTAACTACCACATCCTGACTCCACCTCTGTACAAAACACACAAATTAGATTTATTTAACAGCTGATACTTTCCTAAACTTTTGAACTGTTCCTTTAACACATTGTTGACGTCATGTGAAAACAAATGAGTCATTGTATAAAACTGTGATGTAACAGTTAATCACACAAGCTTTACATTTCCCTTATGAACCTAAAACATCTGTACACTGTCTCCTCCACAGCTCACATTCAAAGTGTTCCTTATTTATTACTGTATTGTGGCCACCTGACTTCTTCACTCTGACCTGTGTGGTTTAGACTCTCGTCACATGTCTGACAGTGTGGAGGTTTGATCCTGTGCTCAAGTCTCATCAAGACCGAACAACCTCATTTACATAAACCTTTAGAGTGAGATCTTTGCTGTGACACTTTTGCCCCGTTCAGACCGACACAAAGACGCAGGTCCAACCTGCGATGGGGTTCTATCTATCAGCTGACCTTCCTCCATGACCCTCCTCCTGACCAGGGCTGGACGGGGGTCAGAGGCTGCCCAGCTGTGGTCAAGTGTTGTTGCTACCAGGGCCCGAAAATAATTCAGTGATACAGATGTTTAAACGTCATTTAACTGACGGGGAGAGATAAAGGGAGAGTTGTCTGCTGTCTGAAAGGGGTATTAGTCAGAGGTCAAATGTCAATGTGGGGAATGTTGCTTATCAATGAACACAGCTGCTTAATATTACATCAATGTACTATAGTACCTGCAACAGAAATACTAAATACTACTAAAGTAGATTTTTAAGTATTTAATTCATAATCATTAATAATCCTGTCTGGTTATTTTATCCATTAACATTGTTTTCCCATAAAATTCACATTAGCTCATACTGTTTATACAATATAAAGTTGAACATGTATAAATATAAATATGTGTATGTATATGATGGAGAGAAGGAGGAAGTGAGAGAGAAAGAGAGACAGAAATGTGAATAATTTCTTTAAAATCCATGACAAAACTTCCTGAAGCCACTGAATGCAGCATGACACGCTGTAGCATTATGTAATGAATGAATGGAGGATTATTTGCTTGTGTTTGTATGTGTCAGTATGGAGTATGAACTCTGGCTTGGAGGCAGGAGGCTCCTCCCATCTCCTTGTTCGGAATCTGTTTCTATGGAGACTGATGCTGCTACAGCATCATCAAAACAAAATGTGATGACAATAACTTCTGTTCACTGAAGGAGAGAAGGTAAAATACACATAGTGCAGGATATCATGTCTCTGTGTGGCCTAACTAAAGACCTGTGATGACAGACACTCACTGAGCACTTTATTAGGAACACCTGTACACCTTCAGTATTCCAATTAACCAATCACATGGCAGCAGATCCAGGTGAGGAGCTTCAGTTAATGGGGACAAATGTGACTCAGTGACTCTGTGACATGATTGTTGGTGTCAGACGTGTTTGTCAAACTGCTGATCTCCTGTTAATTTCATACTCAACAGTCTCTAGAGTTTTTACTCAGAATGGAGCAACAACAAAAACAACCAGTGAGCAGCTGCTCTGTGTTGATGAGAGAGGTCAGAGGTCAGAGGAGAATGGACAGACTGGCTGGAGCTGACAGAAAGGCTACGGTCACTCAGATAACTACTTTGTACAACTGTGCTGAGCACAGAGAGGCTTCAGAGTGAACAACACGTCCAACCTACAACAGCAGAAAACCAAGTCAGGTTCCACTTCCTGTCATCAAGACCAGAACTGCAGTGGACACAGACTCATCAACACTGGACAGTTGAAGACCCCCTTCTTCTAATGACGAGTGGATGTGATGCAGTCACGTCAACATGGAGCAGAGTCTCAGAGGAAAGTTTCAACATCTGGTGGATCCATGACATGAAGAACTGAGGAGCTACCCATAGTTAGTGTGCTGTTTCTAATAAAGTGCTCACTGAGTGTATATGAGGAAAGTCTTATTAGCTTCCTCTGAATTTCACTTCTCATTGTTTTATCCACTCTTCACCAAACCCAACTGTGTCAGGAGGCAGTGTGCTGGTGTACCTCATTCCTCTCCTTCAGGAAACAGATACATTCATCTCTTCATTCCCTTTCAGTTGATTCACTCGGTACAACACATATGGAACTTACTGTATATATTCCTTCTGGAGGTTAATCTCCAACGTGGGTGCATTGTAGGGCAAGAGGCAAAGCAGAACCAACTGGCAAATATCACTCATATGGTTTTTAGCTCCCATGTTGCTGCTCTTGCCCCAGGCTGGGTGTGCTGTCACACAGGGAGGTAATGGTAAACTTCTGCTGTTACAAGCCAAGGGAAAGCCACTGCTTTGACAGGTCTTTGCCTCTTGCTGCACTGGCTACAAAGATGAATATGTGGGCGCACAAACCCACACACTGATGGCGATCTCACTCTCACAGCACACAAAGTGGGTGGGCAAAAGCTTAGGAACTTAAAAGGCACACTACAGATACAGTAACCTAGTTATGTGTCTTCTGTCTTTGTGGGCAATAGAACTGGGGGCAGTGCAGTCTTGTATGAAAGACACAACAAAGGGCCTCAAGCACCAACATCCTGTCCCATAAAGGAATGTGTTGTGTGTGATGGAAAAGAACAGGGGGTGGTGGGAATCCTCCCTGGAGGTAAACAGATCAACTACTGAAACGATCCCACATCTGAGCTAACACCAACAGGTGTATCCTGCGCTCTTCCAGGAGAAACACTTGCAGGTGCAACATGGGTCAAAGTTACAGCTTTAACAACCTTTGTTCAGCTCTGAAGAGGCAATGTCCTTCAGTCCAGCTTCACTGTGAGCTGACTGACCTGTAGCAGAGAAGTGGGGAAGTAGCACTACTCCTGATTACTTATTACTTATATTTGGTTTATTTAATCTGCTGTGTTCTAAACACTGGAAAGGTGATGAGCTTTTCAAATACTGGTTACTGGTTACTGTGGTTACTTCAAAAACTTTTAACACACTCAAACTAGGACCTGAGGCAAATATACACTAGTGTGCAGAAAGAGGGAATTATGATTAGGAGACTGTGTTAAGGCGGTCAATAGATTCTAGGAGCACCTCCGGCAGCTTGACCAAACCTACTCTTCAAGCTCTATCTACATGGAAATACTGGCCATAACCAGGCCCCCTGACATTGGTAAGTAGTTGTTGATGTCTGCTCCAATGTCAGTTCCTCAGCTACCCCGTAATACAGAGAAAAAGAAAACAGAAAATACATGTGTCAAAGACACGGACACAGTTCATAGCTCTGGCTCAGCCAAAGCTCTCTGAGTGGAGAGCAGGACATGCTTTGTTGCAAAGAAAAATCAAACTCTGGCCTCCTTAGTTTTATCACTTCTTCAGGGTAGTTCTGTATGTGTAAAAGTAAACTAGCCAATCAGAGATTAAGAAATGATTCTAGTATTTGGAACAATTGTTCCTGAAAATCTGTCCTCCGTGAGTAGCCAACTAACCAAATGAGGCCATTGTTGCTACAAAAGAACTGCAACATTTCAGTTGATCCTGAGCCAGGTCCAGTCTTAACAAAACACTGAGCTAACTCTGTTGGGTTTGGTGTTCATAGCCAGGAGAACAACATAAGAACTGAGCAATGACTATGGTGCCTGAAATATAAATGTGCAGACATACAGTAGGTCAGCACAGGTCATCTGCCTTTGAGGTGTCTTCACTCAGGCTGTGATATCTCATACTGTATGCATTGTACCAAGTAAGTCAACTGAAATGCAGCAGTGATATCCACCACTGTAATGCAGTGGTGGTGCACTCACCAAGGTGTCCAGTGTTTGATGATGCTACCAGTCCAAACCACTCCATCTTTTAAATGAAGTCATGGGGCTGCCTACAGAAAAGCTGGCATTAAGATAGATGGGAGTGATTGGCCAATGAGTCGGTCCATCAAAGAGGATGATTGGCTAGAAAGTAAGAAAGGAATAGGAGAAACAGGGAACGTACGGAGGACCAGGGATGAAAAAAGTAAAAAGAGAAAGGTGGAGGGTGAGAAGAAGAGGAGTGGGGAGGGGATTAGGGGAATGAAGGAAGGAGAGGAGGACAGAGGAGTGCAGAGAGGGTAGGAGGAGTGCTAAGAGGATAGGGATGCAGGAAGTGAGCAAGCTGTTGGGTAATGAGTGAACAGAGGAAAGGAATATCACAGCCATATACAGTTTAGACCAGATATTCAGTGTTAATCTAGACTCTGATGGTCTCCATGGTACCACTGTTTATCCAGGACAATTTCTGCATTCACATCATGCACTGAATACACAGTACATCATATCGCTCAGCAAGCTGACCTCAGTGGCAACATTTGTCTCATTGTTGTGATGTTAATTAGCAAGGAGTCAATGTAGAGGAATATTAATTAATCAGATTGATCAGTATCCTGGTGTGACAGGTTCATTTGTGGGTTTCATTTCAAAACAGGTTATATCATTAAATACTATTACATGTTTTCATTTGATATGAGTGTTCCATAAAATGTTTGCCCAACAAATTGGAGCAGGGATGATGTATGTTTGTAGGCCAACTCGGAACTTATCATCACCCTGGTTCCCTCCGCTAAGAGCCAAAGGAATTTGAGAATGTCGGGCTATAAACCAACTACACCACGGTCACGTGACTTCACCATCACCACCAAAAACTTCAACTTGTAGTTTGATCTGACCTCTTCTACAAAGGCCTTTCCTCTGACTCAGTTAGTGACAGTTTGTATAAACACAATGAGGCTGTGAAGGTGGACTGGTGAGTAGATCAGTTTTCATGTTCAATGTAATCACGTATAACGTCCCTGACAACCTCTGTAGTCTCATTTTGACACTTGTTAGCGACCAGGTTTTACAGACTCTTTGATAGACGTAAATGCTTAAAGAAATCAGGACTGGGGTATTTACTGGCTAATTTTATGTTGTTTGATGTTTTAATGTTTTAGCCATGTTTTTAGCCTGCACCTGTGGATGAAAAATTTTACTACTGCCACTTGACTGTGTTTTATTGATCACTTTGATTCTTTTTGGACCAAATGGGACATTTTCAAACATGTTGGGTTGCATCCTAATAGGAAGGGAACAGAAAAAACTGACTCGTAATTTTTTAGCCACAATTGGTGGTTTACTCAGCAAGACCCTGCCCCTCATCTTGACTCTATATTTCATAGCCCTACCCCTGACAGTGCAGGTTCTGCTGGAGCTGGCCAAGCAGAGCACAAAAATCTTATCACATTCCACACAGAAACAATCTCATCTCTCTTGAAACCACTTTGTCCAGCCCCTCCACTAAAAAAGCACAGTTCTGTTTACTTAATGTAAGATCACTTGCTAATAAGTCTTTTATCAAGGGGAGGACTTGCAGTGATACGCAGAAATGTTTTTAGCTGTTCTCTAGTCTTGCTTGGCTGCATCTCCACTTTCGAGAATCTTAGTTTTATTCTAAAGAATAAATGGCCTGATTTTCGGATCTTTTATCAGTCATCATGTCACAATATGTACTTATCCTTGGTGATTTTAATAGCCAAGTTTGTTGCACCTGTTCCTCTTCGTTTATTTCAGATTTTATTAAACTTCTGGATTCTTTTAGTGTCATCCAGTTTGTAAAATAGCCAAGCCATGACAAAGGGCACACACTTGACCATGTACTCTCTGTGTGGATGATGTGAATTTGATCAATTTTGCTTTCTCTGATCACAAGACAATGCTGTTCCACGTTCCACTCTTCTCCCCTGACTCTGCCCGCCTTCCTGCCCACCTTCCTCACTAACGCACTTTAGTTTAATCTCTCTGTCAACCCTTGAATGCTCCATTAAACCTTCAAAATCATCTACCCGCCCTTCAGACTGCATTCCTACTTTCTTTTATGAGTAATAATGAAAACTTTGAGAAATTTCAGTCAGGTTTCTGCTCCCTCCACTGAGACTGCTCTGGTCTGGGTCACCAATGACTTTACTGCTTGGAGCCTACAACTGCCTGACCTCAATTTTAATTCTCCTTGACCTCAGTTTTGTGGGGTCACCCAGGGGTTTATTTTGGGCCCCCTCTTGTTTACCATTTACATACTACCCCTGGGAAAAATCATGCATAGATATAATGTTAATTTTCAATGCTATGCAGATGACACACAGTTGTACGTCTTGATAAAGCCTGGTTCCAGGGAGGCACCCTGCAACTTGTCCTGCCTCGCAGATATCAAAATATGGAGCTGAGGCGCCTAGCTAAAATCAGATCATTCCTTTCGTCTGCTGATTTTGAAAAGATCGTACATGCTTTTATCTTATCAAGATTGAACTATTGTAACGCATTTTATTCAGGTATCAGCAGACGAAATATCCAAAGACTGCAGTTAATTCAGAAGGCTGCTGCCAGGCTTTTAACTTGCAGTAAGAGAAGTGACCAATTCACACCAATGCTGGCTGCCCTTCATTGGTTACCTGTGAGTTCCAGAATTGATTTCAAGATTTTACTGCTTGTTTTTAAAGCCTTGAATGGTCTGGCTCCTCCCTATATCTATGACCTGCATTCTCCCCATGAGCCTGACCACTGCCTGAGATCATCCAGCAGGGCCCTGCTCACTGTTTCAAAATCACCACTTGTTACCAATGGTGACCGAGCCTTTGCTGTTCGGGCTCCTTGGATTTGCAACTCCCTGCCTGCAGATGACAGGCAGGTAAACACTGTATCTTCTTTTAAATCTTTTCTTAAGACTCACTTTTATCGCATGGCCTTTTATTGACTGTTGTTTTTATAGTTTTAGTCTGGATTTTTATTATTTTATTATTATTTGCATTTCTTTTTTTATTGTAAAGCACTTTGTAACTTTGTAACTAACTGTTTTTAAAGGTGCTATATAAATATAATAATAATAATAATTATTATCATTATTATTAATATTATTATTATATTTGATTGTCGTGATGTTTGATTGACGCTGATGTTTATTTGACTATGACGTTTCATTGATGGTGACATTTGACTGACAGTGACCAGTGAGTCACATTAAGTCAACAGGTAAAGAGTTAAAGAGGAAGCATGAGGTGAGTGAACATTTTGATCAGTGAAAATATAGTTTGCCACTGAAGCTGCTGAGCACCACCATAATGTGAATGCAGTTATTGTTTGATGGTATTTAATACCAATTAAAAGTGAATTGTCTCAACATCATTTATGACTGTGAGGTGAGGGAAGTCGTAGCCATCAATCATCACTCTCCTACCCGTGTTAGATCTTGACGCTCTCAATGCCGTAAACGTTGTAGCCCTCTTTATAGGTGGCGTAGTTTGGCTGGTGGCTGGGGGACAGCAGGTTGAAGTTGGGGGCATGTTGAGGAGAAGACAGAGTGTGTGTGTAGTTTCCTGTGTGCTGGGGGGACGACAAGGTGTTGGCTGCCACCTTTATAACAAAAATAAAGTCATTGTTACTACTATAATGGTCGTGTTTATGTAACAATGATGAACTCTTCAGCTGTGTGACTCTTACTGATTCAAGTGACAACAACAGTGTGAGAACCGGTGACAGAGAGAGAGAGAGAGAGAGAGAGAGAGAGAGAGAGAGAGAGAGAGAGAGAAAGAGAGACAGAGAGACAGAGAGAATAAAAATATGACAATTACACAGTGAGGCTTTACAAGCTAAGACAAAGGATGAAAACTTTTGTGTTTTCTAAATGTTACTAAAAAGTTCTTGTTTCTTAAATTCCACATCCCCGGAGACAGCTGTTCAGCACCTCTACCTGCCAGGCCATTGGCAGCGCACCAGACCTGTGTTTGTCTTCGCAGGTGACGGCCCACATGTGACTTCTTTTGAGATGAACCTGATTGGACCCCAATGACAAACCTGACCTCAAAAGTGACCTCTGCACCCAGGCATGGCTCAGGAGGATTTTCCAGTCCGGATATTCTGGGTTAGGTTGATGTATTTCAAGGAGGCCTATTCCTTAAAGTGTTTAAACTGATTCTAGTCTGAACCAATTTGCCATGGGAGACCAAGCCAGTGGTTCCTGCCCCCAACAACAAAGCTCCCAGTACCACTGGGACACCCAATATCCTCAACCACAAAAAATGTGATTCCAGGGCAGTAAATAATTCAATGGACTCAATTTGAGATATCCAACACCAGGACACAAAGACACAAGGACAGCAGATGGGTCACGGCACAGTACACGTTTAGTTAGTGGACTTGACTGTGATAAATTACCAATATCAGCTTAATGAAATGTTTTTTTGTGTCATTTGTCAGTGTCATTAAAAGATGTTGGATTGTATTTCTACAGATTGAGGCTGCAGTCTCTACCATTGCATCCGTGCCAGCTCCCCCCGATCTGCAGCTCACACTGTGCACAAACTCTTTTTACTTCACTCTGAGTCTACTGTTGTACCTCTGCAAGCAGCTGTTACATTTCTGAGAAGGCTCATTGACATTCATTGAACCTGAAATAACTGACATCATTTTGAAGTCATACAAAACTCAGAATCATCTTTCTTTCAGTGGATTAAGGAAAATGTGATGTTCTGTAAAAGGTACTCACAGGTTCATAAAACATTAAATAAAGACTGAGAATTAACTGATTTTCTATGGTTTTTCCTGTGAAAGCCCAGATGTGTGGGTGTTTCAATTAGATGCTGATGAAATGAATTGCAACCATTGAAACAGTAAAGGGCATCATAGTTCTTTCAATCACTCAACCTTCTTGTTATTTCACCTGTCCAGCAGTCCGGCATAATTACTTCGAGTTTCATGTTCCTGGTTTAATAATCCTAGCAAGTTTTTCTGACCTCGCCTTTGTCTATTACCCCTGTGCTTGTATCACTGACTGTCCTCCTGTGTACTGAACCTTTCAGTAGGTAAAGAGTTTTTCCTTTGAATTCTGTGCCAGTCTCTGAGTCTTCCTGTCTGTAGCTTTTCAGCCTCACTTACCTGTTTTTGTCTGGTTCTCCTGCCTGCTGACAACCACTGTCCATCACTGTCCCATAAAAATGAATGGAACTTTTCCATTCATACATATGTATATACACTGCTCAAAAAAATAAAGGGAACACTTAATCATCACAGTAGAACACCAAGTCAGTTAAACCAGGGATATCAATCTGTCCATGTGCAATGGAGAGGCAAAAGCAAGACAACCTCCAAAAAGGGAATGGTTCTACATGTGGTGTCCACAGACAGTTGCTCTCTCCTGATCCTTCCTGACTGATTCTTCTCTAGTTCTGTATTTTGCTAGTGTCCTTGTCACTACTGGTAGCATGAGGCGGTACCTGCATCCTGTCAGGTTGCACAGGTAGTCCAGCTCCTCCAGGATGGCACATCCATACCTGAGGTCGCAAGAAGGTTTGCTGTGTCTCCCAGCACAGTCTCAAGAGCATGGAGGAGATACCAGGAGACCAGCCGTTACACGAGGAGAGCTGGACAGGGCCGAAGAAGGGCATCAACCCAGCAGCAGGACCGCTACCTGCTCCTTTGTGTGAGGAGGAACAGGAGGAGCACTGCCAGAGCCCTACAACAGGACCTCCAGCAGGATACTGGTGTACATGTTTCTGACCACACTGTCAGAAACTCCATCGTACGGCACCAAGTACCGCCACAGACTGTCCAGGAGCTCACTGATGCCCTGATCCAGGTCTGAGAGGAGATCCTCCAGGACACCATCCACCGACTCATCAGCAGCATGTCCAGATGTTGTCAGGAGTGGATACAGGCACGCTGGGCCATACACACTACTGAGTCACATTATGAGTTGCTGTGATGAAAGTCATGCAAGTTGGATCAGCCTGTGATTTAAAATTTTTACTTTGATTTTCAGTGTGTATTTTTGGTAAACCAACATCAAATGTCTCAGTCAGGTGTTGGGTCAGAACAGCTTCACTGCTCCAGCTTTCTGAACTCTCCTGGAGGATGAACCATTCTTCATAAACATATGATGATGGTGGTGGAGAGCGCTGTCTAACACATGGCTCAAACATCTCCCATAGTTCACCTGGACTGAGATCTGGTGACTGTGAAAGTCATAGCATATGATGGACATCATCTCCATCCTCATCTGACCATCAGTGATCCCTGTAACATGTGGATGGGGGCATTGTCATAGCAGTTGGTTCGTACAACAGATCAGGGTTCAAATCCCAGTCAGCCCAGTACTACACAGGCCTGAAACACATGTGGGAACTATGGATGAGCAGAAGGCCAACATCCACAATGACCAAGCAGCAGCAGAAGCTAGCACAGCTCTGACATCAGTAGAAAGAACTGAGAGGCTCCAACAGAGGGGACAGTACAGAGCAGCATGGAGATCTGAGGAGAGCAGTGTCACCCCGCCACAGCTGCAGCCACTGGGCCAAGGATAAAAACTGTGCCCAGACAAAACACAGTCAGAGGCGTCTCCAGGATCCCCACGAGGGTACAGCACCTTCCAACTACCGGCCGATAAACTGCCTCTCCACGACATGGAAGCTCCTCTTAGGCATCATAGCAGAGGCCGTGCATCCTTGCGGCGTTTTCCTCCGTCAGAGAAAGTGCTGGCAGGATGCCAGGGAGCTCCTCATCCCACTACCTCATTAAAAAAATGTAGTTTTGTTTCATACAGAAATTTGTTGACAGCATACCACCACATGTCTTGTTTGACATTGTTTTTTCACCATTAGCATCAACTGCAGGATGGCTTGCCCTCATACGATGTATGGATGAGGGACACTGTGGGAGACAACAATATGGTGAAGATCCTCTCCTCACCCAGAGCTCCTGTCAGATGGAGTCTGGTTCAGGCCTGTTTTAGGCTCAGGGGCAATTTAAACTAGCCGTCCATTCAG
The DNA here is from genome assembly GCF_021018895.1 of Seriola aureovittata. Lineage (NCBI taxonomy): Eukaryota > Metazoa > Chordata > Actinopteri > Carangiformes > Carangidae > Seriola > Seriola aureovittata. The sequence continues at coordinate 2,693,581 of NC_079366.1, read as the reverse complement.
TGTCCAGTCAATCTGCTCCCACTGATGAGCTTCTCTGTCTTTGCTGTGATGAGACTGATTAATCAATATCACATTCGAGGTCGTGATGCTGTACTGAATATCAGCATGGCTGTGATTCGGTCACTGGTATGAGTCCGCAGGCTGAGTACTGAAGACAGTCACAGCTGTGCCGACACAAATAGTTCCACAACTGGACTGATACTGGACTGTTGCTAACCAACACATAAACATTGTCCCGACCTGCACAGTGTTAGCAGAACACCTCTAAAGTCATACATGTAGTTAAAAGTCCCAGTGCTGTTGTGCTCTATATCAGCACTCATGGAATCCAATCCAGAAGTCAAATTACTTGATTGGAACTTACTGTTGTGAAATCTTCAGTATTATTCAAAAATATTGTACATTGAGATATTACATTTTGGATCTCGCCCAAGCCTCGTTGTTAAGGGGCGGAGTTACCAGAAGAAAGGAGAGCCAAGATACAGGATAGCTACAAGTACCTGGGTGTCCCACAGGCCGATAGGAGCCATAACGAAGAAAGAAGGAGGTCAGCCACAGCCAAATACCTCCAGAGGGTAAGACAGGTGCTGAGGAGCCAGCTCAACGGTGGAATAAGACCAAAGCCACCAACATGAAGCCCCAGCAGTCAGCAGATACCCAGCTGCAACAGTGAACTGGCTCCAGGAGGAAACAGACCGCTGATGTTAGTACATGAAAACTCCTCACAGTGAACTGAGGGCTCCACCCAAAGTCCAGCACCCTGAGACCACTAGCAACAGAAATTATGCACATGGGTCCTGATGAGTAATTCTCTATGTATTTGAGGTGATTCTACATCAAAGCAATGCTAACGAGTTTCACTGTTATCAGTTATCAGACATCATCAGATGCAGTAGTTGTCTGTACAGTCTGTAACGGTGTGAATATCACCATCTGACCTTCAGTCAGAACGTAGTGCTCCGCGATACATTGTCAGAAGTTCATCTGAGAGTTATCTAACATCTACAGTATTTACTAAGCTGTGTTTCCTTGGTGAACCAGACCTGTTCTCGCCCTCCCTTGTGGTTTCTAATGGTTTCAATTAGAGGCACAAACATACAGCCCCACCAACATGTTCCCCATCTCCCAATCAAAGGTTCCACCTCCTCACAAATCCCTATATAAGCCCTGGGCACGTGCTCACAGACACTGCTACCCAGGAGAACCACATGGGTTGTGAGGAACATACTTCATCAGTGACATCATACATCAGTACATGTGTTGATGCTGTGGTGATCACAAACACAGAGAAATCATTGTCCAACCAGAGCAGCTGGATGAATGGAGAGGTGAGGGGCTCAATGCAGAGTCAAGAAGCTGCTGGAGGTGACAGGGACACACACACACACACACACACACCACCCCCAGAGCAAGACTGAGAACAGAGACATCAGCGCAGACCGGAGAGAGATCTCAACACCAGCAGCAGCAAGGACTTGTGGCAGATCCAGAACATCACCTCCTCAACAGGGAGTCAGCTGTGGAGTCTCCTCCACCTCCACAGGACCTGCCTCTGTCAGTAAGAGTCGTGCTGACAGTGAAGATGAGTAACATCCACCATCTGACTGATGTCATTATATTTTGAACGTGTCACAGGAAAGCGTTTCCACCTGCTTCAACACAGCCACCATCGTCCCTGAACCTAAAGCGCCTGCAGTGTCCAAATGACCCCCGCCCTGTGGCCCCCCTCTGATGAAGTGCTGGTTCTCCAGCACATCACAGACACCATGCCAGCTGGCTGCACCCAGAACCCACAGCTCCACAAAGCATCTCCACTCAGTCTTATGGCTGACATGTAGCCTTTGCACCAGTTATAGTTCAGTCCACCCAACCAGCAGAATAATAAACAATAATAATAAAACTCCAAATAAAAACACATAACTAACACTGCTGGTGAACAGTCAATTAATAAGTGAAAAAACATGTATATATGGTTGAACACACACTTGTCTGCACCCCCGGTAGCATCAGAACCGGGGATCTGATCCAGTCCTGGACCATGAGGGACCAGTACAATCAGGTTGCAGCTGGGACAGTCAGTCTAAGTCAGTTCAGCTTGGATCATCACAGCTGTAACTTTCTGTACAAAACAATCTCAACTACAAGGTTGACCAACAGACAGGAGAAGAAATGACCTTATCATATATTGAAAAGTAAAACTAAATTTAATGGAGGCCTCACTCAAATTTAGTTTTTTTTTTCCTCTGCATTAGAATGTATCGCTTTTCATTTAAATATTTCACAGCAAAAAATAAAAGTTATCATTTGTTTTAACAACAATCTACAGAAGACACCACAAACATGTCATTCAGTGTGATAAAGAAATCTTAGGAGGCTCATCGAGAGCATCAAATAATTAGATAACACATCATATATTATATTATATTTTGCCTTTATCCTTCCAACCACCAGGTTTTATCCATTTTTGTAAGGAAGTGAAATAAAATATAATTAAATGAAGTTTGATCACATATTTACTTTATACACTGTAGTAAATACAGGACAGTGTTTAAATATGTCTGTTACACTGAATGACCACAGTTTGTTACTCTGAATGATGTTCTGTCAAAAAGGGATAGAGTGTACTGGCATTGTCTTTGCTCCATGATTACAGTGTTCTTAGTCTGGATCATTACATTAGACATGAGGAAATGACAGCAGAGACAGGTAAAGGTAAAAGAATAAAGGTCAAAGATGACACACGCCTAATTTTTGTCTGAATCAAATTAGATTTACAAAAGTCTTTTCAGTACATAGGAACACATTAAATAAGAGGCATCACTGTTGTACCATCTTAGAAAAAACATTAACTACTGTTGAGGCAGCAGAGACCTACATTCACACCCTAAAGGAAACATGTGTTCAAACACTCCACAGGGCAGAGATGAGACTGTTCTCCTCAGGGGGATGATGATGGACACTGGACAGTGGACAGGTATTCTGGGATACTTGGAAACCTAAACCAGCACCTAAAGTATCACTGAGACACTTCTGCTGATCTGGGACTGTTTTGGACTCAAACCGGAGCAAGACTTGCGTTTGTGACTGATGAGGTTTGACAGAGAAGAGGACGGGCCGTGTCGACTCTGTGTCAAGTCTCCAGTCAGCTGCTTAGAATTTCACACATATGGAAATACTACAACACACATCACATTAAGCAATCAGGATTTTAGCCTTTCTGATCTTCTGACTCATCACAAAAACTCAGATTAGTGAGAAAGTTTCGTAGCAATAACACTATGATAGCAATTGTAAATGTTTAAAATAGAAAGTGAAACTGAAGTTCGTACCTTCATTTTTTTGGCCTCAGCGCGACTCTTGTAGCAGAACTCCACCAGAGCCACCATCATGGCCAGACCCAGACCTCCAACCAGGATGTAGAAGACCCCTGCTACATTACTAAGAGACAGAGCGCTGGTCTTCTCCTAGTACACATGCACAATCACACACACGCACACACACACGCACACACACACACAAACCAAGAGAGAGCGCAGCCACCCAGACAGAAGTGGGGTTAGTGGGATGTTTTAAAACAGACCTCATTTCATTTTCTGCTCAAACTGAACTAACCTGTCACCTGTTCACATTTAACTCATCATAAATACACAAGAGCTTCACATAAGAGCAGAGTCATCGACAACTACACTAAACCTGAGCTGCACACATTTAAATACATTTTGTGTGTATGAATTTTGTGTGAATGTACCTTTTCATTTAGTGTATTTATACATGTTTCCAGACAGTGATCATGTGATAAATAATATAATATATATTATAATATTTATAATATATATGTCACATACATACACATACGTATATATATATATATATATATATAGTGTAATATATATCTCTCTAATACGTACACACACTACCAGTCTAAAGCTTTAGAACACCTCCATTCTTCCAGCTGTTATTTTAAGTTACATGAGTCAATGTCTCAGTTTCTGATATTAAAGCTTAGAACAAACAGTTGTAGATTTCAAAATAAAGAATCACTGAATCTTGTTGTCGAACTAAACTGAATCTAAATGTCTGACTCCTCCATCAGCTGAACTCCCTCCAATGAAATGAATCATTGATCAGAAAGTTGGTCCAAGTTTCCACTAACGTGTCACCGTCAGCTTCTGTCCAGTTCCGGTCTGAGGACTGTGCTGGTCTTGTGGCTCATGATGTTGCTGCAGGATGAGGCTCTGACCAACCAGTTTGCCTGTTTTCCTCCTCTCTGACAGAAGTATACAGTCCTACTTCCTGCAGTAGAGTGTTGTCATGGTGATGATCAGAGGTTGTAGTGACACAGTTTGTACAGACAGAGGGTTTCAGCAGCATTTCAAATTTTGCATCCACCCAAATAAAACCACTGTGCTAGCTAACTTGTGTTTTAGGGTCTTCACGGCTATAAAACAACCCGTCACATGTTGTACTGACGAACACCAGGATACCGAGCAAACAGTGAGACAACAAACTGTGGCTACAGCTGATGCTAAGCTAACATGGAGAGAGGAAGGTACAAGGTAAGGTCAAGACCTGACAATATTGTAGAGAGAAACCGACTGTTCTAAGTGTTCCATCCATTAAGTTTTTCCTGGCCCCGTCAGTCTCTGTCCCGGCCCTCTCTGTGTGCCTGGCATTCAGGGTGCGAGCTGGTCCCGGCAGCTCAGTCCGGGTCTGAAGTTCTGTCCCAGTCCAACTCTGCAGTCTCCACAGATGTTAACGCAGCTATTAGCCATTGTCTGATCACAGCACTTATTCTCCTCTTTGGCTGTTCCTCGACCACATCTCCTTGTTGACAACGCTGTTATGTTATGAAGTATATTCCACCATCACACTGTCACCAGTGGAAATGTCTTCCATGCTCTCACCTTCACCTTCAGTTTCTCTTCCCATTTCCAGAGTCAGGTCTGTGTAGGAAAACCAGCTGGTGGACCGTGAGGCAGTATTAACTGACCAGTGTCTTCATCCCTGAAAAAGGTCTGTTTTCTATCACATTTACAAGATTTTTCAGTTTTTGGTGACCTGGGTCAGTTTATCACTGACTGTGTTTCCATTAACCTGCTTAATGCACAATTTGAAATTGTCCACTGAAAAACCAGTAATGGCAACGTGAATTTTGAAAAAAAATTGTCAAATGTGGCAAAAACATTACTACGCTCTGATGAGGCAGTTTTTCAGACTATTGCACAAAGCAATATTTCGTAAAAGTGAAATGGAAACACTTTTTCTGCATTTAAGTCACATCCAAAGACATTCTAGACTATTATCTCCCAAAAATCCCTGATACGTAGCCGCTGTCAAATATAAGGGGTTTGCCTTTCCATCATTAGATGCACCAGACGCCCTGGTCACCTTCGACTGAATACTACAGCGGACAGCAACAATTAACAGATGATTGAAATCCATCACCATGTTTAACTGGAATGACATCGTGAGAGGAGAAAACCAGCTTTATTGACATAATATCACTCAGTGGAAACACAGAACATTCACAACTGTGTTCTGTGGACTTTTCTAAAAACTCACTTCTATTCAGCACAAAAACTGCAATGGAAACACAGCTAGTGACCTTTGCACCATTCAAGGTTTTTTCACTGAGACATGAGCTGCTGACATTTCAGTAAAAACTGGAAGAATAAGGGAGTTCTAAAACTTCATATATACATATATAGATGTAAATGTGTATGTATATGTATGTATATAACACACACACATAGGTATATGTACTGTATATACGATATGATCAGATAATATGTGATATGACATTGTTCCTTAGAAGTATACTGAGGCCTTGTTCTGTTGCATTCAGTGTTCCTCAGCAGACAGTGAGGCATTGATAAACACATTGGGCCTCATGCAAGAGCATTCTTCTCTTCTTGTCCTAAAATCCTCTCTGAGGTTTGTTCGTACGAGTTCCAAGTCAGATTCACCTAACAGTCGTAACCGGACAAGCTTGTCTTAATTCGCTCATTTCAGACAGGTGAATACCACCTGTCCAGAAGGAGGAGCCGTATAAGGCTTCCTGCTCCGCTTCCATCGTGAGAAAAATATCCCAGACAAGTAAAAAGATGAATTTCAGTTTCAGAAATCAGATAAAACCTTCAGCAGAGTCAGAGGTCGAGTCGTTTAATCCAGAGACATGAAGGTAAATCTGTCAGTGACGTCATCAGAGCAGCACTGTCCTGTGACAGAAACATAGAGGGACGGTTCAAGCCTCGTCAACTAAGATACCGAATTTCATTTATGGTAAGTTGTTGTATTTTTCTGCAGTGTGGACCCATGCTGAGTCAGCAGCAGGCGTACCGGACCTCGGTTGTTATGCTTATAATAATAAACACACAAACTGTACCGAGAGGGGCGTGCCTACCTTCGTCACCAAGGTTACTATAATAACGGTCATGGCTTGGTTAGGTTAAGGAAAAGATGGTGATTTTGGTTAAAAGTAGTACTTCCTCAACATCAGTTAATCTTTGTTGTCATGGTTACATTAATAACAGCAAATGGTCATGGATAACAGAAACATGAACTAGTTTCACATGGGAATCAAACAGCGCTCTCCTGTTTCATATTCATCCATCCACCACGACCTCCTCCTGACGTGGACTTTGTCTCTCTTTATACTACGTCACCGCACTTTTCCCTTTGCTCCTGTCATAATTACTACGACCACTAGATGTCGCCTAGCAGCAAAACGTAACTATGGGTCATAATAACCTGCTGCACAGACGACCTGTGGGCTCATTTTGTACAGGAGGACAGTCTCTTCTGTTCAAGTCTGGAAAACCCACTTCGCTCCAAGTATGAGAAAACTGGAGAATACGACCAGTTCTCTGGAATGGCGGGAACTGATCTTTTCCAACAATCTGTTCTGATATGAGGCCCAATGTGCTTCCATCTGCAAAGCTGATTCTGTGAAACCTCTGGGAACCTGCATTGCTAACATCATGTTTGATATGTGACTCAGTCTTAATGCTTTAGCATGCAAAGCGTTGTTTAAAGCAAGTAAATATTTTCTACATTGTAGAACTGCAGACATCAGAACTATGAAACAACACGGGGAATTATGTAGAAAAAAAAAAAGTTTCATTTTTTAGATTCTTCAGTAGACACCATTTACCTTGATGACAGCTTTGCACAATGTTGGCATTATCTTAAACAGCTTCATGAGGCAGTCACCTGGAATGGTTTTCAATTAACAGCTGTGATTGGTCAAAAGTTAATTAGTGGAATTTTTGTTGCCTCGTCTTTATGTGTTTGAGACCATCAGTTGTGTTGCGTCGTGGTCATGTTGGTGCACAGTAAATAGCTCTATTAGACAACTGTACTTATCCATATTATGTCAAGAACTGTTCAACTAAGTCAAGAGAAAACAGTCCATCATTACTTCAAGACATGAAGCTCAGTCAATCCAGAAAAGTGCAACAACTTTGATTTTACAACAGTTAGTTCTGACCAAGTCATTTGATTGGATGAGAGTCATCCCATGAGGGCTGATAACAGCACTGGGACCTTTAACTACATGTATCACTCCGCTTTACAGGTGATCTACTAACAATTAATTAGCGTTACAACGGTCGTTACCTGTCTTAGATTGTAACAAACTTTGCAAAGGTGAAAATAATTCCAGAAATAACATTTGAATTAAATGATGTCTTGTCGTCAGAAGAGGATGAAGGGAAGAGACCGTGATACTGCAGCACACACCCCCAGGTGCACTCATATGACATCATTAGGTCAAGAAAATGTTTATGTATTGCTTAGCAACAATCTAGTACCAGTCCTGTTGCAGAAGGGTTAAGGTCAGGGGTAGCCAAATAAATGATGAAATAAACAAACTAATCATAATCATAAGGAGAAGTTCACCCGCCTCAGCAGCAGCTCAGATTAAGAGTCAACATGAATGCTTCACAGAGGTCAAGTACTGACACATCTCAACATCCAGTGTCTGAAGGAGACTGTGTGAATCAGGGGTGCTGGTGAATTGAAGGCACACTTAACCAGCATCACTACCACAGCATTCTGCAGCCACATGCCATCCTATTACTAGGACCATCATTTGGTTTTCAACAGGACAATGATCCACACACATCCAGGCTGTGTAAGGCCTAATTAACTAGGAAGGAAAGTGAAGGGGTACTGCATCTCATGACCCGGCCTCCACAGTCACCTGACCTAAACCCAGCTGAGATCGTTTGGGATGAGCTGGACCGCAGAGTGAAAGAAAAAGCAGCCAACAAGCGCTCAACATACATGAACTCCTTCAGGACCGTCAGAAACCATTCCAGGTGACGACCTCATGAAGCTGGTGAGAGAATGAAGAGCGACCACAGCTGTCATCAGAGGTAAAGGAGGCTCCTTTGAGGAGCCTCTAAAAGCATTTAGAATCATTTACACTGTTTTTGTTTACATAATTCCATATGCATTATTTCACAGTGTTGATGTCTTCAGCTTCCTTCTACAATGTAGGAAACAATAAAGAAAAACCACTGAATTAGAAAGTGTGTTCAAACTTTACACATGCACTGTATGTAGTTTGTAAGTATTGTAAATAAATCTCCATCTCTTACTTTACAGACATTACCTTAGCAACAACAATTTCAGACAGACAGACGGATGGACGGACAGACAGCCTTTGACTTGTGATAAAAACAGACAGAATAAAAAATAAAAGCCTAACTGCTGATACAATGTGGATTCAGTGGGTTTGAGCTCATTCTGTTTTCAGGACATCACCTCTTTGTCTTTTATCGACATTAAACTTATGATACTTACAGTGTGACAGGTGGACCTCCATGTGGTTGACATGACTAACAGCTGTAACTAACCTGTGCTAAGCAGACTGTGTGAGGACTTTACAGATACACACACATACACTGTAGGACTACTGTAATCTCTCACTGACACATACAGAACCAAGATTACTGTGCATGTTAAATATGAGAACAGACAGTGTGTTTGGTTGATCCACAGACATATACAACTAACCTTATTGGTGGAGTCCTTGAAGCCACACTCTCCTTTATCGTACCACCACTTGTTTTTCATCTTGTCTAGGGTCCCTTGCTCATTCAGTTTCAATACGGCAAGGTTTACTGGCACTCTTCAATGGGAATAACATAAATAACATCATTATCAATGTTATCTTATGTTATTAGTGGGGCAGCGGTTCTCACGCTCTGGTCCAGCAGCCAAAAGAGGGCCTATCCTGTTTGTCGTTAGCATAACACCACGCTGACAGGAGTGATTGGTTCATTTTGGAGGAAGGAGTTTTAAAGCAGACACTCTCCGTCTACTGTCAAATGCTAAATGGTAATATGTTTGAGTCCCATGTTGTTGGGGCCCCTCTGTTTGGCCCCTGAGACAGAGGATGAGATGTGCTGCATTGAAAAGCCTTTCTGCTCCTGCAGCAGCAGCAGTTTTCCCCCGGTCACACACCATTTATCAGCTGTTGCTACCATCTGGTGTGAGGTCACCTGACCCTGGACTCACCCCTGAAGCCTGCCCTGACCCTGACCTCAACCAAACAGGGCGCAACACATCAGTGAAAGAAGCAGCATCAACAAAAACGCCACCTGCTGGTGGTGCTGATCAGTGACCACATCTGGCTTCTGTCTATAAACATGCATCTGTTCTTATGTTAATGTGAAGGCTGTAGCTCGACGTTGCTAACATGGCTGTGGCGTTGTAGCTGTGCTGCTTCTTTACATTGTTTTTACACATGATAACCCAGTATTACCTTTTGTGTGTGTGTGTGTGTGTGTTGTTTAGGTGTGTGTGTGTGTGTGTGTGTGTGTGTGTGTGTGTATTAACCTTGCTCTCCCCTCCTCCGCTGCCGCATTCTCCCTTGTCATACCACCACTTGTTTTTCAGTTTGTCCAGCAGCCCCTGCTCGTTCAACTTTAACACCGCCAGGTTCACCGCATTTCTACATGAACACAGTGGCTGTTAGCAGTTCAGGTGTCATGTCAGTCTTCCTGCTGGTATTCATGTTAGCAGCATCAACTCTGACTCCTGAGCATGAACAGTTACACACAGCTGCAACAACTCCCCTTTCTTAGCAGCAAACTTATCACTATGAGCTTAGCTAGATTAGCATTAGCATAAGCATGTCTCAGCAGCTAGCTGAGTAATATATGCATGTCTTACAGATACAGTTGGGTTCTGAGAGCCAGTTCTTTTTTATCAAATCATTATTTATCAGAAAAGATCACTACACAAAACATCCACTCATCAGCCTCTCATTGACCTTTGTTGTGTATATCTGTGTTATGGTCTGCTACTTTGGTGTTGTCTGGTCATCTGCTCTGTGAGGTGTTTGAGTGTCTTCTGTAGCTCTGGCCTTCAGCTCTACTGGTTATGGAGACACACCAACATCACTAATCTGGTCACATGACTAAAACCAGGGTCCAACAGGGCGACAGGAACAAGCTGTCAGGTAATCAGACTGAAACACCTGAGTAGAGATGAAACGGTTTCACGCTAAGCCGCTATAAAAATGCCAGATGGTTAGTATTACCGTTTAAATTCAACCATCACTCTGTGGTTGATTACCGGGGGTTAATTACTGTGGTTAATTTAACTCGTTAGGTACTGTACCATCAACCAGCAACCATCTCCCAGACACGTGGAGGAAAGCAGTGACAGCTCCTCTGGATCAGGACTAACTGTTTGCTGCAGCTCACCAATGAATGACACACTAACAACTTTTTAATCTTGTGCCATGTTTTCCTTTTTTCACTGCAGTACTTCTTTTAAATGGTGTTGAAGTTTCTCAGTTTTCTCTGTATGTCCACGCCTCTGTGGAGCACTTGTGTCTGACTGGTGCATGTGCTTGGAGAATTTTCAGCCTTCTGATATAGTTTTTCCACCAACATTAGCAGGTAGAAGCAGGTTTTGTAAATGCGTGTAAACCTGATAAAAATGCGACTGTACAGTGGCCCTGAGGGCTCAACGCACTGCAACACATGCACTGCAAATCACAACACATGCAAGAAGTGTTTCCAGGGGACTAAAAAGTGATGAATCTGGCTGGGACTCACTGTTCAATGCCCAATTGTGACTTCTGAAGTTAAAAGCATTGAATAACAAGTGCGTCACAGCAGGTTCATCACTTTTTTTCTTTTTAAGCTATTTTTCTGAGAGAGAGAGAGAGAGAGAGAGAGAGAGAGAGAGAGGATGATATGGCGCAAAGAGCCACGGGCTGGACTAGAACAATGGTTAGGATTAGTTAGGATTACCCCCACGCCCCCAACCCCCATGAAACACTTCCGTTGTGTTGTTGGACAGAACTTTGTGTATTTGCATGTGTTTTCTTAAACTGAGCTCTCAGGGCCACAGTACGACTGACTTCTCTTCCACTGCCAGAGGAGTATGTGTTTCTGTTCGGAGAGGACACATATAACTGCAGAGAGTGATGTCATCACATGCACTTACAGAGCACACGCGCAGGGGAGAAACAGCAAGCTGCTAGCTGCTGTGCTAACTAGATAAAACAGATCCATGGCGTTTCATCCCAGGTTTGTGCTGCTGTCAGTGTCGGAGTCTCTGTGAGACGCTTCGATCGCCGATTGTGTGTTTTTGAAACTTATATTGGGGCTGCAGCTTCACTCTGTCATCCCTGAACAGTGTGGTCTGTGGTCTGGTCTATTTTCACTGTGCTGGACAAGTGACAAGTGTGCGTTCACAGTGTCTCTTCTCTGAAAGACGTTAGAGCAGGAAAATAATAATATTCCCTTGTTAACAGAATGGACATGCAGCAGGCAAACCCAGGACTAATACTGGTCCCTGGTCCTCAGCTGAGACACAGAGCAGTTCATTATTTTAATGTTTAGATGCAACAAAAAGTGCTGCTGATGACTTATTTGTGGTTTATATTACTGTATAAACATTTTCAGCATATTTTAACACTATATAATACACTATAGATAATAGTGATAACTGTGATCGTTTCATCTCTGCACCTGTATCAGACGCTGACCTCTGGTTCATCACCGTGTTCAGTGTGACTGTACCTGATAGAGCTGACGGCCAAACAGCAAAAGAACTGTGACTAACGCTGGTTTTCCTTTCAGTCAGACTGAAGCTGCAGCACAGAAACAAGGCTAAGGTTTAGGTCAGGGCACCACTCTGCCCACATCACTAAACAGAGGGGCCCGTCTCTGGAGGGAGGATCTGGCTCTGTCACGTCAGTTTCAGACCCTCAGTAACAACTTAAGATCCATAGTTCTGGATCAGGACTTGAGCCTCTGGGTCGTACTACAATTACATCTGGTTTGTTTTCATCAGATTAAAGGAGTACCTACTCTAGTTTGTACCACATGACTAGACCGGGGGCTGGTTGCACAAAGTTAGCCACTGACTGGTGCTTATACAAGTGTATATGCAAACCAGGGCATCACTGTATGTGGCTAAGCTAACAGCAGAGGACTTGTGTGTTTACTTTAAGGGTCCCTTAGCTTCATGCTAATTTCTAAAACCTTTTCTAATAGCCTACATGTCTCATTGTTTGTCCTGTAATTTACTCTTATTTTGAAGGGGAATTAATTTAGACCAGTCAACGATTCAGTCTGATCATTTCTTAATTGTCCTTTACTGTTACTAATATAAATGTGTTAGTTTACCACTCGTACTGACTCTGGCTTGACGATTTGATGTTATGGTTGTAGCCACACCCATGGGAGGGGCTAAGACTGTCCAATGACACACACCTGAGTCAGTTTGCTAGTTGTTTATATCTGTGTTGTTGAGATGTTGTAGTAGTGAGACTGAAAACAGAGCAGGATAATTCTGACCTGTAATTAAAAATAATACCAGAACCTTTTTAGTTTTGGTGCTCTCTTTAATACTTTAGTACTTTCTCTTTAATGAGCGAGTACTAACAGTACCAGGAGAGCACTTTCATCTGTTCCCTTTAATTATACTAACGAATGACATGACAGGTATCAGAGGTTAAATACCTGGGGAACAGCAGGAAACTAACTGCCCTGTGAAATAAAGACTTCTTTTTCTAACCTCATTCTGTGTTTGCTCTGCATCATCCCACAGCTCCCCTCACACCTGTTCTAAACATGCTGGGGGCTCCACCCACTTCATGCAACCATGGTCACCCCCCCCCCCCCTCAGTTCATCCAGCTGATGTTGAATATCGATTTAAAGGAACATGTGTCTGAATGCAGATCACAGATTGTGCTGAGTAAAGAGCCGTCCACACCATGAACTCCAACTGAAGATAACATCGTTTTAAACATCGTGAGTCCACACAACGACTGTAATGATGACAGTGGTGAACAATATTGGGGATCACTTTGATGAACAATATAAACACTGACAGCCAATTAAAATGCATTTGAGTTTACAGGGAGTCACATTCAGAAAATAGAATAATGGACTAATGTATGAACCGTAGTAGAGGAGGGCGATCCGATGATCTTGGATGATCTATCTCTGTCATATGATCCACTTCAATTACTCATACTGATCGCCTCATTAAGAAGTTTCTATATTTAGATACATTAAATTAAATTTTTTTTAAAAAAGTTAAGTCTCTGCTAACCAGACCATGTTAACTGTTAAACAGCTCGACCACTAACCGGAGCTGGAGACAACAAAAACCACTGTCACCAGCTGCAGTCCAAGATGGTGGAGTGACAGTCAGTCCACAGGACCAGAGACCTGCTGCAGGCAGGGAGACAGGAAGAGGGACGAGCTGGGGCAGAGACTAAACTTTCAAATTAAAACACTTCCACATGGCACCTCATGAAAATAAAATTAAATAAATAAATAACAGCGCTGTCCAAATGAATACTCCATATGAACTACGAGAAAAGTCTGATTGGTTGTGACAGTTTGTCAACAAAAGACAGCATTGTGGGTGAAGAGTAGCAGTGAGCAGACAAACATCTGACGGAAGCGGCAAAGCGCTGGAAAGATACGAATCACAACTTCCAGTCAGGACTTTCAAAATAAAATCAGAGCGGAAACATGATTCAGATCATGGCTTGTGATTCAACTCAATTAGATGGTCATGAACTTTTTGCCAGATTGCCCACAACTTCTTACTTACTTTTGGTTTTATTTTCTTTTGTTGCTCTATTGATTTCCTTGTTTTAACACACCTACTTATGCACTACACGTTGCCTCTATTCTCTGTGTCTTTTATTGCTGTTTTGTTTTTATGTTTGTACAACACTTTGTAACTCTGTTTTGAAAAGTGCTATATAAATAAAGTTATTATTACTATTAAAGAGTAGCACTCAGAACACAAAGGTGTATTTGTTCCACACAATGGGTGGATTAGTAAAATGGTCATTGAACATATTACCTATCAGTAATAAAGTGAAGTCACTGGCATAAACAGCATCTCTCTCTCTCTGTCTCTCTGCCTGTCTCCCTCTCTGTCTCTCTCTCCTTTTATTCATATTCTTATTAAAAGAATAATGATAAATAAAAGCGAAATAGAAGCTAAATCAAGTGCTTTATCAATATCTTTCATTTCTGTGACCTCTTTTGTGTAAGCCAATTGATGCGACAGGAAACACTTTCAGGTGCAGTGTGATAGGTCATCACCTGGGGACTGTCTAAAGAACATCATCGTTCATCAGAGTGGACGCTCACATCCTTATCATTATCGATACAGTTATTGTTCTTGGTGTGGATGGCTCTTAACGTGGCCCAGAGCGCTCAAATAACTTTATCTTAAGAAAACACAAGCAAATAGACAAAACACAAGCAAAGACAGAAACGCATTGCAAGTAGCACAACAGAAGTGTTGTACAAAAACCTGTACAAGGCTTGCAAACATGCCACATCCAGCAGGGCAAACAATGGTTGGCAGCCCAGGTTATTATGGGCTGTATCTGCCACAGTGAGGTTAGAACAAGAGCTTTGGGTCCACTTAACCTGAACACAGCATCATGTCTGAGAACGCTTGAATTATTTTAGGCTTTAAAAACTTTGTAGTATTCATTCTTGCATCACGGCAGATCCAAGACTAAATCTGACCAAGTTAACTTGACTAGACTAGGCTAATACATCTTTGTGCAGCCAGCTCAGCGGTTTGTTTTAATGGGCCTTTTTTTATCATGTCATGGATTTCTGAATCTTCTAAAGAGCCTCAGTCCAGCAGGAAGAGCTTTATAAATAACAGTAATGAAGGAATGGCAGGCCAATGTAGTTGCTAGTGGTATCTCATGCATCAATCAAGCAAACTTGTCTACAGAGAACGTTGTGTATCATGGCTGGAGCCAATCCCAGCTGACATTGGGAGGCAGGGTACACCTGGACAGTGGTCAGTCTATCTCAGGGCTCATTGTTATATTATTGTGTCATGATTTGAATATGAAACTCATGTGAATTGAACAGTTCAATTTTGTGTTTTTTTCTGAACTGAACCCAACATTTAGATTATAACATGAATCATCTTTGACTGCAGCTGTGGCAACATGGGAAAAAAAACACATTAAATGACAGCAGTGAAATCATGCTAGGAGCAGAGACATGTAGATTATCATGTTTGTATTCAGTGAATAATTCAACCATGATTTAGAATCAATTCAAAAGTTTTCTTAAGTGCAAATTGTAGAATATTTATATGTCTCTGGTTCTACCATGGTATAGTACCACAACGGCAGTCACACAGTAGGATAAGGGTCGGACTTAAAGCTACATTAAGCGATATTTTTGTCTTAAAATTGGGTTAAGTGATGTAAAAGGGTTGACAGTGATGAGTCACCACCCTGCTCTGTAACTTCTCTAAACTCACTGCTTTGGTTCTCCAGTCCAACCCCAATGGTTCTCAGTGACTCTCCCCCCCTGTACAACCATCACACCAACAGGCCTTAAATCAGACAAAAGTCAGAGAGGTTTAGTCTGTTTCTTTTGCTCATCATATCTCTGGCCTATATGTATAGATTCATGTCAAATCAACAATAACCAGATCAAGCTAACTCGTATATGCATGTACGAGGACCAGGGGCCAGTTGCACGAAACACCTTTTCTACCTCTAAGTCTGACACTTAAGGTTTAATTTCTCCTTTGCTGAGGGAGTTACTTCAGGATGTTGCACAGAATCTCCTAAAAAGGTTTCCTTACTTTAGGAAAAAGGTTATCATTTACAGCAGTGAAAGAGATTTTAAGCAGTAAAATTTTACTGTTTCCATGGGGACCATTTGTTTGCTGGCATTAGCTTGTACCTGTTAACAAGGAACCCGGCAACATTACACAGGACTGTGCTGCTCTCTCAACCTCCTGTCAACGGGAACTTCACAGAAACCTTAAGGAAAAGACTTAAAGGTGTTTTTTGCAACTGCTTTTATTTTAAGGAAACCTTAAGTCAGACTTAAAGGAAAATCTAGTGAAAATCAAGTGTTTTGTGCAACTGGTCCCAGGAATGAAAGGTCATTGAAGACTGTACTGACATTCAACACGTCAACAACATTAGCCTGGTAGCTAGCCTTGATGATGCCATTCAAAACATGACCACACCCATCAATTGAGCCACTGGATTAATATGAATAGAAATGTAGTCATGTCTTTCTCCTACAGCCTGTTTTTCATATTGTATAAATGTCTTAAAGCTCCATATTTTCCTCTTCTCTTGTGTTTTATTTTAAGTGTTGATCCATAAGAATATATACTTGTGGTTTTAAGAACCAAAAACGATCTCAATGTATTTTTACATCTCCTCTCTCAGGCTTCTCTCTGGAGCTGTAGTATCAACAGGTTGGTGAGCCAATCAGAATAGAGGAGGCTCTGAGCCTCTCTTCTGATTGGGGCTTGGTGACTGCCTTGTTGTGACATCACAAATTTCCATAAGTCCTGACGGTTTAAAGGCTCACTTGAATAACTCCTGGGCAGCTAGCAGGGCAGTATCATCAGCCCCTTTTAAACAGATATATCCAAATATATTACCTTTAAGAAGACCCCTCATGCTGCCTTGGCTTGTTTATACTGAGCAGAACAAATCCGGCATGATGCTGCTCCTTTGTGTGAGTTAAGAGAGCTCGTCAGCGTTCAGGAATCAGAGGTGTGACATTTATCACAGCAGCCTCTTGCAGGCTTTTTACACAGGCTGTGTAACAGCTGTGTTGCAGTAAGAGGTGTGTGTTTTCAGCTGGTAAACCTGGTTTAACAACACAGATGAAGGAGGTGTATGTGAAGGCTAACAGCTAATAGTCCTCTACATCTCCTTAGCTCTGTATTTCTCTTTAGCCATATAGCCCCGCCCACTTTTGAGGGATCCAATCACTTTTTGATCATTTGGTTTGAGTCCAACTAAACCCTCTCCACATATTCTGTTTCATTCGGAAATATGTCACAACTCATCTCATCTGCTTCCTCCTACCAGTCTGTCCCAGCTGGAGCTCTGGTCTGCAGAGGTGCTAGTCCCAGTTTCAGATAATAGATCTGCTGTGAACTGGACTAGTCACTATTCTGGAGTATACATGACCCATTACTATGAGTTACTGCTGTACTTTAGTGTTTAAAAAAAAAAAAAAAAATCGCTTAATGCAGCTTTAACTGCAAATTTGAATTATACAGTAGCAGTGATCATCATTAAAAACATTCTGCAGAATACAGGCAGGGCAGACAGAACTGTACAGAACCACACAGAATCATACAGCCATCTGCAGTGTGCTGAAAAGACAAGAGTGAGAAACACAGTGGCTTGCATGCAGCAAAACACACACACACACACACACACACACACACACACACACACACACACACAGTGATGCAGTCAACATCGTAGTCATGTAGAATGAAACAGGAGGCGGGGTCTTTCCTGTCTCTGAGGGTGTGTCTGACTGTCCAAACACACACCTGCTGCAGCACCATCAGGGAAGAGGATGTTCATGGCCAATAGGCTGCAATTTAAAGCTAAACATTAAATATGATGACTCTAATTAAAGTTATAATCTGTAACTTTCCCACATTAAAATGTCTAAAAATAATTAGAGTTGAGTTGTGTTCTTACATTATCACAAATGTTTCCATTAATTCTCAAACCAAAGAAATCATCATATCCTCTATGATCATTTGTCAGTGTGTTTGTCCGCCAGAAGCTCAACATTGACTTTTATCACATACACTTTTTACATCTTGGTGGTTTTTAACTCTATATTTGAACTAGATGAAGGATTTTAGTCGTCGGACGTCTGGATCTGAAGTTATCAGAGAAACAAGCTGAGGAAATGTTAGACAGCTCAGCTCCCAGCTGCTGGAGACGTCCTGTCCTGTGTCCCTGAAGAGCGTCTGCGAATCACTGAATTTTTTTTTTTTTTTTTTTTTAAGAGACCCCTAGAGGCAGAAGTTACAGACTGTGGGTTTAACTGTATTTTTATTTTTCTAATAAATGTTGGCCCTGACAATTAGGGTTCCAAACGTGAGTATAAATGGGGAGCAGCTCCTTCCCTGTCCGTCTCATGTGGACTCCAGAGTAAAGATGTCCTGTTCTATCACTGTACATGGTTTGTTTGTGTAACATGAACTTTATTATATCTACAGGTTTTATATTTATCAAGACAGTTTACACAGTTCAAAGTATAAGACTGTGTTATTCTATATTTTTCTTATGGTCAACAAATCCGTCAAATAACCGGCAATGTGTTGGCTGTTCTTAACACTTACTGACTTCCACACTGACTTCCCTGCTGAGGTTCTCACCGTCACAACAGTCTCAGAAACAGAACGACTCGTCCAGAGTGATCTCCGGAGGGACCAGACACTGTTTCAGATGCCGTTGTTGGTTTGGTTAATCCCCCCCCCCACTGTAATGTGCAAACGCAAACGTGTTAATGCACATTCAAAAGGAAGTACATTGGAGTCTGACGCTGAGAGGGCGGGGCCAACATGTCTGTGGCTGCATCTTTCTGGAAAATGATTTGAACTTTCTCATTTTATTTAGGTGACAGTGAACTGTCAGATCTCTGCGGCCGCTGAAATGAGATGTTTGAAGTCAGAATGGGAAGGGAGAGAGTATCTGCTCCTCAGATCTCTACCTGCTTTATGTCACTGACAATCACTTCCTGAAAAGAGAAGGAAGCTGTTCTGGCACGAGGCCTGTTGTGTGACAGCAGGTCTCACGAATATGTTGAATGATTCTTCTCTTCATTAAATTTTTGTTGATTTCATGAATTAAACCTTGTGTTGTTTAATCCCATGTCCGGCAGGGTTGTATGCTGTCACCTGTGTGCTCTTGCAGGTGTGTGTGTCCTTGTGCACAGACAGAGTGATACTGCACAGTGTGTCTGGCTTCTCTTTTATTTTTATTTACAGTTTTTCTATATTCATCTTTTCTCTTGGTTTCTGAAAGTGATTTAAGAAACTGAAAATGAAATAGAACAAAAACCACTGTCTGTAGTGGCACTCAGTTAATTGGAATTAATTAAGTTGAACAAAGTCTCCATTTTCCTTGCTAAGAACCTTCCTGAGAAACAGCTGCCTTGAAAAATCTAGAAAACTGGAATAAAAAGGGAAGTTCACGTGAATAAATGACTAAAATCTCATCTGTAATAAAGAAATCAATTGTTTCTTTGGGAAGGAGACACAGTGCAATGGAAAACAAATGTACACATACGTAGACATACACACACACACACACACACACACACACACACACACACACACACACACACACACACACACACACACACACACACACACACACACACACACACACACAAAAAGGTGTTCAGATGACAAACTCATGGACAACACCCCCTTGATCCAGGTCTTGAAGAACCAGCTCATCGTGAACCTGCAGCCAGATTCTCCTCAGTAGAAACAGATGAGGTCACTTTGAATGGACATGGATCAAGCAGAGGATGGCTGACAATAAGACCTGAAATCTTAACTCAAACAGCCCTTCCCCAGTTGTCACGGCAACCACCACTAGCCATTGGTCAGAGGTGGTAGCCATGGTGAGAATACAAACCACTGCGATGATGTCATCAGGGTAGGTGGATTATTATAACAACGAGTAAGCCGCCATGCTCCATTCATCACACTCGCATACTGCAACACCCAACTGGCACTAAGGCTTGGGACCAGACTACATCGCTCCCCATGGTGGGACACTTTCCTGAGCAGGGCTGCACCTGAGCACAGCCTCAGCTCATACACTGGCTGATGACCACCTGACTGCTACAGCAGGCACTCAGCCAGTGTTTCTACTGATCATGACCTCAGGACGCTGAGGGAGATTCCAAATGCACAGAGCGCGAGGCCACTGCGTGAGTGGCACTGTCAGAGTTTAGAGTGTGGAGAAATGAGCCGAGTGGATGGGGAGAGGGACAGTATGCTAGGCAGCAGGTTAGTAGTGTGAATGGTACATGGCAGTGCAGGTTGGCTAGCATTGTTATACTGATCCACCCACCTTAATGGTGATCCTTTGGGCGTGGCGATGCCGTAGCCCTTGGAGTCCAGGTTTCCTCCCACTTTCATGGTGTCACAGGGTTTCCTTTGCTCGATGTACTCATTCATGGTGGACTCCAGCAGGTAGGCGTACTTCCCTTTGGACTTCCTGACACGCAGGACACCCTCCGACGTCTTCTTGACGAAGACGGAGGGTTCTGCTGACTTCATGTACTGCCACATCTTGTCAAACAAGGCGATTTTAGAGCGCTAAAAACAGAGACAGACGCAGATGAGACACTGTGACGTAGTGTGTACCCTGTCAATTCTGAAGCACAGGGTACTTCAAGGTGGAGCTTTCCTGTAAACAACAGTGTACTAATAAGCATGGTGAACACAGCTATTTTATTTGAATCTATAATTTTATTCAGATCCATAATTGTGTCAGTCTCCTTCCATTACTACAGGGCCATGAACAGCACTGGGTTGGACGAAGGGGATTTGTTTAAAGAACAGAGGCTGGAGGTGGAGGGAGACATAGAGTGTGTCCACACTGAGCTGGTTACACAGGGACTCCCAACCTTTTTGGATGTGTTGACTAAGCATCAACCTCCATGGCTGAAAAATGAAGCCAACACTGTAGTACCAAAAACTGCAGTTCCTCTAAAGACCACTAGAGTCTGGCTCAGGTCTGGCTCCAACAGCGAGTCAATCTCCATAGACTCACAAGTTGAATTGTCCAACTTTAGAACTTTAGCAGAAATGTCCCTTTTACAGCCTGGTAAAGAAAACAGTTTTGGTCTCTAAAACTAATTTCGTACCTCGTGACAACGGTTTATATAACTCACCTGTTTATATTTTATTAAGGCTTAAAGTTCTGTATAATTGAGGGCATGGCCGGTTTGAGTGACAGGTGTATTTGTGGTGTTGATTCTTCACATATCAGACAGATAATTGGTGAAGATTTTCCTCCTGTTTTTACAGGTGAATGAAACTCTAGTATTATTTATCTGTATGTTAGCACTAATTACCAGGAATCAGTGACTGCACCCACCATACCTGGCTTGTTATCTTAGCTCTTTTACTTGCTAATTTGCCCCTCCTCTTTGTCCATTTTTTGGATTATCTGGGAGTTATGGGCTGCCAAGATGGCAACAGTGGAGCAGCTCACGCTGAGCTTCAAAACCACTCTTCAGAAACCTGTGGGTGACGTCATAGAGGTTATGTCCATCTTTATTTACAGTCTATGGTGTGGACCAGCAGACTGTCAGAGTGGTCTCACAGAGCAGGACCAGAGAGTTTCCACATCGATCTCCTTCATTCAGAAATCCAGACTCCATTTATTGCTTCACTCAACGGTGGATCGTGGAAAGATTTAAGATGAGCACAGAGAATCATTCTCTCTTCAGTAGATGAAGGTGAAAACAAACTCTGACCATCATCTTCATCATTCTGCACGATGAAGCTCAAACATCCTTGTGTGCAGATAGGATGTGTGATTGGTTCTCCGAGCAGAGCTGGACTGTAACAGTTTGTTAGCTCAGTGTTTGTGTGACTTCTTCACTCTGCTTTTCACAGCTATGTGTACTTTGACCTCTGACCTATGGGAGACTGTGGAGTTAGACAGCTCTCTCCACCACTGTCATCCAAACACCACATGAGGCCAGGAGGCCTCCACGCTCTGTTCAGAAACAACAGCTCTCTCCTTTCATCTGCCTACTTTCATCTGAACATGTCAGCTTTGTGTGGCCCTAAAGAAGTTCTTACCCTGAAGAACTCCTTGGTGGATCCAGAGTCCAGGGTGCCATATGCGATCTCTGTCTGTTTAGCCAGGTCCTCAGCACTCTCAATGGGAGACACCATCCTCTCCACGGTCAGGAAGGCAGCCAGGTTGGCCGTGTATGATGAGATGATGATCAAAGTGAAGAACCACCACACACCCCCCACTATACGACCTGACAGAGATCTATACACACACACACACACACACACACACACACACACACACACACACACACACACACACACACACACACACACACACACACACACACACACACACAAGCAGGCCAGAGTGTGCTGTTATTACAGGATACTGAGTACAGAGTCTAGCGCAACCACTGATGACCTCTGACCTTTGTGGGAGTTTCCTCTGGTCTCAGGACACAGAGGCTGTGTCCCGATTCA
Source organism: Seriola aureovittata (assembly GCF_021018895.1). NCBI lineage: Eukaryota > Metazoa > Chordata > Actinopteri > Carangiformes > Carangidae > Seriola > Seriola aureovittata. The sequence goes on along the minus strand of NC_079366.1, from coordinate 2,671,005 downwards.
GGGGCTGCATCCTTCAGGGAACACAGTCTACAACAGCTACGTAGGGCCACACTTTCGAAGGCCGAACTGAAATGAGACGTCTGATCTACTAAGGATATTCGCTTTGTGTCACCAGCTGTTCCCGCCCTTACAAAGTTCAGCTCCTTTCACCTAGCAACCTTGAAAACACATAGCTTTTTTTCCCACATAAACTTGAGGTTTTAAGGCCCCATTCAACGGTGTAATCCTCTGGCTCTCTGTCGGTGTTGTTTGCTTTCATTACCGGAGAGCAATGAATCTATTGCTCTATCTATCCAAACCTATTGTTGTCTTTGTTGTCCAGGAAAAGAAAGACAGATCTGATGATGTCTTTGAAATGGGACAGTCTAGTCACGCTGCTGTGACACATTCTGTCTTTGAACACAGCCTCTGAAGGATGTGGTCCCCGAACTGGGACACAGCTCATATGTAGCTATGCTAACACAGAGCCAGGATCCTCAGTAGCTTGTGTAACTTCATACAATTAAAGTTACAATAAAATGTTTGCTTGAATTAGTCAGTTAGTAATGGTAATGATTTAGTATTATGGTGAACAGTGTTGACAGGGAGTGCTTTTATTTTGAAGTGTAAGGAACAGGAAGTAACCTGTGGCGGTTTTATCGCTAGCTTAATGATGTTATGAAGTCGAGAGGTCGGCTGTTTCTGCAGGGATACTGGCACATATGTTCAGTGTAAAAGACACCCGGTTTGTTCATCGCTCGAAGCTCTCACCAAATAACAATAAATCCCCACTGCACTGTGTCTGCATCAGTTTGTCTGTATATCGTCAGCATGTCACCAGGAAACGTTACAGTCAGAAGCTGTGGCTCTACCATCATGTATACACAGTTTACAGCCACAGTGACAAGAAAGCATCAGTGAACCTTTGGAATCACCTGAGTGTATTAATAAATTTACCCTTAAATAGAATCAGCTCTTCATCCAAGTTACAACAATTAACAAACACAATTTATTAAACTAACAACAACAATCATTGTGTTGTTCTTGATCAAACATCCACAGTGTAGCTGCAACAGACTAATGACATGAACAGAAGCTAGCTGGAGTCAGGAGTTATCAGACCTGGAGTCAGTCAGGGAAACCAGATTGGAGGTGTGGTTTAGAGACACTGACTTCTACAGAACACACAGACATCAGCTAATGTGAGCCAGAGGTCGGTTGCACAAAACACCATACGTTTTTCTACACTTAAGGTTTAATCTCTCCTTAGCTGAGGGAATTAATTAAGGGTGTTGCACAGAATCTCTGTTTTCTTTTTAAGTCATTTTTAAGTTTTCTAGCTTTTTATGCCTTTATTCTTGATACAGTGAGAGAGAGGCAGGAAAGTTGGGCAGAGAGAAAAGGAATGACATGCATCAAAGGGCCACATGTCAGATTTGAACCCGGGCTGATGCGGTTAGGACTGAGCCTTAATGGTAGACACTCTACCAGGTGAGCCATCGAAGCGCCCCTGCACAGAATCTCATAAAAGGTTTCCTTAGTTAAGGAAAGACGTTAAGGCATTTGCAGCATTGAAAGAGATTTTACAGCGTTAAAATTTAGCTGTTTCCATGGAGACCATTGATTGTGAGCAGTCTGCGGACATAAAATACCTCGATTATACCTGGCCAGAAAGATCACGTGGCATGTAACCACAGAGAAATCATTAAACTGCAGAAAAATAGAGTGATCCAACTCTAGACAGCCGTCAAATCCTAAACTGACTGCAGGTCAAATCTGTGATGTAAAATCAATACCTCATCGTTAAAGGTGTCTCCTAGTACTTAAAGAATCACTTAAATAGTTCAGTGAATATTTTGAGGAAATCTTATGGACAAGACTTGAGGTGTTTTGTGCAACTTTTTATCTTTAGGAAACCCTATCTCAGACTTTAAGGAAACTCTTAACTTAAAGTGTTTTGGAACATCAAAGAAAATCCACCTTCTGGAGTGGTCCACAGTTAGAGCCCAGACCTTTATCCAGTAGAGATGCTGTGGACTGAGCTGAAGACTTAGATGAAGATTAGATCAGATTTATGACCAGTTAAAACTGGGTGATTCAGAGGTTGATTCACTAAGCTTTTTTGCTTCTGTATTTTGCATTTGATATTCTGCTTCCTGGATTACTTAACTTTTCATAATGACATGGAGAATATCTAACACTCTGGTACCCTCATATAGAAACCTCTCAGTGCAGTCCTGTATCCATATGTACTGCCTTGACTCTGACAGGGTGGACAACAGCTGTGGAGAAAATACATTAACAGAACAGATCAGGAAGTGATTCAAGCTACAGGAACATGTCGTACCAACCTTGGTGAGATGTCACAACCTTGTCGCATGAAAGCGCCCAAAGAGAACCAGAGGGAGTTAAAGATCCCAAACTCATTAGTGGACTCGGTTGTTAGGGGCAACGCTCCGTCCTCCGGCTCCTCTAAAGTCCACTCATAGGGGCTGAATCTGGATACCTACAGGATGATAATAGCATTTATTGGTTTGATTTTCCCTATTGCACTGGACTTTAATGAAAACACAGTCTTACTTTGGAAGAGAGGTGTTGACTATCATACAGGGGAAGCACACATGCAGGATTTTGTACTGACAAAAGCAAAGGTTGAATACACAGGCACCATGAACATGTTGAGTCACATGTTGTACCTCTACAGGCAGCGTGACAGTCAGGCATGACACCTGGAGCAATGAGCCAGGTGTGTGAGACTGTGGACCAACCTTCACAAAGACAGAGTACCTTCTCCGATGTGGTGGGTGACACGTTGTCCAATTTTATATCTTTACATTAAAACTGTTTAGTGTACATGTAGCACACATCAGTAACAGCCTGAAAACTGCAACTGTAAAACCCACACATTTGATTGAACTGTTAGTGCAGCAGATGACTCAGGGAAATCTTTCATATGTGGACAAAAGTACTAAACTTGGCGCAATTATTTGTTTATTAATAACAAATGGTTTGCAATTACATAATGTTTTACTAATTTTTTACATTACAAATTAGAAATTACAAATATAACTCTGTAAAAATTTAACAATTGTGAATTTGACATAATCAGAGTCAAAAACATAACATTACATTCAAGTAGATTTATCCCAGAGGGATAAACATACCAATTTTGGTGCTTGTATCCACATTTGAAAGATTAATATTTATCTGCTCCACTATGTATGCAGATTGTATGTTTCAAGAAAAACTCTCTGTCACACTATAAAATCAGTTAATGTTGTTTTTAAATAATTGTAAGTTGACAGCTAATGTTCAGTCCTGACCATTTTTTTTTTTGTGAAACAGCAATTTAACAAAATTAAAAAGATCTTAACTCGAGGCCACTGTATTGCTTTTTCCACAGTTTACTCAGTGTGGTAACACCAACTAAAAATGTCCCAGTGGAGAAAACGGTAACAGCTGCTGAGCTCACAGATAAACAGGACAAAAGGTTTGTCTACACAGTCACATCTGTCTCACACCCATTTACTCCATCTATTAATCAATACAGCTATACACACCATGTAACTGCTAGCATCAAAGGAGATATCTGTAAATTTTGCTATTGCTACATAGCTAATGTTAGCATTAACAGCTTTTTACTTACCAGTCTCACCAAGAGCTTCAGCCATCTTTTTGTTTTCAACACAAGAAGTTATCAGACTATCAGACTTCTTCAGACTGAAGGCTACAGTGACTCAGTATCAAAAAGCTAGCTGGTTAGCATGCTAACTTTAGTAGAAGAAATAGAAGCAAAACTAGAGTTAACACTGATGTTTCTTTCCACCTCTGGATACAGCTGTTGGTGAGTAAAGAACTGAAGTTTGATGCTGAACACATAATGTTTCTTTTAGACTGGCTGGCAAGTAAAAACAGCTGGTAATGCTAACATTAGCTATGTAGCAATAGCAAAACTTACAAATAGCCCCTATAAAGTTGTGCTATACACGTTATGAACGTAACCTCGACCTTTTTGGTGTATTTTCTTTTGTTTTACACACGTAACTAACTGTGATAGACTGGAAACACACAGTGTGTAGAGCCACCTGACAGGAGAACACACACACACCAGGCTCAAAGATCAGTGGTGAGCCTCCTCCACACAGGGCAACATCTCATCAGTGAGCAGGAGCACAGACAAAGGTTTATCAGGGCAATGGCTTCCACAAGTTCACCTGCTACTCCAGAACTGCAGGTAAGTCTGCTTCTCTCTGCCGCCAAGAGACGCTGGTTGACATAGACAATGAATGACTCCCTGTCACTTAAACGTTTGACTTTTCTCTATGAATGTACAGTCATTAGATGGAGGTAAACTCCTGAGAGCCCTGAGTGCAGGTCTACATTAAAACGTGTTCTCGGGGTGTTGTATGTAACACAGGTCCAGACGCTTACAGCTGACGGTGACAGTTTAGTACCGGTGAGAACAAAACACATCTATACACATAAACAGACAGCACTTACCAGAAAGAGTACAACGCTAACTCCTATATAGGCAAAGACAATGCACATCCAGATTTCATAGGCCAGCGGGTCCAGAAAGGAGAAGACTCCAGGTTTGGATTTCTGTGGCTTTTTGATCATGATGGAGATTCCCAGAGACATGAAGGGTTTGGAGAAATCGATCACCTCCTCACGGACGAGCGTGATCGTCAGGGGAGCAACTGCAATGTCTGCTTTCTGTTGGAGAGACACAGACAAAGGGAGAGGGTTGGACAGCGGTCTCCTCGTGCAGTAGTCAGCTGTTGGACAGAAACGCAAGAACCAGACAACTCGAACTGGGGAACTGACTGTTGTATAAATCTATATCACACTCAGCAGGAAGCCAGAAGCTGCTCCATGCTCTCTGTTGCACCCTCTTCTTCTTTCATTCAACAAGTGCACAGCTGACCTGCCTCTTATCTATGCTCTCTTTTCATTGCTGACCTTCACACTGACCTGGTTGTTTTGTGTTAAGCAAATGTTGGGTGGGCTGAAAACTCTGGAGTTGTGTTAACGACAGGAGGAAACGTAGAAGAAGAGATGAGTTTAAATCTAAAAATTCTCAGTGTGGACATCAGGAGGAAACGTAAAAGTAGAGATGAGTTCAAGCGCTCTATTTTTTAATGATCCAAAGCACATGGTCTGAAGTGTGTGAATGCCCTGACCATGTTGTTCAGTTAAATTCTGTATTTTAACACTGTGACTGTCTTTGCTGTTCCTCATTCGTAGTATTTTTTGCAACTAATCATCTGCAGAGTAAACAATCTTGCCGCTCAAATGGAATAAGCCATGTTACTGTGTGTGCATGTCTTAAATCTTACCCCATACACCAGCTCTCCAACCATACCATTCCAGATCTTCGTCTCTGCGTCTCTAGCTCCGTATTTGCCATCTCCCACAATCCTTAGCTGGTAGCGTATACCACAGTGCTTTGCAATCTCCGCAGCCAAGTCAACGCAGTAACCTAGCATCAGTCCAAAAATAACGGGTGCACACACACACACACACACACGCACACACACAACAGCAGTGTTAGACAGAATACAGTATGGAACACTGAATACTGCAATATAAGAAATGTTCTGATCGAATACCAATGTTTCAGCTGTATTCTACTGACTGTGGATGTGATCTGATTACTGTCAGTGTGACTCAGGTTAAACTCTTTGTAAAATGTACAAATACATGAATGATAGAATGTCTTTCTCTCTTTTTATTTTTACAGTGGAAACTCTTATTTGGATCAAACAGCTTGGGACATCATTATCAGAGGTGTTTCTGAATCTAGTGTCCGAATCAGAATAACTGTAAAGAATAATCGGCAGGTTCCACCAAGAACTCCTGGCTGTGATGGTGATCAGTCTTTTATCACAAGTATAAAACAAGTATACACTGAGCATCATTAAACACACACACACACACAGTACAGTAGACATACCTTCATAACGGTCATTGTCTTGAAACAGCTCAGCATTTTTCTTCAGCATGACATAGGGGGCTTCCTACACACACACACACACACACACACACACACACACACACACACACACACATTAATTTACCATAGTTATTCCTGATTGACATGGGTCTGTCTTTAAAGGTGCAGAAAATCCAGCATCAAACTCCGAGGCTGAAAAATGAAGCCATCACTGAAGAACCAAAACCTGCAGTTCCTCTAATGGCCACTAGAGTCTGGCTCCAACAGTGAGTCAATCCCTATAGACTCCCATGTTAAAATGTCCAACTTTACAGCAGAAATAAACATGTTTACAGCCTGGTACAAAAAACTATTTTGGTCTCTGGAGCTAATTTCCTCCTTCAACAACTGTTTATATAACTCACCTGTTTACATTTTATTAAGGCTTATGGAGAATGGAGGGCATGGCCTCTTTGAGTGACAGGTGGGTGAGCATATGATGGCCGTAAACCGGCCGCACCAAAGTCTCAGCTCTACACATCACCTCTTTGTCCATTTTTTGATTATCTCTGAGTTAAGGGCAGAGTCAGACACTGCCAAGATGGCGACAGTAGGGCAGCTCACTCTGAGCTTCAAAACCACTCTTCAGAAACCTGTGGGTGATGTCACAGAGGCTACGTCCATCTTTATTTATTTTACTTTATTGCAGAAAAAACAGCCTTTGCATTAAAGCTGGAGTAGGTAATCTGGGAGATGTTAACCTGAGTTAGCCAGATTTTTAAAGTATCAGACCAAAAAACTCCCTTCAGGCATCCCTCCAAGGCCACTCCCCTAACACACACTGCTCGAGTGGATGAGAGAGAGTGGAAAGGAGTGTAATGTAGCGGTGAGTGTCATAATATCCCAATACGGAATGGCTCATTTACAAGTAAGAAAACATATATGATTACCATAATGAATGTAAACAACCAAACTTTTGAATGGTACTGTATTATGCAGGAGCGAGTCCTGCACATTGACAGACACATCTGGAATGACATCTGGGCAGTGGCTGATGATCCGGGGGAGATCACCCAGCAGTTCAGCTATGCAGCTTACAGACAGTTTGTTGTGTAACAATACAGAGCACTAGGGCAGGATCACAGTTGGTATCACTAGTTGCTGTGTCTGGAAAAATATGTGACCATAAAATTTTTTTAAATGATACATTCCTTTTCCTTTCACATACAGCATAGTCAATGACGATGTTTCATTTATCTCTTTGTATGCTACACAAAAAATAAGTGAACCAATGTGGTATGTAACTTGTTTTATTTTTATGGACATAAATATATGAAATATAATATTACTGAAATATAAGATATATACAAAATATATCATTACCACACACAATATATTTACTGTTGATTATAAGCAGAGGTGAGTGTTGGCTGACAGGCCAGGCTCTGCATGTGACATCATGTGGGTGCTGTGGCAATCTTCATCTGCTTTGACAGCGACTGTCCTTCCTAGAAAAAATTTCACAATTAGCCATCATCTCTACAAAAATGACATTTAGATGATTAGATCTGAATCTCTTTATAGGACGTATAACAACACAGGACTATTGCTACATAAAGTCTCAGGCTATTTTGCTGAGGGGAAGATGGTTTTATGGGTATAAAGTAATTATTTGAGAGGGTTGGTTTATGCATTAAGTGCAGCAGTTATGGACAGTGTTTATTACACATACACATACACAGGTACACGAATAATAAATTCAAGAATATTTTTCTAATATGAGAAATGGGCTCAACTGCTAGAACCAATATTGTGAGGAGCACCCTCATGTATGTAAAACAAAGGACTACTCATGAAAGAAGAATGCATTTATATCAATAACAGTGGTCTAAGCAATTACACTTTCATAACACCTTCTTAAAAACTTTGTACGTTTGTAAATGTGTCGCTAACGACCTGACTTTTAGAGGTTTGAAGAGCTAAGCTGCTTCTCTATTACATAAAGTTGCACTCACCAGTGGGAGAGAAAATGATGAAATGGTGGAGGTGGAGCGGGGGTGGTGGTCTCATCAGTCAGTCTTTTACAGGTGGTGAAGTTGAGTCTTTCTCACAACTAAAGAACCACAAACCTCCCATTTGCAGCCATGACAGACCTAAATACTGTCAAACCACATCTACTCACAACTACAGTGCAGACATCACCAAACATATAGGCTTGTTAGCTACACTGTCTACTAGCATAGCTGATGTTCAGAGGTGGAAAGTAACAAAATACCTTTACTCACGTTACTGTATTGAATACTTTTTTTGTGTATTTTGTATTTTTTAAGTATAATTTAAAATCGGTATTTTGTATTTTACTTGAGTACGTTTTTACTCAAGTATTGTACTTAGTTACTTTATAAATCCTATCCGCTACTGAGTAAAAATAACAATTCAACCTACAGGGGAAAATTACACGCCAGAACCATTGACAGTAAACCAACGGCCAGAACCAACAGTGACTAACTTTACAAAACAACTAACTTTAAGTTGCTACTTAAACTGAACAAGAAGTTGTTGTTTTTGCACTTACATTTGTTACACTTGTTCTTTAATTAAAAACAAAATAGTTTTGGATTTCTGACCCCTTGTCCTATTTTTACTACCCTCACACCCCACACAAAGAAAGTAACTAAGTAACTTTTACTTAAAGTACATTTCAAATGAAATACTTTTTACTTTTATTGAGTACATTTTCAGATGAGTACTTTTACTTCTACTTGAGTAATATTTCATCAAAGTATTGGTACTTTTACTTGAATACAAAATTTTTGTACTTTTTCCACCTCTGCTGATGTTGCTTACAACCAGTGTTATCTAACATTAGCTTTGGCTAATACATGAAACATATGTTGGTTTATGATTAAACAGCTGAAACGACTTATGAAGCAGCTAGCTACGTTAGTACAACCCCGCCCCCCCCACTTCCCAAAACAAAACAAACAAGATAATTACCTGTGTAATAGAAATACAGCCACCATTGCGTCGCTTTTTAGCTACTCTGTCTCCTCAGTTGTCGCCATCGCTGAAAAGCCATGTCAGTGTTGACTCTTGTTCGGCTTGTTGAAGCTGCTGTTGAAGTCAAAGCCTTAGGTGGAACTGATTGAACTTTCTGCCATTCCTGTGCGTCTTCTTCCTCTTCTTCACCTGCGACCGCTGCTTGTCTGACACGGAAGCAGCTCAATCATGCAGCAGTAAGCGCGAGCGCACAGCCAGAGTACGCAAAGGCACGCTACTGAGGTTGCTACAGAGGACGTGTTTTTTCCTGTTTATTGTCAGAGCATTTCGTTTATTCATTGCTATCTGGATATTAAGAGAATTTAAAGAAATATCACAAAAATTTTTTATGAAACAGATTACCTACTCCAGCTTTAATCAATCCCTGTGTGATTCTGTTCCTGGATTTCATTTACAATTTACAATAAAATTCTAAATTCTAATTAATAAATCAAGCAACACAACTTTGTTGTCCACAGTGGAAATCTCCACCTGATATTAGAGTGAGAAATTTAATGAAATAGATTGTAGCTGCCCCTGTCTGAGCTCTGTGCCTAAATTATTGGGTGTTTTTTCTCACACTGGTTGTCATGGAGACAAAGTTCATGTGTTTATTACCAGTATAGTTGTAACAATGACCGTCTTGTTTTCCATTCCCATGGTGTCATTAGGGTACAGGTCTGACTTTGTCACCACCATCTTATCCACCTCATTCCAATAGCCGATCTATGAACACACACACACACACACACAGGTTATTTACCTACACACAGCTACATGCTATCATGATATTGATGATGACAAACAGGTTGTCACCTTCACAGGTCCATTGTTCTTCAGCTCCATGACGGTCACAGAGTAGTTGACTCTCTTCCCATACTGGTCAAACTGAATGTTCCCAGTTAAACCATCTACACGCACCTACACATAAGAATAAAGAAAAGGAGTGGGTTTCACCAAACATACATACAGCCAGGCATATAATACTCACACACACACACACACACACACACACACACACACACACACACACCTTTTACCTTGAAATGAGTGTTGAAAGTATTAATAAGTAATCTCCTAATCATTATGACAAATGTCAACGGATATGATATATTAAATATATTGTTGTACATGTATTTAGTGAGGCAGGTGTGTAGGAGCAGGATGAGTGGATCCGAAGTAGCTTTTATAAAATCTCGGTCACTGGCTGACTTGCAATATACAATTTTAAATTTATCTGAGGGGTGTTTTTATCCTGCTCCAGACAGCTCTAGATATGAATATGAATATTTATAAAGCCTACACCTTCTGGCTCTTCTGGCAAACAAGAGCCTCTCTTCACCTACAATATTTCCATAACAACTTCCTGTGTCCAGATTTGAATAAACTGCCCGCCCACTATAGATCTATATAAAATCATGTGTGTGGTTACATTAGTGGGTTTAGGGTACGGCAGTTTCCTTCTTTTTATCTTAATATTCTGCTTATCCTTCCATAAATGATCTGTTCTTCACTAGATCAGCATCCATCACAGATTTAACTGCAAACAATTCTTAACGTTAATATAATACTCCCTTATTTTGAAAAACCTAAACATAATTCTGTCTGTCACAATTATAGAGTGTGAACACTGTAAATATGAAAATGGTAAATGAGCAGAAACATGTATGAGAACTGCAACACAACTCAAGATTCATATTCGTAACAACACATGGACACAATGCAACAAACTGTCACAAGAACAACTTCTTCCTGACAGTGAAGAAAAGGAAAAATGTTACAACTTTAAAATGAACAGGAGACATTTGGAGGAGAGGGCTGCGTACAGCAGGGGCTGAGGTCAGTGGCGTGGCAGCGACCTGCAGCAGGTGTGTGTGTGTGTGTGTGTGTGTGTGTGTGTGTGTGTGTGTGTTTTGTTGTTTTAATGTTGTTTGCTGACAGGAAAATTATGTTACTTTATATATATACTGAATCTGTCCTAACATAACAAAACACAAAACACTTGAGCCACAATGTAAAGGTGGCTGCTTTAATCTACAGGTGCTTCACAAGACCAGATCCATATTGGACTGCACAAACCAGCCCCTCCCAGATAGCAATAGGGTCCTCGGCCCTAGTCTGGCCAATATTCTTCCATTTTAAAGCCCTCCCTCAGGCCATAGATTCAGAGTTCCCCAGTTCAGGTGTAACAGGACTAAAAACTCTAAAACTAAAAACATCCCATGTGCATGGACCTACTGAATCTGCACATGTGAACTGTCATTTCACAGCGTTTGGTGTTTTGCAGTGTTCTTTGTTTTACAGTATCTGTGTTTTAATCCGTGTAATAATCCGTGGTTACCTGTTTGAGGGCACGTTCAATCTCCACCCCCTGTGCCCACGGCACTGCTGGATTGGCCAGACAGTCCCCATTGTTGCCACGACGACTCATGTCTATCCTCTGCTTGTGAAGGAAGCGGAAGGCCTCAGTCATCACATGGACGGCGTCGTAGGTGAGAGCTGAGGTATACTGAGACACAGACACATCATCACTTCAGAAATTCTGGACCTGCTGTGGTTCAGGATCTGGTTCAGTTCTAAGAGGACTGTGTTGAAGTGCATCCGTCTCTCTGACAGCTCATTATAACAAAGACATGTTAAATGGCCCGACAACAGTCAGATCCACAGAGATGATGAATTTTCCAAAGATTAGATTATTAAACGCAGTGTTAGCATGACTATGCTACGCTGATCCTTGGACTGGCTCCAGGTGAACTGATTCTTTCCTGGAGCAACTTAAACTCATTTCAATGAGGAAGTAACGTTGACTAATCCTGATCTTACTCTGATCCGTGAGTCAGCTCCAGGGTACTCCTTCTCCTCCAGAGCCTCCCATCGCTGGTCAAACTTCGCCACCACAGGATCATCAAAGTCTACGATCTGGAACCCAGACACATTCGCTCCTCCGTACTGGATCTTAGAGAGGTCACCATCTACGAAACCCTGCAACAACAACATTTTAATAAATGACCTTTGACCTTTTCTTTCAAACTGACTGCGCAGGGCCTGAAGACATGTCAGTAACGGAATCCTGGTCCTGTAGTGGAGGTGTGCTGGTATACAGACACGTTACAGTGAAGAAGTGATGGTTAACAGTGTCTATCACCACAGCTACTGGAACATCAGTGGTGCTTTGATTTGATGTGTGGCCTGCTGCTAGACAGACTGAGGCAGGTCAACTACTCAACAACCAACACAGGTTGATGACCGTAACCTGTCACCTGATGTAGCAACATGCCTATTAACCATGTCGTCATTTATACATGAGAAGTGAGAGCACATGACTCACCAGGTTGGCGATGATGTAGTGGTATCCTTTCACATGTCTGCCTATAGTGATGACCTGGTGGGAGAGAGGACGAGGTGTGAACAACAGCAACAACAAGCTGATAAAAACATTTCTCCCAGTCTGTAGTTTCTGTCCTGTGAAAAACATGTGAATGTTAATGAGCTCAGGAAACAAGCTGATAATTACATGAAATATTTAACTGGATTTTTAATGTTTTAATTAGAATAAGAAATGTTTCTCCACCCTCAAAGAAAGAGGTCTGTACCACAAAGCAGGATTTGAGGTTATGGAAGTAACTTCAGGTTTAACTCAGTCCTACAACGATGGTTCACTTCTTACAAGGGTGAATCACCATGGTAACTGATACTGAAGTCCAGATTCTTTAATCCGACAGGATTCCTGACAGGAATGAAGCTCTTACTCTCTTCTTCATCACTGCAGCTCAGAATAACATGAGGAGACTGAGACCACAACTGGAAATAAAAACTAAACCAACAATGATCCACACACTGTTAGTCAGTCAGACTGACTCATCAGACATCAACTACTCCTCTCCTCTTTTCTTTCTCTCCTCTCTGCAGCAGAAACAGTCTGACTTTAACTTTAACTGTTTTATCTGCATCACATGTTCATAACAGTTTGTTCATCATCCGACTGAAGAGCGAAAATACTCAGTAAGAAACATAATGATAATTCATGCACTAATTTACAATATATCTTTACTCTGACTTTAATAGAAATTATATTTAGACATAGGAATAATATTTTTTCATTATTATTATTCATTACATTTCACCTTGTTGAAAATCACTTCTCGACATGGTTATAAGCAAACTTACAGGCAGGTATCAGTATTTCTTCTCATATCATATAAATAACCTTTTTCATGGTTCTGATGATGCTGTTTATAATTAACAACTCCACCCCTTCTCATGAAAGTGCTCTTAACCGAACAGGTAAACCCAGGGTTAACTGAGCCAATTGATAACCAGCTTTGTAGTACACATTATCCAGGATGGTCAATGTTGGGTTCAGTTAACCCAGATAAATAAAAGTTATCCTGGATATGATGAACTTGCTTCGTAATAAAGGCCTCAGAACAGGTTATCAGGACAGAAAATGTTAGGTTCAGTAAAGCAAGATAATAAAAAGTTATCCTGGGAAAGTTGAGCCTGTTTCATAATGCAGACCTCAGCTCTCTGACCAGCTGGTGTTTGTTGAGCTGTACCGAAGCAGGAGGCTGTGGCTGCCTCCATTAAACTGCTGAATACATGAGCCATCAGCTTCAACACTGTAACACAATTCAAAACGCCAAAAGTAAGTGGACAAAACAAAAGACACCACTGGATGAAAACCAGCAGCAGAGACTGGAGTAAGGAAGAGAAGCTCTGGTGGACTGCGGTCAAGCTGATGACTTGGACCCCTGTCCTCTGCAAAGTTCTTCAGATGACAGGGTTCTGAGTCCTACACTGTCCACCTGGTTGAAATGTGGAAAATCTTTAAGATGAGTCTCTGTTGTCTTTGCTCAAGCTGAGGATTGGACTGGGGCCTCTGCTCATTCTCCTTTAAAGAAACCAGCTGAGGTGGAGCTGGTATGTAATTAATATACACCTGAACACCTCCTTGTGGAGGTCAGTCTGGGTGTTTCAGGCTCAGAGTAGATCCCAGGGCAGATCCAAATACACCAGAGACAGTATAAATCCTAATGAGCACAGGAACATCCATGGATCCCCCAGACAGAGCTGATCAAAAAGAGGTTCACTGTTTCACTCACCAGCTCTCACCTAAAGACTCAGCTTCAGCTGTGTGGATAAATAAATAGACAGGAGGATTTCAGAACCAGGGACCAGCTATAGATATGATGTGCATCACTCACTGCTTTGTCTGTATAAATTAGTCCACTCACAACCATTAACAAATGACCTTTGACCTCTTCCAGACCCAGGCTGAACTGGAAAGTCCAATTAAAAACAGCAGCTTAAAGTCTGATCTGATCTGGAACTGTGAATGTTTCTCATTGTTAACAAAAAGACAAAAGAGAAACAGACCTGGAAGCAGATCTGAAATGAAAACAGTACAGTACTCCACCCTGCTCCTACCTAAAAGGAAGCACGTTGACAGGATGGTGTATTAATTTTAAATGTGCTGACACAAGACAACACCTGGAGAAGGTGTTGTATTTTCAGACCTTCAATGTCAGGGGAAGCTCAAATGTCAAAGGTCAATGTGACGTAGAAAACTGTTGACAGCTGATGATGGTGTTTTATTGGTTTTAAGTTGTGTTCCAACTCATAAAATAGTGACATTCTCATGAGTAAAACTCAACGTCTGCTAAACGTAACAATGTCAGTTAGGCAATGTCTCTCTGACACCACACTGATGTCTGGTGCATGATGGGAGAGACAAATTAAACAGCAAAGGATGTCTCTACAGCAGGCTGGAGGAGGAGAAGCATAATCTCTCCTGGTGATGGATGGATTTTATCAGTGTATCATTAGCAGCAGTATTGATAAGACTGAAATGTACCTGCTCCATGATGTCTTTAACTTTGTCTTGTTCACAGTCCAGGATGATGCGTCGCTCTTTACGGATCTCCAGGTCCTGAAACACAGATTAGAGTTTAGCAAGATTCAACACCACAGTCCTGCAGCATGAAGTTGTGACTGATAATATGTTTAGGTTTGTATTGTCTCTGGTCTCTGCTGTCACTGGGAGGGGACACTGTGGGAGGACAGGAGGTGTAGTGTCGCTCTTGGAGATACTGAACCCTGAAATCAGTGGCAGTGGTGACAGTGAGTGCTGAGAGCAGTGAGACAGAGCAGTCACAGGGAGCAGTGACAGAGAGCAGTGAAAAGAGCAGTGACAGAGAACAATGACAAAGAGCAGTGAGAGAGAGCAGTGACAAGGAGCAGTGACAGAGAGCAGTGACAAAGAGCAGTGACAGGGAGCAGTAAGAGAGAGCAGTGACAGAGAGCAGTGATAGGGAGCAGTGACAGAGAGTAGTGACAGAGAGCAGTGACAGGGAGCAGTAAGAGAGAGCAGTGACAAGGAGCAGTGAGAGAGAGCAGTGACAAAGAGCAGTGACAGGGAGCAGTGACAGAGAGCAGTGACAGAGAGCAGTGACAAAGAGCAGTGAACAGGAGCAGTAACAGAGAGCAGTGACAAAGAGCAG
Organism: Seriola aureovittata; assembly: GCF_021018895.1. NCBI lineage: Eukaryota > Metazoa > Chordata > Actinopteri > Carangiformes > Carangidae > Seriola > Seriola aureovittata. The sequence continues at coordinate 2,655,552 of NC_079366.1, read as the reverse complement.
TGACAGGGAGCAGTGACAGAGAGCAGTGACAGGGAGCAGTGACAGGGAGCAGTGACAGGGAGCAGTGACAGGGAGCAGTGAGAGAGGAGTGACAGAGAGCAGTGACAGGGAGCAGCGAAAGAGAGCAGTGACAAGGAGCAGTGACAGGGAGCATTGACAAAGAGGAGTGGCAAGGTGCAGTGACAAGGAGCAGTGACAAGGAGCAGTGACAGGGAGCATTGAGAGAGAGGACTGACAGAGAGCAGTGAGAGAGAGCAGTGGCAGGGAGCAGTGACAGGGAGCAGTGACAAGGAGCAGTGACAAGGAGCAGTGACAGAGAGCAGTGAGAGAGAGCAGTGACAGTGAACACTGACAGAGAGCAATGAGACAGAGCAGTCACAGGGAGCAGTGACAGAGAGCAGCGACAGAGAGCAGTGACAGGGAGCATTGCGAGAGAGCAGTGACAGGGAGCAGTTACAAGGAGCAGTGACAGAGAGCAGTGAGAGAGGAGTGACAAGGAGCAGTGACAGGGAGCAGCGACAGATAGCAGTGACAAGGAGCAGTGACAGGGAGCATTGACAAAGAGGAGTGACAAGGTGCAGTGACAAGGAGCAGTGACAGGGAGCATTGAGAGAGAGGAGTGACAGAGAGCAGTGACAGAGAGCAGTGAGAGAGAACAGTGACAGGGAGCAGTGATGGAGAGCAGTGAAAGAAAGCAGTGACAAAGAGCAGTAATAGGGAGCAGTGACAAAGAGGAGTGACAGGGAGCAGTGAAAATGAACAGTGAGAGAGAGCAGTGACAGAGAGGAGTGACAGAGAGCAGTGACAGGGAGCAGTCACGGGAGCAGTGACAGGGAGCAGTGACAGGGAGCAGTGACAGGGAGCAGTTAGAGAGAGCAGCGACAGTGAGACGTGACAGAGAGCAGTGAGAGAGAGCAGTGTTGTGTAGGAGCAGATCATCAGTACCTGAAACAGCGAACGGTATGCTTCGTCCTTCCTCTCATCCTTCAAGTTTCCTACATTTATGGCTGTGACCACCCATTTCTTCTCTGCTGCAGTGTCCAATATGACCTGAAGAGTAGAAAGACCTACACACACGCACACACACACACACACACAGCGTGGTTAGTGAAATTAGAAGTCTGTTTGCTGTGATGTACATGGTAACAGGACAGCACCAGGGGGGGTTCTGATCTGAATCTGCTTCTGTTCAGATCATTTATCAAATCTATTTAGGTTCAGCTTTCAATACTTTAATAAAAATAACCACAACTCTACAAATGAGATGCAGCTGAGATTTGTGTTAACAGTACTCTAAAATAAAAACTGTGTTTACACCACACCATACACTGAGGTCAGAGTTCAGAACGTGACAAGACATTTCAAAGTCATCCATAGAGTGGCCATTCTATCCTTTTATTCATTCTTTAGTTTAACAAAGGAAAAAATAAGAATTTCCAAACACCAGAATTGAACCGTTTCTTCTTCTATCTTCTTTATTGTTTTTGTTTTTTAATCTGACAATAAAAACGTCATAAAAGTTTTAAAGTTTTGTTTAAAAATGAAAGAAATTGTAAAACTGCCTGAGGGCACACAGACCAATCGAACTTCAGATTGTTTGACAACCTCCTGAGCCACAGCCGCCAAATCAAATCTAGAGGAGGCCTCCTGACATTTTAATGTAGGTCTCCAATTTGAGAACCATTTCTTAGAAACTGTGACAACTGAAGCTCTTTACACAGACATCGATGTGCAGTCAGAATCAGAGTTAGACATTACCAGATGGTGTTGGTTTCTATATAAAGATAAATGTTTGAGGTCATGTACACTGTGTGTCTCCCAGAGAGATCTTTGGAAAACAGAGAAGGGATCCTTTGCTATAACCCCTAGCTGTACCTGATGAGAGCCTTATTACCTCTGTCACTGTCATACAAGTAGGCAAACTTCTCCCATTTGTAGTATTCCACTAATGACACCAGCGGGCCCTTGATGTCCGGCCTCATCTGGAGAACGAACTGATTCATCCCCTCTGCTGGAAAAGAAGGTGTGATGAAGGAGACATGAAGCGTCTCACAGAAGGAGGTGATGGTGTTCACCGACTTCTTGTCGTAGAAGCCAAAGATGGCGTAGACGCCTCGAGAGAACTGGGAACAAACTGGGAGAGAGGGAGAGATAGAGAGAGAGACACACACACACAGGATGAAACTCAGACACAGGTCTCAGGTAACATCCTGAAAGTTGACAAAGCAGGGACGTCCCTCTGCAGCTCTCCGATGACAATGATCCATTGTATGTGTTGAATAAAACGGTTCAGCTGAGTGTATAAATATTTCAAATTAAGTTTGGGATAGAAATCTGTAGGGTTGTATGAGGTTGTTCTATAATCAAACCTGCAGGAGCTGCATGTGACAGATTATCACCATGGAGACCTCCAACTCTTTACTTTATTCAATCTCATTATATTAAACCTTCAATGGTCATGTTACCTGTGAATGGACAGGTGTGTTGGAGAGACCTCTTGGTAAAATAACCTCATGAAAGTCTGTGCACCCAAACATGCGCCACACGTTTCTCTGTCTGCAGGTGTACTAGACAGTGTGTGGGAGTTTTTTGCTAATCCTCAGTTGGATACACATAAAATCAAAGACACTGGGTTGCTATAGCGATACACAACATGGCACAGACAGAGTTCCCAGTCTTTTCAAGAGATCATTTTCCAGGACATTTCCAGTGATAATCTCACTCATTTTACAGACAGGAATCACACCATACACCAATGTGTTCCTATCTGTGGAAGTCTGATTTAAAATAAGTGCAGTCTATACTTGGCTATACTTATCTATGACATCATCTTTTACATGATTAATTAATTATGATTTTATGACAAATTGAACACAAGAAAAAAAAAACCTTATTATCATCATCATTAATTCATAACATGACTCACCTTATGCTTATGAATTATTTTAACCATTGCTGCCTGAACACCAGTATAAATAGTTGCCTACAGTTTTCCCTCCTGGCAAATCTAGACTGAAGTTAAGCTAAATGTAGATTCAAAGTTGAATTAGGTCGGTTATTTACTACAACTGGGTCTCATCAGGTAATCACACTTTAGCCTCTTTACTAGTAACAGGAAGTGATGTCATTAACAAGGTTATTAACCCACTGTGAGCTACCACTACAACAGTTACAACAGTTTACCTCCAAAAACAGATAAATAATAATAACAATAATGGTATTATAAAGCAAAGAAACACCTATATTGACTTCACATTTATTATCAACTCTCAGCAATTCAAAACTGAAACAAACACACTAACCCATTATCCAACAGTTGGGAATAATACATTGATCTATAAACCAGATAAAGACAGTTAGCAGCCAACAGGGACTCATGTACATTTAAAGGACTTACTAACTTCTTAACTTACACTCTTCCAGCCTGCAGCATGTGACTTCGAGCTGCGTTAACAGCATTAAACAAAACCAATAGCAGTGTGTTCAAACTACTGTCATCCATAAACTAGCCTAGCATTTGAACATCAAAGTGATCCTGAGCATAAAATAGGAGAATACTGAAATCATTTTTCCAGGAAAACACATTATTTTCCAGGACACTTGACTTTTTCTCTCATTTTCCATGTGTTTTCCATGACTGGGAAACTGTTCACCTGTTTTCCAGGTTCCCTGCACAGAGGATTCTCACAGCCAGAGATTGAAGACTGGACCAAGATGAGCTTCTAAAGACCACAAATGAAAAGTCGGCAAAGCAGCTTCAGATTCTTGCCCATGTCTGCATGACGTCTCTCTAATGCACTGTGACACCAACACACTGGACAATGAGCAGACTAGTATCTGATGGAGTTTTTAAGAGCCAGGTGGGCTGGATGGTGAAATTTGATATTTGGTTAAATAACTTTATGTGGAAAACTCAAAGACAGGAAATGAGTAGAAGACAGTGAGATTTTCTGTTAAACATCATGGAATCAGTCACTGGCTGCTGTGATGACTGCTGTTAGGCACAGAGGCCTATGTCACTGCTTCAATATTTATCTCTGTATTCTATATTAAAGGCAGCCAACAGTTACTGTACAGTTAGGACATTTCACTGGAAGGCTGCAGGACTCTTAGTGTCTGTTATATTTAGTCGTCCTACTTCAATGACCTCATTCTCTTCTCTGGAAATAAAACGTCCAGTTTCCTCTCTGTGTCTGAACTGTTGAGTTCATGTGCATCATATCCTGAATTGATGCTGACATATGAACATGATTGAACCATGAACAATAATCGTTTATAATTCATGTTCTATTAAGGACCAGTGCAGCTGAGGACATCTTGAATACAACATATTTCACTGACAGTCACAATAAACCAATAACATGCTCCACACACTCCGCAGAGCGCAATGAAAGTATATCAAAGCCTGTTTATTCCTCCCATCCCCGAGGACACATTAACAAGCATGGGCACGGGGGGGGGGGGGGCTCCACCAAGTGCTCAGACTACCCAACCAAATCGTCCTGCTTCATCCCAAAATTTAAAAAATAAGTGAAAAGTATTTCATATTGTCCTTGTCAAAGTTTATTTATATCTGATTGGTTGGTCGGGGTATATGGAAACTGGACGCAGCAGGGAAAGCAGTTACTTCACTATCATTTGACTTCATCACTACTCTCTGGTTACAAGCCCACTTCACTCACGCTCAGTGACTTGACTCTGATGAGAACAGCCTGGTTTTAGTTTTAGTTAATCCATGAGATTTGATCTCTAGATCTGATTTATTTGGCTGCTTAACATTGAATACAATATGGACCAATATATTAATAGATTCTATGGTTTTAGTTTTAGATAACATAAAACAGTGCGGCTTACAGTCATAAAGGACACGAACAGACCCCAGTAATTATTTTTACTTTAAACTAGAGATGTGCTGATTCTGATACCTGAACCTGTGTACCGGTCCATACACAGGACTGATATGATACCACTGTATTAAAATAAAAATGAAAAAACGCTTTAGGAGTTGCATACTTGTATTTTTTTCTCTCTGCCACAAACACAACAGTTACACCTTCTCAGATTCTTCATTGCAGGTGCACAAATCCCGTTTTACAACTCACAAATTAAGAAACTCATAAGCTGCATTTTTTGCTACAGTTGCTTCAGTGAATTTGCAACATACATTCACACACCTGGATCACATAATGTGAAGTCATGGACAAAATATGCACATCTGCTAATCAGATTGTGAATTCATGCACAAACAACTACTAATTCCACTTTCACAGGTGCCCAGTTGTTTTGCACCAAAAATACCTTTAAAGTATACCTGTGCAGAATTCCCTCAGAAACTTCATGTACTGCCCTCAGTGTGGCCAGGAGGGTGAGCTCCTGACGGGGAAATTATTCAAGTGCTACATGAGAAGAGATCGTCTGCTTCAGTAGTCGAGGTAAGTGAGGACGTTCTGTGCGTGTCCATGACAAATGTAAGCATATCTGTTCAGTTGTTTGTGTTCTGTTCAGCTCGTATATTTGTTGTTATGCTGGAGATAGAGTTATGGTTATAGATTAATACATTAATACATTTGTGAGACGTGTTTAGCAAGCTAATGTTTCTGCTCATAATGGCTTGCTAAGCTAGCATATCGGCTCAACATGACGTGAGGCAGATGAGGTGAAATACAGCTAAATTGCCGACAGCTTACATTTCACATAGAAGAAGAGATTTCTGGGAACACTGTAGTTTTATCTGTGTGTGAAACTATAAGGTTTATTGATAAGTTTTAAGGTATTAGATCCGTGCACAGATTCACATTCTCACTGACACTGATCCAGTATTTCAGCAAGATCAACGGCCTTTCAGATTCTAGTATCAGAATCAGAACAACTCTACTTTAAACTGCTTTTAACTGTACGAACAGTGTAAACTCAACTATAATAAAGTTCTTCTTAGTTCTAAACACCAAATAAAGTCTGATCAGTCCGTTCAGACATGACTGTTCCTGGTTTGAGCTCAGCAGGACTGGGATCAGACTGCTCTACTGAACCTGATCTACATCAAGTCTTCAGCTGATAGAAAGTGGTGACTACAAGGTCGTCTGCACTGATGAGTTAATGGTGGATCATTTTATTACTGTTTACCGCAGTGACTGTTATTGTTGTTGTCTTATCAACCTGATTAAAGGTTTTCATCCAGTAAATGAATGAGTGAAATAAAACAAAGAATAACATCTTGTATTAGAACTGTTCCACCTTCAAATATGGAGGACATGTTTGATTTTTAATGCTGCAAAGTGCTGCGTGTTATGGTGGCAGAGAAACACACTAATAATTTATTATTTAGAAAAGAGCTTGTTAGGCACTACAGTGTCTTCAGACTATATCCAGACCCCTTCACTCCACCGTGGTGTAGTTTTCATTTTCAACGGATAAAACTGACATTTTTGCTCATTAATCTGCACTCAATAATCCATCATGATATATAAAAGAAGATGGTTTTAGAAATCTCTCAGTTACTAAAGTTCTTCAGTAGTTTGTAGAAAAGCTTTTGTAAAGTCAGAGGTTTCACCCAAGTGCACGGTGCCGTCGACCTGCTCTGAGCAGCCGAGCAGCTGACTGTTGCTAGTCTGCTGCTGGACTGGCTTACAACTCCCTCCACCACCCTCTCCTCCCACTGGTCAGCACTGCATGCCACCGCAGGGTTTCTGCCTGAGTTGACCCCCCACCTTCTAACAGCGTTACTCGTCAGCCTCGATGAAGCCGTTAAATTACCAGATCGATAAGAGAACCGTTAAAGTACTGGATCGATGAGATTACAGTTAAAGTACCAGATCAATAAGTGATTCGTTAAAGTACCAGATCTATAAAAGATCCGGTAAAGTACCGGATCTATAAGAGAACCATCAAGGTACCAGATCTATAAGAGAACCGTTAATGTATCTGACTAATAAGATTACAGTTAAAGTACTGGATCGATAAGAGAACCATCAAAGTGCCAGATCTACAAGACAACCGTTAAAGTACCGGATCAATAAGCAGCATTGGTAATACTAGTAGTACAGTTAAAGTCTAAATTAAACCTTACACCAAAACAGGGCCTTTGACTTGTCTAACGCTGCGATCGGCTGTTCGTTTTAGGTGACTGCTGTACAACATGGTTTTGGTTTAAATGTATGACACGTGAATTTGTAACATGCAGACAGACGTGTTGTCTTTGTGAAGTCAGTGTCACAGTGTGTGGACATCATGTGTACTGCAGCAGGTGCAGAAGGAGAGGACTCCATGCTATCACAATACACTGCACTTAAATAGCAGACCTCTGAGCCTCGGGCCAGAGCCATCATTACATCATGCTCTGATGAAGACTCAGTGCACTGCCTGCACCGAGGCCTTGTTCCCGCTGTTTCTGCTCTGTGACTCTACGCTGATCCACTTCACCAACACATTTATCACCACATTCAGATAACACATCTGTGGTTTGGGCCCATTTCACTTGAACTACCAGAGCATATGTTTAATGCAGTGGTAAGGACGGCTTATCACAACCTTCACCAACTGTGCTGCGGTGTCAAAACTGGTAATTCACTGTTTGCCTCTGATGCTGGGCGGGGCTGAATAAACCTGAAACCTTGTCAGTACAGAGAGAGAGAGTTAGCATTAGCACAACCACTAACACTGTGTCAGCCACTGCCAGTTACAAGCTAACAAACAACATAAACAAATAAAAGATGCTAACTACGCTAACCGTTCTGACCCGTCTGCTAGTCTCTGGTTCTGGTCTCAGACTCCTCATCTGAGTCTGGGTCTGACTGAGGCTCAAACATGTGGCTGAGTCTCTCTGATGTTTCCATCTTGATGCTCTCTGCTCTTTCACCTGTCCACCTGGAGACTGCAGGTGGTGGGCGGGGCATAAGGCCTTATCCACATTTCTCAACCAGGAAGTAAGAGGAGATGAGACTTTTTATGTGGGAAAACCATCTTCAACTAAATATAAATCATAGCAGAGGATTTTAAAACATATCTGGAGATGAACTTTAAAAAGTGAATAAAGAACGTCTTGCTATCTCACACCTGAGGAGCTTCCAGATGTCATGGATATATTTCCCAGTGGGATTCCCTCTCTTCTTAAAGGTAAAGGAACTCCAGAAGGTAAAATATCCCATTGGGACAGTGGTCTCATTACTAATGAGACAGACAGTTAGAGCTGAAGCTTAGCAAACCTGTCTGTTGTCAACATGTGTTGGAATTTAAAGTCACTCTAACTGATCAGACCAAATCATCTCTGACATGACTCTCTAATGTTCAAGCACAAACCTGAAACTATTTATTTTTGAAGATTTACATCTTCAGAAGGAACCAGGGCCCAGAGAGAGGACAGACTGACACATTGTCAGTTTGACAATGACAGAAACAGGAAATAACACCAGATCAAACACCCATATTGATAGCAGCATGCTAATAATTAATGAATAATCTGTATCAGAAACTGAAAGACTTTACAAATGATCTGCAACAGTAACAATCCCTTTAACTGATCTGTGTTCAGAGTAATAAAAGAAAACCAGTACTCACAGCAGTTAGTGACAGCAAAGCTGTTGGCCACCTCCAGGTTATCTATGTGAGGAGTCAGTCTGAAATCTGCCATCCCAAACTGAACCATGCCGACTCTGAACGCACTGTACTCCTGATCTGCACCCCTCGGGAACAGGCCCCCTGTGACACACACACACACGCACGCACACGCACACACACACACACACACACACACACACACACACACACAAACACACACAGGACCATGGTCAGACAAGAAGAAAATATCAAGAGATACAGCAGAATTATAATACACAGTATTACAGAAACAAGATTACACAGTTTTGATGAAGAGACCTGCTTTTTGAGACTAGCATTAGCTTTTTTAGGCTAACATTAGCTTGTTTAGGCTAACATCAGCTTGTTTAGGCTAACATTAGCTTGTTTAGACTAACATCAGCTTGTTTAGGCTAACATTAGCTTGTTTAGACTAACATCAGCTTGTTTAGGCTAACATTAGCTTGTTTAGACTAACATCAGCTTGTTTGGGCTAACATTAGCTTGTTTAGGCTAACATCAGCTTGTTTAGGCTAACATTATTTTGTTTAGACTAACATCAGCTTGTTTAGGCTAACATTATTTTGTTTAGACTAACATCAGCTTGTTTGGGCTAACATTAGCTTGTTTAGGCTAACATTAGCTTGTTTAGACTAACATCAGCTTGTTTAGACTAACATCAGCTTGTTTGGGATAATATTAGCTTGTTTTTGCTAACAGTGACAGCTCATAACGTGCTCACAACATTAGCAGCTACAGTCATCACTGTCCAGTCTGCTAAAATATAATTCACTGACATTATAAATGAATGTTTTTTACAGTATTGGTCTGTCACCAGAATCATGGAATTCCATCGGCCTTGGTGACGACTACCAGATTTTCTCGTATCGTCATGTCTCCTGAGAGGAGGTCGTTTAGAGGGAGCTGCACACACAAACAGCGCAGGAGAATTGGCAATGATCAAACAATAAAAACTACTCAGTGGTTCAGCCATTTTGGACCACAGACTGTGTTCCAAGTCTGTCCCCCACCCCGACCTTGCACTGTAGATGAATGAGCGGCAAACTGTAAATCCCTTTGGATAACAGTGCTTTATAAATGCAGCCACTTGCCCATTGATGTGTGTTTTCCTTCATCAATCAACACATTATCTCTGCAACACGAAGCTTAACCTCACCACAACCAAAGTGTTTGTAGGCCAGGAAAACACTATAAATCTCCATGAATGTGATGTCATGTGGCTGTGGCTCTGACTGACTGTGTTCAGTGAGGAGGAGAGCAGCAGCATGGTCGACCAATGATCAGTGACCCAACAACCATAGCCAATCACTGATCTCCCCTGTTCATCCAGGGATTTCCTTCTCTTTCGTTATTGTTTATGATTCTCTTTGACTTTTTCAGTTTTATTTTGCCACAATACGCAGCAGACAAGAGAGTGTCTGACTCTTTTCCTCTTCTGTTCCTCAGTCTCTACAGTAGAGGCAGATTTAGATGCATAATAAGATGATAGCAGCAAAGTAACAACAATAAAGCTAGTTAGAGTCAGATAAGTTTCTCTTACTTTCACTTTTAAATGCTCCATATTTTCCTCTTCTCCTGTGTTTTATTTGAAGTGTTGATAAGATGGAGGATATATCTGTGGTTTTAACTACCAAAAACCATCTCAGCGTAGTTTCACATCTCCTCTCTCAGGCTTCTCTCTGGAGCTCTAGTAACAGATCTAGTTTTCAGGCTCAGTGTCTGAATACAGGCTGTGTGCATTTCTCTGTGGACTGAGCGCTTTGATACTTTCACAGTATTAATATAGAACCTAGGCCTGCTTTATAATCAAACACATGGATATACAGTATACCTTCATAATATATGGACCTTTAAAGGAAAGTTAATATTATGGATATGCAACTGAATTCTCCGTCAGCATGTAAACTTGTATCTCAGCTCATTTCCTCCAGCGTCTTACAGTGTACATCATTTTGGCACCTTAACTAACATCAGACAGAGTGACCACACTATCATCCAACATACGAAGCTCAAGATTATGCAACAAATGACAGATGTGTAATGACTTAGCTGTTTGTAACTAAACTGATCATGAGACAAGACGATGTGTCCGCTTTAGCTTAGAAAGTGACAGGTGATCGGAGCCGCTGTTTCTCTCTAAACAGCTCAGTCAGGTGGGGGTGTGATGCTGAAGTTAAATCTCAAGGTCAAGGTCATCTTTATTATCCCCAAGGGGCAATTCGTTGCACAGCCAGCAGTAAATAACAAAAGTAATCAAACACTCAAACAATTTATGCAACAAACAAGGGATAACATGAGACTATTTAAAAAAAAACAATGGTAGCAGGGACAAATTTTTGGAATTTTTGAATCTGTTGGTCCTGCATCTAGACATGATGATAACAGGGGGTGGTTGTTGTCAGCCAGGAATAACTGGGCCTTTTTAAAGACTCGGACATTGTAAAGTACAGAGAGTTCCTCAAGATTTCCCCCGGCAATTTGACTACACAGCCTCACAATGCTTTCCAACCTGTTCCTGTTTTTCAGGGTGAGTAATGCAAACCAGCAGATAAATGAAAAGGTTAAAACAGACTCAATAAAACAAGAATACAACAAAAACATTTTCATAAAAGAGATGTCGACATTAAAAATTCTAAGCTTACAATAAAAGCACATACGCTGGTGGGCCTTTGCACAAGCAGCAGCAGTATTTCGGTCAAATGTTCGTTTGTTGTCAATTATTGTTCCCAGGTACTTGCACTGTCCGACAACTTCAACAGCCTGGCCATGAATAAAAAGAGTAGGAACGGTTGGAGGCCTTCTACGAAAGTCAGTGATAATTTCTTTTGTTGTAGACAAGTTAATATTCAAGGAGTGCTCACACCAGACACTAAAATCATCGACCACTGGACCATGGGCAAAGTCATCGTCACTGAGCAGAGAAACAATGACAGAATCATCCGCAAACTTATTAACATGTCTGTCCTCATAGTGACACTGACACCCCATTTGTGTATATATAAAAAAAAAAAAAAAGCCAGTAGAAGATAAAAGAACATTGGATAAGGTGACATTTACTCTCACTGTCTGAGATCTGTCATTTAAAAAGTCAACTAGCCAAGATATTAAACCAAGCTCCAGGTGCTGTGCTGGTGAGACAATCTGCTAAAATGTGAGGTTGGATACCGTTAAAAGCTGAAGAGAAATCAATAAAAACGTCACGGTGCGGGTAAGGCTGGACCCAAATGCAGCCAACACATAGGGATGAATTGCAAAAATGTTTATTAACTGACAAACTTACAAAAACAGGTGAAACAACAGAACAGAAAAGCGAAGCATGAGGGCACACGAGGAACAACAACCGGAGACACAGGAGATACCACAGCAGCTAGAACAGGCAACATGAACAGACCGAGGACAGACCAGACATGAACAAACCGACACAGACAAAGGGGAGCACAGAGACTAAACAGACACAAGGGAGGCAAGGGTGACTGAACACAGGTGAAACACATTAGAGTGGGGCAGACAATCACCACACAGAAAAACAGGACCAAGACAGGAAGTAAAAATATTAAGACACACAAGGAAACCAACTACAAAATAAAACAGGAAGTGACAAAATCCAAACCTAAAAATGTCCGCCATGGCAAACCATGACAAAAAAGCTGTCTTACTAAATTTTTTGTACCATCCAGATGACCCAGAACCATCTTAAGTAGGACGCACGTGGCATCATCAACACCCCTACCTGCCAGGTTAGCAAATTGTAGTGGGTGTTTACAATTTCTCAAAGGTTTTCATAAGCATAAAAGTAAATGCCACAGGTGAGAGATCTTATCAAAGGTACAAATCACAGAATCCTTCCAGAGGCGAGGAACCCTATGAATTTGAAGTGACTTCATGAGATGACGGAAGATATGTCAGCCAATGGCATCTGCACAGTTCTTAAGAAGTCAACTGCTAATATTGTCTGGGCCAGGACTTTTTCTCTCTTTCACTCCCCTAAAAAGTTTGAAAACCATGTCCCTATCAACAAATGTCTCATTCTGCTCTGGGTAAGCATTTTTATACATACACAGTTCCTTACTACTATCATGAATTTCGATTATAAAAGTTATTCAGCTCGTTAGCAAGTTCAGGGTCAGACTCAGACAGTCACCAGCCCAACAGAGTCTGAACTGAAGTGAAGCTGCACAAACAATTACTTTGAGAGTTAGCAACAAAAATCAATCTGATGTTACTAAGTAGAAACTGTAATCCAGGATCTGTGCTCAGACGTAGACTGAGACGACCATCACTCTGTATATGGTGTGTGTAGTGAGTGAGGACGACATCTGTTTGCTGTTAAAAAGATCAACAGAATCGATCAGTGATCATCAGCATCATTGTCCAGCTCCACACAATGGAGTGAGGGAGTCTAGTTTTGACCAACAGCTACAACAGAGGACAGTTAAATAATAGTCTGAATCCATAGTTTTACTTAATACTTAATAGTTTCACTATTGATCACATCATTATATTTATCACCTTCATCATGATCTGTGGACACTCAAGGCTGAGCAGTCCTGTCAGTCTTTGAAAATATAATGTGTTTTATTTATCAATTTATTTTTATACAGCTAACATTTGAACTGCATTTCAGCTTTTATAATCTCAAGGGGAAGAAGCAGCTCGATGTTATCTGCAGCTTTATTTACATTTTTAAGAGCTTGAAGATCAGATCCTCACTAAAGCATATGTCATGTAGAGAGCTAATCAATACTAATTAAATATTTACATTTAAGGTATATTGATAGATTTCCAAACATCAATCATGAATTGAATAACAAGCAAGAAAACATTCCACCTTAAAAGATGGCCGTAGCTGCTGATAGCGTCTGAGCTGCTCAGTGAATTCAAAGGTTCATTAGTAAAGATGAAAAGACAGAAAACATCCTTTCATTCATCATTTACTCTTCTGACACTTTCTTTATCTGTGATGCATTTACACAGAAACATGACAGAGTCAGTCTGTTACACTGGGACAGCTTAGCTGCGTTTTCATAGCCTAGCCTGTTAGCTTCAGCTTTTCCTCTGAATGGATGTTTCCAATGTGGCTTCATTTGTTCGACACAAGTCAGTAAGTGAAATTACTCAGAACACAAAGTACTTATGTTCATTCATCTGCTGCCTAATGCTAAGCTAATTACAACCTGCCACATCCATGGTATAGTCTAATATTACTGAGAATACTGAGCTGGATGTTTATCTGATGCTGCGTCATATTCTCAATATGATCAAACTGTTCACTGTCAGTCTAACATCTGATGTGATCATAGTTGACTGATCTATGTAAACTTGTCACCATAGGAACAGTGGTTACATAACCTTTGAAAGGAGATGCAACTTAATGGCGTGTATGTTTGCATGTACGAACATTGTAGGTGCGCTCCAGTAGCCTACTTAAACAAATAGCAATACACCTCTGAGCATCATATATATATATATATATATATATATATATATATATATATATATATATATATATATGAAATATATATTGTGGTATACTATATGACGTATTATAAATTTTTGAATCGAGAATGGATTTTGAATCGAATCGTGAGATTTTCTGAATCGTACACCCCTAATATTCAGAACTCTGATACATCTTTTTAAAGTAAGTATAGAAAGAAAGAACTTTGGTGTTCGGTGCTTTGGCTCTGGTCATCAGGGTCAGGATCTGGGTCATGGTCTGGGTCTGGGTTCGGGTCTGGGTCATGGTCATGGTCAGGGTCAGGGTCAGGATCAGGGTCTGGGTCATGGTCATGGTCTGGGTCTGGGTCTGGGTCATGGTCAGGGTCTGGGTCTGGGTCAGGGTCAGGATCAGGGTCTGGGTCATGGTCTGGGTCTGGGTCATGGTCAGGATCAGGATCAGGGTCAGGGTTTTACTGTCACAGGCCTCCAGGGTTCACTGTGCACCTGTGCAGCAGCATGTGGAGACAGAGTGGAGCTGCATCAGTGGTGCAGAGCTCAGTGAGAGATATTGATTTATCTCTTACCTATTTTACATGCATTGTTTCAGAACCACAGACTGAGACATGTAAGGCACTTACAGCACTTCTTTTTTTTATCAGTGGAAGAGGAAAATCTTCATCAATTAAAAGAAATTCTGCCTCAGCTCAGCTGCTCTACTTGTGGTGAAGCTGGCAGAATGAGGTCATAGTTCCACACACAACATTTGGCCCCGAGCAGGAAGGCTGAGGCCGTATTAAGCGAGTATGGCTGCTTGCATTGAAGCATTAGCTTCTGTGACTGACAAGTCTTAACACGCTCGCTGAGCTTCTGCCAACAGAAACAAGGCCACTATTAATAATGGCCGTTAACTTAGTCAGGACGTCACATGGACTCCTGCTGTGAGTCTTTTTTCAGAGTGATGGACTGTAGGAAAATGACTGCGCTCAGGAGGATGAGGGAGTGTTTACTGGGCTCTCCTGTATCTGAAAATAATAGTTAGTTGGTACACTTTGGCTCCATTAATCACTAAAAGTGCATGGAAGAATTCAAGATAGTGAACTTTACAGAACATGTCTGTAGGACATTGTTCACATTCAACAAACCCCAGCAGCATGTTGAATGATCTTATCATGATGGACCAGTGTGTCCCAGTCAGTGTAACCAGTTTAGAGATGAACTACAGTGCAGCAACAGCAGCACGAGTATGGTGGGAAAACCTAGAAAGTGTCCGAGAAAAGTTTTTGATGCTCCAGATAAAAGAAAGTCAGTGTTCAGAGAAAGGATTACAGGCTGAAGAAGGTGAGGACAAACACAGATCACCATCAGTGTGACTTTTCTTTGTTGGAGCGGCTGAAAGAAAAGCAACTGAGACAGACATGATGTTGTCTTACTGCTCTTAGACAGGTTGGTATTTGTAAAATACTTGGAGTAGGCTTTGTAACTATTACATTTACTCCTAAATAACACCTAAATAATGAATTATTATCACAGTGTTTTGTGTTGTTTGACAGAATTACTGTCACTGGCATAGGGGGAGAGACAAAAGCTCCGCACTGCAGGTTCAACATGTTTCTGATTTGTGACTGGAATCACGACACCAATTTAGCAACTGGAAGGACTGAAAAAAAAGGAGTGGGTTTCACCAAACATACATACAGCCAGGCATATAATACTCTCACACACACACACACACACACACTGCATACACTGACGCTCAGATCGGCGCATTTGAAGCTATCTAATCAAGCGACAAAGCGATGCAGTCGACCACAAAGCATCCACACAATCCACGCCTCTGACTGAGGGTCGCTGTGATTCTGTGATCCACTTCAGGTCCCAGTGCAGACCCACAATTCAGACTCTCCCCTCACTCTAGTGGAGTTCTCCCTCCAACAACTCTCAGCCCTCCTAAGTTCCCCTCTGCATGTGTCATTAGTTTCTGGATTGGTGCTTCATTCAGTGTTTCTCTGTGGTTTGTCCAGTCCCAGTAGGTTTCAGCTAGTCCTCTGCTCTGTCCCAAGCTCAAGGGAAACTTTAGAGACAGTTAACTACTGTGAATAACCCTGACCGTAAAATGTGGGATGTGAGTTATCCAAGGGATCAGATTAGGATAATTAATTGTATGATTATTGACTATGTTGAAGATGGTGATAACTCCTATCCCCCTATTTTCATCTATGGATACGTTAGCAGCTAAAACCAGTGGTGTTCAACAAACTAAACCTATAGTAC
The DNA here is from genome assembly GCF_021018895.1 of Seriola aureovittata. Lineage (NCBI taxonomy): Eukaryota > Metazoa > Chordata > Actinopteri > Carangiformes > Carangidae > Seriola > Seriola aureovittata. The sequence continues at coordinate 2,639,250 of NC_079366.1, read as the reverse complement.
CAAGTGAAAACGCAGTTATTAAGCTAATGATTGAGTTGATGGTTATGTCAAAATATGCCCCAATCAGTGCATTCCCCCATGTTCAATACAGTCCCATTTACTACAGCTGATTATAGATGATTTAACTAGAGTGATTTACTGTCAATGTAGCTGTCAAAACCACTCCTACTGTTATTTAAGCACCACAGAGAGAGGTGAGCAATCAGTGGTGAGTCTGGTGGGGCCCTCGGCAAAAAATAACCAGGAGGCTCCTCTAATCAGCATTGAATACCATTATGTAATAAATGTACATTTTCAAAATATAAATATAAAGAACATGGAAAAATGAAATAAATAACTAAATAACTTAAACACTGTCACATTATAATAACCCACATTATAAAGCCTATTATATTATGCAAATGACTGTTACACTGAGTGTTTGCCTGACTGATTTAGTATTAACTGATTATAGATACGGTTTTTATTTGATTTTTATTTCTTACATGCTATTATTATAAATAATATTTGGGTTTTTTCTAAATAATTAAATTGAAACACAACAAGCAAGTCTTTGAATCGAAATTTGTCATTCGATGCAATATTTGACATTTCTCATTATTGATTAATTGTAATTGTAATGATTGTTGTTGATTTGATGATTGACATCAATCCTGTGATTGATTATTGTAATAGTTTTGTTACTTCAACTCTGAGGGTTATCCTGAACCGAACCCGGGTTAGTTAATTAGTGTTGATCAGTAGAGTCTTTCTCAACAGGTCACACCAATGTCTGTAACCGGTGGGTCATAGTTTATATCTAGCATAGTTGTGAGGCTGCAGCTGCTCAATCCCCATTGGCAGTAACCATAGCAACCAAGGTCGAGCACAGACCCTCAGAGAGGTAGAACAAGACAGGGTCTCTGGTGAATACCCACATACAGTATATACACTGTTGTATACATTCACATATGAAACGTGGATTTTGCACTAATTTTAATTAGTGACAGCTGCTTAATCTCCATTCAGTGCAGCTGAAAATGAGAAGCCTCTGAACAAGTACACTGAACATAGCTGATGATATCTGAAGTCAGTCTTTCACACTGATGCACCCAAATATTGCTTCTCACTTTACACTCAGCCAGTGAGCACCCTCCGTTTCAGATGTTCCCTGGATGTTCCTCTACAGTAATTCAGGACCGTTTTCATTACATCCCTGGAATGTTTGTCTAGGTGAAATATGCAGTTAACAGAACATTCACTAAAAACTGCAGGTTCCATAAACGCTCTCTGAACCAAACAGGAACTATAGAAACCTGCTCATACCTTAAAATACATATGGCACCATACACTTCTGACTGTGTGACAACTGTCTTCATCAGCTCAGTGTTTCCCATACATTGATTTATTTATAGTGGGCCACCACAAAATATCAACAGACACCACATATTGATTTTCTATTCTCTTGTCCACTCCACTGCTGCTGTTACTAACCCTGCTGGTAACAGTGGACAGCCGCCATAGGTATCTCACTGCATATAGGCAAATACCTGCATCAGGTGGAATAACTTCAACAACAGTGATAACAGTGATCAGTGAAGTTGATTTGGATCTGGTGGAATAATGGTGACGATATAGTAATGATGAAATTACTAATGAGCAAATATTCTCAAATCCCTCATTCAGTGCTTTTCTAGCATGGAGCGAGATGGGAATATCTAGTGTTGGTGATCTATACCTGGAAGGGGCATTTACATCTTTCCAGCAGCTCGAATATAAATATGCTCTACCACAACAGGACTTCTTTAAATATCTGTAGGTTAGGAGCTATGTGAGATCACACCTTACTCACTTTGAGAGTGCATGGCCAGACAAAATGAAAATGTTGTAGTATGGACGCAGCCTTAAAGTGTTGCCTTCTGATCGGATCAACTGAGACAGATGTTCATCCCAGATCTGAACAGGGCCTATGACTGTCCAACAGAGGTGGGAGTAAGTCACACATGTGCAAGTCTCAATTTACTGTGGTGAGAACCAAGACAAGTTATGATGATCATCTCCCGTCTCCACAGTTAAATCAGTTAAAGACAGAGGTTCATGAAGAATTGTTTTACTTTCATCATGAATGAAGCCTGCTGCAGCTGTTTACGCCTGATTAATCTGAGTCCAGATCTGTGACTGCAGCCTCCCACTGCTACAATTATTATCATTAGCATTATTATTGTTATTACCTCCACCAAGGAGGTTCTGTTTTCACCTGTTTATTTATGAGACAGAAGTCCTGAACTGATGGGGGAGGGGCTAGGGAAGAACTTGTAGTGGATACACTACAACATTCAGTCAGCACTAGGGATGGGCACTTGAGGAAATTTCCTTTATCGATCATCTGGAAACTTAACGATCAATTATCGATTCATTATTAATTTTTTATATAAAAAAAATATGCCTATGGCAATAAATACTAAAGAAAGCGTATTTTTCCCCCTTGGTTATTTTTCAGCTCGAAATGTTCCCACACCAAACTTCGCCTTGCTCTCTTTATGTTTACCTGCGATGCCTACGTCAGCCCGTGCGCCAGCAGCTGAGTTTTCATTTTTCTGTGTTGAAAATTTAAATTGTACCCCTGCTGGTTGCTGCCACGTGATCGACAAATTCTTAACAATCAATTATCGATCATCGATTAATCATGCCCACCCCGAGTCAGCACAACCATGTCAATTACTACACACATATACAACCCATGCATGTAGCTGGTGTTACACCCATTACAAACAGATTAGAGAGAAACTTAAGTCAGGTAACATTAAAGTTTTTGGGAGGAACCACAATGTGAGTTAAGAGACAGTACAGTACAGTTTTGACAGCTGTGTGTATTTTGATAAAACAGTATCAGGGCTCCACCATCATAACTACACATGCTGACCGTGCAACAAATTACTTATTTTTACAATGACCTTAATTTCAAACTTAATCTTAGGTCAAAATATTTTTAAATGCTTTAAAATGTTGTGTCTTTAAACATAAACAACCTGCAAATCCATGGTGCGATCACTGTGTGATAAAAGGTGGAGATCATTTCACCACCATTAAAGAAGAATATCACAAGGATAAATAGCTGTTTGGGTTTAATGTGCAGTTATAACAGATAAAATGTTTTACATTTATCTCCAAACATTATACAGACAGGCTCTTAACTGTGCAGCTAACAATACACCAAAGTGTCAAAAACTGCAGTTCCTCTAATGACCACTATAGTCTGGATCCAACAGTGAGTCAATCCCCATCAACTCCCATGTTAAAATGTGCAACTTTACAGCAGAAATAATGTTTACAGCCTGGTACAAAAACAGTTTTGGTCTCTATAGCAAATTTTCTCCTTCAACAACTGTTTATATAAATCATCTGCTTACATTTTATTAAGGCTTAAAGTTATGTATAATTGAGGGCATCACCTCTTTGACTGACAGGTGGTTGAGCGTATGCGTGCCACAAACTGACATAAACCAGAGTCTCAGCTCTACCCACACCCCACCTCTTTGTTCATTTCTGGATTAACTGGGAGTTGAGCCAGAGTCAGACAATGCAAAGATGGCAGCAGTGGAGCAGCTCACTCTGAGCTTTAAAACCGCTCCCTAGAAACCTCTGGGTGACATTACAGAGGCTACGTCCATCTTTATTTATAGTCCATGAGAATTGGTCATAGTGGTATTTTAGTATTTTACTTAGTAGCCTCGTCTTCAGTCACTCCCGTGTTAAAGTTACATTACACGTTACAAACAAAACACTTCCTGTAACCATTTCACATTAAAATCCCTCTAGCGTTTCAGTGGACAGAAACCCTTTGTTTCTTAACAGGGTTTTATTGCTGTGCTGCAGTAAGAGTATTGTCTCATTTCCAGTTGCTGGTGTTTCTGTGTTTACATGCCTACATGATCTGCTAATTTCTTTAGCAGTTAGCAACGACTTCTCTCTCTCTCTCTCTCTGTCCCTCTCACCTGCTCTCTGTGCTCGGTGTGTCTTATGTTTAGTTATTCCTCTGCCTCCTTTAGCAATAATGATACATGAAAGCAGTTTATTTGCTTTGCAGTGAGCTAAGTTCACAACACTGCAACTGTAAACACCCCCCTAAAAGAACCTGTTTTATCCAGATCGTTTATGATCAGTCAGTCAGTCAGTCAGTCAGTCAGCTGGACAGTCAGTCCAGGTTATAGGGCTGGCCCTGGAGTTGCGATCAAGCCAAACTGTTAAACTGGTAAACATTAGAGTTACTGTTTCTAAAACCAAGACATGACATCAGTTTCACTGTTGAGGAAATCAGACATGTAAAAAATGAATATTTTTTTAGAGCACGACTGTAATTTACACATTTAGCAATGTGAGATCATTAAGAAAAAACATTAGCTAACAATAACAAACACTACCTAGCTAGCTTTTATAAACTGCAAAGGCAAATATCTTGTAAAGATGTAATTAAAACAGTAGATTTGGGGAAATATTGGTGTGAGAATTTTTTATAATTACCCTTTAATATAATTCTACCACATACACAGCCAAACAGTCTGTGGACAGGAAGGAGGTCTATATCTGATCTGATCTAGACGCTGACAAGTAACTCACCATCGCCATCACTATTCATATTTTAAGACACTACAAAGTATCCAGCTACAAAAAAGCCTGAGAAGCTGCGGTTGGAACAGAAGTACAGAGCTGTTGCTATGGAAACGATACACTGTCTTGTATAGTTGCAGCAATGCAAAATGGCAGGTTTTCAGCACATTGCCAGTAGTTGCAAATTTCAACTCGCTTCGTCGTGAATCTTGTCTAAATTTGCCCTCAGAGTTCATCATTTTGCATTGAGCTACACACTGAAGCTCAAACTGTGAAATCTGAGGCAAAAACAAATCAGTCTGTAATCAGTGAAAACAAAGCTTTACATGTCACAGCATCACAATCATATAAATAATATATGTCATAGTTTTAATTTGTGATTGTGTAATACACACGTATGATATAATACTGAGGGTGTATTGTTAAATAAATTATTCCGCACATGATATAGTGCAACATAAGTATGTGCTTTATACAACCACAAAATGCTACCTCCAGCAGTTTTATAAATAAAACCTTCACTAAAGGTTATTTTTTGTGTAACTTTTAGAGAACGTTCCTTAGGGCTGTCCCTTTATTTTCAAAATTCAAACATTTCTTTGAGGGGGGGGGCATTTGAGCTGTAGTGATGTGTTTGAACTGAGAAGCAGTGTGTGGACTTATTTCGGGTTATACAACGTAGATGGCTAAGAGAAGGCTGTTTGTGGACTTTGTATAAAGCAGCTGTCTTGCACTACAATGACTAACTTCCTAGAGTGGAGCAGCTGACTGCCTACTATTCAGCACACTCAGGCTCCTAATCTCACAATAATGCCACCACGGGTAAAATAGCAAGATTTATATCCAAGCATTAAGCATATTGGGGGGGGGGGCACCATTAGGGAACATCATGTGGTCATCATTTTGCACCTACATATGCTCGCAATATGGAACTTCATATGTAGCAGACTGCCAGAACAAGCACTGACTGAACAGAGCAAAAACATCCATGCAAATCAACATCCACACAAATGTAGACATGTACCCACAAGCAGCACAAAGTTATTACCTCAGCAGAGGAAACACTTCCTGAACCACCACAGCACAGACCAGGCTCCTCCGTCGTGTGTTTGTTTGTTCAATGCTTTGGTTGGACTTGGAAAACTAATGACATTTCCATCACCCACAGCTTTACTTTGTGTTTAGTGCTAATTAGCAAATGTTAGCATGCTAAGACACAAAACCAAGATATGTAAAGACTACACCACATCAGCATGTTGGCATTGTCATTATAAGCATGTTAGCCTTTAGTGGTTAGCTTTTAGCTCAAAGCGTAACTGTGCAGCCTCAGACAGCTGCTAGCATGGCTGTACACACAGTGCTTGATAATAAAGCTGAACGATGAGCAAACAAAATCATGTTGCTATTATTTGGTTATCTTTTAATTTTTTAATTTCACTTTACTAAAAAAATATAAAGATGATGATGGGATGTTTGCTGGGGTCTGTAACAAACAAGCTTATCTGGAGGATATGATTTGGAGGCCACAGCCTCTCTAACACCACAATGCTTCATTTAAAATGGTGTGTTGTGACACATTTTACCTTTATCCAAAAACTGAAGCTGCTGTGATTTGGATATTGAACTTTGATGATGAAATTTCAGTAATATTTCAATGAAGTGTTGTTGAAGTTGACAGTGGGTTCAAATCAATGTTGGTTTTCATGAGAAACTGTTGACAATGACATTAATCTGTGAAATGATACCTTAATGTTTTACCTGCTGTCATGTGAAAATATTATAGGCATCACAATAAGTAATACAAAACCATTGTGATAGCTATTTAAACTAAATGTGATATCTAACGATAGAACACATTCTAGTGCTGGTAGCCTTTGTCTAATTATAGCCTGTTCATGTATTTTAATGTAATGTGATGCGGCTGAGAGTCCAGAGCTGTAGGGGTCGTTCTACCTGTACCTGCAGATCCAACAAGGAGCTCAGGAAACGCGTCTGAAGTGCTGAATTTTAATTCTCTTGGATTTACCTGCTGTGTGCCACTTAACACCTTCAAGACTACCATGCGCGCGCGCGCGCGGGCACGCCACACACTGCGCCGCTCTTAAGATGCACGCGCCTAAGAGCACATACACAAATATATAAAAGATGAGGAAGTTGACATAATTAGAGCAGTCCAGCGGCTCGAGGCCTCTCCCCCCTTACAGCGGTGAGGAGGACAGATGAGACGGGCCCGTCTCATCTGCGAGGAAGACGCGGGCCACGACAAGCGGGAAGAGAAGCCAACACTGAGAATCATTGAGACACACGGATGAACGGTGGGGCCGTGATACAAATGAAAATCCTACCGATCTGGACGCTCGGAGATCCGCACAGCGCCTCGCGCCATAAGAGGGTGACCACAAACAGCAGCTTCATGGTGGAGATGATGATGATGATTCTCCTCACAGCAGTCTAAGGTAGCGGCTCCTACAGAAACATCACCTCCATCACACACGGTGTGGGCTCATGGCGTGATTCCAGGTCCGCGCAGAAGCGTCTCCGGCTCTGCGGATGCCCTGTCCTCTCTCTGGAGATGCGCGTGCCGCCGCCGCCGCCGCCGCTGCTGCTGCTGCTGCTGCTGGACTGGGGGCGCGCGCCGAGGATTGCCTAGGAATACCGATGAGGCACGAGAAGGAACCGAGAACAGCCGACAGTTAAACGTAAAGCAATATGAGGCTGTAGGGTACTGATAGTTCAGTACGAGAACACACAGATTCATTTGAGCTGAAATCACACAAAAATCTGCACTGGCTCTCAGCGCGGGCTCCGTGTTCTCTGCATGATTCATACAACACAGTAATAAAATATTATGACGCATCAAGTCCAGCTTTTATGTGAGTGTGCTATTCCACAACATGTCCACAGAAAAGGAGGCTTTACTAAATATGGTTTTATACACAGTCTAATAAAGAGGCAGCCTCTATAAGCTTCCTTTTCACTATGTTTCAGTTACACCACTATGACATTAAAATAGCTGAATGGATTCACTTTCATTATTTTTTATCATCTTAATGTAGATGATTCCGTTCTTTTGTGGACATGAGGCATGGGAGGATGTATTGTGTTATAATTTTACATAAAAAAAAAAAGAAGAAGCACGGATCAGCTGCCTCTCCATGGGCACAGAGAGGGTTACACCCGACCTGAGGGGACGACATCCGATTAAACATCTGCTAAAAAGGGAAACCCACTGGATCTTCACTCAGGAACCATATGGCCTAATAAAACACTGAGTAACTGCGTAGGTTGATCTTTCATTTAATAGATGTACTATATGTTGTATCACATACAAAAATGGGCCACACTCAAAAAAAGAAAAAAGCTATATATATATAATATAATTTTAACTAACATTAAATATTGAAGTATCGATCTGTGTGGAGACACAAAGAGACCAAACACAAACTGTTTTTACAAAGTTTACTGAGTATTTACAGAACGCTTCAGCATCTGGGACAAAAAAAGAATAAATTGTTTAAATATTAATGTGACTTGTGGTAGCCTATATCAAATAAATAAAGTGTATGACCCTGGGGAACTGCTGGTCCTTCCCTGACTTATGTGTTCTGTATCCATGAATGTGTCTACAGTGCAGCCTATAAGAAGAGGTACACAGATGTTAGTAGGTCCGAAGGAGTTTGACTGCCAGAAACAGTTTAACTAAAGAACGTCTCTGATTCTTTTTCAAACATGTTGCCATGTTGCCTGTCCCCACCGGTCCAGCCTATTAAGAACATATAGTACAAACATGATGGGAGAGGTCTTGAATACTATCTCTGATAATTACCATCTACACTGTGAGCATCAGTGTTTCTCCATGCACACACCACTATCATTGTTTCTCTTATTTAAGCATATTGGAGGTGTGTATAAACACTCATGATTCATTATCTGTTTAGTTAATGATTTAATCAACAGATTTTGTTTTTAGTGTGAACAAAGAACATACAGTGACAGGAAAATACTGGTCACTCTTCAACTTGTTTTACTTATCACATTCATCAGAAAACATTTGTAAACAGTTTACACAGATATTCATGATTTCAGATTCTGCAGCTGTCTAACATGTTGATGACTGTAAACAACCTCAAGGACAGGAAGGATCATAGGTTCACAGTGACAGAGTAGCTCCCAGGTCTTTTGGTCTCAGTTAGCCGCTGAAAAGAGACACCAGCTACCAGGTCTGTTGGTGTCATTTAGCACCTAAACAGAGACATCAGCTACCAGGTCCTTTGGTGTCAGTTAGCACCTAAACAGAGACATCAGCTACCAGGTCTTTTGGTGTCAGTTAGCACCTGAACAGATACATTAGCTAGCAGGTTTGTTGGCATCAATTGGCACCTTAACAGAGAGAGTTTCTAAGATTGAACTTTTATTACCTGCCTTACCTCTTACCTTTTTCATTTTGAAAGTGTATCCATGTCATTGGGATGGCATGTGTACGTCAATGTCAGTGCTTCTGTGTTTGGCAGCATAAATTGTATAAGGTTTTTTACAACTGAGCAAATAATTCCCTCTTACCATGTTGAGACTTTTATTTTGAAGGTTGATTCAAATCGTGCTGGTGGTGTTTGTGTGTTTCTGTCAATTAAGTTCTTTTCACCTAGTTGAGACACTTATTTTGAAGGTGAATATCGAAAAGATGGTGTCCATGTGCGTGTGTATATTGTTGTGTGTGGCAGTAGAGCTGTCTAACATAGAGCCTCCAAAAACCTTGTGTTGCCAGGTTGAGACACTTATACAGTTAATATATGGTGAGTGCGTGGTGTTGGGAACTGCCAAAGCTTAACCTTCAAACAGACAACCTTCAACCTGACAGTTGTCAGGAGTGGCCAAAATGACCTCACAATAATGGTTTTTAACCAAAATTGGCTTCACAATTATAGAAAGATATGTACACACTAAAAAGAACCACACACCAACACGCACACACAAGTACATGCAAATACACCATGTTGATTTAACTTAGAGTTGCTCTCATACCCGAGTTAGAAGGCTAAGAGTTAATGAGTCTAATTAGCCAATCAGAATCAACTTTGTCCATTTCTACCCAGTAACTATCAGTAGCACCTGCTGAGACACTGGTTGCTATGGTGACTGTGGCCACCAGGGGGAGGAGGGAAACACGCACACACAATCCCCTCTGTCTCCCAAGGCAGAAAACAGCTGAAGTTGATGAAGATGAAAGTTGTGTTCAAAAATGGGATATCAGAGAGAAAACTACTAGTCCTAGTGAAAAGATTACCTCATGATGGCAGGCCCAAGGCTTCAATAAAGAGATTGATATCTTATATTTGTACCTGCAGTTTATGGTTGTGTTTTTATCACAGTTTTGAAACTCCCCTCAACGTTTAACATGGGCATCTATGGGGGCACTTTGGGGGGGATTTCCTTAAAAAAAAACGTAAAACGCATCAGAATGAGACCAAAACTGGTTGAAACAGGACAAAAATCGCTACAGTTGATATAAATTGATATAAAAATTGTCAATGGAGGTTGGAAATTGTGGGATTTAAAAGGATTTGTCTGATTTTTTGTTAAGGGAAATTTTCAGGGATGGCAGTTAGGGTGCATTCCGATCGCCTAGTAGTTCCCTGCGAAGTGGACTTCACAGGGTATTCAGCTATGTTAAGTAAGATTCCAAACTGTAGGGAGCACAAGGTGAGAACAGGGAAGAACTGAACAACCGTTCATCAGTTCGCCAAGGTTATGAAATCTCTCATCAAGTGAAGAGATGGCTGTATAGACTACCACATTAAAAAATGTGGTTTCCATTTTTTTAAGTGCATCATCAATAGGCTCATCTGGAGACTCATAAACAAAGTGCCTTTTTGTGGTTCTCAACCGTTTTTGTTTGAGTACAGCCTCCATTTTCATCTCCTCACACATCTCCTTTGCAGTTGTCCGTGCATCAGAAAATCCAGTGTTTCTGTAGGAGGTGAGGCAATATCTTGTTTTTCTTCAGCAAGTCTACAGCCACATCTAGCTGCATGGAGGGTGACTGCATCCGTTTACTCACATGCTGGATCTTGTTGAGGATGTGATACCACATGGCTGTACAAATGGAAAAGCTTTAAGATCCAATATCCTCATCCAAAGACTGGGCTTAAACTCTCACCACAGGGTCTGCAGTAGTTTCCCTCAGAGCTTCTCTGACTAGCCCAGCCTGGAACCTTACTGCCTCAATGCTTTTTATCATGCTTTCTCATCTGGTCTCTGACCATGATGTGGTTTTAACATGTTTCAGGAGGATATCCCATCTATGGGTGGAGGCTGAGAAGAGCTTTGCTAAATATCCAAAGTAGCCAGTGATATCTGGTGAGCTCTTTGCAGCATCAGCTATCACCAGATTTAAAGTGTGGGCACCTTTATTCTTTCCCTTCACGTTGGCACCGTTGTCATAACACTGTCCTCTGCAGTCCTCAAAGGGGATATTAAGCTTGTCCAGTCTTTTTAGGATGAAAGATGACAAACTTTCCCCTGTTGTCTCCTCTGCCACAAGAAAACCAAAGAAATATTCTTGAATTAGTGATAAGTCCTCTAGTGACACTATCCTGACAATGACAGCGAGCTGTTCCTTATGACACAGATCAGGGGTGCAATCTAAAATAATGGAGTACTTGGAATACTTGGCTGTTTTGATCTCTTCCACAATCCTTTCCAGTATTTCGCTGCTTTCAATTCATTTTTGATTAAATTTGGCCACGAGCTCCATCTCTTTCAGAAAGTTGCCATTGTCTGGTTTGTTTAAAGTCTCTGTAGACCCCCTTAAAGCCATGTTTCTTTCAACTAAAGACTGGATAATTGCCACCAATCAAGAGAGAACATCACACCACCTGTTTCTTCACCTGTTATTCATAGCCAATAACATCTCGGCTGATGCTTACACATCTTGATGAATCTCACAAGTGTTACCCTTCTTTTGACAGATTAAGAAGATTGAAGATTATACATGTAGACATCAGCCTAGATGTTACTGGCTAGGAGTAAATGAAGATGACACACAGCATAAATGAACAATTTCATTTCAGTTCAGTAACTCTGTGTGACTATTACAAGCAGGGCAAACGTTGGCTAACCAGATGTCAATAAAAATGTATGACACAGCCAGCTGGTGAAAACAACCCCTGAATAGGCATAACGCTAATATTTCCAAATTTTCCTGATGAATTTAAGGGTGGAATAACGCTAACTGACGTTAACTCTAGCTATTGTTGCTTAGCAAACCGCATTACTATCATCCAAAAATAAGCTAGCAAGTTAACACTCTGCTCCAACAATGGTAACTACCAATGCAAAAGACAAATCATTTCATCACATTACATTACTGTACCTCTGTCTTTTTCCCGTTTTTCCTCCTCTTTCTGTCTTCTTTTTCTTCCCTGGGCACCAGAGAGCTTTGGTCGTTTTGACATGATGAAAGATACATCTTTTCTGGGGTCACGTCATATAACTTGCCTGTCCTCCCCAGAGAACAGGTAAAGTGTAAAGAGCCAGGAAGGGGGGCCGGAGGGCGGCAGGAACCCAGAAAAAAAAAAAAAAAAAAAAAAAAGGCTTCTCCATTATTTCATAGGCTTTGGTATGTAGTTACGTTATTGTGTGGTCTATTTTGAAATAATACTACTAATAGTATAAGTAAATAGTTAAAGAACAATTTAGATTTTTTTCTTACTCCATTTCTGTTGCAACAAGCATTCGCCTATACTGCCTATGCCATGGGCCAACACTGGGTTTGGTCGTTATGGATAGTGATATTGACACATTGACAGGACAACAGGATGAGGACTCAAAAATGCTTGACCGAGAAACGGCAATCTAAGGTAATCAGGCAGAGATGGCAGTCAAATCCAAAGGGCAAAGGCTTAGACTAAGTAAAGAAAAAACTGGTCAAAACCACTAGGAATAACATGGAGAAAATGCTGGAATGCTTGATACAATGAACAAAGAAGAACTGGCACAGGACACAGGGCACAAGCAGACTAAATACACTAGGAGGGGAGAACAATGAGACACAGGTGCAACACATTAGGGGTGACAATGACAGGGGCGGGAAACACATGATGACAGGAGGTGCAAATCTGGAACAAGAGGAGAGGTTAGACAAACACCAAAATAAAACAGGAAGTGAAAACCAAAAATGACAAAAAAACAGAAAACATAACCTAAATCAGGATGGGACATGACACACATAACAAAGATTTCACACAATGTTCACACTAAAAAGATAAAGATTTGATTTGCATTGCAGGCACATAGTAAAAGATACATATTTGAGTAACAATACTAATAAGTATGCAGGCACATAATTACAATTGATTAGGGTCTGTGTACGTTCAGGCAATTTATTTCTTTCATTTTAAACCAAAAACAGTTTTCTTTTTTTTATTGTCAGAATTAAAAAAAAAAACAAGAAATCAAATTTAAAAAATGGGTCAATTCTGCTGTTTGTACGGTTTGAACCTGCCTTCAGGCTGGGGCCTTTCTGTGTGGTGATTGCATGCTCTCCCTGTGTCTGCATGGGTTCTCTCCAGGTACTCCAGCTTCCTCCCACAGCCCAAAGACATGCACATTAGGTTAATTGGTGACTCTAAATTGCACATAGGTGTGAATGTGAGTGTGAATGGTTGTTTGTCTCTATATGTCAGCCCTGTGATACACTGATCTGTCCAGAGTGTCCCCAGCCCTCGTCCAATGTCAACTGGGCTTGGCTCCAGGCCCTTTGCATCCCTATAAAGATAAGCAGTATAGGTAATGGATGGAATTGAAGAATGAAGAAAGGTAGTCAGGTCAGATTAATTATTTCAAAATAAAAGCCCAGAGGATAAATTGGCATCTCTATGAAGAGTAATATTATACAGGCACAGATAGACAGATAAAGATCTGTTTGTTTCTTTACATTAAGACAAAAATATTTGATCAGAAGTGTGTGATGTATCATTTACTAGTGTAGCATGAATTAATAGCCTTGTTAATTCATATTTGGAAATACACTGTGTGGTCCTTCAGAGATAGTGTTGTCTAAAGTGACCAGCAGAGGTCCCCACTGTTACCAAGTCACTTCATATTCTGCTACATGATCAAGCTAATGTTCACTGTTTATAGCTGCTGTTGGTTGTTGGTCGTAGCTGACACTACAACCTTTATTCTGAAATTCATCAATCAGACATCATATAGTGGAGAAATCAATCATATAATCTAGTTGTTTTACACGTGAGTAGCCGCTAAAGTCGAGTCTACAGAGAAGTTTCAGACACCAGACTTCAAAGAAAATCACATTCATACATAGAACCCCAAAATGTGACGAGTTCTTCTCTGGACCATGTCAGAGAAATAAATACATAAAAACCAAACTGTCTGTCTGTTTTTATAGAGTGGTAATTTCTATCCTCTTGGCGTTTATTTTGAAATATTTACCTTTACTTCTGTGTCACCTGACAACCTTTATTCATTCTTCAATTCAACAAGGAAAAACAAAAAAAAAGGAATTTATGAACACCAGAATTGAACCATGTCTTCTGATTTGATGTTTTTGGTTTTTAGTTTAAAAAAAAAAAACTGAATGAATGACGAATGTTCAATAATTAATAAAATAATAAAGGACCAAGGTCAGTCCTCGATCAGTGGGTTCATTCATTGATTGTATCAAACACAGTCAAGAAGTCAAAATCAAAGAAAATAAGAGGCTCAGTTTTTGTCTCTTTTTCTTTTTCTCTTTTCTATGTGGTCAAAAAGTAAAATATCACACGTGCTCCAGAGGAAAAGAAACTTTTATTGAACTTTCCTGAAAATAGTTAATATCAAGTCAGAGAGCTGTCTTTTCATAACATAGCAGTATATTTCCAGAGAGGGCGAAGCGCTGGCTGCCAAGCTTAGCTGCTGCTTAAAGCACTTTCATATAACAGCTCGGGAGGGTTAAATGCTGCAATCTTCAAATGAGGCCAAAGCTTTGTAGTTACTGACTGAGCTGCCTAACACCTGTAACACTTTATGGTAAGAGGTATGGATTAATATGAATCTGTGCGTGTACAAGATCATCTCATGAGTTAGTCCAAAAACACAGAGACAGATTCTATCGTAGCGATTATGCTGTAGAATCTCTGAGATCAGGTTTTCATGTCAATCCCAGGTTTCTTTCACACCAAACATGTTGGGTCCAGATCAGTCAGTCAAACTATGTGGACTGAGACCACTTGAATCTCATCTACCAAAGTCTTCAGACTCTTAACTGCGCCTCCAAACAGTGATCAACTGAGTCTAGACCTGGACTGAAGCCCACCTGTGGTGAACTGAGCTGATTGGACAGAGTTCAGGAAGACACACACCTGTGTGTATCAGGTCCCACAGTTCACCCACGGGTCAGGACAAAGACCATAAAGTCCAGTGAGCTCTCTGTAGACCTCTGTGATCAAACTGTGGTGAGACAGAGGTCAGGACACAAAGATCTGAGTGTTCCCAGGAGAACCGTGGGAACAAGAACTGGAAGCAGGACTCTTCTAGAGCTGGTGTGCAGACAAACTGAGGGAACAGGTCAGAGGGACCTGGGTCAGGGAGGAGCTTCAGAAGTCCCTGCAGAGATGGAGAAACTGCTGGAAAGATGGGCATCATTCAGGTTTTTATGGTAGAGAGACGAGAGAGAGACACTGAGAGTCAAAGACATATGAAGCTGCTGGAGTCTGACTGACAAACTTTAAAGACTCTGAGACCAGGAGGAACCAGACTCTCTGGACTCCAAACACCAGGTCCTGCTCAGCACCTGGACAACACCATCCCTACAGTGAAGCATGGGGGACAGCATCATGCTGTGGGGGCTTCTCAGCAGCAGGGACAGGGAGACTGGTCAGACCTGATGATGGATGAATGAGACAAATACAGAGAGGTCCTTGAAGAAAACCTCATCCAGAGTCCAGGAGACCCGAGACTGGAGCGACGGTTCACCTCTCAGCTCCACAGTGACCTGAACCAAACAGCCAAGACAACACTGGAGAGTCTTCAGGATCAGTCTCTGACTGTCCCTGAGTGTCCCAGCCAAAGTCCAGACCTGAAGCCCATAGACCATCTGTGGAGAGACTTGAAGAGGACCGTTCACAGACACTTCCTGTCCAGTCTGAGTCTGAGAGGATCTGTCAGAAAGACTGAGATAAACTAACCAGATCCAGGTTCAGCGCTTGTAGAGACTCAAGACTGAATCTGGAACTGCTGATGAAGGGGGTCCTATAAAGAACTGGACTACATTCTGAATACATTTAAATCAATTAAACTTTATCAATTTAAAATGACAACAAAGTGAAGGGGTCTGAATAAGTGTTGGTAAACCTTTAGGCTTTTTGGGTTTTTTGAGTTCTTTGAACTCCAGACAATACCAATAAACACAGCAGGGACAATAAAGTGCAGACTTTAACTGGATACCCTGTTGGGGGTCATAAATAATAAGAACCAGAAACAAAACAAAGAAAAGACTCGAGCACATTCGTATCACCATGTTAACCGTATTATCTTGCAAATATACAGTTCATTCAGAAAGTTTTCAGACCCCTCACATTTCCCACATATTGCTATGTTGCAGTTGTAATCATTTAAATTAAAAAGCAGCTACAGGACTCTGAGACTGAGAGAAACCAGGTTCCCTGGTCTGATGAGACAAGGACTGCACTAAAACCAGACATGGTGTTTAGATCTTGTTATATTACTGTTAAGAAGCCCCCTCATGACGCCGCCTCAGTCTGTGATTTTAGAGAGTGTGTTCAGGAATCAGAGGCCTGACGTGCTCTACCATTGTGACTCTCCCTTTTACACAGACATTGATCCGTCTGTGTGACGGCTGTCAGCTTAAAGTTAATGGAGGAGAGGCTCAGTGTATTGGAAGCGCTCCTCCTCTTCCCTGCAGTTCCTGAGCAGCCGGGAAACCAGAGCAGCTTAGTAGACTGCGGCTCGGCACTCCACTGACCAGTGGTGGAAATAGGATCAGTCAGTCAGAGACATTCGCGATTATAGGGCTTGTCCCACTGTTCGATCCAGTCAACAAGCAGGAATGCCTCAGAGGAGCATCCATCATTATCCTCATTTTTATGATTCATTTCATCATCCTTCTGTATGACAGCAGGCCTGGTATAAACTTAAAAGGTGAGAGGAATTTACTCCACTGACTCTCACACCCCATTTTGACCTGTATCTGGATATCCTACCATGATCAGGAAATGCAGGTGTTGATGCACCACAACATTTGAAGAGTTTTGTCCCACATAGGAAATTAATCTTCTGCTCCAACAGATGTTATCCTCTGGTATCGTCTGACAGCTGCAAGATTTTCTGTGTGTGCCAGAATTGGCCCAGATGTGGAAGTAGCATCTAACAGTCATGCTGTATATGGGCCAGATTTGGGCCATGTAGCTGTGCGTATACTGGGCCAGAAGAAAACAAGCATGTGGCATATCACCACTGATTTCCTGATTGGTTTCAATCTGGATTCAATCAAAGATGAACTAAAGCTGTAAATTGTTCCGCTAACCTGGTGCATTATTAATTAAACTTGTATAAATGCTGTCCAGGGACTTAGGGCTACACCTCTTGTTACAGGCAGTCTACTGAGCTGCTCTGGTTTCCTGGCTGCTCTGGAACTGCAGGGAAGAGGAGGAGCACTTCCAACACACTGAGCCTCACCTCCATTACAGCAAAAATAAACTACTTTCATCACATGTATCATTATTACTAAAGGCAGAGGAATAAGTAAACATAAGACACACTGAGCAGAGAGAGCAGGAGAGAGGGAGGGAGAGAGAGAAGTCATCAGTAATGAGGCTTCGGACTAACGACTATGACCAACTCTACATATCAAACAGAGGGAGTTAAACTATTGTGGATCCAGGCGGAGGCTGTGCTCTGTGTCAGAGACTAAATAAAAAAGTCTGTCAGTCTGTCTCAGGTTCCGGTGGTTCACCTAGTGAAGTGCAAGCCATTCAAGCTTTAAGGTCTAAATCTGGCAGCCTGAGTTCGAGTCTGACCTGTGGCCCTGCATATCATCTTCTCTCTCTCTCTCGCTCTCTCTCTCACACACACACTATGACTCAAATAATACCTAAAAAAAGAACTTTAAAAAAAGGAAGATAGTCTGTCTCTTCTAACTTTCTCTCTGAGTGATCATTTCATCATCACAGCTCAGTCTTTGTCTTTCATTTATGTGTTTGGTGTTTCTGTCAAACAAACGTTGTGGTTGTAAAATCAGGATTTGACAATAGGTGGTCCAGACATTATACTAGGTTTAGACCTGGTCTTGTTTTCTCATCTTTACAACAAACCAAATCTTTTAGTTTTTAACTTTTTTGTTACTATATGACTTTATATTGTTATATGATGAAAAGCTCATTCATAATAATAAGACCAGGTCATTACAACATGAGGATAACATTACAACATGAGGATAAAATTACAACAGGAGGATCTTATATTATCTTGATATTAGCTAGTTCATCTCATAGAAACTCAGTAAATCTTAGTTTTGTTCCTGGTGGCAGAAATAAACTTTCAAAATGAACTCATACAGTATGATTGTAATTATTTTAAGTTACTAATTTATCTATTCTGGGTATATTTTTATATTTACTTCTCATTCAATTAGTTCTGGAAGTTTAGGAGCTCTACACCTTTAACATAAAGTGTTAGCAGTAATCTTACTGTCAGTGAACAGCACTGATTTCTAATGTACAGTAGAGGGGTATTGTAATCACATCAAGGTTTCGTTTATAATAAGCACAATGTCAAGTATCAGACAGACACACATGCAGTGTCTACTTAATGCATTAAGGGGGGGGGGCAGCTGCAGTGACTGTCTGCAGCTCGGCACACATGAAATTTTCAATTTATTAGTGTGGAGCAGCACATGAATTTGTGTAATGTCAACTGTCAGTTCAGTTTGGTCCCCCCCCCCCCCCCTTACAGATAGACGGACCAGTAGACCACATTGAAGAAGAGGAAGGAGAAAGGGAAGAGGGCTCTTGCATAGAGGTCAATGCGTTTGGCAGCAGCAGGTATGACAGGTTTGGGTGGTGGGGGTTTCTTGTTTGCTTTGTTTTGGGACTTGTGGGCCCCAGTCACCTCCACTGGTTTACCGTAACAGTCAAAGTTGGACAGTTCAAAGTCTCGAGGTAAAGACCCCACAATGCTGAAGTCATTGGATCGAAGGTCCGACTTTGACGTGCAAACCTTCTTACAGCGAGTTTCCACCACCTGCTGACAGACAGAGACCAGAGTGAAATTAACACTGTATAAGAGAAGAGTCCATGGAAGCATTAATTATTAATAAATGAATATTAGTGACTTAAAACCTGTTGATGAAGATGTTTCATAACAACACACACAGAGAAAAACTGGAACAGACTCTGTCAGAGACAGGGACAGGTCCTGTTAGAGACTGGACCAGACCCTGTTAAAGACTGGGACAGGTCCTGAGCAGCCGGGAAACCAGAGCAGCTTAGTAGACTGCGGCTCGGCACTCCACTGACCAGTGGTGGAAATAGGATCAGTCAGTCAGAGACATTCGCGATTATAGGGCTTGTCCCACTGTTCGATCCAGTCAACAAGCAGGAATGCCTCAGAGGAGCATCCATCATTATCCTCATTTTTATGATTCATTTCATCATCCTTCTGTATGACAGCAGGCCTGGTATAAACTTAAAAGGTGAGAGGAATTTACTCCACTGACTCTCACACCCCATTTTGACCTGTATCTGGATATCCTACCATGATCAGGAAATGCAGGTGTTGATGCACCAGAGCATTTGAAGAGTTTTGTCCCACATAGGAAATTAATCTTCTGCTCCAACAGATGTTATCCTCTGGTATTGTCTGACAGCTGCAAGATTTTCTGTGTGTGCCAGAATTGGCCCAGATGTG
This sequence comes from Seriola aureovittata, assembly GCF_021018895.1. NCBI lineage: Eukaryota > Metazoa > Chordata > Actinopteri > Carangiformes > Carangidae > Seriola > Seriola aureovittata. Next base: position 2,619,738 of record NC_079366.1, on the reverse strand, counting down.
GAAGTAGCATCTAACAGTCATGCTGTATATGGGCCAGATTTGGGCCATGTAGCTGTGCGTATACTGGGCCAGAAGAAAACAAGCATGTGGCATATCACCACTGATTTCCTGATTGGTTTCAATCTGGATTCAATCAAAGATGAACTAAAGCTGTAAATTGTTCCGCTAACCTGGTGCATTATTAATTAAACTTGTATAAATGCTGTCCAGGGACTTAGGGCTACACCTCTTGTTACAGGCAGTCTACTAAGCTGCTCTGGTTTCCTGGCTGCTCTGGAACTGCAGGGAAGAGGAGGAGCACTTCCAACACACTGAGCCTCACCTCCATTACAGCAAATAAACTACTTTCATCACATGTATCATTATTACTAAAGGCAGAGGAATAAGTAAACATAAGACACACTGAGCAGAGAGAGCAGGAGAGAGGGAGGGAGAGAGAGAAGTCATCAGTAATGAGGCTTCGGACTAACGACTATGACCAACTCTACATATCAAACAGAGGGAGTTAAACTATTGTGGATCCAGGCGGAGGCTGTGCTCTGTGTCAGAGACTAAATAAAAAAGTCTGTCAGTCTGTCTCAGGTTCCAGTGGTTCACCTAGTGAAGTGCAAGCCATTCAAGCTTTAAGGTCTAAATCTGGCAGCCTGAGTTCGAGTCTGACCTGTGGCCCTGCATATCATCTTCTCTCTCTCTCTCGCTCTCTCTCTCTCTCTCTCTCTCTCACACACACACTATGACTCAAATAATACCTAAAAAAAGGAAGATAGTCTGTCTCTTCTAACTTTCTCTCTGAGTGATCATTTCATCATCACAGCTCAGTCTTTGTCTTTCATTTATGTGTTTGGTGTTTCTGTCAAACAAACGTTGTGGTTGTAAAATCAGGATTTGACAATAGGTGGTCCAGACATTATACTAGGTTTAGACCTGGTCTTGTTTTCTCATCTTTACAACAAACCAAATCTTTTAGTTTTTAACTTTTTTGTTACTATATGACTTTATATTGTTATATGATGAAAAGCTCATTCATAATAATAAGACCAGGTCATTACAACATGAGGATAACATTACAACATGAGGATAAAATTACAACAGGAGGATCTTATATTATCTTGATATTATCTAGTTCATCTCATAGAAACTCAGTAAATCTTAGTTTTGTTCCTGGTGGCAGAAATAAACTTTCAAAATGAACTCATACAGTATGATTGTAATTATTTTAAGTTACTAATTTATCTATTCTGGGTATATTTTTATATTTACTTCTCATTCAATTAGTTCTGGAAGTTTAGGAGCTCTACACCTTTAACATAAAGTGTTAGCAGTAATCTTACTGTCAGTGAACAGCACTGATTTCTAATGCACAGTAGAGGGGTATTGTAATCACATCAAGGTTTCGTTTATAATAAGCACAATGTCAAGTATCAGACAGACACACATGCAGTGTCTACTTAATGCATTAAGGGGGGGGGGCAGCTGCAGTGACTGTCTGCAGCTCGGCACACATGAAATTTTCAATTTATTAGTGTGGAGCAGCACATGAATTTGTGTAATGTCAACTGTCAGTTCAGTTTGCCCCCCCCCCCCCCCCCCCTCCCCCTTACAGATAGACGGACCAGTAGACCACATTGAAGAAGAGGAAGGAGAAAGGGAAGAGGGCTCTTGCATAGAGGTCAATGCGTTTGGCAGCAGCAGGTATGACAGGTTTGGGTGGTGGGGGTTTCTTGTTTGCTTTGTTTTGGGACTTGTGGGCCCCAGTCACCTCCACTGGTTTACCGTAACAGTCAAAGTTGGACAGTTCAAAGTCTCGAGGTAAAGACCCCACAATGCTGAAGTCATTGGATCGAAGGTCCGACTTTGATGTGCAAACCTTCTTACAGCGAGTTTCCACCACCTGCTGACAGACAGAGACCAGAGTGAAATTAACACTGTATAAGAGAAGAGTCCACGGGAGCATTAATTATTAATAAATGAATATTAGTGACTTAAAACCTGTTGATGAAGATGTTTCATAACAACACACACAGAGAAAAACTGGAACAGACTCTGTCAGAGACAGGGACAGGTCCTGTTAGAGACTGGACCAGACCCTGTTAAAGACTGGGACAGGTCCTGTTAGAGACTGAACCAGGTCCTGTTAGATACTGAACCAGGTCCTGTTAGAGACTGAACCAGGTCCTTTTAGAGACTAGAACAGGTCCTGTTTGAGACTGGACCAGACCCTGTTAGAGACTGGACCAGGTCCTGTGAGACACTGGACCAAGTCCAGTTAGAGACTACAACAGGTCCTGTTAGAGACTGGGCCACGTCCTGTTAGAGTGCGGACCAGGTCCTGTTAAAGCCTCATTACCTGTTCTTACTTCTGAAAAGTCACAATCAAATGGAAACTTAGATTTCTGTTAATAAGCTTGTTGTTTTTATGTCATTTACTGTGACATGAATAATGTGTGGCTGATGCTGATTGTAAATGAAGGAAGTTGTGGTGTGTACCTGCAGAGTGTTGACATGTATGGGTGTTCCACCTGTACCATTCACTGTGTTGTTAGTTTTATCTGAAGGCTTTTTTCCCTCTTTCTCTTGCAGAGCTTTCTCCTTGGTGGCCATTTTGGTTTTCTCCTCCTCAATCAGTTTGGGGCTGTTCAGTATCACCTACACAGAGAGACAGAGACAGTCAGAGAGACATTTATTTGTGTGTAAACATATGCAAATATGATGGGGCTGGAGTTTGGAGCATTTATATCAGCTCATGTTTCACAAATTCATGTGACTGAACCTTGACCAGTCTGGAGCTTCTAAAGTGGGTCCTGCCACCTTTGTTCTGTTGTCACAGAGGTCAAGGAGAACGACTCAGAAAACTACAGCCGCTTTGATCCCGCCAGGTTTTAATGTCATGTGACCTGCTGACGTTATGCAAAAGTCAGACAAACTTTCCAACCAGCATGCATTATGTCAAGTCAGTCGATTACTGCCAGTGACTTTTCACTTTGCCACTCGAATGCGTTCACTGCTGTTTCTTAAGGCCCAAACTCTTTCTTATCTGTTCATGTGTCACCACCACTCTGTGTTCCACTAGCAAAACCATCCATGGCCTTAAATCGCTCATCATCAAAACCCAGTCCAGAACCACTGTTAGTGCGACACCACTGTTGTTTCTCTTTCCTCCATAATCCCAGACTCTCTGGCTGAGGAGTGTCTAACCCAGATGTGCTATATATGACACAGTCTGAGACCACTTTCCTGTGTCAGTCTTTCAGACCCCACTGTATGTGTGTGTATATGTGTGTTGGAAGCACTGACCTGCACCACAGCGTATTCCACTAGGGACGAAAACCCAAACAGCAGACAGGCAATGAGCCAGATATCGATGGCCTTCACGTAGGAAACCTTTGGTAGCTCTGATGCCAGGGACATACTCTCACTGGACAGAGAGAGCACTGATAAAATACCTAGAAACACATAGATGTTAACAAGTTCATGTTACCACATGTGAATGTTTATTTCCAGATAAAGAACATGTGTATCACCAAGGTTGTGGGACAGAGCTCACATCAGTACAGTAAGTGCTGACTCACACAAAACATATTGTCACATTTGATGTAATTGTGTTAATGTGTTTGTTTTGGGGGCATTATTTTAATATTCAAATGAGAGTCATGATGGTTAATTATTGCCTTTTGGAGCTATAAAGTTTGTCTGTGAGATGTGTTGAGACTCCTGGTGGTGCCAGCAGGAGGCAGTGTGGCGCTTTGCTTCTCCTATGGAGCCTCTTTGTGTGAAGACCTTTGTTGCTTCCTCATTCTGTTGAGCAGAGCCACACACAGAAGTGCCTTCTTTCTCCCATTCACACAGATTGGTGGAGTTTAAAGGAATTGTATAAATGTACATACACCTGTTGTTCAGCAGTAAAATGAACTGTTGGTTTGGGGCGCAAGTTCAGAAATACAGTTTTTTTTTCAGCCCTAGTGCATTTTGTTTTGAGCGAGTAGGTTTCATCTTGGTGACCATGAATTCCTTTTGTCTGTACCTATAATGACCTTTGCCCCCGTTGTCCATAGAGACACAACTCAGACACGTGTCCTTAGTGTCTTTGCTTAGTGACCAAGTCTACAAGTAACAACTACCCATGTATGACCAAGCTCTCATGGATCCCTTATGGGATGTGGTTCTGAAGAGAGTCTTGTTAGAGCTTGTTAGAGCTTGCTGTGTTTATGAATGTTATGAATATGTTCAGCACAGCTGACTGAGTCAGAAACGTCATAAAGACAGTTCCCTCTTTGTGAGGTGTATCCAGTGGAACTTACAGAAGCCTCCCTCGGTTCTTGGATTAAGTAGCTGTGTTTCATAACAAACGTACCAGCAAATAGTGAACGAGGACAATGATCAGGAAGGAATTTCAAGGAGGCCATGGCTGGCGTTGCCCCTCCCCCTGGCTGTGATGCCCCGAAAATCATTGCACGCCCTATGGCCAGCATGGACTTTGTGCCCATGCTGTCAGAATCTCAGGGTTGCTTTAAAAGCATCACTGCTGAAGCTTGGATTGGTTGTATGCATATACAGTATACTGCTAACTGCTAACTAACTAGTTAAAGGGTTAGGGTTAGTTAGGGCTATTGGACGTGGGGTTGTGTGAGGTAGTCATGCATAGTCAGTGCATACCTGCAGTAGATTCAGATTAATGTGCTGCCACGAACACAGTACACTAGCAGAGTGGTGTGTTGCTGTGCCTGGGGCCACCAGAAAAAATGTGTTTTTTAAAAAACACCCGCCGACACAATCCAATATCTGTTTGAATTTTTTGAATATTTCAAATATTTTCAGCAGTTTATCTTACAGCACTTTCCATTGGTACTACATTTATCTCAACCGCTGAATTACCGTATTCATACGCACAAGTGCACCTACGGAGCTCACTATATTACAATGCAGCTGCAGGTCAACATGTTTGATGACAGTCCCACACTGAAGACGTGCATATGAACAAGACATCATAGTCATAGCGTCACCTACTGAAAACAGGAAGTAAGCCTTGATTGACAATCATTTTATTTTCATGAAATTCTCACACATAGTAAACGAACATAGTGCATGTGTGTTGCATGCTCTCTAGTGCCACATAGTGGAAACAAGTAGTAATACAAAATTTGCAATACATCATATCTGCCGCCATACAGCCCATGAAGGAAATAACATCTTACAGCTAAGCTTAGTGTCTAATGGCAACACACCCGAGATATGCAACAGTGCGAGGACCCACTCAACGCTGCTTGAAGCTTTAATTGATTTCTATTTTTGGTTTAACTTGTCAAACATTGCTTGGCTTGCCTGCCCTGACACCACTGAGTTGAATATTTGAACTTTACTGGGAAAACTGATTGAGTGATGATGATGATGATGATGATGATGTGAGTTTAAAGACTGCAGACACCTGCATAAAGTGATAAGTTTCTCTGAAATGAAATATATTTATATAATTATAGATTCTGGTAAATTGATATATGATAACATGATGCATCTTTAAATCTTTTTTATCTATGAATAATTTATTTCCATGTCAGTTGTATTATTTTCTTCCGTCGAGCCATCGACACAAACCAGAAGACATTGGCAAAACTCTGACCTGTGTGGTGCACCGACCCGTGAGTGTTGAGGGATGTACATCATTTCTGTAATTAGTTGAACACTGTGTAGTTGAATGTGAACTGATTGAAATACAAGATGTCGGATGTGTATCTGACCTACTCACCCAGTGGCACCCTGGCAGCTGAAGCATCAGGGTTTATCCAGAACGATAACCAGGACAAAACCACGATCAGCAGAGTTGGAGCATAGACTCCCATCATATAGAAACCAACCTGGCGACGCAGTGTGAAGATCACTTCAACACAGGTGTAGTATCCTGGAGACAGACAGAGAGGGACAAATCAACATTTACATCACTGAAAAACTCAGTTTTATTATCTGACAGCCCAGATATGACACATATGAGACAATTTGGTTTAGGACACTCACTGAGCACTTCATTAGGAACACCTGTTTATTCATGTTATTATCCAATCAGCCAATCACATGGCAAAAGATGGTGAGGAGCTTCGGTTAATGAGGACAAATGTGACTCAGACCAGCGTCTGACATCAACAGTCACGTCACAGTCAGAGTCACTGTGACATGATTGTTGGTGTCAGACGCTGGTCGGAGTGTTTGTCAAACTGCTGATCTCCTGGATTTTCACAAACAACAGTCTCCAGAGTTTTTACTCAGAATGGAGCAACAACAAAAACAACCAGTGAGCAGCAACTCTGTGTTGATGAGAGAGGTCAGAGGTCAGAGGAGAATGGACAGGCTGACAGAAAGGCTACGGTCACTCAGATAACCACTCTGTACAAGTGTGCTGAGTAGAGAGGCTTCAGAGTGAAAACCTACGACAGCAGAAGACCATGTCAGGTTCCACTTCCTGCCACCAAGACCAGAAACCTGAGGCTGCAGTGTTGGTTCAAATCTAATGTCAGTCAGACCGTTCCACAAAAATAAAGACATTTTAAGCCAAAAACATTTAACACCTTGCCCCAAGATAAGTGATGCCTAAGACCAATGTTACCATGGTAACAATCAATGACACCTGTGCTGACCAGTAGCGCCGAACAACAAAAAACAGGTACACATAGCTCATAATTTGTCATTTGCTAACATTGTTATGGAGAAAGGTTGACAAGGGAAAGAGTTTTTACAGACTGCAGAGATATTTTTCCAGATCAGATTTTTCTTTTCATTGCATCACTCTTTAATGAGTTTCCCAAGTAAAATGCCCTTGAAGCTGTTGAATTCTTCCAAAAGCCAAACATTTTCTGCTGGAGGAAATGGAGCTCTGTGGTTGGAATCGGCTCCTATGTCAGCCATTTTTTTTTTTATTTTGAAAATCTTATTTACCCTGAATACATTGGACCACAGTCTGGCTTAAGATAGTCAGGACTGAAACTGCTGTCTGCAACAGATGAATTTACACGTCTATCTGAAGTCTGACTATTTGTTCCATCTAAGACACAGTCAGAGTCTGTCTTTGTGAAACCAGCTCCTGGCTCTGATGGTTCTGGATTTGTGCTGAGGCAGCAGATGGTACGGTCAGAGTCTGAACCTGCTGTGTCAACAGTCGCGGCTAGCAGAGTCTCGGAGGAAAGTTTCAACATCAGGTGGATCCATGACATGAAGAACTGAGGAACTACCCAGTGTTAGTGTGCTGTTCCTAATAAAGTGCTCGCTGAGTGGAAATACTCGCCAGGTTTCAATCCAAATGTAGCCAATCAGGGCAGAGAGATTACAAAACACACTGATGAACTGCATGTGTTTGAACTAATCAAAGACATATATTATTTTTTTAATGCAGCACTATGATCACATTCATAGAGAGGTGACAGGTGCAGCTTTAACATTGCATTTAAAGCTCAGTCATACAACACTTTGCATACTGTTACTGTAACAGCTGATCAATTACCATATAATATTAACAAAACAAACGTTAACATTCATCAGATATGAAATATGATGTGTGAGCTACATTAAATGCAAGATTTTACTATGGTTGATTACATTAACGGGAACTTACTGTAATAACTAGTAGGGTATCTTTATAAACTATAGTATAACAGTTTAGGAACCAGCAGTACTGATGCTTTAGTTATAATTACATAATAATGATTACTGACCTGTTCCTTGGTAGTACTTTGTGCAGTTTCCATATTTAATGTCTTCCTGTTTGATGTCGAACTGAGGCAGAGCAATCTCATCCATCTGAACGGGGTCAGACTGCCACATGAACACCAGATCACTGGTGGTGTAGCCAACTAAAACACAAAAAAGACGATTCACTGGTTGTGTGGTTTTTGTTGTGTATTTGTGTGTTTTTTTATGTCTACTCTTTGTGCCCTTTAAATTGCCCCTTGGGGACAAATAAAGTTTACTGAACTGAACTGGAAGGCTTTGCTACTTAGAAGCACAAACTTCTGCCTCTGGAGGTTTCTCAATCAAAACAATAACCAAAGATGCTTTTGGGTGATGTCATGAATTAGAATGGGATCATGGGAGTTGTTGTCTTCACCACCATTTCTGTTTCCAGTGGTTCAGGAGGTTTTTACCTGGAGCTGAATGATCCACAGAGGTGTCCTCCTCCACAACAAACAGTCCAGGAGGGGATTCTAAACTCTAACACTGATCTCAGCCATGTCCGACTTTGGGATTTGAATGTACACAGAGTGCACCAAACCTGACTGGCCGCGGTTGTAGCTACACCTGCTCTTATGCTGTGTTTTCAAGTTAATCACGTTAACTTCTACCTGTAAAGCATCTGGAAAATCTGAGCGCAATCAGCAGTTGCAAGGCAGGGAAGAGCACTGTGTTGCTTATTCTGTTCAACTGCAACAACAGCATTTAATCATATTTAGATTATGCAATTATATTTATTCTAATTTATGTGTGAGTGTGTGTGTGTGTGTGTGTGTGTGTGTGTGTGTGTGTGTGTGTGTGTGTGTGTACTCACAGCTCTCCAGCTGCATCTTACACAGCTGTGTGTCCATTGGGAAGAGTGTGAGATCCAAGGGACAGGACAGCGTCACAGACAGCCTAGACACACACACACACACAAACACACAGTGGAAACAGTGGTGGTCAGAGTCGCTGACACAGCAGCGTGTGCTATCTTTAATGCAGAGGAGCAGGTCATGGGACCTGGTGTTGAAACACAATACCTCATACTAATCAAGACATCTCCGTTCCTAAATATGAAGAGCAGAATGTTGTCCTGTGTGACATCATGGAAGTTTGCATTCTTTTCATTGGCAAAGAAAAGGTCTGGTTTCCACAAACACTGGAACATGTTGGGGTCAACAGTTAGTGCATCACTCTTAAAGTCAGTAGGAAGTCGTAGACGAGGGTCATTCCACCTCTGACGGAGAAATATATTCACTCTGTAGTCCTGTAGAGACAGACATTGTGTTAATTGTTCTCATACAGCTGCCACTACTATTTAAACTGCTAGTGCTAATATTACCAATATTAAAGCTCCATACAGTATAAAGGTAGATGTCCATGTGTTGTGTGATTATAGATCAGGTCTAGGTTCTATATTAATACTATGAAAGTATCAAAGCCTCAGTCCACAGAGAAATGCACACAGCTTATATTCAGAAACTGAGCCTTAAAACCAGCCGTCAGGACTTCTGGAACTTTGTGATGTCACAACAAAGCAGCCACTGCCCTCAGCCACGCCCCAAGCCCCGCCCACCTGGATCCACCAGCCTTGCAGGATTTGGTTTCTCTTAGTGTTTATCCTAAATCGGATCTTTTTTTATTAGATCACTGAAAAAAATTCAGAAGAGAGGCTCAGAACCTCCTCTCTTCTGATTGGCTCACCAACCTGTTGTTGCAAGAGCTCCAGAGAGAAGCCTGAGAGAGAACATGTAACACTACATTGAGATGGTTTTTTGGTTCTTAAAACCCAAAAATATATCTTCTTATGGATCAACACTTTGAATAAAACACAAGAGAAGAGGAAAATATGGAGCTTTAACATTTTGACCAGTGTGAAAGGGTTGGCTGGTGTCAAGCAGCAGCTGCACCAGAGACAGAAATTCAAATAAAATAAAATAAAAGACATTAAGTTGCGTTTGTGGTGTGCGTCTGTCACCATAGTGGTCTCCTGGATGGACCCAAAGCTGTTGATGAAGATGTTCACCCTGGACTCAACTGGGATACCTGAAACACACGCATGCATGCACACGCACACGCACACACACACACACACACACACACACACAGATTTCTTACAGAGATTTTCTACTCACTCTTTTGTGTGACATGAAAAACAGGTATTAGAGAGCAGAGAGCCGGAGAGGTTTATATGGTCAGACCAGATATCCCCTCTACCTGTGAGGTCACACTGATGGTTAAGGTTATTAATGTGAACTAATAAAAAATAAAAATAAAAAGAAGACTATAAAAATGACAACTAACTGAAAGTGTGTTGTGTATTTAGTTTTGTTCTCTGTCTGTGTTTATTTCATACATCAGCTGGTGTTTAGGTGGATATGAAAGATGGAGCAGTATCTTACAGCTGATTGGCTCTCAGTGTGGGACCAGTATATGTGCACTTTAAGTGTATTAATGGTATTTTACTGTTAATGAAGTGATGAGCCACAAAGCTGCAGCTGGATAGTGCAGTTCACTCATGAGTTCATGTTGACTTGGTTCATCAGAATGAGTTTTTTCTCAGACTGACTCGACCTGCATCTCAGCTCAGAAACACAATGACACACACTTCAGGCTGCAACTGGTCTACAATGTTGTTGTTGCTGTTGTTGTTGTTGTTGTTGTTTCCAGTTGAATTTCTCTGGTTAAACACGCTGACTAACATCTTTTATAGTTTTATAGTTTAGTCTTTTGAGGATGGTTGTAAAAACATCATTAAAAAACTGTAATGTTTTTATTACACAATCATTTCTCTGGCCTTTTTGAATCTGGCCCCTGACAAATACCTCATATTACAAACAAACTAAAACTAGTAATGAAACTATTAAAAACCTATTACTAAAAACTATTCTAACCTATTCTTGGGATGGATTCTGACGAGTGGAGGATACTGGTCCTTATATTAATGAAAAGGTAAACGATATCACAGTTAGCAGTGTCCATGCAATACTGTAGTAATTATTACATTAGTTATTATTACATTATAAATAATGAAGTAAAATCTACATTATTACTCCCATATGAAATGCTACTTATAAGTATACAAATGTAAATACAGAAAAGACACACACTGAGCAGGCACAGGCTCAGTGACCAACCAGCAGCAGAAACAGAGTGTGTGCTCACTGCTCACACAGCCGGGGACGTTGTCACCCATTACCTGCATAGTTTGTTGCATTACCTTGAAAGTTCGGCCTTATTCTGGGGTCGTAGCTGACCATCAGACGGTTCAGGATGTTGGAGGTGGAGTTAGCTGGAACCTGGGCCAAATCTTCTGGAGACAACTGGCTGTGACATTAATAGAAACAGATGGAAACGATTAACATCACTGGAAATATCGGATTTTTTCTACATGTGATGTGAGATGACTGCAGGTAATCTGTCAGAGTGAGAGTGGCTGTCTCAAACTGCATCATCTGAAATAGTCTTAGTCCTAATTTGATCAAGTTCTATTTACTAAGTGTTTTCACAGTACAAAAATACAAATACAACATTGTGTCCAATCTGATTTCAAGTGTCCACCCACCAGACCTAAGCCACTGAAGAAAAGTTAGTCATTCTGGATGGCTAAACATTAATGGATCACATTATCTGCCTCCATTTTTTCAACAAATTTCAAGAAGAGCTGCCAAATTACATAGAAAACATCACAGCAGACCGTTGGGGAGAGTATCTTCTCTTCTCCAGCATAACCTCTCTGATCCAATGAGAATAAACAGGGCGGAGGGGGTCTCTCCATCTGAACAGTATGAACCCCCTGTCCAACAATGTGCAGACGGCCAGTATGAAGGCCAACATATATATATATATATATATATATTATTTTGAATGAGGAATGGTTTTTCATACATTTCCTGTACCTGTGGTATCATTTACCTAAAATGCCTCCGCACCAGTGACAGTCAGAGCAAGCATATTCTTTGCAGGTTGTCTGTCCGTCCCATTGTCGTGGACACAATATCTCAGTAACACCATGACGGATCTTCTTCAAATTTGGCACATTCACATTTCAACATTCAACATTCACTAGGACTCAAGGACGAACTGATTCGATTTTGGTGGTCAAAGATCAAACGTCAAAGGTCATGGTGACCTCACAAAACATGGTTTTGGCCTGTTGAATGTGGTATCTCAAGACCACCTTGAGGAAATTTGTTTAGATTTGGAACATTCACTTGTACTTGAAGATGAACTGATTACATTTTGGTGGTCAAAGGTCAAAGGTCAAGCTCACTGTGACCTCCCAAAATACGTTTTTGGCCATAACTCACGAATTATGACACAATTTAGGTGAATATCACTGTGACATCACAATGTTCTGGTCTGTATGCAACAAGGTAATTCAGGAAGGAGAGACTGTGACCATACTTCTTGATACTTTTCTGGTTTGTGGAAGAAAGGCGGTGATTCTAATTCATTTACATTTATCCATTTATCAGAGCGCATAGAAACATCTGCTCTCTCACTTTCTCCCTCTCACTGTCTTGTTGACTGTCCCTCTTTGTTGCTACAAAGGGTGGAGAAATTGATTCAATTCTTGTTAAAACCTTAAACAGCAACAGGTAAGAAACCAAACTAGGTGACGTGTCCTGTCTGTCGATCTCCTGAACTCTGTTTTCAGTGCACCTACACACACACACTCCTAATCTAGCCAAACTTATTTTTCACCATTCCAGCACAAATGTCCACTCACTTAGCTGTGGGGCTCAGAGGAATCATGTGCCGAAATATTTAGACCAGTTTCCAGCATATGGTGAGAACCACTATTCTAAACCACCTGTGTCTAAACCTGAAGGTGGCCCACACAGTATCATCATAGTAACTGAAATCTTAGTATTATTTCTTATTATTTCTTACACTATTAACACAAATTAGACAAGAGGACAGAGAGACTTCCTGTCATTCCAAAGTTCAGCGGAGTGCAGGGTGGTGTTGGTGCAGGCGCTGGCTTTATGTTATTGAAATGACAGACAGTGACCTATCACGACAAGCTAGCGTTAGGCCTAGATTATATCAAAAATTCAAAAATGTCAAAACAACCTCCCAGCAAGTTTTCTAAGAGGCCATGCACGAGGAAGAGGTGCAACACTTTGGCTCTCTGTTTCTGTCTCCCTCTGGGTGTAGTCTGCCCTCTGTCCAGGTCTTCACGGTGGAGAGGATGTTGTGTGGCTCAGGCAGAAGCTGGAAGTAGCTTGACGTCCCCCCCAGTACCTATATCTGTTTCCGGTCTGCCCATCTTCTGTGTCCTCTTCCTCAAGTTGCTTCCATTTATTCCACTTACAGGGTTTTTGAGGAGTTTTTTGAGGGTCTAAAGACAGAGGGGGTTGTATACATGTGATGGTTGTGATATTGGGCTATAAATTAAAACCTGACTTGACTCCTTAGTGTAGAAAATCTGAAAATTCACATTTACGTACCAAATTGTAATGGAGACATTTTATGGTGTTATTTGGGGTGTTTTTTGGGCTGATGGTCGAGAGCAGAGCCTCATGATAAAGGGGCAGATCTGTGGTTCAGATATTAGCTAAACTTTCATTCTATCAAATGTTACTTGTTGGCAACACAATACAAAAACAAACAATGTGCTCATTGTTGTCTTTGCAAAGGAAATTCAGCCTTTTGACGTTTAAAACATTTAATGACTTAAGTGAGCTCATTCTGGATGCAGCTGATTTTAGAAGAAAAGATTTTTTAAATTAGATGTGCAGAGCCCCAGAGAGTTTTTCCTGAAATTATTTTGCGTTCCCTCATAATCTGTTTTGCATTCACTCTGATCCACAGATGAAGGCTGACCTGTATTCTAATGTAGTATGATGTATCTCAGTGACAGCTGCTGAGGCTGCTGACACATGCTGTAGCTGTGACCGTGGCTCAGACACATTACTTTATAATGTGTGTAACACTGCAGCTACATGCAGTGGCTGTGTGTGCAGAGGACTGACTTGCTTTGTATTGAAGCTGCTTTACTCCTGTCTGGATCTCCTGTGGTCTACAGGTAACACATCTGTCATGTGTGATAGAGGCAGATACGACAGCCTTGATTACACTTTCATAGTTCATTTTAATAGGAGCAGTGAAGAGTAGTGACAGTACAGCTCCTGAAGCTGTATCCACAGCATCACAGACTTCACCACATAATAACCACATCCACATAGGCAGCTCCAGCCACAACAGCCGAGCAGAGCAGCTGCACTTGTGCTTCCAGCCAGTGGCTGTTCGGTTAGAGCCCGGCCTTTTTTAGTTATGAGCAATGAATGCGTCATGTCCAGTGTCACATTGTCTCTCCCCTCTGCTGCATTTACACAGCATCCCTGGCAGCAGTTTTGGGAAGGTTACTTCTGACATGTAAGAGGTTACTGATCATTTATTACCTTGTTACAATTGTAATAATTAACTGATTTAATTAATCAAAGTAAGGTAATGTATTACATTAGATTTCTTTTTGATTTCTACTTCTTGATCAAGTTAATATTTAAAGGTCTGTATTTTATTCTTTTTTTTATCTTATTTTTTATATATTTTATTTGAAGAGTTGATCCATAAGAATATATATTTGTGGTTTTAAGAACCAAAAACCATCTCAATGTAATCTTACATCTCCTCTCTCAGGCTTCTCTCTGGAGCTCTAGTAACAACAGGTCGGTGAGCCAATCAGAAGAGAGGAGGCTCTGAGCCTCTCTTCTGAATGGTTGACTGTTTTCTGAGGGATTGGATATAAAAAAAAAAAAAAAAAAAGCATATTTCAGGTAAACACTCAGAGAAACCAAATCCTGCAAGGCTGGATGGTGGATCCAGGTGGGCGGACCTGAGCCTCCTGAAGAAAAAGAGCCGGCTCTGACCCTTCCGGTACATGGCATCTGTGTTCAGGAACCAGTCCAGTTTACTGTCCAGGTGCACACCTAGGTATTTATAAGCATGCACCACCTCAATGTCCTTCCCTCAAATGTTGACTGGCTGAAGGGTGGGACTAGACCTCCGAAAGTCCATGACCATCTCCTTGGTCTTTGAGGTGTTCAGAAGGGGGCAGTTCTTGTCCCTATACTCCTCTTCCTGCCCGTTCCTGATACGCGCCACGATAGCTGTGTCATCTGAGTATTTCTGGATGTGGCAGGACTCAGAGTTGTATTTAAAGTCGGCTGTATACAGGGTGAACAGGAACGGAGCCAGAACAGTTCCCTGTGGAGCCCCAATGCTGCTCATCACTGTCCCTGAGACACAGTTACCCTACTACAGACGTACTGTGGTCGTCTTGTCAGGTAATCCTCAATCCAGGACGTGAAGCAGGGTCTTCGTGAGGTGTGATGTGAGGGCCACCAGTCTGTAGTCATTTATCTCAGCTGGTCGTCCTACTATAGGGAACAAGACATGATGTTTTCCACAGGACCGGGACCCTCCTTGTTTGTAGACTTAAGTTAAAGATGCTCTGGACAGGTTCAGTCAGCTGGGCTGCACACTCGTTTAACAGCCTCGGACACACACCATCCGGGCCTGTTGCCTCTCCAGGGTGTAGCCTCTTGAGCTCCGCCCTCACCCCCTCCGCTGTAAAGGACAGGACACTTGACCCCAGTGTGGAGGATGCTGCAGGAGAAGCTGCAGCTGAAGCAGTGGGAGAGAGAACAGGTGAGGCTTTGTCACAAACCAGGTTGAACTCATTGGCCTTGTCCACAACACCTGATGTTGCCTGGCTGTTCTTCTCTTTATTGCCAGTGATGGTCCTCATCCCCTTCCACACCTCTCTGGTGACCTCTTCAGCTCATGTTGCTCACACCTGAGCTCCTCCCTTTCTCCATCCCTGAAGGCCTCCTTTTTCTGCTTGAGGAGGGTCTTGATGTTACTGGTGATCCAGGGTTTGTTGTTTGGAAAGCAGTGTACAGTCCCTGCTGGTTACAGTGTCCATACAGAGGTTAATGTAGTCTGCGGTACATTCAACCGTTCTATCAAGGTCATGGTCCTTGCTTTTATCATTCTCCTGTGACTCCAACAGGACACTCCAATCTGTGCACTCAAAACAGTCTTTTAGACACTCATTGGCCCCGGGGTCCAGTTCCTTGTTGACAAGCAGAACCAGTCCTCCACCTTTATTCTTCCCACTTTCTCTGGTGTATTGTAGTGAAGCCAGGTAAATCCACACAATGGTCGGGAGTGTTGTTGTTTAACCAGGTCTCTGTGAAACACATGAGACTACACTCACGATATGTTCACTGTTTCTTCACAAGTTCATCAAACTTGTTAGCCAGGGTGTTGATATTTCCCATGAGGCTTATATCTCCATCTCCTAGCCTTTAGCTTAGCTTCGGCTCTGCATCCACGGTACAGCTTCCTCAGCTCAGCCGGTATGGGATGTTTAACTCAATATCTGGTAAACTTTAAAGCCAGGAGTTCTTCCTTTGTGTACATTATTTTCTCCATCAGACAAAACGACGTAGAATAAAAAATGTCAATCAACAAAAAAATATGGTAATATATACAAATATATTGCAAAAAACTACGAGCTACGGGTTAGAGTTAGGGCGGACTTGCTGCCACTAATATGACTTGTCACTGAAGTGTGCATGTACAGTTCCTATGTCCTCCTCCATCACCTCACAGTCACCACCAAATTGGCACCAATTAATCTGAGGGTAGCTGATGGCTGGCTGTGGGATGCATCTGATTGGCCAGTTTCTGTGAGGTTGTAGCGGGTGTATCTATCTCATCAATACAGTGCAGCTTATCTGGTTCTTTATTGATACTTGTATTGGTTCTCATTATTATTGAAAAGATTTTTTTTTTTTTTTTTTTTTTTAAAACCCTCCCTCCTGCATGTGGCTGAGTCCACGCAGGTGAATGGGAAAGTGGTCTCAGACTTCTGAGCCCCACCTGTGTAAACTCTCTGCCATTTCTGCCAGGTCCTGCCCAGTCAGTTAAGACTTCATGTGTGGGAGGCAGAGATGTTGTGCTTTTGTTTGACTACTGGAGCGCACCTATGTTGCATGTCATGGTTAAGTTGGAGGGGGGATGTATAGGCTAATCAGCTGTTCATGCCAGTCAACAAGCGATTATATGCTCCTCTGCTCTCTGTTAATCATACACCTTAAATGTCGTGCCTGTATCCACTCCTGACAACGTCTGGACATGCTCCTGATGAGTCGGTGGATGGTGTCCTGGAGGATCTCCTCCCAGACCTCGATCAAGGCATCAGTGAGCTCCTGGACAGGCTGTGGCGGTACGTGCTGCCGTCAGATGAATGAATACTATATAGGTCCTCAATTGGATTTAGGTCAGGGGATCGTGAAGGCCAGTCAATGGCATCAATGCCTTCTTCATTCAGGGACTGCCTACACACTCTGGCCACATGAGGCCAAGCATTGTCCTGCAGCAGGAGGAAGCCAGGGCCACTGCACTAGTGTCAGGTCTGACAAGCGCTCATAGAATTTCATCCCAGTACCAGCAGTCAGGGTACTGCTGGTTGTGACATGGAGGTCTGTGAGAACCTCCAAGGATATGCCTCCCCAGACCATCACTGACCCACCGCCAAACCGGTCATGCTGGATGATGTTACAGGCAGCATAACGTTCACCATGGCGTCTTCACACTCTCACGCCTGTCACATGTGCTCAGTGTGAACCTGCTCCCATCTGTGAAGAGAACGGGGTGCCAGTGGTGGACCTGCCAATTATGGTGTTGACAACTCTGACCATTTCATTTGTTTAGCTCTTTACATGACTTATGCTTTAATGATCATCAGGGCCCATATTCAGAGAGAAGAGGACTTAGGATTATTATCATTATTACTAAGTCCTGAACCCTTGCAACTGACTATCTACTGCCATGACAAGACCTATTTGGTATTGCCAGAAATTACGATGATGAATGGGTATTGATCTTTGTTGATCGATCAGTTGTTGCAACTGTTCATCTTGCAACTGAGTGTTACAGACAGAGAGGACCCACACACACATCATGTGTCTACTCAGAGCAGGCAGCAGAAAACATTGAGGTAAATGAAGTAATGAAAAGCAAAGCAAAAAGAGAGAAATGCCATACTACAGATCATTGAGCAAAGGTTTTTTTTTTTACTATTAGAAGAAACTTGGGAAAAGGTCAAACATCTGTCACACTCAGAATGGAGCAGTGGAAAGACGTTTGTTGTGCATTTATAAATGTGATAAATATGGGGAGTTATTCACTGATGTTGATGTCAGTAACTGATTTAGCCACAGTGTCATTATTGTGCACAAAGAACAAGGTACAACTTGCACGTGTCTGAAATAATATCTGGATAACAAAATAATGACAAACCATGATAGTAATGACCATGCAGTGAGAAAGGCTGTGATTGGAGAGTACAGTATATTTACTCACGATGGACAGACAACTTGTTTTCCTTTTTTCCCCTTCTTAGTGGATTTTCCCTCTTTGGTCGTGGTTGGTTGACAACAACACAGCAGCAACAGCAGCAAAATCACTGGCCTCAGTCCAGCAGCCATGATGCCTGAAACAGAGACAAACACTGGCCTCAACACACAGTTCAATAATAACCTGAATAAAGTTACAAACTTTCTCTGTAGATTTGGTGACTTTTAAGAACCGCAGTCAACCCAACATCAGCCAGACAGAAATACCAACAACTCCTCCAACCTGAATAACCATCAACCTTCTGATTTGACCGATACCATTGTTGGGTCTGAGCTCTATTAGTAACTGGAAATCATTAGTACTCGGCCTCACACGGGCGGCACCATTATGTTAACAGTACTCTACCTCATGAGCTGGACACCAAATGTGTTAGATTTTGGTTGTTTATCAATTTATTGGCTATCACAAATTAAGGAAATATTAATATTAAAAATATTAATATTAAATAATATCTTTAAAATGAATTAAAGTTCACGGGGCACCAGCCTAAACTAATAGGCAAAATAGCCAATATGGTTTTAGTCTCAATTTATTACCATTAATCTGGAACTCTGATTAACCATTAGCTTACTAACTATTACCAAATTACCAAATCAATAGTAAGTTACAGTTGAAGGATTGGAATTCTACCGAGTAGAGGTTGGCAATATTCACGCTTGTGCAACATTAAAGACACCAGTAGTTATACTTAAAAGGCATTTATTTACAATGGAGCAGAGTAAAGTACAATGTCTAATCTAGCATATACAGGTGTGTGTGTGTGTGTGTGTGTGTGTGTGTGTCTGTGGGGACACAGACAAAGGCAAGATGGCCGACTCAAAGTGGTCACTGTGACCACATGACCTGAACAAAGAAGACTACAAAGATGGCGGTAAACAAAGAAACTACTAAAATGGCCGCTGAGACCACCTAGTGTGTGTGAGAGGGAGGGTGTGAGTTTCTTTGTTAGCCTAGCTCATGTAATCTAAAGGTACCAGGTTAGAGGGGGAAGGTTAGCTTCATGCAGGTTCTAGGACTGAGACGTACTGCTATGTGTGTGACATACGAGTACTCGATTAACTGTATGACTGACCACAACCTAAGCAAACATTACAACCACAAGACATCAATCAACAAGTACATTAACAAGTTAAGACTTCTGCTGATTAGCTATGCGGTGCTATGCTGTGCTGGGAGAGGTAAGGCCCAGTCCGTTAACGTTACCCGATCCTTGGAACAAGCAAAGAGGTCCTTTCCAGTGGTTTGTAAAATCCAGTGAGTTTGGGGGGTTTCCTGGTGGAATAAAGTCCTGTCTGGCTGTGTTGCTTGCTGGTATCTCCTTTGTTCCCCTCACAGAGTTAGCTGTTCCATGCTAACTCTGCTACGACTCCTGTTGCTTGGAAAATCAGCTGGCCTTGTGTTGTAGCCGCTGATTCTGAAGAGGATTTGGTTCACTCACAGTTAATCCGAAGCAGGTCGCTGTTGTGGAGGAGAAGAGTGTTTGCAGGCTGCTGGTTGCAGGCCGGCGAGAGAGCTAGTTTCTCAGGTAGCAGAGCTGACCTGGGCTGGGGCCTTGTTGCCCTTTGAAGAACCGAGAGGAGAGGGCTGGAGCTGCTCTCCAGAGCAAGCCAAGAAGGGAAGAGAGGGAGAAGGGGTCTAGAAGACTGGTTTTGTTTGGTGACACCTTAGGGGGTCACATGTCACACGCTGGCCCACACTGGCTGGCCAGTGGGGTCCATGGGGGGGAAGGGTCATCCCCAGGTGTGAACCGTGAGGAACTGTGGGGTGTGAATTCCTTTGTCCAGTGGAGCAAAGAAACATTTGGTCTATTGAATGACTGAGTCCCAACAGTCCCCCCTTTGTTGTCAGGATGCCACCTGACGTGTCATCCTGAGAGCATAATGTATAGTCCATTTGTCAGTTCATTCAACGGGTAACATCCGGGCATTTGTCAGCGCTATCTATCTTGGCTAAGCAAGAACAATCAGGTTACAAAGCAGAGTTCAGATAATAACCACAATGATCGAATAGTGTAAAACAACTAACATGTTTCCTAGTTACTCGTGGTGTTAGTGAGGACTGGAAAGTCAGTGATGTTAGTTTGTTAAGGTGAGATATAGAGGGTGGCACCTAGAATGACAAGATTTGGAGTGTCTGGGTGAGTGTGCCATGTATATGCAATGTCCTAAACTTGTATCTGATTTGATTCAGAATTTAGTTTGCTGCTGCTGCTGCTGACAAACCCATTGTGTCCATCTGGAAGAGTGTAGGGTACCCTGAGCCTACTTACTGTCAGTACTCAGTGCGGCGAACTCTGGAGCGCCGGTGCTTTAAGTTTTCTTTAACCTGTGGCACAAAGCTGTAGCACTTTGAGTAGCTGAAGGAAGAACATTCAGAGGCATTGTCACTGTCTGAATTAACATGGTCAGAGATGACGTGGTCATTGTCTGATCCATGTGTTGACTGGTCCTGTGTCTGAGCCAGAATTTCTGCGTAAGGCCGTCTCCTGCTCCTATTGTGGGAGTGCCTATCTCTACGCACTTGGTGGGCGTGGCGGTTACGCTCAGCACCCATATGTGGCCTTTTATCACCCCCCTTCGATCTGTTCTGAGGGTGATCTTTTGAGGTTACATGTCTGTGTGACGCTAAGGTGTTTGAGTTGCTAGGCTCAGTTGTTTTCCCCCTTGCCTTGGAATTGACCATGGTTTCCCAAGCCATTTTTGTCATTTTCTTTATTTCCTGCATGGTGGGCTTACCTTGATGCGTCATCAGTGTAACAAGAGTGCGTACACAGGGATGGAGGTTTCGTAGGAACAAAGACTTGAAGGTGGAGTTCTGCTCTAAGCCTGGTGTGTTCCTACCCTGAAAATATGCATGCCTCAAACGTTGGTAAAAGTCATTGGGATGTTCATGGCGGGAGTGTTTGATTTGAGAAGCTGCAACCAAAGATTCTATCTCATCTGCAGCAGGAGAGAATTCTTCTGTCAGTGCTTGACAGAGCTCTTTGTAGTCATCTCTGACACTGGGAGGCAGTGATTGCATAAACTTGTGGACTGCTTTTGAGCTGGTCTTCCACACAAGTTTAGTTTTCTCCCTTTGGGTTGCATGGGGCAAATCCATTAAGTTGTGATCTAACTCCCTAAAGTAGTTTTCAATATGTTGATCAGAGCTGTCTGGATCAAAATGTTCAATGTCCTTTGCTAATAACTCAAGCGCTTCGAGGCGGGGGCACTGTGAGGTCCCTACTGATGAAGGCGAGACTATGCTAGCTGGACTAGAGGAAGGAGCTGAACAGCGGTCATCACTCTCATGGAGGTGCAGAGAGGAGGCTGAACAGTCCGGAAAAGTTTTGGTCCTTCTGTTGGAGGGGTGAGCACAGGTGAAACTGTTATGCATCAGTGGCTGATGGGAACATGAATATCCTCTACCGGATAAACTACCTGTCTCTTCATTGTCAGTTTCAGGAAGATGGGAAGTCAGGTGGGTGTAACCTCTGTCTCTCAGTGGAGGTTGAGGACCTGACTTCATTTCCCAGGACTTAGGGTCAGTTGGGAATTTGTCCCATCCTCTGAGTGGAGGCGGAGTTAACCTGTCATTAAGGGAAGAGTGTGAAGCAGAGAAACCAGAATCACAAGCACTGACCGATCGTGGTGGAGCAAAGCATTCTGATTTAACCCTTAACAATTCTTCCTTGTGTGAACAGAGGTCTACCTCTGCTGCATGCAGGTCTCCTAAGTAGCGTATGGCTTTCTTGTTAGTTTCCTTAACTTCCTGGAGGAGAAAAGCATTTTGAGCTCTAAGCGATTTTACCTCCTCCTCTAGGGCTGCTTGGCTCTGGAGTGAAATGCTGGTTTGCCTGTGGAAGTTCAACAGTACACATCTTAACAATGGGCCTTTGGATGCAGTCTGAGCATCACCTTTGTCACTGAGTAGCAAGTCTATTTCTTTACTGCACTCACTGGAATTTAACTTGCTGATAAATTCTAGGTAGCCAGGCTTCAGGCTCTGTGCTAGGGAAGAAATAAACTGCTCTACACAGGAGTTCTCCATTGTTGTGTCTGGGAAGGAGGCAGGTTAAACAAGTTTTTCATAAAACAAGAAGTCAATGTAGTTGGCTGTGGTGTTGCGCTGGCAGACACCTTGTAGTGTAGTTTGGCAGTACACTAGCCTAACTAAACAATGCAGTGGCCTACACTATGGGGGGTAGCTTCCTGTGGAGGAGGGGCAGCTACACTAGTGGGCATAAAGATTAAGGACAGTAAAGGCAAGTGCAGGTTTACTGTCTGCTTAAGAAATGTTTCAAAAAGCAATGACTGAGATGCAAGGCAGTAACAGTCCAAAGATTATCTCTTCAAGTCGACTCAGGCTGTAATGCAAGGCAGTAACAGCTAGGTGCAGAACTTGGGTTTCACAGGGCTGATAGCACGCTGTGGCTCTATCTCAGGCTCTATTTCTTACTCAGGCTGAAATGCTTGGCAGTAACAGCCAGGTATAAGCTCTCTGTGTTACACAGGGCTGTCGGCACACAGTGTTTAATGTTAAAGGGAGCAGCAATTCTGACAGCTTTACTAGATAGCATTGAACACGTGGTATTCAAATGCTGAACTGAGGTTCTTACATTTCCTACAGAATAAACTCAACTGGAATTGTTAGCAACAATAGCAGGCTCTTGATACTAAGGCTTAAGTGTTAGCTATTAATAACTGGAGGACGTCTAATATTACTTCAGGTAAAATTAGTAAACCAATTCTCACCACAGTGCACTTGTTTGTAAGTACACCTGGACGTTTACTCCTGTGGTGGACTAAAAATTTTTCAACCTTTGCGGTTTTGGCCAAATTATGAATTTAATATTGCACAATTATGAATATTTGCCAACAGTACTCGGCCTCACACGGGGCACCATTATGTTGGGTCTGAGCTCTATTAGTAACTGGAAATCATTAGTACTCGGCCTCACACGGGCGGCACCATTATGTTAACAGTACTCTACCTCATGAGCTGGACACCAAATGTGTTAGATTTTGGTTGTTTATCAATTTATTGGCTATCACAAATTAAGGAAATATTAATATTAAAAATATTAATATTAAATAATATCTTTAAAATGAATTAAAGTTCACGGGGCACCAGCCTAAACTAATAGGCAAAATAGCCAATATGGTTTTAGTCTCAATTTATTACCATTAATCTGGAACTCTGATTAACCATTAGCTTACTAACTATTACCAAATTACCAAATCAATAGTAAGTTACAGTTGAAGGATTGGAATTCTACCGAGTAGAGGTTGGCAATATTCACGCTTGTGCAACATTAAAGACACCAGTAGTTATACTTAAAAGGCATTTATTTACAATGGAGCAGAGTAAAGTACAATGTCTAATCTAGCATATACAGGTGTGTGTGTGTGTGTGTGTGTGTGTGTGTCTGTGGGGACACAGACAAAGGCAAGATGGCCGACTCAAAGTGGTCACTGTGACCACATGACCTGAACAAAGAAGACTACAAAGATGGCGGTAAACAAAGAAACTACTAAAATGGCCGCTGAGACCACCTAGTGTGTGTGAGAGGGAGGGTGTGAGTTTCTTTGTTAGCCTAGCTCATGTAATCTAAAGGTACCAGGTTAGAGGGGGAAGGTTAGCTTCATGCAGGTTCTAGGACTGAGACGTACTGCTATGTGTGTGACATACGAGTACTCGATTAACTGTATGACTGACCACAACCTAAGCAAACATTACAACCACAAGACATCAATCAACAAGTACATTAACAAGTTAAGACTTCTGCTGATTAGCTATGCGGTGCTATGCTGTGCTGGGAGAGGTAAGGCCCAGTCCGTTAACGTTACCCGATCCTTGGAACAAGCAAAGAGGTCCTTTCCAGTGGTTTGTAAAATCCAGTGAGTTTGGGGGGTTTCCTGGTGGAATAAAGTCCTGTCTGGCTGTGTTGCTTGCTGGTATCTCCTTTGTTCCCCTCACAGAGTTAGCTGTTCCATGCTAACTCTGCTACGACTCCTGTTGCTTGGAAAATCAGCTGGCCTTGTGTTGTAGCCGCTGATTCTGAAGAGGATTTGGTTCACTCACAGTTAATCCGAAGCAGGTCGCTGTTGTGGAGGAGAAGAGTGTTTGCAGGCTGCTGGTTGCAGGCCGGCGAGAGAGCTAGTTTCTCAGGTAGCAGAGCTGACCTGGGCTGGGGCCTTGTTGCCCTTTGAAGAACCGAGAGGAGAGGGCTGGAGCTGCTCTCCAGAGCAAGCCAAGAAGGGAAGAGAGGGAGAAGGGGTCTAGAAGACTGGTTTTGTTTGGTGACACCTTAGGGGGTCACATGTCACACGCTGGCCCACACTGGCTGGCCAGTGGGGTCCATGGGGGGGAAGGGTCATCCCCAGGTGTGAACCGTGAGGAACTGTGGGGTGTGAATTCCTTTGTCCAGTGGAGCAAAGAAACATTTGGTCTATTGAATGACTGAGTCCCAACACCATTACGGACCTTGGTTGTCATGGTTACAATCATAAACACACAGACTGTACAGAGAGCAGTGTACCTGCGTTGCCATGCTTAATTCGAATGTTATTTCTGGAAATATTTTCATCTTTGCAAAGTTTGTTACAATTTAAGATGTAAGATGTAATGCTGATTAACAGTTAATAGATTACCTGTGAAGCGGAGTGATGTAGTGCTGTTGTACTCTATATCAGCTCTCACGGAATGCCTCTCGTCCAATCAAATTGCTTGGTCGGAAAGAACAGTTGTATAATATATACATATACACTGCTCATAAAAAATATGGGAACACTTAGATCACACATCAGATTTGATGAACAAATTATTCAAGTTGAAAATCTTTAGTGATGTACATTTTATAATTTGTTGAGAACAAAATGACATAACAACGATCAATGGAAACCAAAATCCTCAACCCACTGAGGTCTGGATTCACAATCACACCCAACGTCAAATTGAAAAATTGAAATCACAGGCTGATCCAATTTGCGTGAGTTTCATCACAGCAAATCATAATGTGACTCAGTAGTGTGTATGGCCTCCGCGTGCCTGTATGCATTCCTGACAACGTCTGGGCATGCTGCTGATGAGTCGGCAGATGGTGTCCTGGAGGATCTCCTCCCTGACCTGGATCAGGGCATCAGTGAGCTTCTGGACAGTCTGTGGCGGTACTTGGTGGTATCGGATGAACCGATACATAACGTCCCAAAGGTGCTCAGTTGGATTTAGGTCAGGGGAACATGAGGGCCAGTCAATGGCGTCAATGCCTTCGTGATCCAGGAACTGCCTACACACTCTGGCCACATGAGGTCAGGCATTGTCTTGCAGCAGTTGGACCCCTGGACCCACTGCACCAGCATCAGGTCTGATAATCACTCTGACAATTTCATCACGGTACCTAACAGCAGTCAGGGTACCGTTGGCTGTGACATGGAGGTCTGTGAGACCCTCCAAGGATATGCCTCCCCAGACCATCACTGACCCATCGCCAAACCGGTCATGTTGTATGATGTTTCAGGCAGCATAACATCACCATGGTGTCTCCAGGCTCTTTCACACCTGTCACATGTGCTCACTGTCAACCTGCTCTCATCTGAGAAGAGAACAGGGCGCCAGTGGTGGACCTGCCAATTCCGGTGTTGTCTGGCGATGCCAGTCGAGCTGCAGGGTGCTGGGCTGTGAGCACAGGTCCCACTAGAGGACGTGGGGCCCTCATGCCCCCCTCATGGAGTCTGTTTCTGACAGTGTGGTCAGAAACATGTACACCAGTAGCCTGCTGGAGGTCATGTTGTAGGGCTCTGG
Source organism: Seriola aureovittata (assembly GCF_021018895.1). Classification (NCBI taxonomy): domain Eukaryota; kingdom Metazoa; phylum Chordata; class Actinopteri; order Carangiformes; family Carangidae; genus Seriola; species Seriola aureovittata. The sequence goes on along the minus strand of NC_079366.1, from coordinate 2,593,827 downwards.
CAGTGCTCCTCCTGTTCCTCCTCACACAAAGGAGCAGGTAGTGGTCCTGCTGCTGGGTTGATGCCCTTCTTTATTCCTGTCCAGCTCTCCTATTGTAACGGCCGGTCTCCTGGTATCTCCTCCATGCTCTTGAGACTGTGCTGGGAGACACAGCAAACCTTCTTGCGACCTCAGGTATGGATGTGCCATCCTGGAGGAGCTGGACTACCTGTGCAACCTGACAGGCTGCAGGTACCGCCTCATGCTTCCAGTAGTGACAAGGACACTAGCAAAACACAGAACTAGAGAAGAATCAGTCAGGAAGGATCAGGAGAGAGCAACTGTCTGTGGACACCACATGTAGAACCATTCCCTTTTAGGGGGTTGTCTTGCTTTTGCCTCTCCATTGCACCTGTTGTCACTTTCATCTGCAGCAAAGCAGCTGAAACTGATTCACAATCACTTGTGCTTCCTGAATGGACAGATTGATATCATTGAAGTTTAGCTGACTTGGTGTTCTACTGTGATGATTAAGTGTTGCTTTCATTTTTTTAGGCAATGAATATATTTACTACACAAAAACATTTGAGCAGGTTCACACTGAGCACATGTGACAGGTGTGAAAGAGTCTGAAGATGCCGTGGTGAACATTATGCTGCCTGTAACATCATGCAGCACGAGCAGTGTGGCAGTGGGTCAGTGATTGTCTGGGGAAACATATCCTTGGAGGGTCTCACAGACCTCCATGTCATAGCCAATGGTACCCTGACTGCTGTTAGATATCAGGATGAAATCCTCAGAGCCATTATCAGACCTTACCCTGGTGCAGTGGCCCTGGGTTCCTCCTGGTCCTACTAGTATTTATATATTACTCAAGGTGTAATTTTAGTGACTATTTTAACTCCTTAGGGTTCTAGTTTAACTTCAGTACAGTTTTTGGCTATTCCTACCCACATCTGCAGAGGATATGTGAACAGTTATATATGTGTGTGTGTGTGTGTGTGTGTGTGTGTGTGTGTGTGTGTGTGTGTAAAGTTCCTCCACTGTTGGCCTTTCTTATCAGAGGAGTGATTTAAACAGCACTGGAGAGCTTATGTAACTATATAATTACTCTGATCTGGGCAAAGCCAACCAACTGATGAGTTTAATGACTGTATCTCTTTCACTTGAACCAGTCTGACTGGCTGATGGTAGTCTGATCCATGAAGGCTGAACTAATTTATAATATACATGGGTCATTCCTGATATAAAGTGACTTTTCTGTCCCTCCGTCTTTACTCTCTCACATATCACATTAATGGCTTGATTTACTGTATATATATATATATATATAAAAAGGTCTTCTATATCTCTTAAACAGAGATATTAGACATTAAAAATACTATTTTGAATTTAACACACCTTTTTAATGATATATGCATTCAATTTCATTATCCCCTCAGTGCAAAGTAATTTACTTCCACAAAAACTATAAACCATGAAATGATATAAACTCTAAACTATATTTTAATTATATTATAGACTAGCTAAACTGTCTATAATCATAACTATGAATCGGTTGAATATGTATTTATATATATGTATATACAATGTCACACCATCTTCCACACCTGCCCCACCATCATCTACATCGACCCCACCATCATCTACACCTGCTCCACCTTCATACACACCTTTCCCACCATCATCCACACCTGCCTAAAGATGGGAATCGAGAACCGGTTCCTGATGAGAACCGGTTCCAACTGGTTCAATCCATCAACATCCTTTGCCTTTATGCTTAACGATTCCCTTATCGATGCCTTCCACTTAGTTCTGCGTACCTTGCAAAAAGAATGACGTCATGCTTTCGCAGTCAGCGCGAACAACAAGGAAGGAAGGAAGGACTCGAGGAAGTGCGGCTTATATTCGCGTAAAATGATGCTGAACAGTACAACGTGCCATGTCTGTGGCACTAAGATTTCAAACAAGGGTGGAAACACCAGCAACATGCTGAAACATTTGTCGAAGCACTCTGAGCCGCCAGTCAACGAGTGCTTCCCAGTCTCAGCAGAGCAGTGAAGGTACATATTAGTGAGCCAGCTCTTTTAAGTGAACGATGGGGGCCAGAGCTCCTGATGGGGGGCGTTTGTTTTTTTGTTTATTCTTTTTCAGTAAATCAATACAAGACCTCAAGAGGCAGCGACCTCTCCTCGAGGGAGTGAACAACTACAGAGAGACTCGGAATAAAATTTGAATTGTTGACACTAAAAACCTGTATAGGCCTACTTTTTTTTCCACACAGAAAATCCACATGAATCGATAAGCGAATCAATGAAGAATCAGATCAACAAGCAGAATCGTTAATGGCATTGCTATCAATAAAATCTTATCAATTCCCATCCCTACACCTGCCACACCATCATCCACGTCTGCCCCACAGACCTGCATCCATGTGGCTGCAGAGCCAGACACAGAAAGGTTGAAAAAGGCCAGAGGGGGAAGGTTGTCCTGACTGCATGGAAGCACAGAAAGTGTGTTGTGGCACTGTGCGTGACTCTGGCGTCTCTGAATGCTTTCTTGAGTTGATGTGCAGATAGTGAGTGTGACATCTGTAGATGGTTGAAAAGGTTAGTAGAGTTGTAAAATGTGAATATTCCTAAGTCTTGTGTGCACTTGTTCTGTATACTGTATATAGACGTATATTTTCACAGTTACAATATCAAAATTACACTGTTTTGCAAATGATTTGTCGGACCACTGAAATGCCTTCGGCCACGGCGTAGAGATTGGGAAGCTCTTGTTGAGCAGAAGACAGCAGGAAACTCTTTTCATTGATATATGGAAAATAAATGACTAATAACCCTCACCCTGTGTGTGTCTGAGCTCAGTGTGTGATGTGATACAGGAGGAGAGGTGGAGAATTGGTGGAGAGGTGGAGGATGCTGGAGCAGCAGTGGTGACTTGAGCTCATCTGAGCTCTGCCCTGTATCCTTTCTCGTTGTTGGCAGGCAAAGGCAATCAGCAGATGTTGTAGCCTGTTAGGAGCTGTTAGCTTAGCTGTAATGAATTGCCAAGACATAACAACAGTCTACCCGTGCTGTGATATTAAGATAAAACATTTTACCATCCTTATCCAGAAACACAGTATGACCTGAACCATGTGACACACTCTAGAGCAGGGTTCTGGCTGGATTTTTACTCATTTGTGCTGTTACATTTAATGTCAACCAGACTTTGAATGAGATTTTCTACTTTTGGAGAAAACCCCTGAAGTTGTGGTTTCACTGCCATGATTTACACCATAGATTTAGTGTCTGTGGTGCGCCACAGTCTCCGAAGGAGGAGCAGCTTCGGTCCTGCCTTTTTGTCCTCTGAAGGACCCAGCACCCTTCACAGCTGTTTTCTGCTGTCAGTGTCTTGACATTTGTTTAACAGTAAATAAACACTATGACTGTATTGTTTATATTCTATATAAAATACACAGTAAGATTCACCCAACCCCTGCCCTCTGTATTTCTGTGCAGCCTGTTAGCCCAGCTAGCCTCCAGGAGGTTAATTTAGCTCATGCAGAGTCATAGTGAGAGAAACTACTGGGAAAGGGAGATGGAAAGTGGCAGAGGGGGGTAAAGTGTGTAGGGTGGGGGGGTGGATACTGCGGCGTTGGACTACACTGTCAAGATGCAATGACACAGCTCGCTGAAGCTCACACACATACACACACACACGCAAGACATACACACACACGCAGACATCGCTCTCTATCTGATAGCAGGACAACTGCAACAACTCATGTAATATATTCCACACACACGTGCAAAACAGGTTCTCTCCAACACACACATGCACACAAGGACAGGACGGTAGCAGAACCTCAGGCTTATAACATTGTCCTCCAGTCTGCCATAACATGATCTCAGACTCTCTGTTTTCCTCTCTCTCTCTCTCTCTGTCTTACACACATTTATACACACACACACAACTGCAACTGCAGAAAACAGTAAGAGGCAGAGACATTAGATATTTCTTTGAATCTTACCTCTGGTTGGTTGGATTATCAGTTCTGCTGCATTACAGGGATTCAGTGGTTAGTCACTAAGATGCTGTTCTGGCTACAGCCGGACTGTATGTCCTCGCTCTCTCTCGCTCTCTCTCTCTCTCTCTGCCGTGCTGTCCTGTGTGTGTTCCTTTATCTGCACTCCTCTTGCGTCCTATTCCGAGCTCCTCTCTGCCTGCCTAGGGGGAAGTAGCACATTAATGTTATTGCCTCACAGCCTCTTAAAAGAAGTACTGAAATGTCTTCATTATTTTACAGATTAGTAGAGGTGCTAGCACAAAGAAGAAAAAAAGATGACCTCACAAACTGAAGATGGAGAGAGAACTAAGAGAATTTAAAGGAGGAGTAAGTGATACTGGAGAACGATATTTGATATTTGATCTTAACAGCACCACAAATGCACCCCTCCCTTTTGTGCTCCTTTCGAAGCTCCGCCCCCCCAAATTCATGGATGCAAATTGCCAAGGCAACAACACCATAGCGTAATCCATAGCGTCTCATACAGCGCGGAAGTGGACACATACATCCAAAACACAACAGGGTAACAACTGGAAAGAGTTAGTTGTTTTGATCATTAGTACAAAACTACAGTGACAGAATAGAAGACTGTAGGTTTGCAGCTAAGCTAACAAGGAATGTTACCTGGGATAGCCTTTCAAAAGCAAATTATGCGTCTGTGACGAAGACCTCATCACTGATTATGGGTGGCACATTGTAAAGAGGACACTTAGTAATACACACTCAAATGGTAATCCAGACACATAATTCCCTTCTGTCCTTGTGGTGAGTGCATGCACCACATTAAAACCACAATCAAAACTCTACACAAATCCCCTGCAGTGAAATATTTAACCAAAGAAACACACCACATAACAGATTAGTCAATTCCGGTCAGTTTATAGTATATACTGCATACTACCTACTAAATGAACAAATTAGTATGCCATTACCAAACTGACTGTTCACACTGAAATATACAGCCAGTATCCAAGAATGCATTTCGCATGAACTGACAGCGACGAGGGATTTTAAAGAAAGCTGAGAGCTGTTACAGTGTTCGTATACCACCCAGGCTAAGTGGGAACTCCAGGATGAGGAATGTCAGGCAGAAACACAGCGCAGGGCTCCCTTGAGGTCTTGTGGAGGCGGAACACATGCTGGATTAGCAGGTCAGCAGTTTCTAGATCTGAAGGGAGTTTGGGAAGGGGAATGAAAGGCACACCCTTGGAAAAATGTTCAACTATGGTGAGTATGGTGGTATTACCTGCCAATGGGGGAAAACCAGTGACAAAATCCATGGCAATGTGGGACCATGGACGGCTGGGAAGGGCAGTGGGCATAGGAGTCCGGATGGAGGCTGATGTGATGCCTTCCCACTGTCGCAGACTGAGCAGGCTGCGACAAAGAACTGAGTGTCCTGGGCAATGGTTGGCCATCAGCCCCGCTGCTTGATGAACTCCATTGTGCGCTGGACTCCAGGATGGCAGGTGAGCTTGGAAGCGTGGCCCCACTGTAGCACTCGGGATCTGAGAGGGATAGGAACATAAAGACAGTTAATAGGTCCGTTACCTGGACCAGGGTCGGTGTGCTGGGCCTCCTTGACCTGAGACTCCACTTACCATAATGCAGCTGCCACCAAGCACGATGGAGGGAGGACGGATGGACTCCGGAGGATCACTGGGGGTCTCAGAGGTAGTCTGCCGGGAGAGTTTCTGGCCAGGCCTGTAAGTAAGTGTGAAGTTATACCTCCTAAGAAAAAGAGCCCGGCATGCCTGGTGAAACTTTAACCTCTTAGCGGTCTGGAGATATGCCAGGTTCTTATGGTCACTCCAGACGATAAATGGCTGATCTGCCCCTTCCAACCAATGACGCCACTCCTCCAGAGCCAGAACCAACACCAGGGGTTCGCGGTTCCCTACATCATTATTTCATTCGGCCTGGGAGAGACGAAGGGAAAAGTAAGCGAAAGGGTGTAATTTTTGATCCACCGGTGAACGCTGGTAGAAGACAGCCCCGACCCTGGTATCAGAGGCATCGACCTCCATGATGAACTGTAGAAAGGGGTTGGGGTGAATCAGGACAGATGTGTTGGAGAAAAGGGTCCTGAGGCTGTGGAAAGCCTTGTCAGCCTCCTGTGACCAAATGAACAGAATATTAGCTGAAGAGAGTCTGGTGAGGGTTGTGGAAACCTTACTGTAGTCTTGGATGAAGCGTCGATAGAAGTTGGTGAACCCCAGGAAATGTTTCAGCTTTTTTCTGGTCTTGGGTACAGACCACTCCCTCAACGCTTGCACCTTGCCTGGGTCTGTCCTGATCTGCCCCTCCTCAACAATATATGCCAGGAAAGAAACTGATTGGGTGTGGAATTCACATTTCTCTGACTTTATGAATAATTTATTCTCTAGGAGTCTCTGAAGCACTAACCTTACATGTTGTTCATGTTCTTGGAGGGTCCTGGAAAAGATGAGAATGTCGTCTAGATACACAGACACGAACTGGTTCAGCATATCCCTGAGCATGTCATTCATCAGGTTTTGGAAGACAGCAGGGGCATTGGTGAGGCCTAAGGGCATGACCCGGTATTCAAAGTGACCCAGAGGAGTGTTGAAGATAATCATCCATCCGTCACCTTCCTTGATGCGTACCAGGTGATAACCGTTTTGGAGATCAAACTTTAGAATATGGTGGGGAAAAGCAGAGTCTATCAGGGGGAGTGGATACTTGTTCTTTATGGTGATGTTATTTAGTGGTCTGTAATCTATGCATAGCCTGAGTATGTCATCCTTCTTTTTCACAAAAAAGTCCTGCAGTCAACGCCTCTCGGTTGTACTGCTCCGTGGCCTCTCTCTTGGGCTTGGAAAGATTAAAAAAGTGAAAAGTGTAGCACCGGGAAGGAGTTCTATGGCGCAGTTATAGGGTCGTTGTGTGGGTAAGGTGAGTGCCATCTCCTTACTGAAGGACTCGGCCAGGTCATGGTAAGTAACCGGAACATTGGAGAGGTATGGCGGATAAAGAGGCGGAGAACAAAGGGCACCAGAAGGTGGACAGGCTAATCTCACTCTAACACTCCAACCAATGATACGATGAGAATGATGCTTAGAATCTTAAAAGAATTCAAAAACGTAACATAATACAGTTAAATGTAAATAGCAACTTACTCATAAGAGAAGCTATCTGTGTGTGAGCATCTGTACATATTTAAGCCAGCTTTACTTCTGTAAGAAGCCTGTGGTGGTCACAAAATCGTCTTTTTCCATGATCACAGAGTTGCGTGGGTCTGCCAGTGGTCACGACAGATATGATTTCCTTAGAAACATTTTCGATCTTCTTCCATCTACTTTAAAAGTCCACAACAAAAATTGTTCAAATGAGAGATGAACTGATACACTGTAATTTTAAACATACACCCGATATTATCTAGCCTACTGATAATAAATCAAATAAATAAATAAATATAACTTGCACCATTTTTTACCGGGCCATCTCCATCATCTTGGTTATTGTGGCAGTATTGCTATTTTTAGTGATAATGCCCTTATATTCTTCATAAAGTTCCATCAGCAGGGTTTGTTCCACCGCTGAGAAGGACACCGCTGTCGTTTTCCCTTCTTTTTGTGACATAGTATCTTCGTACTCTGTGCATGCACAATGCAAGATTGTTCAAGCCTGGTTTGAGTTAACAGCCAGAGCTTCAAGTGAAAGTTGACATAAATTCAAACTTGGCTTTTTCAATTAAATGCAGATTTCCTTAGGGTCATTTATAGAATAACCCTACTCAGGTGGAATACCTGCATTCGGGTTGCTGATGTAGGTGGGTGTGCTTAGTGTCCTCAGGTTGTCGGAATGATCCACCCATCATTCCAGCCCCAGCTCCACTCTCTTCCAAATGTGGTTACTCTGGGCTTCAAAAAAACAAAGATGACGACAGCCAAAACTCCAGACTCGAGTTTTCAAATTGGCAACTCACAAGGCAATGGATGACTTGGATTCTCATACTCATCAAAGCATTCAGTGACCCCTTGAGCCCTATGGATGGGCTATTGACATCCTTGAAGAGACCACTCCCATCAGGATAAAGTCAGTGGTCCCCTGGCTGAAGGGGTCCAGCATTCAGGCATGTACCATTCTCTTGGTGTATGTCAATGACCTCGCCCACTTGAGGAGAACATGATGAAGGAAAACTCATCTGACCACATCACTTTTCTCCAAATCTCTGTAGATCAGAGCCTCTGGTTTCCGCACCACTGAACTGTTAGCTGTGGATTCATCTGTGTAATGAGGGTTTAACACTGCAGCTCTACTATAACGCCCCTCTGTATGTAATTGTGGACGACTGCTGTAAATTGTCCAACCCTGTTTACTGGCATCTGTCTCATAGGTCTAAATGCAGATGTCACTTCAGTCTCTGCTCCTATTGAAAGTCCAGTTAAGCATTTTTGTGAGTGAAGCTCAACCCAACAATGAACCTGATTGACATTACATGCCCCAGAGCATGATGGGATGTTAACTGCTTAATTATATCATACAGTGCACCTGTGTGGAAGCCTATGGCAAGCCATTTTAACATTTGATCAATAGCAGTAATAACAATTGTAGATATCTACAATTACATTTTGACTAGTTTATCGTTGTCGTTTTGGGAAAACTAAGCTTAATGTAACCCTGGTCATTATAACTAAATAAACTAGTCCTCAGTGATATGAAAGGATGCATTTCTGTGCAACATGTGGAACAACATACTGCAACTACTCCAATGGCAACTGAGCTGGATTTATGTGATACTGTAAGCTAACTATGAGGCCTACCTACGGGATGATTAACAACTTTGAGTGTGCTGCAAAAAAGTTGTGTCCCAACACTACAAAATGGTCACCGAGGCCAGTGTTTTGCAAGCAGACATTTGGGTTTTTGAAAACCATTCCATCCATCTCTGCAAGACCTTCATACAGGAACAGCTCAACTCCAGAAAAAAACATGCAGCTGATCTTGAGGAACTTTGTGGACAAAATTGGAGAATTCAGAGTATGTATTAAAGAAATCACATCAGAAAGGTCACTGCTGCAACTTATGAGAGGAAGGAAAACACAGTCAGTGTTTTTACAAATGTTGACATAGCATTCCGACTATTTGTGACCTTGCCTGAAACCAATGGCAGAGGGGAGCGTTCTTTTAGTTAAAAATAGACTGAACTGCACAATGGCCCAAAACAGACTGAATCACCTGTCTCTGATGTCCATTCAAAGTGACAGTCTGTGGAACATGGATTTGAGTGGCCTCATTAAATACTTCTCTGTCAAACCTCTAAAGGAAGAAATATGTATTTAAAATTGTGCTGCTGTTGCATTACTATTGTTATTATCTGCTACTGTTCATTGAAATTTATTTAATTTAATTTTGTTTTATTCAGATATTGCGCAGTAGTTCAGTTTGTGTGTCTTTAAGGTTGTTGTGATTTTGCCTAAGTAAAGCAGGCTGTTGTGTACTGCTGAATATGTTGTTCCTGTTGGATTAAAATGATAAAAGCTGCAGTTTGCAGATGCTCTGTGAATAACAATAGTAATCATAATAACTTTATTCATTTATCACCAACAGAGTTCACAATGTGTATGGTGTTAAATTAGTCTCAAAAGTTGTGCACATAAAAACTGCAGGTGTATGCGTGATGCAAGCGCACAGAACAGATCCGAAAGTGGAAAAACCGTCCTCGCAATGGAGCATTTCTGCTCCGCAAGTGCACAGTATAGAAGCTAAGAGCGCACATTATGCTCGCGAGGCTAATCTTCATGTCAGCCTAACATTGATACACACATTCTCTTCTAACTATTGAGATTCTAAGATTCATCATTGCTACTGTCTACTGTCACTTTTGTATTGTTTTTATTTTTATATTTCATTTTTATTGTTAATTAATTCTTAATATGTTTTTAATCTCAATTTGTGTAACTGTGTACGGTGTCCTTGAGTGCCAAGAAAGGCGCCTTTAAATAAAATGTATTATTATTATTATTAGTAAGTGACTGTGAAATGTCACTTATGTCACCCATGTGGAATGTCAGTACCTTGATGAACTCTTTGAGCCCCCTTAAGTCGAGGACCGCGCAAAACCCGCCCGTTTTCTTCTTCAATGGAAAATAAGTCGAGTGGAACCCCCTGGGGTCTGACAGGTGATTTACTGGTTCTATGGCGTCCTTGGCCAGAGGGGTGGAAAGTTCCTGTTTCAGGTCTAAAACCTTTGCTGGGTGCTGGATGATTTTCATCCTGACATTGGGCCATAGCGGAAGTTACCCAGGAGTCAGAAGTGTGAGCAGCCCAGCAGCCGCAGCACCCCTCAGCCTGCCAGGAGGGGGCACAGTTCTGTGGAGACTCAAGAGATGTCGTGTAGTCTTTCCAGCCTGGACGGTACACTCCAATGCCTCTACAGCGGCTGAGCCAAACAGTTCCCCTGGCTTCACCGGGACACTGCGAAGGGTCCTCCTGCATGTCTCCATCAGTGGTGACTGCGCGAGCCTGACCTGGTGGCGAGTCTGCACCAAGGTGGACATTAGGCATCCAAGCTCCCTGGACATGAAGGTGAAAAGCCTGCAATCAAGCATCACTGAGGCTCGTAATAGAAGCGTCCACCCCTGCTTCCTGCAGGGAAGCCGAAAGGGCGAGCATGAGATGTGAAAGCGAGTTACCAATCTGCCCCATGCGAGCCGCTGCATCAAAACCCCTGCACAACAGATCATCAGTGGCCCAGCACTGGGGTCAAGGACACCTGGCATCCGGTCTCAGAGCCTCATCAGGAGGCACTATGAGGGACACAATGGCAGGCTCAATAGCTGGCATGCGATCCAGGCCAAACTTTGCTGCATCTTGCATAGCAGCCAAGGATCAGCTGTCTGAAGTAAGATGGGAGCCCCTTCTAGTGTCCTCCCAGCATGCATGCAGCTCCCTCAAATACTCCTCTGAAGGGGGAACAGTGATGGCAGTAGTGGCTGCCCTGTGTCGAAAAAAGGCGCTAACAGGCGCCGGTTCAGATGGCATGTGCAGACGAGCTAGGGCCGTGCGGACAGTAGCCCTTATAGAGCCTATGCCAGTGTCATCCATGGGGCCGTGGTACGAGGAACAAGAGCCCGGCTCCGAAACTTGGGATGCACCCTCCTCATCATCATCGTGGAAGAGGGTGGCCGAGGCCGCTACTAAGACAACATCTTCATCAAGGAACACTTCAGGCAAAGGCGGAGCAGCTGTTTCCGCATCCTTTGTCTGAACACTAGGACGGAGGGTCAGGAGAAAAGACTTCATCTGAGCCAGCTCCGCTGATAGCTGCTCCACTTGAGAAGAGAGCTTACCCTTCTCAGTTTTAGAACTCTTCCTGGAGAGGGCAGCTTTGGCCGCCTCAACCTGTTTACGCCCGAGACAGGTAGGTTGAGCTGGAGATAAATGTTCTGCAGAGGGGAGACTCTCCTCTCCAAGCGACTGCTCCACCCCCTCCAGCCTATTGGTCCATAACACCCGGGGCATGAAGCTGCAATTCATGCAAGGGTGCTTCCTCAAGTGCTCGAGGCCGAGCCAAAATGGGCAACGATCATGGCCATCCTCTGGTTGAAGAGGGGCCATGCAAGCACCACAATATGGGGTGTCAACATGGTGGTAACTCATGGATACACGAGTAGAGGATACTGTATGTACACTGGGAACGGTGGTGAAAGCACCAACTAAGCCAGTAAAATTTGCCGTTAATAGCCGATGCCACTAAGTCAGACCCAGCGGAAACACTGTCTAACTGTGGTCTGAGCAGAAACAAGGTACACCCTACCTCGTTATGGGAACGGGGAGTGAGAGCACTGCTGTCACCTACCTTAGGTTGCTCACAAACAGATTCAAACAACCAAAACACAAGGCCTGGCGTTGCGCTTATCTTATTACTTATTTCTTTGATTAGTAGCCAAGAACCTTATGGCCTTAACTGTTAAACCAAACTACCACAGCTAATCACACGCTGGGAACGTCAGCGAGAGCACTGCCTTCTCAAAGAAAATTCAACAGTCACAACAAATGCTAGGCTGTGCGACTAAGCAAGCACAAAACAAAATCAGCTGGAGTGAACCCCCCTGCCGCTCAATTTCCACAAAACGAAATTTAAAGATTATTATGTAGAAAGGTGGTGGTGTAATAAAGTTGTTAGAATATTATAAGAAACAAACCACCAATAAGGTAACTTGTGTTCTTTGATACGAGGGTGAGCAGTACTTGATGAACTACAATGCAGAGGCTGCAACAATAAATATTTATTGTACAAAGATATGTACAAGGATAAAACTTATGGTAGCAAATGTCTCTAAATTGGGGGAACGTCTTTAAAAGAAAAGGCAAGTTAACAATCTTAAAATAATCAGTCCGAGAGGGCTCACTGTCGTACTCCCAGTCCTTGCTCTAGCGCCCTCTATCCAGTTGACATCGGTCGAGCCCACACCACCAAGGGTCCCTCTTCTCCACTCCTGGAACCAAGAAAAACAGCCAGCAGTCTGCACTTCATAGACAGGGTTATGTCAATACGAGCAACCTCACCAATAGACAGTGAGCTGGTTATAGGGAACTCACAGCTTTGGGCAGAAGCTCCTGCCTCTGCCAACTGCGTTCAAAAGGCCTCCAATACACTACTGTGCCTGTCCTCCGGCCTGCATGGGGATCCTCCACCACTTGCGAGGTGTGTGGGCTCAGTCCAAGAAAAGCTTTGAGTCCAACCTGCTGCTCTGTCTATATAGATGGAGAGAAACCCTCCCCTGAGTCACCATTGGCCGGTGTGGCCAGCCTGTAGCCGTTGATTGGCTGAAGCAGATGTCAGTCCATGTCTGCAATCATTGTCTCCATTGTGTTCACCTGTGTCAATTAACTTAAACATGCATGTCAATACACTCAAACTAAGAAAATGTTGCACTCAAAATAATAACTAAAGAAAGCAACTAAACACAAACATGCAAATAAACGTTGAACATGCATATAAATAAACAAAATACTCAAACACAACAAACAATGATTTCCACTGCAGACAGCAACACAACACATATGACAATTATACAGAAGGAGTGGCGGCGGGAGCACTGCCCTTCTTCACAGCATCTGTTAGCTTAGTCCATCAGCTCAACATGATCAATACTTACCAAAATGGTGGAACACACTTGAAGCTAAGCTCATCAGGCTGATACGCACAGCGGGAGGACCAACATCTATACCCCGCTGAACACGAACGGTACACAGTCGCGTTCCCTCACAACAGAGGGACAGCTCGTCACAGCCTCTCAGAGGGAGAGTCTTCCGCAGCTCCGACTGAAGTGGTTGCAATGCTACCGGCAACGGTTTCTTTCAAGGTTGGGAAAATAGTTTCAGTTAACACTACCACAGTAGTGAACCTGCGAAGCGAGAACATGAAAAGGAACTGATCCCCTGACGACACCGGAAGATATACCTCTCTTGGGTCATCTGGGGTCACAGGTGACTGTTGATATTAAATACTCAACCTGCGCATACGCAAGACTGAAGATCCAGTGCTTAAAGCACCACCTCTGGCAGTCAGGAAGGATGAAATAGAACATGAAAATGTCTTGAGCTTGTGTTAACACAGACATTATTTCAGTCATCTCACCAAAAACACATTTTGTGCTGAAGTTAGATCCAGACGTGAACTTGGATCTGGTCTGTAAGGACAGCAGCCTAACAAACGACTGACTTGTACTCACTGCCAGGGGTTGACAGGCGAGTGGTGGACACTCAGCTCAGACAGTCTGACCTCTTCCTCTGCAGGTGTGTGTCTGTTTTTGTTTTTTAAAATCAGTGCAGGAACCACAGAGACACTGAAAAAGGGATGTTTACTTTCTCCCCACTGACGTGCTCACCCACTTCACTGTCCACAAACTTTCAAACGTGTCTATGGCTGATTTCCACTGTTCAACTCAAGCTCAACCCCATCCCCCATCATCATGGAGAGCCTGAAAGACTCAGCTGTCGTTAGTAAATTACCCTGGTTTAACTTACATTTACCATAATGACCTGTAAAGGTCAATATTGTCTAAAGGCAGATGTCCATGTATTGTCTGATTATTAAACATCCCTAGGTTCTATATTAATACTGTGAAAGTATCAAAGCGCTCAATCCACAGAGAAATGCACACAGCCTGTATTCAGAACCTGATCCTTAAAACAAGCCGTCAGGACTTCTGGAACTTTGTGATGTCATGACAAAGCAGTCACTACTCTCAGCCATGCCCCAAGCCCCGCCCACCTTGACCTACCAGAAGTCTTCTATGTTTTTATTGGATCACTCATAAAACAGTCAGCCAACAGGTTGGTGAGCCAATCAGAAGAGAGGAGGCTCTTAGCCTCTCTTCTGATTGGAGCTCTAGTAACAACAGGTTGGTGAGCCAGAGAGAAGCCTGAGAGAAGATATAAAGGAGGTGTTTAGTGACTACCAACTGGGTGACCTCAATGATCAAGTGAATGAACCCTTAGGTGCTGATTCTATGGATGTGCACTCTCCACAGGTTGATCGGTAAGAACAGGAACAAATGGTGTCTGAATCCAATTAATCATACTCTGATGACAATGCCACTCATTTATTGCAGGTTAAGATTTTCCTACATGAAGGTGTCTGTGGTTTTCTATACAAAAAGAAGAAACAGAATATAAACAAAATTAAGAATGAGCAATAATAATAAACATAACAATATGACCTTGAATACACCGTGTAAGAGAACTGTGAACCACCACAACGCTGGAAACAATTAACAGAAATACACTTATGTTCTGATGGACGCACACGAGCAAACATGGAACAAAAGTCCAGAATACTGCTGCAAGAAACTGCTGTGGTGAATGAAGTTTTCTCCAGATACCTTTACTGATGCCATGCTGTATTGCTTAATAGATGAGCAGATGAGCGGAGATGTGAGACTGGTGCAAAGAGCGGATATAATGTCGGCACAGTCTGTTCACATGAATCGCACTACAATGATGGACGCTTGTGGTGAAATCCACCGGCGAATGGCTGACCTTCTGAACAGAGGAGATGTAAAACTACATTGAGATGGTTTTTGGTTCTTAAAACCACAAATATATCTTCTTATGGATCAACTTAAAATAAGGAAAATCTTAAGGTTATTTTGTGCAACTGGGCTCATCAGATTGTGAACGTTGTATTCTGGATAAGTGAAACATGCTCAATATGCAGACTGGTCCTTTTTATATGTTACGTCATCAGATGACTGATGCATTCATGTGTAAGCACATTTTAATGTGACAGCTGGTGGAGCTGGAGCTCATTTGAACTCATTTATAAGCTGTTCAGTAATTTAATCATTAATAAAATGATCTGTCAAATGAAGAGTGGATGACAATATTTCTCTTCAGTATCAGGTCAGCCCTGACATGCCTCTGCAGCTACATCAGCACAGATGAATGAAGGACTTTCTATGTGGCCTTGTTTCCTGAGTCTCAGTGTATCATTTATTACGAAGTGGGGGAAACACAGTACATCACACCAGCCTGCTGTAACTATGGTTACAAGCTGCTGGACATCATTTGTCAGAACCTTGTATGTACAGATAAAGGTTGAACAAGTGAATGGGAGAAATGTTGCTTCATGAAATGACTCTCAGCACATCCTGTGTGTAGAACCAGTTTTTACATCCTCTATGGTAAACAGTGTCCACGCTCTCCACACCAGGCCGTAGACCAGGAGTCTCACTCTGCCCCCCCACCAGAACATTTTAGCCAGAAATGACAAAAGAAGCCTCCTGAACTTTTGTGATTTCCTGGGGTTTTCATGTTTTATGAATTCAGTTAATTGTTACATTCTCTGTAAACTGTTAGTTGTAAACAGCTTTCTGTAAATTTATTTCTAACATGGTTTAAAAGGTGTTTCAAAGCCCTCTCCACTTGACCAGAATACAATATTTATCATTATGTTGGCCTAACAGTAGTCAGCTCTCAGCATTTTTATTAGGCCACAGTTTCCTGCAGGCACTTGTGGAAACTCTGCATTGAGCCGTATCTCCATCTGGTGTGGAGTCCCTGCAGAGAGCGCTGAGGACAGCTGAGCATATCACTGGGAATTCACCCCCTCCATCCAGGACACATCACACAAATGCTGCTGTATTACCAAGGCCACCAACTGTGCCAGGGACTCCACCCACCCCCTTCATGGACTGTTTGCCCTTCTGCCCTCTGGGAGGAGACTTTATATATTTATAAAATTAACATAACAAATTAATATCTTACATATGCCTGGTGCAACGTAATTCTGTTCTGATGTGCACTTTTACTTGTGTCAGAATGACAATAACGTTAATCTTCAATCTTCAATCTCAGATGGGCCGACAGCTGAGTTTGCTTCTTCCTGAGAGAAAACACAAATCCAGTGATGGATATGGGTCCATGTACATTCAGACAGTTTGTTTTTTCATTTTAAACCAAAATAATTTTTCTGTTTTACTATAGTATTTTTAAATCTGTGAACCAGATGGGACAGAGAAGTTTCTCTGTTTTTATTGTTGGAATTAAAAAAAAGAAGAAACAGTTCAATTCTGGTGTTTGTAATTCCTTTTTTTTTTTTTCAATCTTTGCCTGTGGAATTGAAGAATGAAGAAAAAGTATTCAGATGACGCGGAAATAAAGGTGAATATTTCAGAATAAAAGCCCAGAGGATAGAATGGCCAAAGTGTAACATTATACAGTCATAGCTAGACAGATAAAGATCTGTTACTTTCTTTACATTAAAACATAAAAAATACTTGACCAGAAGTGTGTGATGTATCATTTACTTGCGTAGCGTGAATTAATAAACTAATTAATTAATATGTGGAAATACACTGTGTGGTCCTGTGTGACCAACAGAGGTCCCCACTGTTACCAGATGATTGTTCACAGTTTCACCAAGTCACTTCATATTCTGCTACATGATCCAGCTAATGTTCACTGTTTATAGCTGTTGTTGGTTGTTGGTTGTAGCTGACACTACAACCTTTATTCTGAAAATCACCAGTCTTAAGTCAGACATCACATAGTGGAGAAATCAGTCATCCATGTCATCTGAACACCTTTCTTCATTCTTCAATTCAACAAGGAAAAATGAAAAAAGGAATTTACAAACACCAGAATTGAAATGTTTCTTCTCATTTGATGGTTTTGTTTTTTTTAATCTTTTTATTCTGACATTAAAAACAGGAAAACATGAGTTTTTACCATTTTTGTACTTGCATGTTTTCATGTTTAAAACAAACAAACAAAAAAAAAACGAACTGATGTTGACTCGTCAATATGGCTGAAGTCAGCAGCTAAAGCAGAAACCACTCACACTGTGAGTGTTCACAGTGTCACAGAGACAGTTGCTCTGGTCTCCTACATTTGCCTCCTCAAACAATTTCAGCGCTTCTTTTGTTTTAAAGAAATGATCTCATTCATCTGAGCTGCAGCAGTTTTACATTATAGGTGATTAGAAGAAGCATTGAGTCTGCTGTGAGATTCATGCTGCTGCCCACTGCAAGCTGATGGTGTGGTTGATCTAAATCCAAAGAGCGAAGGCTTGTATGTTGTAGGTGCACAGCGGTCGCTGAGTAAACTGTCCTGACATGGAGGAGCGTCATCTCTTGCTTTTTGTTGTGTTGTCTTTGGACTTCCACACAAAGGTCAGAGTACTGGTGCCACAGGTCTGTCAGAATACTGGTGCCGCAGGTCCGTCAGAGTACTGGTGCCACAGGTCCGTCAGAATACTGGTGCCGCAAGTCCGTCAGAGTACTGGTGCCGCAGGTCCGTCAGCGTACTGGTGCCGCAGGTCCGTCAGAGTACTGGTGCCGCAGGTCTGTCAGCGTACTGGTGCCGCAGGTCCGTCAGAGTACTGGTGCCGCAGGTCCGTCAGCGTACTGGTGCCGCAGGTCCGTCAGCGTACTGGTGCCGCAGGTCTGTCAGAGTACTGGTGCCACAGGTCTGTCAGAATACTGGTGCCACAGGTCCGTCAGCGTACTGGTGCCACAGGTCTGTCAGAATACTGGTGCCACAGCTCCGTCAGCGTACTGGTGCCACAGGTCCGTCAGAATACTGGTGCCACAGGTCTGTCAGAATACTGGTGCCACAGCTCCGTCAGCGTACTGGTGCCACAGGTCTGTGTGGCATGCTGAACTGGAAAGATCACCATTTTAACAGGATCTTTTTCAGGTGTTGGAGAATGGGCTGTTAATGGGAGTGGTGAGTGTTCTGATAGTGTTCTGTTTACTTGTTAGAATTGAAACGACTCCAGTTTAAATAAAATGAAAATGTTTTTATACTAAAACTAAATCAGCATCAGGTGACAGAATGAACCCTGCATTAAAGACTTTGTTGTTCAATATGAATGAAGACAAATTAAGATATATCCACAGTTTATTTGGAGATCATTAAACACACACTGACTACTCCCATACATTATACAGAGTATTACATATATAGAAAATGAAAGATACATCTTTAACCTACTGTTTAAGGAACTGCAGCATTCAAACCTTCAGCTTTCAGTAAAAACTATCACCATCAAGTTCCTGTTAAATTTGATCATTTTTAATCCTGGTATCTTTCAGTGCTGTGTATCACTACAGCGCAGTGACATCATCATCCTCCTGTGGAGAGTTGACCAGCGCCGTCTCCTCTGAACCTCCTGGTTTGTCTCCACTGCTCTCTCCTCCTACAGCACTGTGGTGTCCCTCGCTCGCATCACCCGTTCCCTCACTGTCTTCATCGTCCTCGTCCTCCTGTCTGTTCTGCGCCCTCTCCCTCAGGTTCTCCCCCTCCATACTGGAATAGTCATCTGAAGTATCGCTGTCTTCCTCGTCTTCCCCCTTTTCTTCGTACCTCACTCCACTACTACCTCCTTCTCCCCCGTCGTCACTTCTCTGTCCTCCTTCCTCTTCCTGTCTTCCCTGTGCCTCTTCTTCATCTTCCTCTCCACCTCGCTTCCCTCCTTGCCACAGGTGGAGCCCCATCCGGTCCTCCAGGTTTCCGACTGCGGTGGTCAGCCTCTCACTCACACCCTGAAGGAACCTGGGCATGGAGCTGTCCCGACCTGACCACCTGCCCCACATGAAGTAGAGGCATCCCAAAAGCAGCATCAACACAATGATGGCAAGCAGAGTCATGAGAATAATGAACTTGGATTGAGACATATTGGGAGCAGGAGTTGCTTTTATGGGCTGTGTTGTGGTGGACGAGAGGTGAGGTCGTTTGGTTGTTGCTGTGGACTGTGAGGAAGATGATGGAGGTGGTACAGTGGTGGTTAACATCTGAGTCCATGTAGATGAAGAGTGTGGAGCTTCAGTAGGTTCTGTGTTGTTTGGGGGAGCAGAGGAGGTGTTGTTCTGCATCGTTTGATTAGCAACAGAGGACGCAGGAATCAGGAGATTCAGCACGAATAAAGTCAGAAGTAGGACAGCCCTGGTCGTCATGGTGACTGTAAAAAGACACAAAACAAAAAACTGTTAGAGCAATGGCAGCATGCTTTAAAGATATATATTATTATTATACAATCCTATGGAGTGCAATTCGAAAAGGAGGGGATGAGTCAGAGCAGAGAGGACACACATCACTAGTTCGTTCCCAATATAAAATGTCATATATGATCTAATGTTAGCAAACGCTGGCTCAGTCATGAGCAGAGAGACGAAGGAGGGTTGGTTGTTGTAGAGATACGTTTTGACATCATTATGAGTTTATTATTTCATGTTAATAGTCTTTTGTGTGTCTCCGGTGGTTTAGTTCGTCTCGTACCTTTTTGATATTAGCTTCTATAATAGACATCCCCGTTTTCACTCATGAATTCAGGAGTTTTACCTTGTTGGGTAAATTGATAATATTAGCATGTGTGCTGGAAAGTTAATCACGTTTGACTTCTATACTTAAGCACAATTTTGAAGTACCTGTACTTTACTTGAGTATTTTATGTACCATTTCATGCTACTTTATACTTCCACTCCTACATTTCAGAGGGGAATATTGTACTTTCTTCTTCACTACTAATTATTTGACAGCTTTAGCTTATCAAGTCAGATACTGTGAGGACTGTAAGACTTCAGCTCACTGAGCCACTGTACTGAGTTCCCTTTCACCCCAGAGAAACAGTTGACCCCTCAGTTTATCAGATTGTCAGATGTATTTTTTGCACTCTGACTGAGACCACCAGAGAAGTGGGGTCTGGTGGACCCGTGAAGGGTTTGTTGTTTGGTTTAAGGGAAACGGATCAAGTGTATCTACTGTATATTAAAGTACAACTGTGATTTTACTCCAAAGGATAAACCACTTATTACATCTATCTGCCGTTTGTGAACTGTCATGCAAGAAAGCATCATCTATATAAGCAGCATTTATATTTATGGAGCTGTTTGGTAATCACGGCTGGCACGTGCACACATAGACATCCATGGGAGCTTCTTTACAGCTAATTAACCAAAAGACAAAAACAAATATAGCTAACTTGTGTCTTGCTAACGTACACACATGAGCTACTTAGCTAATGTAATAAGTTAATTAGCTATGGTTAGCTCCCTCTCTCACTCTTTCAGTCCTATTAAAGGAAATAAATGTTATATCATATCATGATTTATCATGGTAGGCATGATGCTAATGTACTGTACTTAAACGGATACACTACAGGTGAATATAGTAAAATGTATATCTAATAACATCATCACCATCACCACCTTTATATGCAAATGAGGCATTAACTAATTAAAATGCAGCAATTTACACGGCACTGCAGGTGGATAGGATAAAAAAGTAACTAAAAGATATCACTATGGAACTTCCAGACAGTATTTCCCCCTGAAATGTTGAAATATGCAAATTGGCTTGTTGGAGGAATTTACTGTGAAAGAAGACATGTTATGGAAGCAAAATAAACTGAAATATCAAAATTGACCAGTAAATGAAAAAAAGAGTGTTTTTGCCTGTAGTGTCCTGCCTTGAACAGTGACTGCATCATTTTGATTGTAGGTTCCATATGAATAACTATTCATTCTATTGGTTTGTTGTATGTTAACAGATCATCAATGACAACACATACATGTTACAGACAGGAATTGAAGGTTCACAATGTAACTAAGTCCTTGTCACCATCGGTTATTGTGTGTGTGTGTGTGTGTGTGTATGTGTGTGGGCCCGTATTCACAAAGCATTTTAACTTAAGTACTGCTAAGTCACACGAAAGGTTTCTAACTACAAGTTTTCTCCTAAGTCCTCTTCACAAAGCTGCTGAGACCAACTTTTAGTAAGGAACTACTCCGTTGCTGTGGTTGACATCAATTTTCATGGACGAGCTCGCTTGCAGGAACCACAGCGATTGGAAGATGAAAGACCGTCTGTGCCGGTGAAAACGCATCTGCAACATCCCGCCGGAATAATAAAAAAAGAAAATACTGAGAAATAAATGAATGCAAATGAAATAATAACAGATTAGGAGCTGTTTACAAAAGTAGTTCATTCTCCAAAATGCATCTGTATGATCAGGTTTGTGTTGGGAGAATTTAATTTTACTATAAAAACATTTAATTTTCTCAATGAAAAAACAAAAAAAACGAACCTGTCCTAGATGACCGAACTAAAGCAAACTGCTAGACTATTAGCCACAGTCTGTTGTAGCTGTACCTGTTGTAATGTAGCTGTGGTCCCAGCTGTGGCTTGAGGTGTGTGAGGATTTCCCCTGACCCCCACCAGGTGACATCCAGCTGGAATATGATCCTTTCAAACAGCTGATCAGGTCACTCTCCATGAAGATCCATGACTCTGTGTAGATCCTGGACACTGAACAACAATGTCTACAGCTGTACAGGCAGCATCAACACAACCTGTTGATGGTGTGATTAGGAGCTACTTTTAGTGCTAAGATGCTTTGTGAATACAGGCGAGCAGGTCTCCTTTGTTGTGCTCATGTGTGTGAAATGGAAGTCAAGGAGCGTGTGTCAAAAACAACAGGTGAGGAGATGAAGAAAACAATTCTTGATTTGCTAAAGATCAACGGCCTACAGATCCAAAACATGCGTGGTGAGGGCTATCACGACGCTGCCAATATGAGTGGTCAATACAGAGGACTGCAGTCAGGAATACTGCAACACAACGACAAGGCTCTGTATGTGCATTGCTTAAATCTGGTCTTAGTTGAAAGTGCAAAATCAAGCCTACACTTCATTACCTTTTTCAACCTGGTAGAGAAGCTCTATGTGAGACACTGCATGTGTGAAATGCCAAGAGCCCTGCACCCTGGAGAGGGTGTAATTCAACCGCAGAAGCTCTCTGACACATGTTGGGCATGCAGAGAAAAAGCCCTGAAGGCCATCGACTTTGAGTTTATGCTTTGCCTTGAGATAGGAACTCTGATGCTTTACACAGCCTCCCCACAGTCCCCCAGGACAGCACAGGCAGAGAAGGGTGTCAAAGTATAGACGAAGAACTGTTGCAGCCACAGAGAGCCACTCCTTCCAGTCAGCAGAGGACTACTGCAGAGAGAAGGTGTACTAATCATTCATGGATGTTCTTTCTCTGGAATTACACAGGAGATTTAGGGGCGATGGCGAGACACAGTCTAGTTAGATACTCGGTGCACTCCACAGTTTGACAAAGGTCAACAACTGGATAGATGCAACAGGTCCTGACTCTGGAGGCCATGCACAGACTAAGAGAGGCTTTCTGATTGGTTTGCTTATTTATTTAGAGAACAGCCTTTTTTTTTAGTTTTGTGTAAAGATTTGTTATTTTTTTAATTTAATATACCACCAGAAGGATTCAAAGGATTCATTGTCAGTGCAATTCTTGAAAATTCTTTGTTCACTAAGTCGCTCTCCCTGGTGCAGTCAGTTATTCTAAGTATATACTAGAAACTAATAGACTACAAAACAGTGGGGCATAGTTTCCTTTTTTGTTGCCTGCTCTTGTGATAAAACTAGAAATAGTGAATACTAATGAAGACCATTGTCTCTGTGTGAACTGATAATTTTGCAGAAATCTGTTGAGTATTAAACAGTTGTGTGAGTGTAGGGGCATTTAAATAAATCTGTAAGCAAGTCAGAGATGTGATACTATATTTAACTTTTTGTTTTAAAACATTTTTATCTATAAATAATTATGAAAAGTGCCCTTTTTCTCACTTGAGCCCCTGCCCCCCAAAATGTCTGTCCACCTCCCTCAACCACGGTAACTCCTCTGTGTGTCACCATGTGAGTGGGGGGGGGGGGGGGGGGGGGGACTTTCCCTGATATGTTAGAAACCAAAAGTTAGACAGTGTGAACACACTCATGTTCACGCTCAAGTTGCAAACGGATTCGTTCAGTTCACCATTCACCAAAAAACGCGATCGTGTTCAGTGACAGCAGCCGTGGCTTCAGAAGCTGAGTGACGAGCTGCTGTGGACGGGGTCAGCACAAAAACCTGATTTAGCCACCTCACTTCACTTGCAGAAAAAAAGCTAACATGAGTTGAAGCTTCGTTTTGAATATTTTCACCACTTTATCTCCCGTTAAATAGACCTTTATTTTGGAACTACAGTTTGTGAACCATTCAACTACTACTATGCACAAGCACACCTATGCTTAGCTCTGTCTGGCTCAAACAGCTCATCTGAGTAATGCAGTGTGGTAAGTGTGATGGGAAGCTTACAAAAACCCCACGTCCGAAACCGGGAAAACCACTTTAAAGGTCAGGTGTGGGTGGGTCCACTTTTTAAATGAGTCATTGTCTTGTGGAACAGTTCACTACTACTGTTAGTTGTGAAAGGCAGGCTACACCCTCACTCCACGGATTCATGATGCATACGTCTCCTACTCTGTGCTATGATTAAGAATAAGAACAAGTGGACAGTTTTATTTCTCTCTATTGAACATTATGAACATTCAGCTGGTGGACATGGAATAGACAGTCCTGTACAAGTAAAGAGTCCTTTGTGAGAATTAAAGCTGCAAGCAGCGTTGAGTGGTTCTGCCAGTAGTTGGTGGTAAATTCAAAATGACTGACTTCCTGTGGGGTTCATGGTATGGGTGCAAGAGGCTTTTGTAGGTCTTGGCATGAAATGTAGGGCGAGTGCAGTCCTCATTGACATTTTCTAGGGGGCGCTATTGAGCCATTTTGCCACACTCATGTGCAAGACACATAAAACGCGTGTATTTTCACCAGGCTTTGCAAAGTTTGCTCATGTTTAGGCTCAAAAAGGAAATGCATTTTTTGAGAAGAACAATAAACAGATCAATTCCAAAATGGTCCTCACACCAGTCTGTGCTCGGACCTGAACAAGTGAAGAACTGAATCCTCCTTTAGTCCGCCGCAGCAGCAGCAGCTCATAAGGGAATAGAAAACAAACGTACCTTTCTCAAGTGCACAGCTATGGACAATAAAACTAACATGATTCAGTGGGCTCACGATGTCACACATACTGTATACTGTACGAAGGTGAATCAGACAGCTACTCTTGAATCAGAAGAATGAATCAAAGAACTTGACTAGTAGGTCGTAGATACAGATTGTTCTCTGAAGGTCTCTGTTGGAACAGAGCAGTGGATGATCAGGACTGATTACAGTGAAACCAGAGCAGAACAATGGAGCTCATATCTGTCTCTTACATTGTTCTTCCTGTGTGATTAAAAGAATGAAAATAAACAGGCTGCTGTGTTCCTCAGCACCTCATTCAGCATTCACCTTCATATATGTGTATGACATGATGAGGTCACTGTATTATCTGGGAGTCTGCATGTTCTCCCCGTGTCTGCATGGGTTCTCTCCAGGTACTCCAACTTCCTCCCACAGCCCAAAGACATGCACATTAGGTCATTTGGTGACTCCAAGTGCTCGTAGGTGTGAATGTGAGTGTGAGTGGTTGTTTGTCTCTATATGTCAGACCTGTGATACACTGGCCAGAGTGTACCTTTCCCTCAGCAGGTGTCAGCTGGGATTGACTCGACCCTATAAGGATGAGCTGCGTAGATGGAACTATAATCTGTGGATGACAATACAAGCCATCCATAACTGTGCACTTCAGAAAGGTAAGTTTGTTTTCTACTCCAGCCTGTCCCTCATTATGTTATACCATAGGTGCTCATGAGGTGCAGCAGGATGTCACAGTTGTCAGTTTACCAATTCTGCAACCAATTAGTTGCAGGACAAGAATTTACAAACTTAGTAATTGATTAATTATGTATGTCAGTGGTTCCTAACCTGTGGGCCACAAAGGTAAGCTACTGCAAATGGGCTGACAGCACAATTTTGGTGAACATGCACAACGCCTTTCATAGTTTTTTTTTCTTGCATTAAGGTCTATCACTGTGATAAGACAATGATAGCAGCTTTTTATGTTGACGCTGCCAGACCACATCATATACATGTTCTCTGTCTCAGTCTGATTAAAAGATCACATCTGTGGTAAAAACTGCAGAATTAAATGACAGATGGTGAATAGACTCAAACTAAACAGAGAAATTCATCTTTTCAGTTGAATTAACTTTGAGGGGCCGCGGGGCAATAATTTGTTGTTGGGCCCCTTTTCACTCCACTATAAAATCAGCTCATTATTTGTCCAGGCACCTAGAGCTGAAATAATTAGTTAATGGTTTATTTGATTTAATTGCCACCAATTTGGTAAGTGAGTAATTTTTTAAGCAAAAATGCCAGAAAAAAAGAAAAGAAGAAACGTCACTGTTGCCAGCTGCTGGAGAATATTAGCTGGTTTTCATGGTTTCTTTCACTGTTTTTTCACACAAAGTAATTGTTATTTGCAGCCTTCAGTTCTGGTGGAATAATATGACGCAAGGTTCCCATCCGTTTATTGCTAACGCAGAAAAAAAGAAATATAATAAAGGGTCATAAGACTTGAGTCCCTCTATGAGACCAGAACCACAAGTCGGGGGGTGGAAGACCTGATGCACTAGTTGTTACTGTGCTTCCGTGGTGCAAATCTGACAAATCTGAGATTAATCAAACCTGGGAGTCCGGATCCAACTGGTAATCCAGCCTTGTCTGTAGTCATTCAGTTTCTGACTTTGTCCACATGGTGTTCAATATAAAACATTGTTGCCAAGCAGGATTCTGTCACTGCATGTCTCTGACTGGAGGTGTTTTCAGTAGGACCCAATGACAGATGGTTACAGATACTATAACAACCTTTGGCGCTCAATGTGCATATGCAAAAAGGAACAAAAGTGAGTCAGGATGTGGTTGTGTCTGTGCGCCTCACACGTCTGTGTAACATAACAGGAAATGGAGTTTTGCAGCTTCGTGCAGCTCTGCATTTAAAAGCAACTGCCAGTAAGCAGGTGGCTGTCAGAGGCATCATGGTACAACTGTGGCACATCTTTCTTATTCAATAAACCACAAGGGGAAAGGCCTCACACTCCTTCACCCAGTACACTGCCCTGAACCACCATAATGCATCCAAACATCAGAGTCACTGTTGTTCTTAAGCCACAGGAGCATGTGAGTCAGTAGAACCCTCCAGAACTTCCCTTCAGATTCTAGTGGCGATCCCAGAGTCGCCAACCTGTACATGACTGAACGTCTGGCAATGGTGCAAAATACACCATTCAAGTTTGAATGTCTAATTCAGTGTGAACATGTTAGAGCTTCAGTAAAGTAGTGGAACAACATGAGTGACAGCTATACAACAACAAGTTTTTAGTCTGGAGTTTAGTGTAACAGTTGTTTGCCTCCTCCTCTCAGACTAGTTTCAGGTTACATTCCTGTTTGTCTAGAGTCATAGAAAGTATGAATCATAAGTTTGAAATTTTGTTATAATTGCTGTGTGAAGTCTACAGTTATGGCTAAAGAGAATTTTGTGAGTCACACTGACATTGACCTTTGACCACTAAAATCTAATCAGTTCGTTCTTGAGTCCAAGTGAACGTTTGTGCCAAATTTGAAGAAGTTCCATCAAGGCGTTTTTGAGATGTCATGCCCACGAGAGGGAGACGTACGGATGGACGGGCAACCTGAAAACAATATGCCTCTGGCTCTGGCTGTCTAACTCAATATAGAAGATATTTTTTTTAAATGATACACTAATACATGAAAAAATTCAATCAATATTACAGAAAGATCAGCCAAACACAAAGTGTAAGAGGTTGTTGAATAAAGGAAAACTAGGAACTTGTAAATGAGGGGAGGGCTGAGAGCGAGGGGAGGGTCAAAGGACTGACCAGACAGGATGTTTAGTTAATAGGGCTGATGGAGAGCAAACACAAGGATGTGGATGGTATTCTGGTTCCGAGACGTGGTGTGTGAGAGGTAAGAGAGTCAAAGTGAGCGGGAAACAGTAACGTCATCAGCAAAGAAGCTACTGCACACATTTCACTCTATGTGAGACTAAACCAATATAAAAGCAAAGCCAAAGTGTGAACCTACCTGCTGAGCTGATCATCCAGTGGTGAGATGGAGTGAATAAACAATGAAGTGAGAGGGTGAAGGAGGTGAAGCGGTGAATGAGGATGTGAGAAGACAGTAAGAGTAAGAGTAAGAGTAGGAGAGTGAAAGAATGAGGTTGGGTGGGCGGGGGAAAAGACAGAAAAGGAATAGGACCTGTGTGAAGGTTTCAGTGGCTTCACATCCTCACAGAACCAGGTCACTTGCTTACAGATCTCTGTCCTTTATCTCACTGTCACTTAATTAAACAAGTAGAAAATGTACAATATTATCTGAAGGTGTTTTTCAGCTGACTGTCCTGTAAACACATTAACTGTATATTTGGTACATCTGGATAAAAAATATGATAAAAAATATTAAGTGTTGTTAAGTATGTTTGACCAAATAATTCTCTAAGACTCAGACTGAGAGTTTTGGAAAGATGTTGTGTTGAACCTCTCAACCCTCCTGCGCCTCTCCTACTCTCTCTCCTGCACTTGTTACCCCTTTAAATGAATCTCCACCCTCTATCACTGCTGCCTTTTAAACTCTGTAAATATCCTCTGCTATGATTCATATTTGGTTTAACAAGGCTTTCACTCATCTCCTCTCACTTCCTGACTGAGACATGTGGATCAGGCCTTGAGCCCCGCCCACCACCTGCTGTCTCCAGGTGGACAGGTGAAAGAGCAGAGAGCATCAAGATGGTTAGAAGAAGAAACATCAGAGAGACTCAGCCACATGCAAGGCCGGACCAAGGCATTAGCGAACTAAGCGGCTGTTTAGGGCCCCCAGGGGCCCCTAAGAGTACTTGAAATGCCCCACAAGATCTTTATATTATTATAATATATATTTAACACTAGGACTAGAACACTAGCATTCTAGCACCCATAGGCACCACAACGCTCTGCCAGACTGTCATATTACATATATATATAATTGCATTGTCTGGGGTCTCACACAGTTCTGCTCAAGCAGTGGACAAAATAGTGCTACTGGACTTGGCTTGGAAACTGCTCTGTAGTTTTAATATTTATTTATTTATTTATTTATTTGAAGGCTAAAACTGTCCCACGCAGACATTAATGTTACACTCCCATGATGACAGTTACACCACAGCCACGTCCCTCCTGTTGAAGCTCCTCTGAATTTGACATCCACCCAGTCACTCTTCAGAGATCTTCAGGGGGAGGCGCAGCATGAGAAAAAAAAAAACACTTCAAACTAGAATGACTTCCTCGTAGTTGTCTGCCTCCTCCTCTCAGACTAGTTTCAGGTGACATCCCTGTTTATCTAGACTCATAGAAGATATGTACTATTTGTGTGTTTTTTTGGAGGGCACTGTGACCTCGACCTTCGACCTTTAGCCACCAAACTCTAACCAGTTTGTCCTTGAGTCCAAGCTTGAGAACGTTTATGCCAAATTTAAAGAAGTTCCATCAAGGCGTTTTTGAGATGTCATGCCCACGAGAGGGAGACGTACAGATGGACGGGCAACCTGAAAACAATATGCCTCTGGCTCTGGCTGTCGACGGTGCGGAGACATAAACATAACTGTAAACATCTGGTTAGCTAAACTCAGCTATGCATTTGGCAAAATGGATTGACTTTTAGTAGCTACAGTGGGAGAGGAGACAGAGTCTGGGGCAAGCAGAAAACGGATGAAGTACGATCTACGTTTATTCCTTTCTACAGTGCATCAACCACCTCTGCAGCAAAGATGCAGGGCCCTGTCTTAAACCCAGCGCAAAGTGGCACAAGGCACCCCTGTTCTTCAAATAGCAAATACACTTGCACTCATCTGAGACGGGACATGAGAGTGTGGGTCAAAGAGGTCTTTATGTTGTCTGAGGGGAGGCTCACTTTTCACACAACAGCAACCCCTTCACATCCCCATCTACATCATATCATGATATGAACACAAAACAAATGCAAGTCAAATAAATGTAATTCTTGCTGCCATTAGAAATCTCTCCTGTAGAAGTGGCGATACCACAAAATTTTCTTTTTGATCCGAAACCAAGTAATACAGGGCCAGAATCAACAATATCGACATTGATACCAATACCTTCTATTATTCAAAGTGACTAGTATTTTCATGTAGGGGACAGCAGTGTCATGATTTATGAGGTGTATGCATCATTAATAGGCATTCATCTTTTAAAAGTAATTTTTTATTTTAATGTGATCAGGACAGTGAGAGAGAGACAGGAAAGCTGGGAGAGAGAGGGGGGCTCACATGCAAACGGTGCATGCTGTATTTGAACCCCGGCTGCTGCAGGAAGGATTGAGCTGAAATGGTGTACGCGCTACCAGCTGAACCGCCGAGGTGCTCCATTGTTGCTTTTATTGTCTCGGGATGGAGCAGGTGCGCTGTGTGCTGCGCGTTGGTTCATGTTCGAGTGCACCTGACATGACAACAGCAGTGGCAAAGAGTTGGATGAACTCAGTCCTACTCTGAAATGAGTCCAACATGGAAGAGACTGGTATTGATCCTATTGACTCTAGAATCGATCTTCAAAAAGGAGACGTAGTATTGAAAGTATAGATATTTTTAGGATCGGTCCGCCCACTCCTACTCTTCTGGTTGGTCAGTGTCTGAGCAGTGAAACCAGCTTACAGAACTAATATATGAGCAGATGCTTATCAAGCAGTTCATTTGCAGGGGTAACTAGCATCACCAGTCTATCACATTCTAAATGTGTATATGTGAGGACTTTACATATACGTCCTAACCGGCCCTTTCGTTTTGAAATAAGAAAACCAAAATCGTGAAACAGTTTTTTTACAAAAAAAAACAGTCAACGATCATCTGTTTCTTCTTGATGTGTAATCATTTTCCAATTTTGTGTTGATTTCTTTGGTGTGACCCACAAGTTGTAATAATATGCCGCTTGTCACACACTCGGGGGTCAGAAGCATTAGTTGTAGTGATTTCGAGCCATGATTTGGATGTAAATAAAATGTCTTTGCAGTTGGATTTATTGAAGAACACAAAATAAATGGAATGTCTTGTGGTGATATCACTGCAGCTTTATGCACCCAGAGGCCAGTATCTAGCATCCTGCTCATATACAGTGGCTTGCAAAAGTATTCATACCCCTTGAACTTTTCCACATTTTGTCACTTTACAACCACAAACGTAATTGGGATTTTATGTGATAGACCAACACAAAGTGGCGCATGATTGTGAAGTGGAAGCAAACTGATATATGGTTTTACAAATAAAAAACTGAAAAGTGTGTCGTGCAAAAGTGTTCAGCCCCCCTGAGTCAATACTTTGTAAACCACCTTCACTGCAGTTACAGCTGCAAGTCTTTGGACTCTAGAGACTGAAATTTTTGCCCATTCTTCTTTGCAAAATAGCTCAAGCTCAGTCAGATTGGATGGAGAGTGTCAGCAATTTTCAAGTCTTGCCAGAGATTCTCAATTGGATTTAGATCTGGACTTTGACTGGGCCATTCTAACACAAGAATATGCTTTGATGTAAACCATTCCACTGTAGCTCTGGCTGTATGTTTAGGGTCGTTGTCCTGCTGGAAGGTGAACCTCCGCCCCAGTCTCAAGTCTTTTGCAGACTCTAACAGGTTTTCTTCCAAGATTGCCCTGTATTTGGCTCCATCCATCTTCCCATCAACTCTGACCAGCTTCCCTGTCCCTGCTGAAGAAAAGCATCTCCACAGCATGATGCTGCCATCACCGCCATGTTTCACGGTGGGGATGGTGTGTTCAGGGTGATGTGCAGTGTTAGTTTTCCGCCACACATAGCGTTTTGCATTTAGGCCAAAAACTTCAATTTTGGTCTCATCTGACCAGAGCACCTTCCTCCACATGTTTGCTGTGTCCCCCACATGGCTTGTGGCAAACTGCAAACAAGAACTCTTATGGCTTTGTTTCAACAATGGCTTTCTTCTTGCCATTCTTCCATAAAGGCCCGATTTGTGGAGCGCACGACTAATAGTTGTCCTGTGGACAGATTCTCCCACCTGAGCTGTGGATCTCTGCA
The DNA here is from genome assembly GCF_021018895.1 of Seriola aureovittata. Taxonomy (NCBI): domain Eukaryota; kingdom Metazoa; phylum Chordata; class Actinopteri; order Carangiformes; family Carangidae; genus Seriola; species Seriola aureovittata. Next base: position 2,562,436 of record NC_079366.1, on the reverse strand, counting down.
GCTCCTCCAGAGTTACCGTGGGCCTCTTGGCTGCTTCTCCTTGCCCGGCCTGTGTGTTTAGGTGGACGGCCATGTCTTGGTAGGTTTGCAGTTGTGCCATACTCTTTCCATTTTGGGATGATGGATTGAACATTGCTCTGTGAGATGTTCAAAGCTTGGGATATTTTTTTATAACCTAATCCTGCTTTAAACTTCTCCGCAACGTTATCCCTGACCTGTGTGACGTGTTCCTTGGGCTTCATGATGCTGTTTGTTCACTAATGTTCTCTAACAAACCTCTGAGGCCTTCACAGAACAGCTGTATTTATACTGAGATTAGATTACACACAGGTCGACTCGATTTACTAATTAGGTGACTTCTGAAGGCAATTGGTTGCACTGGATTTTATTTAGGGGTATCAGAGTAAAGGGGCTGAATACTTTTGCATGCCGCACTTTTCAGTTTTTTATTTGTAAAGATATTTTCATTTTCCTTCCACTTTTTCCACAATTATGCGCCACTCTGTGTTGGTCTATCATAAAATCCCAATAAAATACATTAATGTTTGTGGTTGTAACGTGACAAAATGTGGAAAAGTTCAAGGGGTATGAATACTTTTGCAAGCCACAGTAGATAGATAGATAGATAGATAGATAGATAGATAGATAGACAGTCTTGTAGACAGACCTCACATTGTCTGCTCCAACCTGAGACAAATGACACATAATACAGTTGCTTTAACATGTAAACATTGTAACTTTTCAAGGCTCAGTTGAAAAAAGGTGCAAATGTCACATTGAGTACCGTGTTTACATTAAGGCTAATTCATTACCACTTGTGATCCTCTTGGCCGGGAGGAAGATTTCCCTCTTCCTGCAAAATGAAGACCTCAGCAACTGATTCATTTTAGAGTGCACTTGAAGTCCTGTGTGCTGCAGACCACCACCATTAGTAAGTAAATGAAGATAAATCAATTAGTGTCAGCGATTTTGCCATCTGTGTTAAGACTGGGGAACTTCATGACAGTGGTAACAAAGGAGTAAAGTTACCCCAAAACTCCCTCTGAGCACACAGACACTGTCTCATCATCAAGGGCCTCCACCTTAGAAAATAAGACATGTAGATGTAATGGTGGAAATGTATTTTATCCATGATCAGCCTCCACAGCTGACATGCCAGTGTATATGACAAGTTGCTTTTTATATATATAATGAAGTTGACACTTACCCTGTACAAATGTGGCCTGTAGGGAACTGCCACCCTCACCAGGGTCTGAGGAGACACCCCCTTCCACTCCTTCCATTAGGGGTCGGATCTCATTATTGCTAAGGGCCAGCTCCTCAGCAGGAGTACACCCCTGTGTAGGAGGGCCCCCTCCTGTCTTTCTTGTGTCGGTTTTTTTCCTGTTGGCTGTAAGTCATTTCATTGTTACTTTTTTACACTACAGATTTTCTCCTACATCAGAACCTGACTGAAGCACTGCACCTTGTAGTTGTTCTACTTAAAAATATTAAAGTAAGCATACTCACGTTTTTTAGTTGTTCCCTCGTCCTTTTGACACCGATGGGGTTGCAGCTGAAAGAATAAGGCTAATACTGTCATACACAAGAATTAATTTATGTGGCACATCAATTTACTGGAACACATAAATGTTATTATAGTCAGATCTACTTGTGCCCTAATGATATGTCATTAACCCACGCATTCACACACTCATTATTTCCCATCTGTCCCTCCTGCTTTTGGCAGCTGCAACAGTGCTGCTTTTTGCCTGAATGATATATTTATAGTCTTCATATTTGTTAAGTATTATAGTTTGCTCTTCCATTGTAAAGAATGTGGCTCTACCAGCCACATTGGTCATGTGCTGCAAACACCGCCCCTTTTTATGTGAACCAGTCGTGCCTAGATCCGGAAAACCCGAGTCGTGTTATCGAGTTGATAACCACCGCTGTGTGACCGCTTAACCTGACTGCGATTGTTAGGTTTAGTCAAGCCAGATGAGGGAAAGTTAACCTGTGTATGTTGAACTTGCATCGTAGTACGGGCCTCAGGTCGCAATGACCCAGCTGAGGCGTCGTTGTTAAACTGAGAGGTTTGGCATAGTATGTCTTCAAAGCCTCGCTCACCCTGGTGCACTTCGAGTATCTCACAGAGCCGTTCATTTATCACGTAATTTAGTTTTAGGGTTCATCTTCCTATCTCCTGTCAGCTAAGGACATCAGAGTGTGAGTGTGACCAGATGCACATTTGCCTGCCAATGATCTAAGACCTAAGATTGTTATCGTAGTACATCAAACTTTATACATTCCATCCATTCATTAGCTTTAGTTTAGATTATTTATTTGCACAGATGTAACAGTCAGACATTACACAGTAAAAAAAGATATAGAAATTGGAAGGAAGCCCAGAGCGCTGACACAAAGTCTCCCCCCTCATTTCAACCAGTCATTCAAACATCTTACATGAAGCAATACAACATCAAATTAACAAAAACACGTAGAGTAGAAAAGAGCTATCTAAAATATAATAATTAATAATAACTCAAGACAGAAGTTTGAATACTTAAAATGTGCAAGAGATGTAATACTGTACATACACAAGTTATTAAAGAAGATAACGACTTCAAAGTTGTGTGTAGTGAATTCCAGAGATGAGGATGTCTACATTTGATAAGCTGATGATTGGAAGTGTGACGATAAGCTAAATAAAAATCCTTTGAGCTCAAGGAGTAAAAGTGAATGTCAGACAATATAAAAGAAAAAAACGAATTGTATCTGGAAGGTTTTGTTTGTGATATATACATTTAAACATAGACACACGCTAGAAGTGTATTTACAGAATAGACAGACGGCTCTCACCTACAGCAGTTACAAATCACTGAATGTGAATTGTTCTGTAGTGCGCTGCCGAGAGCGGGAGAGGGAAGAGATGTTCCTTTTCTTAGGCTGGGCAGCTTTTGAAGGAACTGATTTCCTGGCTCCTTTTGCGGCCACGAGCAGGAGGAGGAGCCAGTTAGAGAAGGTGAAACATTAGCACTGGATATTCTATCGTGTCAAAGCTTGTGGCTTGAACTGCCATTTGGCAAAGCTGTGAATAAGGGAATCCTGGAGCAGGAGTGATGCCTCTGTTAAAATGAGTTACCATCAGTTAAGAACCATTTCCGAACTGAAACCGATCCTGTCCTTCAGTGATATTCATCACAACTCCACTGGAGTATTGTAATTCTTTGTATTTAGGCCTTCCTCACTCTTCACTATCTCACCTGCAGATTGGCATTAAAAAAGTGTGAGCACATCACCCCAGTCTCAGCCTCTCCTCACTGGCTCCATGTTCACTTCAGAACTCAGTTTAAGACCCTGATGATGACTTTAAAGACTCTTAATGTGAAGGCCTCACCTCACATCAGATTTTATTCACTGGCATCTCTCAGATCTGGGAGCTCATCTCTCCTGTGCGTCCGACAACCACGACTTAAACCAAAAAATGTAACCGCCTTTGCAGTTGCTAGATTTTCTGACCACATTAAAACATTTACCTTTTCCCTGGAGGATGCAGAGTTTGGTTCAAATTCATCACCTGGCTCCAATGATTTTTGAAAATTTTTTAAAGAAATTACATTAAAGCTTTGCACAACAACTGTAAAGAAAAGATAAGTAAAGATAAGTCTTCTATCTCCAACATCCCTGCCATCCTCACTATTCCACGTGTGCCATAAAAGCACATTTCAATTAACAGTTCAAAAGACCCCAAAGAAGCACAGAGGGGAAAACCATTAACGACTAACTTATACATGATACTATCAAACCCAAGGAGGAACATCTGACTTGTGTTGGCTCAGAGAAAATAACTGTGTTCTGCTCTCCCCTAAATATAATCCTGCTTCAGAAGTCTAAATATGGACACACCAGTATAACAAAGTACATAAAAACAGGCACATTTTGAACAGGCTGAAACATAGTTACCGGTAATAACTTCACAGAGATTACTTTGAAGTTAGTAGTAGTAGTAGTAGTAGTAGTATTGGACACACTCAAATTTTTGTTGACGTGTTCCCAGAATCCTGCTGCACTGTAAACACTGTAGGACTTTATACTAGCGTCAGGTTCGGCGAAATTTGGCAGTGTTGTTTAAAATTTCTTCCAGGGCTTTTGTTGTTCTCCATCCCTTTAAAATGAAGTAAAACAATATCTGTATGACACAATGCTTTGAAGCAATGCATGATGTTACATCTGATAAATATAGACCACATGTGATCAATATGGTGATTCTGTAATGGAAACAACAGTTTTTACGATTGTGTGAGGTCAGTGAAACACTTGCCTTTGGAGAAAAACACATCTAAAAAACCTTTAAAGAAAACAGAAAAACACATTCACAGTACAGGTGTGCATGTTTATGACCATGGCTCATCAATTCAAGCTACACAAAAAAATAATAAAATAACAAATAAAAGGTGTAAGCCAGTCGTTGTCTTAGAAAGATGGCCACCTGCAAAATTGTTGTTTTGCCTCCTGTATCCAACTCCCACAAATTCAAAGCAACCTTAACCTTAACCTTAACGAAATAGATGTGGCCCCGTGAGACGTGACCCCGACCACACACTGTTTTTGTTAGCTTGTTATATGATCCACTGTGCCATTATTAAAGTAACTAGTAACGACATCTGTCAAACGAGTTGGAAGTAACAGTTTATTTCCCTCTGAAATGTTTCTGGTTACTTATTTTATTTCTCCATTTATTTCTGATTTTACTCACTTCAATACATCTCTGTTTTAGTATTTCATTATTTTTTATTATTTTATTATTTTTGTTTATCACTCCGTCTTTATCTTTGTTTTCTAGTCTTCAGTGTTTCCTCAGTGCAAATTCATGAGAATCATGGTGTATGTGTGTGTGTGTGTGTGTGTGTGTGAATAGAGGTCTTTCTGGAACATTGTAATTTACTTTAGTGAGCACCAGGAATAAAACGACCTCTGACCATTGAGAACACAGTCCTGACTGGGATGTTATGGATATGTAAAGTGTGATTACAGGTAGGAGTAACCTGCTGGACTGTGGAACAACATATTGTGGGTGGTGAAAGTGACCATCAAAGAAGCGCAAAGTCAGACCCCTGACCCTAACATGCCTATGACCCTAAGAGGGACAGTTAGTTGAGCACCTCCTCCAAACACAGCAATCCAGAGCAACATAATCCAATTTCTTGAGTTACAGTTTTTCTCTGTCGCTTTGGTACATTTCTCAGATCAGAATTGAAATTCTCAAAACTACTTGTTCAATCTTCACATCATTGTGTCACTTGTGCAAATCAAAAAAGCAGTTTTTCATTTCTTTGAACAAGTTGCAAATGCTTTGGTTCATCATGCAAATGATTATGTTCAATTCTCTGCTGTTTCCTACATTATCAATTGCTTATGTCATGTTGATCAAAATGTATTATAATGGGTCTCTGTGAATAGTCTCACCCCCCACAACATTTAGGCATTAGTTCATCGCATAAGTCTTTACATGCAAAATGGTTGAACAAGTTGTCATAATATGTCAAACATATCTCTATACATTTCCATTTGACTTATTTTTCTAAATCTGTCCTGAATTGGTAAATTGCTCCCAGGTGAATCTTGACTTTCTCTAACGAAGGGAAATATGTGAAGCATTAGATCAACAAATGATCAACCAGTTTTCTGAAATTCTCAAAGGTGCATCTCATGAACCAACTGGCAAGTATATATATATATATATATATATATATATATATATAGCCGGAGCACAACACAATGTTACAATGTCTGACAATGGAAGAACAAGGAATTGGACGGGGTCAACAGCCAGAGAGAAGAAGAAGAGGAAGAGGAGTGAGGCTGCGTGGAGGAGGAGTTGGGAGGCAAAACAGAGGAAGAGGCAGAAGAGGCCTTTCTGTATCGCAGTGACATGGTCTGTCAACAAATTACAGTACAAACAGTAAAAGCGTAAATGTGAATCTTGTCCAATCTTTTGCAATCAATACACTAAGGTGTAACTTACAATTTACAATAATTGTCATCAAAACTTTAGCCATAGTTTACATCAGAACATCCCTCCAGAGTAAACTGTTATATTGACAACACGACTAAGCAATTTGACTGTCTTATCCGTACACAATAACACAAGGACTTTTCATCTGATGGCAGTGACATGTTCATTGACACAGATATTTACTTTTGAGAGATGAACTAAGGATTTTGAGCAAGAGACTGGCTTTTGCAGGTAATCCATGGTGTTTTGCTATTTGTACGAATTGTTTTGAGAAATTCACTTACTGTTTTGCAAATGTTGCGGATGATTCGAGAAATGTACCAAAGCGACTGAGAAAAACTGTAAGTAAATGTACAGAGAAGCAGCTGCACCACCTCCTTTACTGTTCCTATGACATCTAACTGAGTTATATCCACTGGTAGATGATTCTTCAGCGCTTCAGTTCTTAAACATGTATGAATATACTGTATATTTATAACATCAAGTTTCCTCTCCTTTTTAAAGTGCAGAGGATGAAGTTCATAACTGTTCTTAAAATCAAGGGATGAAATCATTTGGTGACTAACATGAGATGTGTTTGGAGAGCAGTATTACCAGGAGGATGAGTACTGATACTGATCATTTACACAAGTAAATGTACTTTCTCTTTAACTGGTTGTTGTGCATGAATTTCTATCATTTCATAGCTCTGTTTACTTCTCTTTCTTTCCATGCACGACGAAGACTTCCTGAACAGGGTGCAGTATATGGCTTACTTTCCAGAAGGAAGTCTCAGTTATTCTTTTCCTGAAGTTTATCTCACAACAGTTTCCCTGACTGAGTCAGTCATTACAGGCATCAGCATTTTTTTATGGGTCAGTTACAGTATGTATCTTACTAAGATCTTGCCAAATGGGATGGGTTAGACGTTATACGGGTGTTGACCTAACCTTGAGAAGCATTATGCTGAATGCTGTATTACTGGGAAAACACAAACCACAATTCAATCACAGAACAGAATAAGGATGGAGCATTTGAAAGGTTTAATGTCACATCATTCAACAAATGACTGACAGCCATCTTTAATCAACAGGTTGTCCTCAAGGCCAGATCTGTTTTGGGTAGCACGAATCACTGTCTTCACTCTGAGTTTGAAGCCCCTCCCTCAGGCCTTAGGGTCACAGTTCCCAGGTTCAGGAGTAATAGAACAAAAAGAAATCTTCTTCCTGTGTGCAACAACACTGCTAAATGTTCACAAGTAAATTGTCACTTAATAGCGTGTTGTTTTTTTTTGTGTCTGATGTTCTTGTTGTGTTTCTTTTTATAGTGTTTTGTAGTGTTTTTATAGTGCTGTGTGTTTTATTGTATTGTGTGTATTGTTGCACTTGTGTCGTTTCTTATCAGTTTTTCATTTGACTGCAATTCAAGTTTCCCACTTGGGAAATCTGAAATCTGAATCAACTGTAATCAGTTCATCCATCTATTGGTAAGAGGAGAAATAATCTTCACATTAGCAGTGAGTATCATGTGATTCAATGATACTGAGCGTTTCATTTGCCACAGGGAGGTAAGAGTTTAATCTTTAGGACTCTGCGACCTTGTTTGTAAAACAGAGCGTAGGATACATGCAAAACGTGTACGGACGCACAACAGATGAATATGACGTACGCAAAAAAGTCCACAGAGTCATAAAATCACAAGTTATAAATCAAAATCAACTTAAATATGGGAACATTTTGGCTCCGCCCAGAACACTCCCACTATCGAAAAGTCTTTTTTTCTTATGAAGGTTGAAACTGAGTGAAACGAGCTGAAGTTTCTGGGCAGCAGCCATGATCACAGCTGCTCCACTTCTCTAACTGATAAGGAAAGTAGCTTCAGTGCTTCCTATCTTATCTCCTTCAGCAGAGGAAACACTGGGCCTTCCTTTGCGAAAGGAAAGGAGAAATTCCCTGCCCCTACATTTATGTTGGTCTGCCGTGGTGAAACTATCTAGATCCATAAATATTAATTCATTCTCTTTAAATCTGTCAGGAGTCATCATGAAGAAGCAGATTGAATTTATAGTGAACAATATCATCATCATAACAAAAAAACTACAGTCTGAACATAAATATTGTTTCACTGAATCCCCTCATTGTGTAAAGCAATACAAATGAATTTTCTCTACTTGCCAATTGTATAGAAATATCAAAAGCACCTATGAAACGGCACTTCTTTTTTTTTCTTTCTTAAAGCTTTATTTCTACTTCAGCAGATCCTTCGTGTTAACGTGTAACATCACTGAACTGACACCTGCGGCCTCCTTCTCTAGCTATTGCCAATTCATCTCGCACGTCCACTACCGTTCCAGGACACCTGAGATGTTCGGTTCCAGTTCAGCAGTGTTTACTGGCCATGAAACGTTTGCTTGGAAATTCCACCACTTTGTTGACCCATATAGTTTTATTGATATGAGTCAGTCATCATAGTGGGAAGTGTTGGAAAAACATCCGTCTTCCTGGGTCTTGACACGCCACTGACCCAGGAGGCAAAGTCCACATGTTTTATAGTTACCTGCGTCAGGTGACTCTGTGTTCAGTCCGGTATAAAGAGCGGAGAGCATCGCTCACCTTCCAGACACTTGACCGGCTCTTCACACTTACCTGACTGCTGCTTCTCGCTGTAAGTCAAATTTATGTTACTGTTGTCTGGATCTGTTACACATTGCACTGATGAACGTTGTGTTGTCATGACTTAATGAAATGTGAAACTTTGCCTCCCTCCAGATCTTCATTGCTTTTCATCATGAAGACACTTCTGATTCTGTCTGTTGTCCTCTGTGCTGCTCTCTCCGTCTGGGCTGCAGCAGGTGAGACACAACACGGATGCATTATTTCAGTAACACATGTGAAACAGCTGTCATGTGTTTACGGCTGGGGATCAAACTTCCATCCTCTTATTGATCGACTGGTTTGACATCCAGGATAAAAAAAAAATGTCCTGATTTGATACCTGAGTAAATCTGATCAGCGTCAGTGAGCCAGTCAGCATGCAGCATACTCGGACTAGGATGTAATAATGCTGGTCATTGGCTGTTTGCATTTACATATTAAAACTTCAAAATAAAACTACAGTACAACTAAAATTTGCATCATGATGAGGAAAAGAGAAGTGAATATGGGTCATGGGAGGAGGGAAGGAGGGTTTAGGTCATCCCAGGTTACACGTAGTCTTTGTTCCTGAACTCAGTAGAACTTGTTTAGCGCAGTGTTTAACTGTATAAACCTGATCTACTTTGCTGTCTTTCCCTCAGTTGTTCCAGCTGAAGCTGCTACTGTGCAACTGGCAGACAAAGCTGCACCTGAACCAGGTGATGGGCACATCTTATTGTAAATCTTTCCATCTTGAGTGAGATCACAGACCCCCACAGTGTGTTTCTCATTGTCTTTGTGAATCATTGCTGAAGTGTCTGAGCTCAGACAACAGCACTGCTTTGAGCCTGAGTCAGTGATGGGTACACCTCAGCTCTAATCACGTACAATAGAACAAGTATCAACTACTGCTGCTTTATTACTGTACAAGCTGCGATGCAAACTGGTACAAACTGGACCATTGAAATGATTTAATGTCAGTCTATTTATCAGCCATGTGTCTAAAGAACATAGTGATAATGAATGATTTCTCATATGATCAGTGAAGCTCACAGACCTTGTGTTGCTGGTTTTACAGAGGTGGTTAAGGACATTGCTGTTGAGGACACTGCTGTTGAGGACACTGCTGTTGAGGAAACTGCTGTTGAGGAAACTGCTGTTGAGGAAACTGCTGTTGAGGAGACTGCTGTTGAGGACATTGCTGTTGAGGACACTGCTGTTGAGGACACTGCTGTTGCTGCTGGCAGACCAGCTGGTCTCCGTCAAAGTGAGAAAATCACACAATGCACTGCTGTCACGGTAACACACGAGGCTGCTGCTGGACACCGGCAGCCATTTTGTTAATTACCTATTCTCATGGTTTGTTCCCCTCTTTGTCTCCAGCTCGTTTCAGTTTCTGCCTCGATGGTTGGCAGAGTTTCTCCGGCAAGTGCTACTTCTTAGCCAACCATCCTGACAGCTGGGCAGACGCTGAGGTAATAAAATCACATTCATAATGGTAGAACAGGAAAAGTTTGGAGCTCTTTCTCAGCTTCATTTGAGTGCAGTATATAATTTCGAAATAAAAAACAAATCCTCCTCTCCTCCTCGTCCTGCAGAGATTCTGTGCTAGCTACGACGGCAGTCTGGCCTCAGTCGGCAGCATCTGGGAGTATAACTTCCTCCAGCGCATGGTCAAGACCGGTGGCCACGCGTTTGCCTGGATTGGAGGTTACTACTTTGAGGTATGTTCAAACATTTAAAATGCTTGTAGCTTGTCAATGGATTTCAGTGACATTTGGCAGAAAGCTACGCAACGTGTCCACATCACTCATGTGTGTGTGAGTGGTTTCCTGTTTTAACTTCAGCTTACAACAGGAACAGAAGCAGATGAACAAAGTTTGTGTTTTTTCAGCTCGTTCATGAAGAATTGGGTTAAAGTCAGTTTAAAGCTCATGTTTGTATAATCTGGCATGAAGTTTGGTCAATGGTTAAATCATTCTGTGGCATTATGTTTTGCCTATAAGGTTAGTAAAAAATGATGCAGTCTGTGTTTGAATTGAGTCATAAATGTTGAAATGCCACACAAAGGCTGTTTAAACTAAAAGTGACTTCCTCCAGGGTGAATGGAGATGGGAAGATGGCTCACGGTTTGACTACTCCAACTGGGATACATCAAGATCCACTGCATACCACCAGTGCCTGCTGCTCAACTCTCAAGGTAAGAGAGACCTGTGTCTACCATCACATTTGATGATGATGATGATGATGATGATGATGATGATGATGATGATGATGCTTTTGCAGTGTCCAAGGGCTGGTCCAACAATCGCTGCAACATGCCCTTCCCATTCGTGTGTCAGGTCAGGCAGTTGGACTGTTAGTCCTCGGTGTTACTGCTGAAGATGATCCTGATGCTGCTGTTTATGTGAAGGAATGTATGTCCCTGTCATGTTTTACATATATGTTCTGTGTATGAAATAAAAATGTGTTGTTGAACGTAAAAAATGTGCTTGTTTCTTCTTTGTGGGGCTTCAAAAACAACTCTGCCCAGATCTTCTTTCTGCCGTGAGAAGACACCATCTACTGTGTGTTTAACTCCTCCATATTTCAACCGATTGCTCCCCCCCTCTTACACTGTTTTTCAGCTTGACAGAACTGTCACCCTGGACCTTTGCTACAACTTCAATGTCAACATGACTGTCTGTACACACTAGCAGTCACCATGTCATGACCAACTTGACCTGCCTGCATGGTAATGCTAGCAATGGTATACCCGATGCTGCATTCCTGATATGCCATGTGTTGGGTTTTTATTCTGAGGCAACATGACAGGAAGGTTAAAACTTTGTGTTGGCTGCTTGCCAAACCTCTGAAATAGCAGCCCTACTGTGGCTGATATCAAAGACAGTAGAGAAACCAAGATGCTTCATTTCCATTTATTTAAATGGAAAATCCCTTTAAGAGACCAGCAGCAGGTCTGAGTGTATTCATTCCAAGATTCTGTCACTCCATAGTCACCGAAATACATATTGGACCCAGTTTTCACAAGCCACACGTCTTCAGAACATTCCGACACTTTATTGGAGACCTGCCTCTGTCCCAGCGCCGTACTCTCGCAAGATCTGTCAACCGCCGACATCATTTGCCGACCGATATCCGATATGTGCACTCCACCACCCTGTGTTCACCTGGTTGAGCGGATGGTGCCTTTGTCTTTATAAATGTCGGGAGGGCCAATGGTTTAACAGGGAGGGATTCACATGCAGTAAGATTCACACATACATGCATGCACCACCTGCCTGGCAACCAAAACAAAGAACTGAGAAACTCAGATTACAATACAGACCCAGCAGATTTTGTCACTTTTTCTATTAACCCATAATCAAGTCATAAAAGAAAACAAACTTCATGAATGTTTTTTGTGACAAAGAAGTATCTGTTCCAATCACTCTATCAGAGAAAAATCAGACTTGTAGAAATAACGGGAAACTCAAGAGAGCCATGACATTATGTTCTTTACAAGTGTATGTAAACTTTTGACCACAACTGTATACTTGCCAAAAACCGACATGCAACAAAGTCTTTACCCAATACACATCTCCTCTTTCAGCATTTTTGGATTAGCTGGGAGGTGGGTGGGGTCAGACACTGCCATGAAGGCTACGGTGGAGCAGCTCACTCTGATCTTCAAAACCGCTCTTCAGAAACCTGTGGGTGACGTCACAGAGGCTACGTCCATCCTTATACACAGTCTGTGGGAAAGACACTCTTTTCCAGAGCCCATTGATTAGGAGGACGCCCTGCTTTACATGTGCTGCAGAGAGGGCAGGGATTGGTGGACTGGATTGGAGTTTTTTCACCAGGAGACTGTCCCTTGAGGTCTGACTTCTTTGGAAGAGAGCCATTTAGCTTTTAACCATCATTTCCAACCAAGTCATTACAGGTAATGAACAACGGCATACTGAACTGAAATACTACAAATTAATTTAAAGGTCTCCTCATTTCAGAGATGGGCCATAGTGATTGGCTGGCCATCAACAAAGATGAGAAAGGTGAAAATGATGAGATGATTTGACAACATAGTCTCCTGCACTTAAAATTCGAAGAAGGGCCATAGTAACGTTATTTAACGTCAGTCTCAGTTGCTGGGGCAGGGTCATGTTAGTTGAAGTGGGGGCTGATTATTTTTTTTTTTAAATAAATCTAAATAAATTTAAAAATGAATATCTTCCATCAGTTTGATTGAATACAGCTATAGCTTTCTCTAGGGCCACTAAAATGAGAACAATACATTTAAGTTGCATTCATTCTTTATTTTTTTCTTGTATTAATCATTCATACTCCAGCATTTATTTTGCATTATTTACACTTTGCTTTTCATATCACAGGTTTTGACACTCTCTTTCTCATAGGAACCCCTGTGACAACCTCATACCCACTCTCCCCTCACAGACGAGACGACAACGGACGGCCCTTCTCCACAGACATCTGGGGGTGATATTACCTGATGGGAAAAAGTGATGGGAGAGAAATCCACATTTGGAGAAGGGAAAAAACTGGAAAATGGTGAGTCACTGGTAATAGCTCTTTGCTACATTGCTCACATGGTTTCAGACACTGCACAGCGTGGATCAAAGCCTTTAAACCAACTGACATTATTTTCCTCCAAAGACAAGATATACATGCTGATAATTTGTCCAGTCATAGAGACTAGAACACTTTTAACCCCACAATAACAAAATCATGGTGAATCAGTCTCTATTCATTCAATTTAGCAAGTCCAGAGCAAAAGCAATAAATGTAGTTATGACAATTTCTTGTTCAGTTTAGAAATCAAATCCTTTTTTTTTTTAATAACACAAAGACAAATTAAAATCAGTGACTTAGTGATGATACAAAATCAGTGTTTTCCCGAGTCACTGCAGTGTTTGGGTCGATGGCGTGACAAAACTCCTACACCACAAGAGGAAATGATTTTTGTAACATTTTTGTCATTTTCATCATGTCCCCTGCACTTGAGCCATTCTATGGTTAAAGAAGATCGGACACGAGACCAGGGTCACAAATGCTGAGAGCTGCAGTTGGCAGAAAGGCTCAGTGCAGACCAGTAGCGGGACAGGTGATATGTTAAAAAATGAAGTTGTTCTTTACCTCACAGAAAAAGCAAGTGTACAAAAGTTTGACTTGCTATTAAAATTCATTATGTTAAACAATCAGATAAAAGTCTACCGTCAAATTCCTTTTACAAAGAAAAGATGAATTCATCTTAAAATCGGCTTAACGTCTGTACACAATTCAAATTCAAAAAGACATTGTATTTAACTGTCTTCGAAAGCCGATTGTACCAAATGAAATGGGTATAATTACTAAAAAACATAATTGTACAAAATGAAAAAAAGGAAAATTATTCTATAATAGTGTCAAGAAAATGCTAAAAGTATAACTACAGTTCATGTTAAAAAGCAATCAAGAAGTTACTGTACAGGGAATACCATCATCAATCATCACCAGAGTTAGAAGATGACGGCAACCCTATGTACTACACAAATAATATCCTAAACTGGGAACATGTTGGTAGTATACACAGTACACAGATTCTCTTTTCCACAAATACCCACAAGTCTGCACAGTTGTCCTTGTTAGGACATTGCATTGACTTCCATTCATTGTGGACAGCCTACCTTAACCATGACTGGGCTTTGGTCCACATTAGGACTACTGGTCCCAACAGGGTCAGTGTTTATACCAGAAAAAGTCCCAAAGAGGAAACAGACACACACACCTTGTGACATTAGCCCCTTTTACACAGAGGCCCTGTTGTATTGCCCTGAAGAAGACCCTTCATTATGGTGCCTTTGCTCGGCAGCTTAATCCTGCCCCCGTGTGTGATTTCACATATATAACATGCTGGTTCCAGAGTCAAAGGCATAATGTTTAATAAAACAACAGCAGCATCTGTCTCTTTTAGAAGACGTTGATTCAACTCTGTGAATACCTCTGCTTAAAGACAGAACCCCCCCCCCCCCAATTCTGTGTCTGTGTTTGTAACTTTCATACAGAACGGTGAGGCAGAGTACATGCTCAACAGTCCGGCCTTGAACAGGCTGTGTAAAGGGGGCTATTGTGATATGGGGCCATTTAAAGAGCCAACCCAGAGAATGGGCAGTGTGTTCTCAGTTGGTGGATGAGGAGCTTAGAAGAAAAGTTGTTATCAATGTTGCTGAGATAAGAATGTCTTATTGATTAGTCATAGATTAAAGGCCCCATATTAGAAAGCTTTCTGTTGTTTTTGCATACACTCCACTTCTGTGGCTAAAAATAAGGCTTTTCATGATGCTTTGTCCTGAAAATGTTTACCAAGAGGAATAATAATCTAAAATAATTAAATGTCCTAAACTGACAAACATACTCACAATACTAAATCTCATTTAGAGGTTCAGATGAGCTGCTGTTCTCAGCCCATCTGAGTCAAATGAGGTAAATCCAGAGTGGAGGCCTGATTGGATAGATTACAGTTACATCTTTAGTGTTGGCAGCCAATCAAAAGCAAATTCAGGTATGATATATTTCCTGAAGTTAATGAGTCGTGAAATGCTGGCGGCCATTCTGTACTCCCCATATTTCTTTAAATGATACATACTACAATACCCCTGATCCTCGGCTGCCATTGCCATGGAGGAGAGGCCAGTGCGAGGTACAAATCTTAGAGGTAACCACTTCAAAAAGCTTCGTCATTACTGTTGAGAACAAAAGCATCATAGTTGCAGATTTCACCCACAATTAAAGCAGATTTTAAGACTTTACTTATAGCCTGCTGTTAGCAGCTCACATGACAGAATTTGAATCTCAGTGATTAGATGTTTCTGGCTGAAACGTACCGTGGGCGTCCATCTTGTTTTTAAGTACACGAGCTTGTAGCTTTGACTTTTATATCAAAGGACCAGATATTTTCTAACACAGTTCTTAACCTTTAGTACCAATGATTTAACCAGAAGAATTTCATGCCAATCAAAGCTGGGAGTCACGTAACACTTCAATGGGTCAGATTCAGAGTCTCTCCATTAAATGTCTGTGATTACACACAAAGACGGGAGTTTAAATGCATATAATATGGAACCTTTAAAGTTGTCTGTTGTCTGAAAAAGTCCCAACGATGGTCTTATTTTTTGTGGGTGACATATTGATGGTGAGTGTTGTGTTGTAATACTAACTAGTCAGTGACAACCACAGATTAAAGTTTTACCAATCCCACCAGGACCAAGCTAAATTGATTTGAAATGTGTTTTTTCTGCTTGTGCAGACCAGGTCGTGACCTCTCTTGTGCTCTCCACCCTCCTGAGCCTTCTAACACTCTGCTCAATCTGAGGGGCTTTCTGGCTCTTCATTGGTCTGGGGTTTTACACACAGTGAAGCTCATTCAACTAGAGGAACTTAACACTGAGGCCTTGAAGCGAATTCTCAGAGCTTGATTCTAGGCAATCACCTTCATCACATCCTCAGTATTTTCTCACTGGTATCCCACTGTTGATGGGATACAGCAGCATCTATATCCAATGAAACCACGTTAACCATCAAAAGGGACAAATATACAATAAAGACAGATGTAAATACTGGTTCCTGTGAATCTAAGGTTAACTTGTACCACAGTGGCTCAATAGTAATAGGCCCAAATGACGAGGCCTTAGTTTGGTCTTTTGGCATTTCACAAACAATCAGAAACAAACAACGCCTATTACAGAAAACCATTGAGTCAAAAGTAAGAGGTAACATAAGGAATGACATTACATGAGGGTTATAGTACCGATAAAAAAGTAACACAGGTGGATAACTCAAAGTAACAATTGGATTTGTTCCATTAGCTTACAGGCGGAGGTGTAGTTAATCAGAAAAACCACAAGAGGGAGCAACAGCACTAAACTTCAACCCCAAGCAGGCAAGAAGCACATCGTCTGTCTCCTGTCGTCACTCTTGGTTTCCTTGTTTTTATTAATAGCTAAAAGTACCTGAACAGTACCATACAAGTTAATTTTACTCTACTCCTACCCTATACTACATTCATTCACCATCATTGGCTCTTTCTGCTACATTATTCCTGTTCTGCTCCCTCCCGTAACCTCCCCCACTGCTCCAACTTCTTTCTCTTTGTCCTTTCAATCCCCATTTTCTACTGAACTGCTCTGACATTTTACCATTCTTTTATATTACTCTCTCTCTCTCAGTAAAGTAAACTTGTTTTGACCTTAATATTAGTACCGATTCATTCACACTTTGCGACATTTAGTACCTAGCTGTTTAGTAGCTGAAACCGTGAGTGCCCTCATTCTCCTTCTGATTTCTTATATTCCTCCTGTGCATTGTTTTCCTTTCTGTGATGATGCTTCCTCAAACTCCCACTTCTGTTGATGTGCTTGTTTGAAAACTGTGAAATTTGGACAGACTTGCATTGACAGGTGAACCCAACGCCGACTCAATCAACACCTTGAAAAGTGGTCACTTTTGCAAAACATAATCAATGTCTCGTACAACCAGAAATGTCCCCCCTGCACTCATTTTAAGTGCTGGCAGAGAGAGTCTTTCTCAGTTCAGGACCTCCTCTTTTCCTCACTGTTATTTTCATGGTGAGGCCCCACTTCTCTTCCTCTTCTCCTGGTTCACCCGTCCAGCCTCAACTGCTCTCTCACTGATGTCTCCTCCTTCTCTGCTGGCCGTTATGTCCTTTCACTTTTCCATCAGTCCATCATCCTCTGTGATGCCCTGAGCTCTCAGCTCTTCCAGGACGTTGTCGAGGTGTCCGGGGTCGGGGAATCCGTGGCCCGTCAGGTTGGAGCCAAACTCTGTCTTATGGTGGACCTTACAGGGAAGGGAAAAGTTGCCTTTAGTTTCAGTGGCAACAAATCTAATGTGCATGCATCACTCACCACGATCAAATCATTCTTGAGTGTTGAGTCTCACCTCGTTCCAGATGACGGTGTCGGACTCTCCTGTAGTGCTTGATGTACCAACTGAGAAGATCAATCTGCGGTCCCATGCTACCAGGAGCAGCCTCAGTACCTGACGACAAGGTAGGGTTAAAGATGAAATGTCCATTTTAAAAACAACTTTAAAAATGTATCTGTATAAACAACAGATGTAGGCAGATTAATGGGTGTCTGAAAAGCCCCTTTTTCCACTGGTCAAAGAAACCCACTGAGACCCGGGAACAATCAGCGTTCACCGGTCACATGACTCTGCAGTAGACAGAGTATTTATCAGCTCCGGCTTCGATCAGCATTGATGTAAATACAACACCTGGGTGAAGTCATTCATTTTCACCCCTTTTCCTGCTGTGACGTCTTTCAGAGCACACACACTGTAGACACACCTGTCACCTGTCCAGCACGGTGCTGTTAAACCAGAAACACCGCGGTTACACCTTCCTCTGAGAGTGAAGCTGCAGCCCTGAAATCAGTTTTAAAACCACACAGTCACTGATCGAAGCGTCTCACACAGAGACTCTGACACTGACAGGAGCAACAACCCCGGGGACAGGATGTTTTCCCAACAGCCCACTCTCTCTCCCGTGTCTGTGTGTGTGTGCTCTGTGATGACATCACTCCTTGCACTCATGTGTGTCCTCAGTCCGAACAGAAAGACAAACTGGACTGGCAGTTTTACTAGTGAGTTTACCTTGCGTCCTTTCTCGCTGTCTGGGAGGTAGCAGTGTCTGGGGAAGCCTCTGGCCGTGAAGGGCTTCCCTGGGTTTGGATGCTCTGGTCCCTGAGAAGAGGAGGAGGAAGTGTTAACATTATTAGCTCTAACAGTGTCACACGACATGGAATAAAATAAACACTACTGTCAGCCCAGATCTTTTCAAGTACCTGAATGCCTGGTGGGATGTTGTAGATGATGCGTATGGTTTTGCAGTCAGGGTGCCCTGGTAGAGAATGAGGGATGACGTGGTACTCCATCTTCCCTGCCGGTTGGTTGCCTGTCTTTACACCATAGATGGTTTTACACGTGGGACACTGAAGACTGAAAAGAGAGATTGATTACGGGGGTTATTCAATTAAAACCTGTGAGGGAATGAAAAGGGGTGTTATGTGTCTCTAACCTACCTGCCGTCCTTGTTGCCATTATTATACATAGCCACCAGACACTGGAAATGGTACTGGTGTCCACACTGTGCAAGTCGCCCAACTGAATCTGCCCTGGAAACAGGCCCCACCCCTGGACCTTTGTATCCAGATGGACCCCCCAATGGCTCCATACAAATGGTACAGTCCTAGGGAAGACAAGGAAAGGGGAAAAAAAGAAAAGTCATTATGAAAAGCTTCTCTCTCTAGATCTGAGTTAATACTTCAAAGATATAAAATATAAAGATGCATTCACTAACACATAACGTACCTCCTCTGGTGGACTTTTGACTTTCTGCAGGTACTTCTTCACCACCTCCTCTGGAGTTTTACCTGCAGACAAAGGGGAGAGGGAACAGAGAGGAGTGATGAATGGATGGCCGTTAACCTGCGTGAACACCTGTCTTCTCATATCCACAGAACAGCCTCGTCACTGAGCAGAAAGGCGGGTAAGAAACAGAGAGAACAACTGGTGAAGTCTCTCTTTCATCGGACTCAGGCTGAAACTATTTTAACGCTTTACCCTTGCGAGCTTGTTTCTTGGTGGTCTTCCTGCAACAGTGTCCAAAGCCTGGCACTGGTTTGATGTCACTCTTGCTGACGGGCGGAGGATGCAGCACAAGTTTAGGAGGCCTCGTCAGGCACACGGGCAGAGCGGCGGCACTCATCAGAATTCCTGTGATCCCTGAAACACAAAAGATAAAAACAAAAAAAAACATTTGTTAGAAGAGAAATCCTCTTTGGTTTCTTCTATATCTACGGCAGTCGGTTCCTTGGTGTGTGTGTGTGTGTGTGTGTGTGTGTGTGTGTGTGTGTGTGTGTGTGTGTGTGTGTGTGTGTGTGTGTGTGTGTCTGCTCACCGGCCAGCGCAGGGTGAACAGGACTGGATCCACTGAGGTTCTTCACTGGGACGGTGGGCACACTGCAACAGAAGACAAACTGTCAAGTGAAGTGTATTTCGCACACTTCTCTCCTCCCAGGCCTATAATGTCTCTCTGATCAGACATTAGAGGTTGGCTAATAGTCTGCGACTGAATACTCACTTTGAAAAACTGATGACTGTCATTCTCACAGTCAGAAGTCACCGAAACCAAAATTCACACAAAGACAAAAAAGGAAAAGAGGCAAACGATGTCAGCTGGATATACAAGTCTCCTGTGTGCCTCTGTGTTCTTTACAGAAACATTGAAAAGGGACAAGAATTGAAGAAAACTTCAAAAGTTTGTCAAAACGACACAAAAAGCAGCTTAGTTCTCCTCCTTCCTCTTTCTGCCGTGTGTCTGTTGTTCTCTCACTCCTTCTCCTTCTCCTCTGCTTGTATCTCCGTGTCTCACAGCGAGCTGGAGAACATATGAACGACCACACTGCGCCGTCTGCGTGTGTTTATGAGAGCTAATCCTCTGAGTTTCCATCTGCTCACTGAGCTCACAGACATGTACGTCACACAGGTGCTTTCTGGGGGATTACCTGCTTCATCACAAAGCCCATCATCATCATCATCATCATCGTCTCTAAATGACTAACACACGTCACACAGATCACTGTTTTTCATAAAACTGGATGGGATATATATCTGATTCATATCTGTTCACGTGTTTGAGCTTTATTCTTACAAACGGGGGGGGGGTCAGGTGATAATAAGTACTCCAGCTGACAGATGTATGCACTAACACCACTGTTCAGCAGTGGGTCAGTGGCACATTAGTCCATTATAGACCTGCTCAGGCTGTAGAACACACACGCACACATTGTGAGTGTGTGTTTGGCATTACAGTCTATATTGCATAGAAAACAGCTGCTGAAGAGGAGAGAATAAACACACATGCTAAAGACGTGTGGAGGCAGTAAGTGCCAACTGTCTGATTACAGATCTGCTGTTAACTTAAGCCTGAGGCTGCGTCCACACTGCTACATTTTTATGTTAAAATGAAAACCATCTCTGTCCACACTAACACACCTGAAAACACACACATACATGAGCATTCACGTACACTGTGTACGCTGGTGTAAACAAGAAGCAGGCTGTCTACTCTGCAGTTGGTTAGTCACACAAAATGCTCTGAGCAAGGAACAACAGAGACAGTTGTAGTGTTAAAAAACAGAATTTAACTGAACAGCTTCTAGAAAAGACAATCAAGAAACTGTAATTCATTATCACAAACTCTGGGGTTGTGTTTTATTTTGAAAACTCTGCGGTTGTGTTGTAGTCTGGGATACAGAAGCAGAAAACTTAATAAATGATGATGTGGACACCCACGGTCTCTCTTATCTCTCTTATCAGCCTGGACTACCAGTGGTGAACACAACATGATAATGAATTACAGTGTTGCTGACTGTGTTGTCTTTGCTAGCAGCTGTTGATCACTTATATTCTCTATTTTAACACTTCCACTGTCTTTGCTTTTGCGTGCGTAGTATTTTGCGTGACTAATCAACTGTAGAGAAGACAATCTGCTTCCTGTTTACACCGGCTCGCACATGCTCAGCGTACGTCTACGCTCATGCATGCAAGTATTTTCAAGTGTGTTAGTGTGGACGGAGATCTTTTTCAATTTAAAAGGAAAACGTAGTAGGATGGACGCAGCCTTTGCTCCATATTAAAGGATAGCAGCGCTCATGTCCACAGTCCTCTCATCTACCAACTGAGCTATGAAAAGGGTAACAGCTCAAACCTTCGTACAAATGCAAATGCATTCACTCCAACTAACAGACTAGTGTAGTCAGTGCTGCAGACTTAACAGACGGGCAGAGAGCGTTGATGATCTGTTGTTTCCTGTTGTTGGGTTAGCTTTAACAGGCTTTCTGTCAGAGCACTAAGCTGCTTTCACTTAACCCCACTCAGTGACACATGACAACACACTAGTGAATGACTCACTGGGGTGTGTGGATGCGTGTGTGCATGCGTGTCCGTCTAAGTCTGCGCTAATGTGGATGACGGAAAGAGTATGAGGAAAGTGTGTGTGTGAAATGAGGTGTTACTTCACATGCTCCAGAGAGAGAAAACAAAGCAAAGTGTGAGTAATAAAACAGTAAACATACAGAGTGAGGGCTAAACAAACACAATCACTGATGGTAGATGTCGACACATGATACTGGTTCACTCTAAGCTTCCACAACACACTGATAACTGGAGCTCTATCACAGATTAACAGAACAACAATACACAGAGAGGCCAACACCACAGTGGATTACTACACAGGGTCAGATACACACACCTTCCATGGGCCTCCACTTTAAACACTGAGCTACAGAGCTACACTCAACAATGGGACACTTATTGATTCGTGCACATTATTTAATACTTGTACTACATTGGATACCTGCATAGGTGGACTGGTTTATACATGTGCCATCTACAGGTACAGTCATAAATAGAGATGAAATCGTATAAAAATTTAACATCCCCATTATAGTGACCAAAATGATCACAGGTATCACGGTGTTGTTAAAATCTTTTTTCATGGAAACTAAAACTAAATAATTAGCAGCACATTTAAACATTAAAATGATGTACAACACATCTGTAGGACGACTGTGGCTTAATTCTGTCTCATCTAGGTGAAATAACAGTAGACAACTCTTTTATGTTTGATGGGATGTGCCAATCCCACAGTCAGTCGTCAGAAGGCAGCTCCACAACAGCACACAGTGAGAATACACGGCTAAATGTGGTCGGTATCACACCTTAATCACATCAAATTTCCATCCACGTTGATCAGATTAGTCCGAACGTCGCTCTGTAGCGCAGCAGCTCTGCTGTCGTATGCGGTCAAAGTAGTTTAAGATCTTAAACTTGTCATGGAGATTTATTTATGACAACATATGAAAGACAAACACCTTATAACCGTTATAAATAGACTGCCTGTGATGATGGATGGGAAACACTTATGTTAGAACTGTGCTGGAGTAAGGCAATGAGTGACGATGACAGTGATGTGACACACATACACACACTAATCACTTGTTGCACATCACTGGGTGTATTAATAACTAACAGGCTGCTGCGTGAGCAAGGAAGTCTTTACGGAATGAGGTAAGGAAGAGTTAAACCAAGTCTGATCATGTATAATCTTGTCACCATAATTTTGATTAGCAAGACCACTACCATCCAGGAAAAGATCTGAAAGGAAAATTGACTCAATGGAGTAGTCAGGAGGGGAATAACAGGGCGGTGTCTTACCCCAGTCTACCTTACATATACATATACAGTATATGATATTGGAATTAGTGAGCATATGATGTAGTGCGTGACACGTGGGAGGAGTTATTTTGGGCGTGTAGGATTTTTCTGCATAGATAGTGTTGGCTTTTATTTATGCCGAAAAAATGTTTCCATACTAGAGCGTCCTAAAGTTTTTCTACAGATGGTTCCTGATTTAATTAATTTTTTAATTTTAATATTTTATTTCTAAGTATTCTATTTTATTAACATGTAAGCTCTAGCCAGAAAATGAATGTCTACAGTCTATTACATCTACCAAGAGAAGCATATGTATAAAAACAGTACATGTACAAACATACCATGTATACATATATGCATGCACAGACACACATGCACATACACAGAACACTCCTGATAAATAAGACAGAATGGTTGCCACATTCTATCAAAGGTTGTAGAGCGAAGACAAACAGTAAATCTAATTCTCTCCAGATGCAACAGATTAGTGACCTTGACTAGCCAAGTCTTAAAAGAAGACACATCTTCAGTTTTCCAAAGGGTTCAAATCTTCCTCTTTGCAGTGACTGTGCAATATTGTATTGTGTTTTATGCCGAGTGACGGGCCGCGCCTAGAATGGCAGCACATGGATTTGATGTAACACACTTATATACTTAAGAAAGGCACTTGAAAATATCTTGCATATCAGAATTTCTTTACTTTGGGGCAGAAACAGAAAAGGTGACCTCAGGTGCCTTCTGCTGATTTACATTTGAGGCAGATTGTCTAATTGCATTCATTAAGTTTTTGTGTAACTGCTTGTGTTTTTACAACATTTAACATTTTAGAGACTTCCGGCTTGTTTTGTTGAGTAAAAAAGGTTTGTAGTAAAAGTTTGTATAATAGGAAGTTTTGTTTTGGTATCAGTATCAATATCAAAGTATTGTATCAGCACAGGTATCTAAAAATAGTTTATTTAACTAATTATTTACCACTTTGCTTAATTACACAGCCATTTATCTATATATTTATTTGTGTCTGTCTATCTATGTCAACTTTGGTCCTCCATAAAATATGAACCAAAATGGAGGAAGTATTAGGGGAGTAACAGGAAACCAGGAAACCCTGGTGGAAAACGAGACCAATGAAGAAGAAAAAGAAAAAGCCCGAGATCTTTGAGAAAGGAAGATCCCGTCCCTGCCTGAGGGGAATGGCCTGAATGGGACTTCAGTCTTTTGACCCCCAGTGACCTCAAACACACCCTCCTCCCCTCCGCCTGCTTCCCACCAGATCACACACTCCCCCAGCTTTGTCTCACATACTCCCTCCACCCCTCTTCCCTCCGCTCCTCCTATTCCCCCGGGCAAAGATGGACATCAGCTGGACTGATTTAGACACCAGACAATAACACACTCCCACACATTCTCACACACATATTGTCACAAACACATAAAGCCTCCCATACATGGTCTCACACACACACACACACGCACACACAAAGTTTTTCACAGACAACTTCATGATGTTTCAAGCTGATTTTCTCTGTTTTAGTGAAAATTATTTGATGTGACAAAACATGGTAGACAGGTTTGCTGTTGTGGATTGAATGTGTGAAATTTTTAAATTTTTAAAATTAAAATTAAATTAAAAAATTAAATGCAAGCTCTGAGAAGGACATGCATTTGTTGAATAAACAATGACAGACTTAATTAGCTCAAACAATACAAAGTAGAGCTGCATAATTAATCAAAAAATAATTCAAACCCCAATTTGGCAAAAACTATTTTTTTGATGAAGGTAAATGGTGTACGTTGTTAGCACCATAAGCATTGTGCTGCTACAAAGACGCCGCGGCCCAAAAATCATATTCTCCATAAGTAAAGGAACATGATGTCACATCATCATGATTTTTATTCTTTTTTTAAGTGAAATGAAAAAATGATCATTCCAACTAAAATCACAAAATCTGACAAAAAGAATCTTAATATGATTTTTTTTGTTTGTTTTGCTTATCATGCAGCATTAATTCAAAGAAAGCTCAAAATTGGCTGAGGATGTTCAAAAATGATGAAAGACCAAAACCAGCAGTCCGCCTCAGACACCCGACGACACAGGTCTAACTGTCTGCCTGGTCTCCGTCATTCCCCCTTGAGGTTAACCCAATGCTCTCCCATCCATCATTTTCTATTATTGCTGTTATGTTGTTTGCATTAAGAACTTAAAGCGTATTAACAACAACACAATCCAACAAGACAAAGGGAAATGATCATGTTTGTGGTGCATGTCTTACGAGCAAAGAGTTTTTTTTTTAAATCTGCATGCATCCAAAGATTACATGTGGAGCACACTGATGAGACAAAATATTACTCACATGCTATCAGCCAAAAGCAAAGCAAACAGGAGCACAGAGTATCGTTACCGTCAGTGCCAAATGTGATTGTTTACACGTGTCACAACTTTAACCAGTCACATTCTTTTAACTATTATCAAACAGGGCTGGATGATTCATCTAATTTTACTTTCTACTACGATTTTGGCTTCCAACAATTATGAGAACAAGATAATGGAGATAAAAACGATTATTGTGCCGCATTATGTTTCGCAACACATTTCCCATTTTTTGAAATCTCTTTGTTTATTTTATGTTTTTTTCTTTTTTTGGTGGCGCTTGATATAAGCTTTACTATCAACAAGCTGCTGCCAGGGCTGATGTGTTGTACTTGATCTAATTTGTTTTTATGAGTTTTTATATTATATATTTAATTGTATACATTTAGATAGTATATATTTCATTTATCCATCTCATATTTTATTTTATTTATTTTTTAATTTGTTTTTCCGTTGAATTGTATTTTAAGTTCAATAGAGTCCACGGTTAAAAAGACAGTTTTTTTTTTTTTTTTTTTTTTTTTTTAAGTTCAATAAATGTGTGGTGTTTCCTAAGTCAATGAGTAATCATGGTAAATAATCATGATCTCAATTTGATCAAAATAATTGTGATTATGATTTGTGCCATAATGGAGCAGCCCCGTTATCAAACATTGGAGGATATTAGTTTTGTCAGGGTGTCGTTCTGCATGTTTTCCCAGAATATGTGAAAAAGCAACAGATGAGATTCGCCCGTCTGCTGTGCACAGCATGATTCAAATCAAGCTGTCGTCTGTAGCCTGTAGGTGAACTGAACACACTCTCACTGTACATTTCTGCTCCTCTTTTCTTATCTGTCAGACTCCCCTCAACATACCAGTTTTTACCTCCACTCATTCATTTCCTTTCCCATAACCCCCCCATAGAGAGAGAACACACATTCTTCACTGCAGCTCTCATCAAGATAGTCAATATTTACTTTTGATGTGTGTGAGAGAGAAGGACAATGTGTGCTTGTGTGTCTGTGTGTGTTTGCTGTCCTGATTTCTTGCACCACTGTCTGAGCTATCTTTGACAGTTTGCTGACTTGCTTCTTTGTCTTGTACCCCCACCCGTTCCCATCGGCCAAGTAATGTCTATGTCTGAGACTGTCCACACACACACACACACACACACACACACACACACACACACACACACACACACACACACACACACACACACACACACACACACACACACACACACACACCTCCCTCTTCAGGATTGTGTTTGTCTGGGGGTAGCAACAATGCTGACTGGAGAAGTACCATTGTCTACTCTCCCCCACCCAAAAAATATTCACATCATTAACATGCTGTTATATCAGCAGATCCAGCTATATGATGGGGTGTTCCACCACATGGCACCCACCCCAAGCAATCCAACCTACCATAATACATGCTACTGAAGTATGGCATCTGTATTCATAAGGATAATTATATTTAAACTTGTATGGGGCTACAACAGTGACTGTAACATTTTGGCATTGAAAACAAAACCTGAACTGAAAAAGAAAACAATGGCATTGAAAAATTTGTATTGGAAAAAAGTTGTATTGGCACCGACATAAATATTGTCTGCTTCTCTCTGCTGTTGTTTTCTTCATATATTAACCCGGGTTGGGTTAAGGTTAGCCGTGGAAAAAAGTGCTGGCATTAGCTAGACTACAGACTACAGCTCAGACTACAGGAGTTTTAAAATCCTAGTTGAGTTTGAGTTAGGTTGCATCACACACAGGAAAAACTTCACAGATGTTTCTTCTGTCTAATCTTAAAAACATGAACACACTACAAGATTTCAACACACAATATGGGAAATTATTATTATTGTGTGAGAGGGGGAAATCAGGAAGCGATGCATTACCTCAATTGATCTCATCGCATTTAATCCCATGGAGAAGCGGGCGTAAACAAAACGGAGACTGTGGTGCAACAACTTGTTGTAACTGTTGTACTGAGCGAGTCTGGATGAGACAATGTTTGGGGAGATGTGGTCAACACGGGTTGTGTCAGTTTTAACATCTATCAACAGTACTATGCTAGCTAACGTGACCTGAGGAGTCTGCGAGTCCACGAGGTTTAAGACTGTGAACCTCTCATGTGACCAGATAATACGGGCCGAACATCTGAACCGACCAAGGTCCAGGACCAGGTCGCTCCTCCGACTGTCAGGAGGGGGTGAATCAGGGTTAAATGGTCCAAAAACGCCTGCAGTCTGAGCCCTACTTAATGCTGCCCAGACTTGGGTCATTCAACAGTTACTGTGGAGACCAACAATGAGGCTGCGAGGGGCCCGGGCTGCTGAGCCATGACGGTAGAGAAGAAAGGAGAGGAGCCGAGAAGGAGAGGAGGGGGCAGGGAACAAGCGACAGGGATGGGGGCTGGGAGGAGTGGTGGGGTTGGGGGAGGGGATGGGGCTGTGGGGATGTGTCTGAATACCGAGAAATCTACACCATCTTCATCTGACCTTGTTTTCAGTTCGAGATGATTATCTGTAAGAATCCCATGTTTTGGCCTCTGGTGGTGAACTCAGACTGAAGAGGCCTCACTTCCTGTGCATAGGGAGGCTTTTTCCCACAGAAGTGAACAAACACCTGCTGTTTAAACCACCAAATAGGAAAGCTTTCAGGAAATGTCTTTAGTCACTATTGTATCATCATGGAAATTGGAAATGTATTTTTTTTCTTTCCTGTTACAGTACTGAAGAATCTGTTTGAAGAAGTTGACTTGTGACCGGAAGCTGATTAAAATCAGCTTCTGTGGGTCAATGAGCAACACTTTCCTCTCAATGGTATGACTGCGAAGCTGGAAACAGCAAGTGCAAAAGGTCAGCACTTCTTGGGTTGAATTAAAGAGTAAACAATAGTCTGAAGCCGTGTCAGCTGTTCTAAAAGGCTTTTCTTAAGCACAGCCGTGCTTTGTGCTAAATGCTGATGCCAGTAAGGCAACTTGCTAACGTACAGTCACGTTACCATGTTCATCATCTTAGTTTAACACGTTATTTCCTGAATGTGGTATCTCCCAGTGTTGAGAACAGTGGTTGAAACGGTTCTGTGGGAGTCAGAGTGGACTCCTCACAGAGCTGCTCTCTTCTCTTTGCACTGTGCATACCACCACATAACATAGCTTTAGAGAGAGGGAGGTGCTGCTAGCCCATGGCCTTCACACTTGCACCAATGGCATGAACACATACTTACACACTGACAAACACACATAGTCCACAGGAATCTATGTAAACAGTTACAAGGTCAATTTACTATTTCAAAACTTCTGTTTGGCGTAGCTTCAATTTGTATGTGGATTCTCATCAATCTACATTTAATTAAATTCTAAGGTCACCAGAATTTACTGCCTGCTAGTACTGCTGACACAAGACACATGACCAGAGGGTAGGTGCTACTGGACCTCAATTGTTTCAGTATTTAAAATGATTTTTCATTGTCTGCTGTCTGTTATTCTGTCATCTTCAGAAGGAACTCATTAACATCATCAATTCCATCCATGTTAACAGCATTGTGCTCAACACACCCAGTATTTAATGACCATTTTCACGACAAACAAAAGGTCTAATACCCCAAAATCCACTTGATCAACTACAAACAGACATTTACAAGAGGAATGAATGTGAATCTAGTCACACCTCTGAAATCACATCACTCAGTCAGTGCAGAGTAACAAACACAACTCACTGTAACAGAGGACTGCATGACAGAGGAAAATGTCCAGCATGAGACACACATTGCGATGACAATATGGGATAGTATTTCAAGTTTTGCATTCTGTGCGTATAATCCATGAAAACAAGTCAAGTGTCTGTTTTGTAATTACATTGATTTCAACATTAACACCTAACATTAACACTCCACCTTAACAATAATATCATTTAGTCAATAAAGTATGCTGTTATTTGCATCTTGTTCTGAACTGTCAACTAAAAAACAAGGGCACCGCTAAATGTTGCTCAGCATTATATTCAACATGTTAACTGGTTGAATTGAAATCTGAGTTTAGAAACAGCCAAACAGCAGGAGATTTATGATATTACACTTCTTTGTGATGTGTATTGTGAAAATTCCTATTGCAATAAAAAAAAATTATAAAATGAAAATATGGTAACCTCTGCAGCCCTCATCATCATCACCATGTAAATACCAATAAAAGGCTTTGAATGAAGCTACTGGTGCTGTGTGTCTCCACATGTTCCACATGTGTATGTTATTCACTTACCCTGATGCTATGAGTGCTCTGGACTGGGCCATGGCAATCCTCTGTAACGCTGGTCTGCTCAGCCCGGCTAAGCTGGATCTCTGTGGCAACGGGGCATGGCACACTGTTGCCGTGGACGACACCATGCGTTGCGGCTTCATCACCATTGGCGACGGAGATGGCACTGGAGAAGGGGGTGTGGTCACATTGCTGGCAGGGGTAATTAATGTACCAGTCGGCACTGATTCACCGGCTGAAGATGAAGAGTGCTTGGCCGGAATGGACGGAGGGTTCAAATTTGGGTTGGATGATGGGGGCTGAGGAGGTGGGAGGGATGGGGGAGGCGGCCTGACGGAAGACGAGGAGATACCCAGAGAGGACGTGCAAGTGGTGAGGGCAGCCAGCGACTGAGCGAAGAGCTGAGCGTTCCTTCTTGGTGAGGCAGTGTTTTTGGAGATGGCGAGGCCGTGCGGCAGCGTCTGATAGTAGCTGGAGTTCTGAGGCTGTCCTCGTCCCAGTGTGGCCGATTTAGACGGACTTAGAGGTTTGGAGGCTGAGTTCTTAGGTCGCTGCATGGTTAGCGAGCGTCTACCTAGAGTCTGTAACCCTGCAGCTCCTCCCCCTGCTCTTCCTGTATTGGTCTTCACACTAAGGACCAGCATGCACTGCTGGCAGGAACAAGGCTGGCCCAATCCAGTAGCCAGTAAGCCTCCATTAGGATAGACGGATCCAATCCCCATGCTGGCCCCTGACACTCCAACACCCAGCAAGGCTCCTGTTAGCCCTCCACTTGCTCCTACACCTCCTCCTTTGGGAACAGGGAGAGGACCAGACACTAAAGGGTAGGCCATGTCAGCACGCCTCTGGATCCTCCGACATCTCTGGCTCTGTCTGTTCACCTGCAGGAGCAAAAAGAAGAAAAACATGTTGAAAATGTTGTAATGTTCCAGCCTGAAAGTTAAATATCACCCATCGATGGCTGGTTCAGTCTCTCCCTCTGCTAACTCATCCTACGGTGTCCGCCAAGGCTCCTTCCTCGGTCCCAGTTTATTTTGTATTTAATATGCTCCCTCTCTGCGACATCGTCTGCAGATACAGTGTTCATTTTCACTGCTACACTGATGACACACAACTTTAGCTACCAATCAGACCCGGTGACCAGTCCAACATAACAACCCTCCACACGTCTTACTGAAATAAAAAACTGAATGTCAGACAATTTCTTACAATTTACAAAACGACAAAATCTCAGGTAGGGTTGTCACGATACTAGAATTTTAAACTCGATACCCAGAAAAAATAGAAGAGAAAAAATGAACCTAACCCTTTTTTTTTAAATAAAGATTACAACAATACAAACATGTGTGCTTCTGGTGACTTATATTTTCGTTGCTGATTAAATAGAGTTGTCAGGTAGGCTGCTGCCGTTTCTGTCTAGTTGCTGGTCGACTTTTCTCAGCTTCAATCTGGGACTTTAAGAGAAATATAACACTTTTCAGATACAAATAATTATGTTATCCTGTTAAATTGACACTGTCTATTAATGTTACAGTCCGGCAAGACTGATAACGTTTCCTGCCTAGCTCCCACATTAATGTTAGTCGTTCTATTATTAGCCAAAGCCGCAGTTTAATGATGACTTAACAGGCGGCTAATGTGGCTATCGTCTAATTGCTAATAGTTGAATAGCTAGGGTTAAGGTGTGCCGCCGGCCAGGTAAAATATTAAAGCAAAATAATTCCAAACGGCACTTTTGCTTTTTAAATTTCAGCTAAAACAGGTCGCGAAGGTCCTTCAGCAGCAGCACTTGCCATGTAAATTTATTTTTAGGCTGTCGACGCCAGCTCAGTGTTGTGAACATCAACTAGCGTTCATGTGTTCAGCTGCAAGTGAGGGGAGGGCTGTGTGCCTGCCTGTCTGCAGTGGTGCTGTATGAAGTTGTGTGGACTGGAGCAGGGAAGATGGCACTGTTGGTATCGATACTATTGCAAATGAGTATTTAATCCAATACTAATTTTTAGTATTGATTAGTGTCTGAGTATCGATTTTTTTGACAACCCTAATCTCAGGTCATCATACTTGGTCCACTCACAAAAAGAATTCAAAGCATAGAAAAATTGTCAATTAACAAATTATGTTAAGCCCTCAGCTAAGAATCTTGGGAGTAATTTTTGATCAGGATTTGTGTTTTGAATCCCAGGTGAAGAAATTTGTTCAGTCATGTTTTTGTCACATGAGAAATATAGCCAATTTGAAGTCTTTTATTTCAGCCATAGATCTGGAGAATCTCATCCAAGCTTTTATTTTCTTTCATCTTGAAGACTGTAACTCTCTATACAGCTGTCTCAGTCAAAAATCCATCTCCTACAGTTAGTTCAGAACGCTGCAGCTCCGCTCCTAACTCAGTCCAAACAATGTGTTCACATTAACCCCAGTCTCGGGATCTCTACACTGGCAGCTCATTCACTGGCAGCAGATACGGGCTTGCCTTCCTTATATTTCTGAGCTTTTATCCCCCTATGATCGAGGACTCTGAGATCCTCTGGTAGTTCATTGCTGGTCATTCCAGGGTCTATGGTGAAAACAAAAGGAGACGGGGCCTTTGCTGCCAGGGCTCTAAACTTTGGAACAACCTGCCAGAGGAGATCAGACTCTCAGAGTCAGTTCAGTTTCATCTTCTTCGCTTCTTAAGACACAATTTATATTTAAAAAAAAGCTTTTATTGTGTGATGTCTTTTTAAATTTAATTTACATTTCACTTTGATTTGTTTGGATGTTTTCTGTTTGACTCAAGTGAAACACTTTGTTACTTGTATTGAAAAGTGCTACACAAATAAACAATTATTATTATCACCATTGTTATTTGGTAAAGTTGGTTCTGTTGCTGATGTCCATGTGAAGTATTGAAACAAACCTGTGTCATGTTCTGATAATCAATAAAGTAGCAGAAGCCGAGTGGTGTCAGGTCAAGGCAGGGCTGCTGGCGGTTGTGGGCGCTCTCGATGGCTATGGCCACCTCCATGTCATAGGGCGTCCATGTACCTGCATCATTTTCCCATTCCCACTGCCAGCCCTGACCCGGGGCCGAGGCTGGGTCATAAAAACTCCTCCGCACCGGACGGATGGTTCCTGAAAAAGAGGAGGAAATATAAAAATGTGCCTCAGTTAATTTCTCTGTCCTAACAAATTATAACTTCTACTAGTGACCAGCACAGTTCTATAATATTAAATAAAAAGTACCTCTGCTGAATAAAAGACACAAGGTTTCAGAAGCAAAGCCAAAACAGTGAGGAAGCGAGCCAGTAGTATAAGGCTGGGCAATTAATCAATTTTTATTTTCAATTATGATTTTGGCCTCAAACTATAATGAAAAAAAGATAAAGGAGATAAAACAATCATTGTGCTGCATTCTGTTTCACAACAAATTTCATCCCCTCATCCACTTCCAGGTTATGTTTCAGCGTACATTAGCAACGTACGTAGGAGTGAGAAATCTTGAGCATTTTGCTGGTTCAGGGTTGGGCCACCCTTTAATTTCCTTGGACTGAGTTACTGGCAAGTATATGTTGAATATAGTTTACCAAAATGTTGAAATATGTTTTGGAGTCAGTATGTTGGTGCAGTGCACTACAACATAGTTGATCTTGTTTATTTTTATCTAATTTATGTATACATTGATTATTTATTCATTATTATTTATTTCATAATTTATCAAATTTTTAAAAATGACCTTTTTCATTTCTTTTTTCATTTAATTGTATTTCAAGTTGAAAAAAGTCCACTGTTAAAAATATTTTTTTTTTTCTTAAAGTTCAATAAATGCTTGGTGTCTCCAAAGTCAATGAGTAATCCTGGTAAATAATCATGATTTCAAAACTGATCAAAATCATGATTATGATTTTTGCCATAATCAAGCAGCCCTGACATAGTAACGTCCGAAAAACCTGCACACAACCAACAAAAAAGGATAAAAAAAAAATTACTAGAGGAATGGTATGGTCTTTGGTCTAGATTAGGGCTGGGTTGAAACAAGGATTTTCAAAACGATCTTCATTTGAATTATCTGATATTGGGTCCACTGAATGCACCAAAGTCTAAAGGCAAATGTTTGGTTGCATTTGCAGTGAAGAGCTGGACGAAAGCAAAGCCATACACAAGATGTGAAAGACGAAGCTGATAGAAGAAGAAGCCATGTGAACCGTTTTGGTCCAATCTTAATTTAAACAAACATTAATATTTTTAATGCAGCAGGTTAGAGGAACAATTTACTGCTTTAGTTCTCCGAGAATCTCATTCATATCCAAATAAAATTGGTACTGTAGTTGAAATATCTCTAACAAAATATATCGAATCAACTGAATTTGCATGGAATGGGGACCT
This sequence comes from Seriola aureovittata, assembly GCF_021018895.1. Taxonomy (NCBI): domain Eukaryota; kingdom Metazoa; phylum Chordata; class Actinopteri; order Carangiformes; family Carangidae; genus Seriola; species Seriola aureovittata. Next base: position 2,528,578 of record NC_079366.1, on the reverse strand, counting down.
TGTGACAATGTGGTGGTGCTGGAGTCCAGGACTAGATTTGGGATAGCAGTGGCGATACCCAGCCAGAGTCTACCTCAGAGAATGATGAAGAGGATCTTACACTCAGTGATCATGAAGGATTAAGCCAAGCCAAAGACAGTAGTAGCCTGTGGCTCACAGACACCACATACACAATGGCTGAAATCACCTGACTGTCACAAAAAATCTAAGCAAGGAAATAAATGATTCACGTTCCTCCTCTACAACAATTACTATTTCCTCCCTTGAGAAAGACGACACTTCATGCCAAGTGTTAAATATGCAGACCACTAATCTGTAAAACATCTCTGTATAATTAAATCAGCATTTACATGGTACGCTTCGCATTCTGTCTGTAATCACTAACACTATATATAATATTCTATTAGATGCAGATTGAACATCTGGGGGTGTTGTAGCTCCTTGTTAAAATGGCTGAGGGGGCATCTGCAAATAGAGCACGTCAAGACTGCCAGCGCTGCAACATACACTGCATGTTTCCATTGATCATGACTAATGAATCAATCCTAAGAACAATTCTGAAATAAAAGAAGATTTGTGGAAACTACAATTTACTACATTATGTTACATTACTCCCAGAATGAAGTCTAAAATTCTTGGGAATGAAGGCTCTACCTTAAAATCCCATTCTTGTGTATTTCAGTGTGATGAAAATTAATTAAACAACTTGATGTGATGTGATTTCAATACCGAAAAACGATGTTAAGCAACATATCTGTTTACATATTTTGTTTCCATTCAGTCTTAATTTAAAATGCTGCAAAAAATGTGAGTTAGTTGGGTTTCTATTAGCTATAGATAAACAGCCTGCCTGCAGGCCGATCAGAGATGGGCAAGGAGTCCTGAAAATATGTTTATGCAACATCTAATGATGACAGAGCCATGATGTAGTCCTTCTAACTAGATGCATGATTTTCATTAAAATACTTGGGTGAGTGGGTAAACATATCCATTAGAGTCACGGAGGTAGGGGGATGCCGGTCTTGTGACCCTGAGCCCTGCAGAGTGCTGAGTTAAAAAGTTAAACGGAGCACTTCATCCACTTTGCTCCTTATTTCACATTCATATACTCATATGCTTGTGTTTTCACTTTCAGTTCAACACGTCACTGACAAAGGAGCTGCTAAAAAAAATCTAAGAACAACTGAATTAATAATCAAAAACACACATAACTAACCAGAACACAACAATGTCTCTCTGTCTCCTAGTGGGATAGAGGGGTGGGGGGAGGGTCCCTAAACCAACCAACCAGAAACTACCTCTGTCTCCAGGGGTAACGGGCTATTCAGTCAATGCCAGGACAAGGAGAGGAAGGCGTGTGTGTGTGTGTGTGTGTGTGTGTGTGTGTGTGTGTGTGTGTGTTTAGGGGTGGGGCATGGACACACAGACATCAAAAGGACGGGGTTGAATGGATGGGGAGCTGCATTTGTTTGGTGGCGACGGAGACAGGGACAAAGTGAATAATCAAACTGAGATATCACCCACTTTATTGTCTCTGTAGTTGTACAATAATGTATTTGCTGCAGTAATATCTAAAAAGGAGACGCTAACATGCCAATAGACCACTTGTGAGGCATTACAGCAAAAGACGGACAGATATGCAGGAATGATATGAAGTGAATGAGAAAAAGATTTTTAAAAAGCGCCTGTGAAAGTATATGACCCTATCCTCTTCTCCTCTTTCCCCAGGAACCAGGAAGCTTTTGAGGAACTTTGCGCGTTTCCACCGCAGGAACCAGGGTCTAAATTTAGTTCTGGGGTAATTGATCGACCCCCAAAAAAGGTACCTGGTCGGGGGGTAGTACTTTCCAAAGGTTCAGGAACTTTGGGGGGTGTGGTCTGCAGTGCTGAACATTTCCGACTGGTCGAGTACTTGCTGCATTTTATTTCACCCGCCATGTTTAAAAGTTCGCAGGGAGTGAGCGAGCGAGCAAACACATTTTCCACACTGCGAAACAGGTCCGGGGGAAGGTAAAAAAAACTGAAACAGGTCTTCAAAAAAATAAAGGACCACAACAACCGGAGTGGCGAAGGTTGCCACCAGTCACGGATCGTCCTGTATTTTAAAATAAAATGCTGCCTCCTGTATTGAATATATACGGGACGCAATTAAGTTCCAGGTACTTTTTGGTCGAAACGCGGCTTAACTCTCTGATGCATGAATCCAGAGCAGCAGGATACACTCAACCTAAGTGATTACTATGTGAAATATAGTTTCTCCCTCAAACTCCAGAGTCCATTCTGTTCTAGCAGACTACAGCAGCTCCACACAGTTTCCACCATGGCCAAATTATGCAATCAAATCATTTTTCCATTAGACATTTTCTAAATTTAAAGTAAGAGAAATTTCAGTATGGAATAATGTTATTTCTTCAAGGTTTATTTAATGCATACCGATATATTATGTCAAATAAGTCATACATCTTTACATGGACATAAAAATCTCTTCAGAATGCCTAAATTCCAAGAATGTCAGGACACAACCGAGGTGTGTGGAACAGATGCACCCACACCCAAGGACTCAAAGGCTTTGTGGTTGAATCTGTCCGCCACTCAGACTACTTTCATGATAATTCCTGCTTATCCAGAGTCATATAAAATATTAACTAGTTTTGTAATTTTGTCATAATTGCTATGTCAAGTCTTGAGCTAAGGCTAAAAAGTGTTTTATGCGGTTACAGAGACCTTGACCTTTGACCACCAAATTCTAATCAGTTCATCATTAAGTCTAAATGAACGTTTTTACCAAATTTGAAGAAGTTCCCACCTGGTGTTACTGAGATATTGCGTTCACAAGAAAGGGACTGACAGAGGGACAACCCGAAAACATGATGCCTCACCCTGGCTGCTGCCGACACAGAGGCAAAATAAAAAGCTGCTATGATGTGCAGATTTAAATGTTGGTTATTCTTTTTTATTTGACAGTGACTTTTCCGAAACACATTGACTTGCTGAGGAGACAAACAGCATCTACTGCAATGACAAACTGTCCACTCCAAGAGGACACCACCACACGGGCACTCTTTCATTATATCAATAATAAAAGGAACAATGCACATCTCTATTGATCCCAGAAGGGATATTGTCTTTGTGTATGTATTAATGTGTTAATGTATTAATAAGGAAGAGCCACAATGGGAAAGGGAGACATGCATTCCATAATGACTGTCAAGTAGATGACTGTGTATTTTGTGTGTAGTTAGACCTTTATGTGGGCTCTTGTACTGGACTGCAAATTAGCTTATAAATGAGATTATTAGCCCCCATTAGTCCTCCTCTTATTGTTATTGTTACTAATCGTTTAATCATAATTCCATTGTTTGCTGAACGTAACATAACATGTTTTTTGCCTGTTCTGAGCCTAGTCCCAGCAACTGTGTAACCGCCAAACCGCAGGGATACCTTCCTTTTTCACCACCATAAGAAGAAAAAAAAAAAGTCAATGCCCTGCTGGATAATAGACATATTATTGACCAGATTTTATTTAGATTTGGCCAATATTAATTTTCTTTACACAACCCATAACATTAATAAATATTTCTGAATTATACACACACACGCACACACACACATTGTATATACATTTTTAAAACAATTATGACCAGAAATGTACTTGGCAGGATATTTTACAGTTAAAAAATAAACCTACTCTTTCTGGTGAACAAAATATAGAATGGTGACCTTTTCAAAACATATCTTTGGCATTTCTGTGCTCCAGTTTCTTGTCATTTGTTAGCTCATATCTAAGCGGATACCAATATATGTGTATATTTATGCAATGATACTGTGTTTCAAACGAATTACATTTAGGTTATGATGGGCCTGTTAACCCACTGAGCTCCATGGAGTGAGGTCATGTTAAACAGAGTTTAAATTTGAGAAAGAGATTTGTGGTATTGGATGATTAATCAGTATCGGATACCAATATACCATAAAGTGGGATATCAGCATTCGTAGATGAATGTATACAATTTATATTCGAGGAAACCCACACCTTTGTGCAGTTCAACAAAATGTAATACGCTATAGTTAGAAGTTAATGAGCACAAAAAATTCTGTGTGTGTGTCTGTGTAATTGCGTGTGTATATGAATGTAGGTATGCTAGGGTATATCCCATGTCTACAAACCAACACAAAAGATAAAAGCAGGTGTTAGTGGCTCTGACAGTTACAGCTGTACAGTGTACGTATCTGTCTATGTGTTGTACACAGCAGACCTGGCCAGCTGTTACTTTCACATCAGTCACAGTCAAAATCAAGTGCAACATGTCTCAATGTGGCCACTCCGGATCTACGCACTGGTTAGACCGCGTGTTTGTGTGAGTGCCAGGTTTTAAATACATGAATCATCTTTGCTTTGTCCACATAAAAGAAAATTCTCTTAAGTTCTTGAATGAAAATTGTACAACATCTGAAAGGTGAAACAACTGCCTTCAGGGATCGACCTGAAGGTAGAAGTAAACACGGGTAGTACAGGTAGCAGTTGGGGATATTGCAGTGTGTGATGTGCATGAGAAAGTGGGAGAGGACAAAGAGGCCTGGGGCAGGTGGCGAATGTTTTCTCTGCCACTGGACCAGTCAGGGTGACAAGCCGAAGTCCACACATGCCTGTCGTTCCGTCTTGTGGGAATGACAGGTATAGTTAGGTGTCGTCTGCGTAGCAGTGATATGAGAAGCCATGCGAGCGTATAATTTGACTCAAGGAGGTTGTGTATAGTGCAAAGATAGGAGCCCACAGTACTGATCCTTCTGGGGAGAGGATGGGATAAGGATGTTTGTCCTTGCCGAGGCACACTGACGAAATACCCAGTGAGATAGGAGTCAAACCAAGAAAGCGCTTTGCTCAAGATGCCCATGTCAGAGAGTACAGATAGCTGGATGCAGTGGTTCACCGTGAAAAAACCTGCTGATAGGCCCAGCAGGATAAAAACCGAGGACTGACCTGCAGCTGTAGCTGCCCTTGCGGCTTCTGCTAGACTTATTTAAATCAAGGAGGGCATTCTGTGAGAGAAATTCTGATACCTGCTTGAAAACCACACTTCCTATACACTTGGGTAATGAAAGCGGTTGATAGTTCTTACCTTGACCAGTGTCAAGTAAAGGCTTTTTGAGCAGAGTTGTTACCTGTGCCTGTTTCAAAGCAGTGGGAAGTGTTGCCAAAGACAGTGAAGCATTAATCATGTGCAATTGCTGGTACAATGGTGGGAGATACGGTTTGCAGCAGATTTGTGAGAAAGGGGTCCAGCGCACATGTGGTTGGACGACTATAGTCAGCAGTTTTGACATGTTTTCAGCGAGAAGGGTGAGTGACAGAAGTGATGCACCCTTTACCTGGGGAGACTGAGCAGGGCGTGAGAGCAGAGGATTGGTATATATCTTTGCCTTTCAGATGCATTACCCTCGGAGGGTGATGTGCCCTTAACTGGGTGAGACTGAGACAGAGATTCAGAGAATTGGCTACTGATGGCTGCCACTTTTTCAGTACAGAAGGAGGCAAAGATATCAGCTAAGCAGTTTGTGTATATTGGGTGTCATGGAGGATTGAATCATGTTTTGAAGGTGGAAAATTGTTTCAGAATGTCTTTGCTACTGCTTGTCTTATTATTGTAAAAAGCTATTTTGGCAGCACTGATGCTGGATGAGAAGAAAAGATAGGAATGACTGATAACCTTTGAGATCAGTGGGGTCACTGGTTTTACACTGTTTTCTCTGCACAGCTCTGAGATCAGTATGCAGCTATAAGGATGGTGTCAGTCAGCCATTGGTGAGGCAGGTTAGAGCGAGCCAGTTTGGTGGATAGAGGACACAGGCTATCCAGACACAAGGTTAGTGTAGAGCAGGGAGACTCTTGCATTAATGACCTCTAGTGTGGAAATGTGCTAAGAGGAGGTGGGGTGTAGGTGAGCAATGAGGAAAAATGGGTGGGAGAAAGCTACGGAGCTTGTGACGGACAAACTAGAAATGGTGGAATAGACGGCCGCTCGGAGAGGCAAACAGTGGAGCGAATTAAATAGCAGTCAGAGAGGTGCAGAGGTGTGACTGGTAGGCAGTTTTTAGCACAATTGTTCGTGAGAGTGCGATCGTGTTCTTTACTGTCTTTACTTTGTGAGTCGGAGGGCTACAAACCAGTTTTAGGTCAAATGAGTATGTTGGGGACAGGAAGTCTGCAGAGCTCACATTGTTTAAGCCATGTTCAGGAATGGAATACAGTGGTGAGCCGAGATCATCCACAAAATCACTGATTTCTCCCGCTGGATGGTAAATGGCAACCACAGAAACTTTTACCGAAGCGGTCACCATAACTGCGTGGTTATTTGGAGGAGACGGTTCAGTGAATTTGTATTTGTTGAAAATTAAGTGACCAGTTCTGCCTCCTCAGCCGGACAGACGGGAAGAATGGGAGAATGTGTAGTTATTGGAGAGCACAGGTGGGATAGCAGTGATCTGATTTGATCCTAGTCTCAGTTAGTGCCAGAAGCTCAAGGAATATCTGGTTAGCATAGGCAGAAATGAGATTAGCTTTGTTAATTGCAGATTGGCAGTTGCATAGCCCAACAGATAAGGAGGCACATGTGGGTGAGGGTTGTTGCAAAGGCTGGAGGTTATACAGATTTCGTCTTTTGGCAAAGTGATACTTTTTGCATTTACCCGAGATAGCAAGACTGGAGTGAATGCACATAGTTGCAGTGGTAAGTATGGACAGAGTTTACTTTTTCTTGCTCAGGGCAAATAGCACGTTCAGAGGTAGACTCACTGCTTTTACCCCAGTAGGTTTTCACACGAGGGCTCTATACATCTTTGTCTCTGTTTGCCTCCCCTCTTTCATTTATCCCAAACATGAATGGAAACCCTTAAACCTGATTTTCCATCCAGCTACCAGGACCAAGTTTTGTCAAAAAAGACGCATTAAAAAAAGAATATTTTTAAAAGTTGCAGCAGTAGTCAGTCTTATTGGTGTTACAAGGTGTTACAGGGTGTTCAGGCTCACACTGATTAAATAAGTTGCCTATCTGCCTTTTTCTGGTTGAGGAAATGGAAAAAAGTGATGTATAATATGGGAGTCTCAATAAAGGTTTAAAGTCTAATTTGAAATTGACACCCCTGAGAAGGTCACACCATCTGAAAAATGAGGGCTTGTACTATAAAAAAAAAAAAAAGACTGAAATGAAGAACAGAAAGACAAAGCCAATGCCCAGAGGAAGCTGAATTAAATGGCAATGGAATTGTTTTCTAAAGGTAAAGAGGAGATGGGAGTGAGGAGGAAGAGGGAGTCAAAAGATGAAGTAGAAGCATGAGATAAGAGAAGAACATAGAGGCTGAAACAAAGGGGATACGATCACAGATTATCTAGAAGGTCAAGCTGACCAAGACAAAACTTCTTTCACACACTCATTTCATCTCCTCTTGTTTAGTACTTTTTCATCACTTTCCCACATCCTCTGTTCCCTTGTTTCCCTCTTTTGATTCGTTTATCTTATCCCTTCTGCTGTCTGATGCCATACATTCCTTTGCCTTCACTTCTCCTTTTTCCCCTTTTACTAACACTGACTCAGTGTATTTATACATTTTTGTCTCACTGCTTGATTCCCTCTTTTATTAATCCCAAACATGAATGGAAACCCTCAAACCTGATTTTCCACCCAGCTGTCATGACCATGTTTAGTAAAAGAAGGTGGATAAATATTAGAGTTGCTGCAGTTGTCAGTCTTACTGGTGTTACACAGTGATACACGGTGTTCTGGCACACACTGATTGCATAAGTTGCCTAGTGACCTTTTTGCATATTTTTATAGACATAAAACCCATTTGGCTAATTTCTGTGTATCAGCGGCAGAGTCACATTCAATACTACTTATCAATACTTAGACAAAGAAATTATAAACTGAAAATGTCTGCTCCATACAGCAGCAGAGCACAATCACATCACAGAGTAACACAGTCTTATCACATGATTAGAGGAGAGTCGACCAACAAGACAACGGCAGATGATTTGGTGCAAAGTGAAAAGAAAAAGCCCGTATTTGGCAATATTTCGGTATATTAAACCCAATGCCAAAAGGAAACTTGACAACATCATTAATGATGCAAAGTTTGTCTGATGGCAGCATCTGGAGGTAACAATTCTAATCTACAGATATTAAGCCAGCACGTGTCTTTTCTTTTGAAATGGGGGGAAAATTTCCACACCATGGCAACTGGGAAAAAATTAATTTCAATGTGCATTACATTACCTGGATTGAAATGATACATGGTGTAGTAGTATTTAGTCCTGAACACACACACAAAAAAATCAACTATCAAATCTGAGTGCCAAAAGCTGAGCCCGACGTTTCAGTTTTTAATTATTTCTCCCACACAAATTAAAATTTGAGTCTCTAACAAAAAGTTACAGCCCCACTGGGTACATCATCATCATAGTTACCTAGCAACATTATATTTGGTTAAAGAAAAATTACATTGAGCATAGATGAGATAGAAATAGTTGTTGCAAGTCATTTTATATTAAAATGACATTAAAAAACAAAATGAATGGTCAAAATTAAAAACACTTTGGCAAACAGTAAATTCTTCTGCTATCGCCATTACACTGCATTACATTATACAATACTTTGCCTCCCTGTAGCCGCTCTAAACCCCCTCACAAGTCATCAGCCACAGAAAATACTGTATGTGTGTGTGTGTGTGTGTGTGTGTGTGTGTGTGTGTGTGTGTGTGTGTGTGTGTGTGTGTGTGTGTGTGTGTGTGTGTCTGTCTCTGGTGTTATGCCTGGACAGTGTTTTACAGTTATGGATCTGGGATCTGGGTTATGGGCAGAAAAGCTGTGACTGTTCTGTTTGTAAGTGTGAAGTTACAGCCAATGGTAACGTCATAGACCTTTTTGTCATGTTTTTCTTTTTCCGGTTTGGGTTGGATGTGTTCAAAATAAAAAAAACCCAGGCTAAAAATATTTGTTCATGACTACAGTGGGGTCCATGATAATGCATCAGTGAAATAAACATTAATGTATTTCTTCACATACAGTAAATCTGCTGCTAGTGTGTGTATTGTGGACAGGGAGTGATATCCCCCCAGAGGCCTCACAGTAACAGTAACTCGACACGCAGAGTTTCACAACAACAACTCAGACTGTGACCCCTTTTCTCTGGGTTTCCTTCCCACTGTTCCCACTGCGGTGATTTATGACGCCTCCACATAAAAAAAAACAGGCAAAAACACACAGGATCCAGTATGCTAACTTGACGTTAACTTAGCTCTACCAGTCAGGGAACTATACTCATCAAAATCTTTATTGTGATATTGCTCCAAAACTCACACTATTGAGATCCTTGCTTTTTATTGTTATTAGTGGGGTAGCAGACAGCAATGACATTGAGATCCTCCCGCTTTATTGTATGATTGAAGCAAGCAGTTAAATCTTTATTATTCTTCCTTTTTCTTCCGTACATTTTTGGCGCACCACTAGTTTTACCAGCTTGATGCTAGGAAAACTGTTAAGCATGTTTAGCAGTTAGCTGCAGAGACTTTTGGTGCAGATATCTGTAAAAGTTGATTTTATACGAATTGTTTTATAATTTTTTTTCCCTGAATGGTTTTCTATGGGGAATAAGCAAAATATGATGAAACATGAGGAATATAATAGACACTTTAAAGGCTAGAACACTGAAACTTTGTGAATACCTTCCCGGTACGTCAGTGCTTCACGTGCTCAAAAATGGTTGCAATAGCAATATCCACAATGTAAAAACTTTCTGCACATTTCATGTACATTAAATGATATTATATCAGGGCCGTCTCAAGCCAAGCCTGTGCCTGACAAAAGTGGGTTTTTCCAACTCATCATAACAATGAATTATTTTCCACCAAATAAATAATTTAGTTCATATAAACCTAACATTGACACACACACCTCATTATGGAAAACAGTGATGACAGCCTAAACTATCACGCTTGTAAGTAACTGGAAACCATACTTTGATTTTTACTCTACATAGATCATAAACCCTTGATTATAAAAACGACTCATTGAGATCAGTTGAGAAATGTAAGCATTAGTGCTTTTCATCCAGAAAAAACATGTTTACAGGCCAGTCTTGCCCTGTCCAATATGGCGACAATGTTGAAAAGCAGCCATCACTGCATTTACACAAATGTTTCTATGCTTTTGACTCCCTATCCTGCATCTTACACCTAAGCTCCACCAATCTTGGTACATACCGTGTTTGGATGACCCCAGAATACTGCCCACATGTTTGATTTGAGATATCATATATCGTTTAATATTGGCTGATAAACATTTGTGGGCGTGGTCAAATCAATTCAACCTGCAATAAATAACAACCTGCTATAAGTCTTGAATGTTTCATCCAACTGCAACCATATTTGGCTTTTTTTGTACAGACCTGAAAAACAAATAAGTCTGAAAAAAATACAATTTTCATGCAAAAAAAAAAAAAAACAAAAACAAACAATAATTGCTTAACAGAAATAGTTACTACTCCTGCAACACGCGCTACATGCTTGTGGCTTGAAACGTGGTTTCAAAGCTAAAATGTTCAGGAGCTAGGTACTATGACTTTTGGAGCTGATATCTGTAACAGCTAATTTTATATATAATCGTTTTTTATGGGGAATTAGCAAAACCTGATGACACTTAATGAATCATGAATATCTCTAAAAGTATAAAGGCTACAAGACTGAAGATTGCTGGACAGCCTCCCCAACACTTCAGTGCTTCGTCGACATAAAAATGGTAGCGATAGCAACAACATGTGGTGAGAATTTAGCCTAGAAATTATTGCAAAATGTTGTATGTCTTAAACAGCCAGTCAAGTTGCAGGAAACATGGTCACAATCTCTCTCCTTCCTGAGGAGTGTTGTACAGTGTTGAAATGACCAGAAGTGTTAACATTATGACATCACGGTGAAGTTGATCTTCGACCTTTTGGATCTAATTAGTACATCAAACAAGTGGTCCAAGTCTGAAGAAATTCTCATCATGTTCAAGAGAATGGGAAGGACTAGGCCGCCGCCGGCACGGAGGCGTAAAAGCATTCTGCAAAATTCTGCAGGGGCCGATAAATTAGCAAGCGTTTCTACACACATCCCATTTACATGCACTTCAGAAAAGATTTCAAACGGAGTTTATATAACAGTGCATATACATAAGACCTCACGGCTGGGTACTTAAACTTTTCATTATTAATGAATGCTGATACAATACCAAGGCTTATACAAAATCCAATAAATGATGCTATGTTTTGAGGCCTGTAGTTATGTTTTCTACAAACCCCTTTATTTATTTAACAAAAGTAAACAACCTCCGAAATGTTAAATATTAACACAAAAGGTCATAAAAATCTTCTAAATGTAATAGGCTAAAAGTTAATGCTGCACGAATAAATATTTTATAATTAATTCACGACAGGTCAAATGTGTAATGTGAAAGGAGTCACTCTTAGTGATAAACCAACAGAACATTATCACACAACTCTGCAGTTCCACTCAATAGTATTGAGTTTGTAAAATCCTCTTTAACCGTGTTGTTTTGGTTTTACAGCCGGCAACTTCATTGTTTAATTCAGTCTCATCTCTCTGCTATGTACACACTTACGTCAGTACAAAAAAAAAAAAAAACATATTGAGGACGTGAGGATAAACACCTGGCCTAGCATTAACAGCAGTGCAGCAATGTGAAAAGAAATCCCGGAGGTGCATCTTTGTATTCTAAATTATTCAATCCAAAGTTGCACCAAGACTGACACTCACAATAAAACTGAGAATATCAGCTCCTAGAATTCAGGTTTGTCACATGTAGACAGCTGACCTTTCTCACTTTCACTTTTTTTTGTTCACTCTCTGGAAAACCTGTGTGCTCTTTAACTACAGCACTGCAGTATGGGCCAAAAAAACCTTAAGGAACTGTAAGCCTTAACCTTAAGGAAGCATCTCAAAACACATGAACATGTAAGTGCAGATTTTACAGTAACCAGATCACTGCCGTGCATGGAAACTTCTAAACCTTCTGTTATAACCTGCTTTGTCCCTATAACCTGGGTTGCTGTGCATGGTAACATAGTCAGGGATAATGTTTGGTTCCCCTTTTCTTGTCTTCACAATTCACCTCCTCCTCTTCGTCTCTAGGGAATCCACCATCTACACCCTACCCCCTTCTACCATGACCCTAAAGCCACAGGGTGTTTGTGGGGGTCTGGGAATGTTACTCCTTCAGCAGGAGCAGCTGAAACGAGAGGAAGAACATGCTGCAGGAGCATGGACAAAGATGCCCTCAAACTCTGAAAAATGCCCCTCAAAAGAAACCCATGACAAATATGTCTTTAAAGTAAAACAAAATATGTATCTCCCATTTTACCAGCACCTCAACAATTGCATTTACCTAAGCATATTTTTATTGCAAAGGTCACACCCTTGTCTTGGTAAAGACAGAGTTGTTTACATTTAGTTAGTTTGAATAGGGTTAGGAATTTGCTGACAGTGTGGGATTCATTTTTCCAACCTCAAAGCTAGTTCATGTGATTTTTTAATCTTCCATAATTAATAACTGGTTTAAGCGTAACTCTCCTGCCATTGTGTTATGAAAACAGAAGCATATTTGGAGTGTATTGAGTCAGCAAAACATTCATAAGGGACAAGATATATTATAATATACATTTGGGGTTGGAAGTTTTATATATCCCATCTAACCTGGAACACCTCTCTCCTGAGTAATTGTAAGTGAGAGTGAAGCTAAAGCTGTAGGACTGTAGACAGGAAGTTAATCTACTGCCTGTCGTTTCTCACATTCAGGAGGAGCAATGTGGATTGTGGCCTTGCTGTGGAACAGCGGACAAGCTCTTCTTTTCTTGCAGGGTCAAGGGAGTTTGACCAACCAGTCTACATGTGTTTTGTGGACTTGGAGAAGGTTTACAACCGTGTGCCCCAGGGACATCCTTTGGGTGTACTGTGGAAGTATGGGGTACCAGGACAATCGCCGTGAGCCATCCGGTCCTCGTTAAACCAAATAACATGGAACAATCTGGACATTATATGGCATGTACCGTAATCACTTGGCTGGGAAGCAGGGTATTCCAGAGGTCCCTCACCCCAGAAATGTTTCTTCCCACTTGGGGGATCCCGAGGTGGTTCCGAGGTGAGAGCTATGTCTGTATTCTCTGTGCAAAGTCAAACACATTTTGCCCAGAACTTGTTGGAAGTTTTATATATCCCATCTAACCTGGAACACCTTGGGACCCCCAAGGAGGAGCTGGAAAACATTGCTGGGGTGAGGGACATCTGGAATACCATGCTACCCAAATGATTAAGGTACATACCATATAATGTCCTGCATGTTTCATGTTATACAGCTCTCTCACTCCCCACATTTCCTGTCTGCCACATCACAGATACATTAAACGCAAAACTGGCACAAGAAAAAAAGTTCATTCACCCTGCTATGTGGATGCTGTCTACATTGTTCCTTGCAAATTCAAAAGGAACTAGGAGAAATTAAGGGTCTGATATGAGATGGGTAAATCCTGGTATTTTGCAGACCCAAAACTGGATCTCAAGTGGAAAAAGGGCTTTCAGTACCCAACTTTATATTTGACTGCTCCCTTTTTTGTCTTTCTTCTCTTCATCTTCCACTTTAGTGAACTTGTAACAACTGTGGCCCCCAAACCTAACAACAACCCCCTCCTGCCACAGAGGTCTGTTCTGCTCCTCTGAACCCTCAGACTTTCACCTCGTGTGTGTGTGTGTGTCTCACGGCAACAATGGAGTAACTCACATCTGTTCAACAAAGTCCAACAATGGTGGAGGGGCAAAAGACAGAGAGTGAGGAAAGGAGAGGGACAGAATACAGACTATCTCACTCCGTCTGCAACCCCCACTCCCTCTCTCTCACACACACACACACACACACACACACACACACACACACACACACACCCCACCCCTCCTCCACAACACACACTCATCCTACAATATGTCAATGCCAAAACTGAAAGACCCTTGGGACTTTTGCCTACTTTCAAAATTAAATACTTGTACAAGAGAGAGGGAAACTAAACACTTCAACAACAGAAAGAGGGAAAGAAAGAGAGAGGGGAGAGACAGAGGACAACTAACATGGACTCTCTGCTCATTAGGCCTTGAATATTCTTTCCACAGAATCAAGGGTCTTCTGTTTCTGTTTTCATGTGAGGAGTGTGCAGCTGCTGTGCGCCTGTGTGAGTGTGTATGTGTGTGTGTGATTCTGAGTGTAGCGCTTGTGCATAAGAGCTAAAGAATGCTGCTAACTCAGTGGTGAAGTGGTCATTTACAGCTGCCCCAGATCATCATGCTGCTGGATCTCAACACAACACTTAGCCACCACACATACTTATACTCTCTCTCTCTCTCTCTCCCTGTCTCTCTGTCTAATTGACAGAATTCACACAAAAGTCTTTACATCAAGTAAATCAACAGATCACCACACAGACATATTGGAAATTTCAGTGCATAACAGAATAATTTGTAGCACCAGTAGATGTTGATCTAAAGTAAAATAGCACCTGATACTGTGATACTGCTTTCTCTTTGCCCTGTATACAGCTAGGTTACATAGAAGCCAATTCCTGCCAGAGGGTCTTTGACCCACTCCACAACAAATAAGGTACATTTTAAAATAAATGTTTATGATCCTATGTAACCTGAATGAATGGTATCAAAAAAGGCAATCATTTCTCGCTCATTGAAAACTATCCAACCACTAAATTATGTTACAGAGAAGAAATTAATTCTCCATAACACCACTGCATTTTTTACCTCACTTAAATCTTACTTTAAGGCTCTATGCTACAATCCAAATGTGAGCATAAAAAGTGTCCCTATCACTATATGTTAAAAAAGGACTAGATCCTGCTATCACTCACACAGTCTACAATTAAAACAACTAAGTTATTATTGTTTTCTGGTGATATTATGGCTTTGTTTACATCAGTGATGACTGCTGTTGTGGCCAATATGTGCAATTATGACATTTTTTCCCCTAGAAATAAAATGTTTCATGCCAGTGTAGCTCAATTTTAATTGGTGAGGACAATTATGGATTGGGTTGTTAACAAGTCAGCCTATACTAATCACTCTGCTGACTTTGTTGACAAAAAACTGTTGCAGTTTATTTTATAATCTGTGCCACTACTTAGAGCTGCACCTACATAGATCTTTGGATCAGCATTGAAACTCAAACTAGGTTTTACCGTTTCATTCTTTCAATCCACATTTTAGCCACAACTCAACACAGTTGTCCCCAAATATAGCTCATTATCACCATAATGTATATTATGTTAATAAGACTCACTGATCACATTTCTATTTAGCTACACTGACCGAGACATGGTGCATTGCAGTCTACATTTGTCCCATTAGGTTAGACCCAGATCTAGACATACAAAGTCTAGAAACTCAAGTAATATTCCAATTTTTAATGAGACATGAAGGTAAAAAAAAGCCATGACCAATAGCAAGCAACACACAAATACCAAAGAAACTAATTGTACAGTGATGCACAACACTTTAAGATGCTACAGTTCAATTGAAAAGCCAGTTGTGGCACTCTCATATATTACAACTTAAGTTTTGAGGCCCCCCACCCTGAATAAAAAGTCCAACCATGACATGTTTACACAGTACATCCTCTCCCTCCACCTGCATCTCTCCCTGCACCTCCCCCTCTCCCAGTCTTACCTGTGTCCTGTCTGAACTGGTGCATGGACTGGAGATCTATGATGTACGGCGAGAGTCGGCTGTCCACCTGGCCGAGGACCACGCTCCCTCCGCGGGGGTCGCTGCTCCGGATGGCCGCCTCTATCTGGTGGGAGACGGCGGGGCTGTAGGGCCGCCACCGGCCGTGTTCGTTCATCCATTCCCACACCACCACGGCAGAGGCCAGGAGCATGTTGTTACCGCTGGCCCTGGAAGGGGAATGAATGATGAAACACCAGGAAAACACTTGGTTGTCTGCTACAAGTACCAAAGCCCCTCCGAGATGAGGGATTTGTTCGCCAAAATATAGCCTGCCGGAAGCAGAGGCCGAACACACAGCAAACAAGGTGGCATTTGCACACAAGAGTCTTTTTTTATTACGCTATCCATTTTAATCTGGCCCTGTCTGACTGTGAGCTTTTAACATGGTGATGAATTAATAAAAGGCGACTGTGCCCGAAAGCTAAAAACAAATCCAGGTTTAGTATCTTACATGGAGCCGCGGCTGAGCTAACGCTGGGAGACAGCGACACATTCTTCAACGAAGATCCGAACTCCTCGCATGGTGAGGGGGAGAAGGAAATCACGGTCTTTGCTCGATGGTCTTTGTTTGAACATTAACACGATGTCAAAAATATCCACTGACTAAACAGACAATAAAGCGGTCTTAGAAACCGACACACGGATAGCTTCTTCGGCGAGTCGTTTTTGTTTCCAGCCGACGGCCTCTTCGCTTTATGGGATTCCTGCCACGGTGGAAGAAATCCCTTCGGTGTAGGGAAAATACCTTTAAACACCAGCTCGTCCGCGGTCACTTCTTGTGGGGCGAGAGAAACATCTACCAGCACATGAATCACGGCAGAGCCAGCCTCGGCAGTGTGTAGATAACAACTAATGTGTGGTTTTTATCCCGTAGTCCGGGGCCTAGTAAACCGAAATGTTGAGAAAGTAGTGGCTTCCAACAGCGCAACCTCGGTAGTAACGACTTTCCAACCCGGGAAAGAGCAGAACAGGTTCAACTGGTCTGGATCCCGGGAAAATTAAACACAATAATGGATGTTTGTTTTACAGACAAATGTAACTAACGAACTGTCATATTTGGTCCACAGGCGATGCCTTTACGTGTTATTACACGTAGGCTATGCATCATATTTATAAGTTTTTACTACAGTGTTAGTATTAATTGTAGTGTTAATATTCTGATGCAGCAGCCTGATGATGGTGACACTGTTTATCTATCTACTTAATCATGTGTAACTCTTTTCACCACTGCACAAAAAGCAGCAGGGTCTGAATACGCACCTGTTAATATGAGTTTCTGGGTCCACTCTCCTAGTCCAAGACTTTTGGTACAAAATCCAGGACCGCCACAGACCTCTTAATGGGTTAAATCTACCTTTTCGGCTCCACCATGGCTCTTCTTTCTCCCCCTCTATCCTCGGTGGTCGCACATGCGGTCGCACATCTTTCTCTTTATAATAAAAGGCAAAATCCACTCAGAGAGGAATCTTTTTCCTCTAAGAGGTTATGGGTAAGAAAGTGGTATGTCCATGATGAGTTGAAGTAAACTCCACGTTTATCATTATGCTATCCTTTCGCGTCCATCTTTATCATGCAGTGGGGCAACCTCGTATGTGGCTTCAGGGGACTGAACAGTCCCCCGACTCTTTTCCCCTCACCACGCCCAGAACCCCCCCCCCCCCCCCCCCCCCCCCCCCCCCCCCCCCCCCGGTAATCAAGGGCCGACAATCAATATACAAAGAGGGGCTCCCAAGACATTTCATGCCAGGCTCCCCCATGTTGATAAAGCACCGTTGACTTCTACTTTTAAGACTTTATGTGACCTACTTTTATTAGATTTTGACATTTTTTTCTCTGAATTGTAATAGAACAGCCATCATTTAATTGAAATGCTATTAATACCAGGCTGAAATTATGGTACGTATGTTACAGAAGCATCAAACTTAATTTCTCCTTAAGCAACTTTAAATTTCACTAACAGCAGCCTCTTTATTGAGAGTAATGTGGAGCGTGGAGACACGCACTGCTTTTGAAGGTGGTTACATTCTCCCACCTGGTGGATAAATGGGGAATCTCACCTCGATTTATTGAGGCAGGTTACATTCGAGAAATCATGAATGTTCAATGCAGATCAAGTATTTTTTGAGGGCGGGTATACAATATCATGGCTTGAATTAATGTTACCAGGCGTATCTGTAACTTTAATACCATATCAGGTATAACTTCAATAGAGGCTCCTATTCTTACTGTCTTTAACCGGGTTGCCTATATAGGCTACTTCTTTATGACAGTGAAGGTTGGGTGCGATTTCCAGCGTCTACCACGCAACAGAGATTGAGTTTTACCGTCATAATATGTAGAGAAAATTAATATTAGTACTAGCGGCATGCCATCAATGGAAACATCTAGTTAAGAGCATGAGATCGTGACGTATGCGCATCACCGGCTCCATAGCTCAGGGGTTAGAGCACTGGTCTTGTAAACCAGGGGTCGCGAGTTCAAATCTCGCTGGGGCCTAATGTCATTTTCGTTTTATCTTGAACATGATATTGCTTTCACTTCATACATACACTCAGTTGCTAATTTATTAGGCATGCTTTGCTAAATAAGTCTAATAATACTTCAATATAACAATAAATTATATTATTATTTTATCTCAACTATAGTCTTCTGCTCCTGGCTGATGGTCACTCCACTTCTGAATTTTTATCAGTGGCCTTGTATGCTTAGAGTAGGCTAAGACATACTGCTATGATTTGAAAAATGATCCAGTGTCAGATTTGTGGCAGTAACAGACAGGTGTAATGAACTGATACTCCTGTGTATGTAAACCAGAGTGGAACGTGGTGGTGGGAGTATTCAACACTGAGGATGTTTTGCCAGTCTGGAGTTGGCTTTGACATTGGATTACTTAAGAAATACACAGAAAAAGTAGCTAATACTATTTGTGCATGACGTCTATGTATTAATAAGTCCAGCAAGTTAGGTGAAACATTTTGTCTAAGAAGTACTAAGTCCAGTAGTATGGATTTTTTGAACTTCTTCTGAAAGAAATGGTTTTTATCCTACATCTATATATATATAGATGGATGTATATATATATATATATAGCTGTGCTTAGCTACATGTTATGTTTTGAACATGTGACCTTTGTACAAAGGAACATGTGTCACCAGTAGAACGCTGCATGAGAACAGACCATTAGAACTAGAACCGCTGCTGTTGTGCTTCCTGTGACGTCACAATGGAACAACTGCAGATCTGAAGGTGAACACGCTCCTCACCTCATTCCCACCTGAACCACTGGAGAGGTAAGACCACTCCAGCTGTTTCTGCTTTAACTTTTCTTCTTCTGTTTATTAGAACCTTAATGTGTTGGACAGTTAGTTAGTTACATTGCAAACAACACTGCAGTGAGACGTGCTGTAATCTGAAGATGTAAAAGGAAAGGCACAATGTAATTTCCACTTGTAAACTTTGCATGTGTGCAAACTTTACTGAATTTGTAGTAATTACACATTGACTGAATGGTTTAAAGTCCTTTCAATTGTGACATTGCACAATTTCAATCAGTCATGTTACAGAAAAAGCTTCTCTTTAATTAATTGTAAGAAACAATTCACACAGTCACACAGTGTCATAGAAGCATGCGATACCTCCTATAGGCTACATATACAGTCACTTTAAAGTCTGTATATTATAATTCTTGTTCTGCATTTTGTCTTGAATAAGTAAATTAATTAATTTACTTAATAATTCATTACTAACAAAAAACACTTGGAAATGTGGGTTTACTCAGTATGTGTGGTTTTAATACTGAGGCTCAGTAATGCTGTAGTTACCAGTGAGATTAACCTTTACATTAAAACAATTACAGTATGATAAGATAAAGGTAAACTGCATTGTTAAAGAACAAACAAATGTCTCCCTGTGCCATGTTAAAGATGTGTGAGTTTTCCCTCCAAACTGCGCTGATGATTTCATTTAAATATTGTTTAAGGCTCTGAGAGGTGAAAGCAAACATTAGAGAAAAGTCCATAATATCCATTAGAGAGCTGCAGGGATGAAGTATCCAGACGCTATCGCCCTGGTTCCCTCCACAAAAAAGCCTATGGGATTTTTACATGGGCTGTTAGATCATTGCAGAAATAAACTGAGTTTGTGATACTGACACATTTTGTTCAGACGGATAATCTGATTTTTGAAGCCAGAACTAAAAAGCTAATGTTAGGCTATAAAGCAACTACACCACGGTCACATGACTTCACCATCACTACCACTAAACTTCCACTTGTAGTTCAATTTAGCTCTGACCTCTTCTACAAAAGCCTTTCCTCTGACACAGTTAGTATAAACACAACGAGGCTGTAAAGGTGGACTGGAGAGTAGATCAGTTTTCATGTTCAATGTGATGATGTTTAACGTCCCTGACAACCTCTGTAGTCTCATTTAGATGCTTGTTAGCAACGAACCTTTGTTCACAGATGTAAAAGCTTAAAGAAATCAGGACTGGAGTATTTATTTATATATTTTATGTTGTAGAATAAAATGTAAAAATGTCTTTTGCTTGTGTTAACCAGAGACCCATACAAAAACCCATAGACTTCTGGACCAGGGAATTGCAGATGCTAACATGCTAACTCATTTCTGGGTTGTAGGACTCATTCCTGCAACTTTTCTTCTTCTTTCTTGTCCTACTAACCATCCTATGACATTTATCTCATAACCCATTTTTACCCTCTTATTTATTTAGTTTCAGCCATCAGGCTGATCCTGATTCAGCTGTCACCGAATCCAGAAAATCAGAAAAGACTGAAAAGACAGAAAAGACTGAAACTGTGAACACAAAGAGCCTGACAAATATTTATTAAAGAGTCTTAAACACACAGTAACTGTGAAATGTCATCAACTGTTTTTTATTCCCGCAGCCTCACCACTTTCATAAAGCCCATGATTTGAACCTCTCTTATGTTAGTTTCAGGTGACACAGTGCAGCAGCAGGAGTTCAATACGTTGAGGCAGCAGTCCATAAGGAGGCAACTGCTTAAGATCAAGAGAGAGAGATCAGGACCAGGCAAGGGTAGAGGAGAGCGAGCGGAAGACCTGCAGGGAGGTAAGCAGCAAGATAACCAGACAGGGGGGGGTTAGCTCTTTTGGTATTACTATCGCCATCAGCATGTGGCGTTGTGTAGCATGTGGCCCCTCAACACATTTTTCTCAGTGTTGGAGAGCTCAGTGTTGACAGTACGATCAGCTGCGTCACATGTTCTCCAGTCACCAGTCTTTATGCAGGGTGACAGGAGCCGGATCCTACACTGAGAAGTTCTGCATGTTGAGCCATAAGCCTCTGTGGTACCATGAGGTAGTGGTGGGTTAACTGTGAGGCATGACAGTGAATCAGCTGAAAAGGGAGGGGGGGGGGGGTCAGCTGAAGGAACCGGGGGAGAATGACGAAGGAGAAAGTGGAGAGGAGGAGGAGGAGACACACAGCTTTAGTTACAGCTGTCTGCTCCTCCTCCTCTCTTCCTCCCTCTCTCGACTTCCTTCTTACTCGTCCTCCCATCGACAGCCCCCCCCCCCCTGCAGCTGATTCACTGTTAGGGCTCACAGTTAACCAGTCCCTCCAGGATTCCACAGGCTTTTTTCAGGCTTTTATTTGGGATTGTTGCGTGCTAAAATATCTGATTGCGTGGCAGCTTTTCTTTGCAATGAAAGTTGCAGTGTTTTTAGGTGTGTTTTTTTTACAATGAAACTGCAGGAGAAAATAAAAACTGCAAAAATTGTTGCTATCTTTTTTTGTACAATTCATTAAAAATGGAAGGCAACTTTTAGCAGTGAGAATAAATCCAGTGCAGTGCAGGTGGTGACCCAGTCTTCACAAATCTTAGAGGGAAAAAGAATATCTTAATCACAGGCAGGGCTGATCTTTATAATAACCTCATGAGTTTATGAATTTATAACCCCCCACCCCACAATCTCTGCTGATGAAACAGTTTCATCATGAGTGAATGATGAATGAAAGGAGGTTTTATGTGTTTTCATCTTTACTAAATAACAATCTAATTCACTGAGCAGCTCAGAGGCTACTGGCATCTTTTAAGGTGGAATGTTTTTTCTTGAGTGTTGCTTGATGCGTGATTGATGTTTGGAAATGTGGAAATCAATCAATACACCTTAACCTCCTAAGACCCGAGCTCTATTCTTTGCTATATAGGCTGATTGGGACTTGAGAAAAATGATGTCCACATATGAGGACATTAGTTTTAAATTTCGATTACTGAGTGGCAGTATAATATCCTCATATGTGGTCACCAGGCCCTTGTTGAGAAAAAGTTCGTAATGTGGTCTAGAGAACCCAAAATGTGAGGTCCACATATGTGGACGCCAGGTCCTAGGAGGTTAAATGTCAATTTGACAACTTTGACAATATTTGTTTTTATCAGCTCTCTACATGACAGACTCTTGATGATCAGATCTTCAACTGCTTAAAATGTACATAAATATCAACCGGATTATGTGAACTGTAGATATTTTATTTTTTTATTTGGTTCAATTCGCGGGAAATTATGATGAGTTATAATCAAATTTGCTGGTACTGGTTAACCTACCAGTACCTCCTGGTACCACAGAGGATCACATTAACTTTGTGGCTCAACATGCAGAACGGGTCAGCAGAGGATCCTGCTCTGGTGACTGGAGTACATGTGCCACAGCTTATAGCAAGAGCTCTCCAACGTTGGGAAACAGGGTTAGGGTTAGGGATAGGGCCATTGGGGGGCTCCTGCATTGTCATTTCACATGCTGCACGATATCAAACTCCGGGGGGAGTTTTTATCCATCAGTGAGTCTGAGCTTTTGTTGCAGGGATTTTTCAAAGTGGTTACTAAGGTCTTTTTTTATTTCCCTGTAATCCGAGTCAACGCTGCTGTGAGCAGGCCCAGTGCACAAGGTCACTGTCACAGTGTTTTTGTACAGTGTGGAATAAAGAACAGGCAGGCAGGTATGGAAGACTGGTTTGCCTATGATGGGTAAGATCCCCCCCTGCAGAACCTGGGGACAACCTTAGGCAGGCATAGCCACGACTACCTGGCCTATGCCTCATGTTTTTGCACAAGACTTGATTTTACAGCCGACTGAACTACACTGCTCATAAAAATTAAGGGAAAATCTTGTGTTATGTACATTGTAAAATTTGTTGAGAACAAAATGACTTAACAACAGTCAATGGAAATTCATCAACTCATTGAGGGCTAGATTCAGAATGACACCGAAAATCAAAGTAAAAAATTGAAATCACAGGCTGATCCAAATTGCATGAATTTCATCACAGCAACTCATAATGTGACTCAGTAGTGTGTATGGCCCCCACGTGCCTGTATGTTCTCCTGTCAACGTCTGGACATGCTGCTGATGAGTTGGTGGATGGTGTCCTGGAGGATCTCCTCCCAGACTTGGATCAGGGCATCAGTGAGCTCCTTGGCGGCGTCAGATGGACTGATACATAATGTGCTATAGATGCTCAGTTGGATTTAGGTCAGGGGAACATGAAGGCCAGTCAATGGCATCAATGCCTTCGTCATCCAGGAACTGCCTACACACTCTTGCAAAATGAGGCCGGGCATTGTCTTGCAGCAGAAGGAAGCCAGGGCCACTGCACCAGCGTCAGGTCTGATAATCACTCTGAGGATTTCATCACGGTACCTAACAGCAGTCAGGGTACTGCTGGCTGGGACATTGAGGTCTGTGAGACCCTCCAAGGATATGCCTCCCCAGACCATCACTGACCCATCGCCAAACCGGTCATGTTGTATGATGTTACAGGCAGCATAACATCACCATGGTGTTTCCAGACTCTTTCACGCCTGTCACATGTGCTCAGTGTGAACCTGCTCTCATCTGAGAAGAGAACAGGGCGCCAGTGGTGGACCTGCCAATTCTGGTGTTGTCTGGCGATGCCAGTCGAGCTGCAGGGTGCTGGGCTGTGAGCACAGGTCCCATTAGAGGACGTGGGGCCCTCATGCCCCCCTCATAGAGTCTGTTTCTGACAGTTTGGTCAGAAACATGTACACCAGTAGCCTGCTGGAGGTCATGTTGTAGGGCTCCGGCAGTGCTCCTCCTGTTCCTCCTCACACAAAGGAGCAGGTAGTGGTCCTGATGCTGGGTTGATGCCCTTCTTCGGCCCTGTCCAGCTCTCCTATTGTAACGGCCGGTCTCCTGGTATCTCCTCCATGCTCTTGAGACTGTGCTGGGAGACACAGCAAACCTTCTTGCGACCGCAGGTATGGATGTGCCATCCTGGAGGAGCTGGACTACCTGTGCAACCTGACAGGCTGCAGGTACCGCCTCATGCTTCCAGTAGTGACAAGGACACTAGCAAAACACAGAACTAGAGAAGAATCAGTCAGGAAGGATCAGGAGAGAGCAACTGTCTGTGGACACCACATGTAGAACCATTCCCTTTTTGGAGGTTGTCTTGCTTTTGCCTCCATTGCACCTGTTATCACTTTCATCTGCACCAAAGCAGCTGAAACTGATTCACAATCACTTGTGCTTCCTGAATGGTCAGATTGATATCACTGAAGTTTAACTGAGTTGGTGTTATACTGTGATCATTAAGTTAAGATTAATTTTTTTAAACAGTGTAGTATGGATGAAATCCTACACAGCTGAATGATGCAGAAGGGTGTTGTGTGTGCGCTGCTTATTGATACCTGGCACCAGGAGAGACACCCTCTCACTGCCCTCTGGTACACCCTCCTCAGGTTCTGCTGCCCCTGACAGAAACTATTGGCAGCATTTGACCAACAAGTTACACCAAAATAGATTTTTAGTGAGTAAGTATGAAAATTTCAGAAACTGGTCATGGAAACATTCCAAAAACATCAACTTGGTCAAGGTTAATGGTTAAGGTATAAGGTTAAGGTAAGTGGTTAAGGTTAGTGAAAGGTCAGGAAGAAGAAAACACGATCCCTGTGGTATTAAAGTCAGTTGCTATGCACACCTGAACACCATCACATCCCAACTTCCTCCATAGGGGATTTGTGGTGATGATCTTTTAAACATGAACACACTACAAATAGTGAGCTGTGTTGTAAATTCATCTCATTCAAAAAACTTGTAAATGCTATTCTGTGGACGATGCAGAAATCACCCTTCAGTTTGTTTCTTGGATGTTTCTAATCCTAACCCTAACATACGAACGATGAAGGACAACACCTCATCACAAGAGGTCACGGAGAGTTTATCAGTCTTAACCTCTGCTTCTGCACCACAGAGAGCATATTTAATGAATTCAGTTTATCACAGAACATTTCAGTAAACTCTTTATTCTTGTCATTTTAATAAGATTTTCCTCTTATTTTGAAATAGAGTGGAAAAAGTGTAAAGTTTATTGGGAAAACTGTATTTTTTTAACAGTGTGGCAGCGTTTTACTATTTTAAATAGGCCAACTGTTTGCAGTATTTAGTTATGTTTCCAATAGATTTTATGAGCACTTTATTCTTGAGTCATAATACAAATACTAGTTCTAATTACAAAATAATACAAACTTATTGCGAGAGTCCATCAGTGTAGTCTTCATTTATTTACAAAAATGGCTTAATTATTGGCTGCGGTCTGTCATATAATATTAATTTGATTGATAACAAGATACTGAAACAATATGGACATAATCCGCTATGGCAGTGTTACTGGAATCAGTTTTTTTTTGTGAATAAAGGAGTTGTGATATAATGACTTTGTATATGGTGTGGTCAGTTAAAGTTGACTTGCCACCGTAGGAACAGAGGTTACTTTACTCACTTCTGCATCATAGGTGTGCTTCAGTATTTAAACAAAAATAGGAAGGTATTTTTGGTGCAAAACAACGGAGCACCTGTCACAGTGGAATAAGTAGTTGTATAAAATAGTCACATATATGTACCAGTAAATTTAAGTTCTCCCACAAACACAGCAGTTACACCTTCTCAGATTCTTCATTGCAGGTGCAGAAATATTGTTTTAAAAAATCACAAATTAAGAAACTCACAAGCTGCATTTTTGCTACAGTTGCTCCAGTGAATGTGCAACATACATTCACACACCTGTATCACATAATGTGAAGTCATGGATAAAATATGCACATCTGCTAATCAGAATGTGTATTCATGCAATGAGAACTGCACACCTCTACAATATCTTCTCACAAATGCATTTTTTTTTCTTGGATATTTTTGCAGCACAAACACAATAACTACAACTGCTTGAATCTTCTAATCCGAGTCTCAAAAGCAGTTTTTTCACTCATAAATGACAAGTTCTGCACGCTCTCACTTTTGCACAACACATGTCTGTATCTGTGGAGCCAGGGGTGGGCACTGTTCAGAGATTGGAAAACTTTTGGCCAATCAGAGAAGATCATTTAGGCGCCTGTCCCTTGGTGCCTAAGTGCGAGGAAACAAGACTAGGTCAAAACCAAATATATGACAGTAGTTTTGTTCAAGAATCTCAAGCTGATATGTCAGTTCTGTTAGACTGGGTGGGTGGAGATTCACCTGTCAGGGAACCGGGGAGGAGATTGGGTGGGGAAGGTTACAGAAGGACTGGGTGTACTATCAAAATCCCTTGGTTTGAGACCACACTGCCACACCTGTAAGCTGCTGGGAACAAATTTCCTCTTTGAAATCACTTTTTTGTTTATTTCTTTCAAATTATGTTTACCACAATGAATCGTGTATTTGACCTTAAATATTGTAAGTAAGATGAACTGTTTTAATTTAGAACCAGACTAACTGCTGATAACTGCTCTGTGATAAGTCTCTGAACTAGGAGTGACAGTGGAAAGCCACACGGTGGTGCTGCAGGACAGCATTTTATTCACTGTAGCAAAGTATGATGACATTACTGAAAAATGATATCTCTGATTTGATTGAGACTAACCTACTTGAAAAGTCAGTCAAGTCGGATTTGATTATCAATATACCTATATACAAAGATAGTATACATACCCTACATGAGCTATCATTTTAATTTATGAGACATTTTTATAAACAAAGCCTTTATGTTCATTTTAACAAACATACCACACCCTTAAAGCTCAGTATTATCTCTAAATATAATAATAAATTCCAAACCCCATCTGATCTGTTAGTGTAGGTGCCTGACCCAACAGATAGACTACATCTACAGTACATGGAAATTTACCAACTACAGCCACAAATGTGTGATCCCTGCTTTTACTGGATTGTATTCATTTGCTTCCCAGCCAGCTCAAGCAACTGGACGGCAGGAGTGTAAGAGTAGTACCTTCTTGAATTATTTTACATCAGACAGCGTTCAGACAGGACCAAACATATGAAATGTTATATCTAATATCTTACATTTAAGGATTATTTTCTTCTAATTCTAATTCTATTTTAATCCCATTGTCTATCAAGTTAGCATCAGAAATGAAAGGATTACTGTCCTAAACCATGAAAATAGAGTGTTTTTGTTGACTAACCAGAGAAAAGCTTAGCTGTATCACTTATTGGTTAGGACTTCATAACCAGGACAGACGGCCTGAGCCCCCATAGCCACGTGTGTTTGTTTATTTGAAAGTTGCTGGTGAATTGACCAATCACATTTTGATTTATAGCCCTAGGCCTTCCCAAAGGCTCAAGGCCAGAGCTATCATGGCTTTACCTTCTTCTGTCCAGGGGATTGATTAAAAAAAAACTCCCCTTTCCCCACTCCCAACTATGTCCAGTGCCACAACAATTTGTTGTCCAACAGAATAACCGTAAAACTTCAAATGATGGCCAAGTCTTTTATTTTCTTCAGTCAATGAATTCAACCAATCTATATTTGGGAAAGGTGCCTACATGAGACAGACCTTTAATTCACTTCGCACAAAATTCGTGCACAGCAAAGATGGGAAATACTGTTCTTTAAACCAGTATGAATATGACTCATATAAAGATTACCAGGCTATCAAATAACATATTACCAATCATTCATTTGATCTAGCTTTGAGAGACAGCGCATTCTAGGCCAACCCCAGCCCTAGGTTACCATAGTTATTTAAACCTTTAATTTGCATGGAGGAGCAGCATGATACAGTCTGGTTGAGAGTCAGGGAAGAGGTGAAGTGAAATCGGCATGGGCAGATGCCACTTTAAGATGGCGGCATTGGTCTATGGTCCAATCATCAACTGGGTAGCTGGGTTATCCAAAGAGCTTCTGCTTTGGCACACCAGTTAAAGCATGAGGACCAGATAATCAGCAATAATCAGTAAACAGGGGACTCTAATATATCTAATCAAGGCACTCTTTTACTACCAAAAAAATAAACAGCAATAACTACAACAAATATATACTTACTCAAATAATGCATCCGATGTACAGTCAACTTTAAGAAATGTAACTTCAGGCAATATCACATTCAGATATACATGCTGCAGCAAACAAAGGCAGAGACTGAGCAGGGCCTCATCCAGGACTCCTATCAGTTCAGGTCTGATGTACAGCTTTCCCTTAAAGGTGCACTATGCATTCCTGCATGGTTTCAGCGCGATTTTATTTTTGTCTCAAATCATAGGCATCTCCCCTTGATCCGCTAGCTGCCTGCCCCCTGAAAACACTGTGAAAAAGCGTGGTCTATGGAGACAGCACAGGCATCACAAACGGCAAACGGGGGGGGGGGGGGGGGGGGGGGGTGATAGAGTAGCGTGAGTATCTGACAGTAGATAGCTGGACTGCGCCGTGAACTAGGTCTAACGACTCAACGACTCAGCGAAGGCACGGACACGACCAAAGAAAAGACGTTCGGATGAATATATGGCGAGGAGGAGAGAAATGGAGAAGGAACGAACGAAAACCCGCATTTATATTGGGGAATTGATTCAAAGGTCGCCAGAAGGGCTTCCAGTCCGATGCAAACATGGGGGGGGGGGCGAGCTTGCTCTGTTTTGTTTGGTATTTACTTCGAACGTTAACAGAAGTGACATCATGCAGGAATGCATAGTGCACCTTTAATGTCAACCTCTACTGTACGGGCACACCCATCCTCACTAGAAATGAGATGGGTTACCTTTGTAACGGGCCAGAGTCCTGCAACTGTGGGTCCATTACCATAACTACAGCAGACACATCATACCTGTGGTGTCCCTCTGCCATTTCTGGCAGGTTTGAAGGCAGAGGAAGGGAAGCATCCCACTGACCCATGAAGAGCAGATTTGGGGTCAGGATCTGCCAGGTCTGATGACACATATCCAAGTGGTTTTGAGTTGAGAATGCCTTCAATTTCTATCAAAACAGAGTTGAGCACCTCCTCTATAACCGTTTGTGCCCCCAGTGTTACTCATAGTGCTGTTTTAATTGATCTCACCTCCCTCTCCTCCATTCCTGCAAAGTGGGAGGGTGGGAGAGTATGGTGGGTTAAATCTGAACTGGATCTTCCTTTTTCCACACAGTTCCTTTAGTGATGGATTCACAGGAGCAAAGACTTCACTGAGTTTCTTAGCCCCCCTTTAAAGTTTGTCCCACAGTCTGGTAGGAGTTCAAAGGGCTGACCTAGGCATGCTGTGAAATGTCGCAGGGCCATTAGCAAGCTGTCAGTGTCCAGGCTTGTGAGGGCTTCTATGTGAATACAGTGAGTTATGAGGCATTTGAACAGGAGCCCCTATCTTTTATCAGTTTGGCAAAACAGTCCATCCCAGTAGTCCAAACTGGCAGCTGAGTTAAACAGACCGCAAGGGGGCAAGTCAGCCATTTTGGGGATTAACACAAAGAATCCAGTATGAATGTCTTATCTCTGCAAAGACCCTTTCAGTGCCGGGGTGAAGGACACATGTATCATAGTCCTTTATTTTCAGATGGGCTACTGTATGCTTGGCATCAAGGACAATGGGATTCAGGTGGAGTCTGCATCCTACTCTGATAAGGTTTAGCTTATGCCCAAACTGGGGAGAGTGAAAGGAGAAGGAGGTGACTGTGAGCAGGAAGTTCTTTGCTGGACTGAAGGACCTGAAAATCATCTGTAAAACTTTCTGACAGAGCTTGTGAAAGAGGAAGTGCTTCAACCTCAGCTTGGATGAATGATGGGCTTCTCATGGGGGTGGGTTTAGCAGTAATCTGAAGACTTGGGTACTTGGGTTGCGTGGGTTGCCTGGACAAGATTTTGCTGACTGGGATCTGGTAGATCTGAGCGATTCGTTGAGTGTTCGTTGGTCTGTGGGAGGTTACAAAACATGGGTTTTCTGGAATCAGGGCCATTGATCAGAAGGCAAAGCCAGACATTCTGTGCCTCTGTTCCATCTGCAAGGTTTGGTCAGCTCCATTAGTCTCTTGTCTCTTTGAATAAAGTTGGCAGAATTTTGAGTCTTTTCGTCATAATGGAACTGGTTAGGGGAGGTTAGGTCTTGGATCTCTGTGATACGGTTGGCAACAAAGACTTTGTACCTGCATGATTCTGACTGTAGCTAGGTCAGGACAACAGTGGAATCTGACCAGAGCACATAACTGAGCCAGCTGTGCTTCTGTCAGGGCTGCAGACAGCTCAAGGTGAGGGATGGTGAGCTGTTTTTTGGGAGCTACTCGTTATCAAGCCATAGCAGATGAAACACCAGTCCCTCCTTGCTCATCCTCCATCCTCAAGTAGGTTACAAAGCCGTAACCCCTTTCAGATGCTACACAGAAAACACAAAGTTGTTTTTGTGTTACAGAAAAAGTGCTTTGAACTCCATCTCATCTTGATAGCATCTCTCCCAACTTAATAACCAGGTCTTTGACCTCTAGAGGACAATGAAGAGAATGTACACAGTTGCTGAAACATCTTTACTGTGCTGTTGATGGGCTTGTGCATGTCATTGAACACCATGAATTGCATAGCAGAGGCTGCAAGTTGTGCCAAATGGCAGTACTTTCCACTCATATACTGTACGTTTGGAGGATCCTCTCTATTCAAGTCACGACACAGGAATCTTTATAGTTTGTCTCCTGGTAGGAGTCTTATGTAATGAAACAATGACTTAATATCCCCAGTGATTGCCACTTTGTTGTGTCAAAAAACAGTGTTTTTTAACTGGGAAGAGTTAGTCATTTCAGGCTTAGCCTTGGTAGGAGAATGAATAATTCAAAACTATGCAATGTTTTTTCATTGTGTTCTACAAAGTAGGTATTTTGTCAATAGTCAGTTTTTCTACATAACCTGCCTGCACTAACTCATCAATTTCTCAAATGTGGGTTTGGACTAACTCTGGGTTTTTGACTAGATGGCTTTCGGTGTGGCGCATGAAGGGCATAACTGACTTCTTGGGTGCTAGTAGGTTTGTGCCATCGTGGATACGAAAGACAGGTGTTGCATAGTGTTCGGTCCATCAATATTTACTCTGAAAGTTTTGGCCTCCAGCAAGTCCATGGCCTCCTTGTCCTGTTTGATCTTAGTTTTTCATTTTTAAAGGGGACAATATCTATCTGCCATAATTCCTTTACCTGACTGAGTTCTGCATAGAGGTTACCAGCTGAGGTGAAGAGAGCTTGAGTGGCATCTGAATGCTCCTGGAGTATTGTCCAGCCCAGCTTGGTTTGGAGGGCTACTGGTGTCCCTGGTGGACCTGAGCAGACTTTCTTTGTGCGAGTTATAAGGTGAAAGTTATCTGATCCAATCAAAAGAAGAGGCTGTACGTCCTGAGGAGGAAGAGCTGAACCGGGGGATTCAGATATAGGACCTTTGAGCATGTCTCTTTATAATCCATTACATTCTCTGTGCTCAGATCCTTCAGCTCTTAGCATTTAATTATTCAATGATCAGGTGAGTTGCAGTATTGGCATGCTTTGGGTTTGGTCCCTAGCTTTCCAAAAGGCTGAAAGGGAGTTGGTGTTAGTACTATGCAGTATGGTGGTCCACTGTAGGAGCTGACCTCAGCACTGATCTCCTGGTTTGCATGAAGTCGAGAATCAGATGTCTTACTTGAGTTGCGGCAGACTGACACACTGCTTCACCCTGGAGCCATGTAGCAAAATCCACCAGGGTGCAGTGGGTTCCTGGCCGGGTTGAGCGGATGTGATGTTGTACATGCTCCCTCAGTCTGGCCCATAGCCTGTAGCATTGTGAAAAGCGTTAGAATCACCAAATTAAACCTTTGGGAGATTTATTATATGGGTTATTTCTTTTAAGGCTAAATGGTGGCGTTGCCCATATTGTTGGTCTAGAGCATAAGGCTGTCTAACAGGATATGATACTCCTTATACTTATACTTCCTTATTTCATCCATTCTTTTTTTCCCCCTTTTTTCCGTCCCTAATTTCTTTCCTGGCTACTTTGCCTTATCACTTTAGTATATTCATTTTTCCTTTCCTTTCTTCTTTTCTAACATCCTTCCTTGTTTAATTTTCTCTTTACTTACTACTACTGCTTACTTACCTTCTTTATTTCCTTCTCTCTTTCATTGTGTTCTTTCTTGTTGTCCGTGTTTCTTCCTTCTATCTTTCCTTTTTCCGTGCTTACTTGAATTCTTTCATTTCCTTTCTTTTCTTCTGTTCTACTTTTACTGCCCTTAATATTTTTCTTTTTCATTTCCTCCTTTTGCCTTCCTCATTCCATCTGAAATGATTTCTTTCTTTACATGTCTCAATACACAGCGTTTTGCTCAAATGTAAATGGCTACTTGTGCTAGTTGAGTTTGCTGTTGCACCAAATTAATGACATTTTCAGTAGCAGCTTCAATACAAAACTCTCAGCATTGGCTTACATCCTGTACCAAGTGAACTCTAATTAGTCCTGGATGTGTTTCTGGTGTCCCCCATGTTAATCCCCATCCACACACTCACTCTCCCACTGTGTGTGCCTCTATCAGTCAGCCCATTAGTTCTCATCATGTCACACACAGCCTTAATGGTTTTGGGCACACACACACATGCAGACACACACGCACACATGCACGCACGCACGCACGCACGCACGCACGCACGCACGCACGCACGCACGCACACAAACACAGACAGACACACACACACACACACACATACACACACACACACACACACACACACACACACAAATGCACTCACAGCCGGACATAAATAAAAACATAAAACCCAGGGCTACATTATTGACCATGTGTGTGCCTGTGTGTAGCTGTGTGTGACAGTGTTATGGCCATGCATATGTGTGTGTGTTCACCTTTTACCAGGTTTTATGCATGTTCCCAGACCTGGTGATCAAAAACATGCAGCAGTAGACTGGTGGTCTGCTCAGACCCGGGTGGTCTCAGGATTTACAGCAAGCTGGGAGTGTGTGTGTGTGTTCTGGGGGATGTTAGTTACTGATGTTGCTGGATAGCTTGTATCTCTTTACAACAGTCTCATTTCCAGATCAAGTGTGTTAGACGAGTGTCACAGACCCGAGGGTGTTTAAATTTCCTTTCAGGTGAAAGCATGACAATGAGTGAATCAACAGGATGGGTGTTATTTCCATGCAGTGACATAAAGTCCAGCACTGTGAGCCGCTAGCAAGTTGATCACTGCTATGCGTGGCTTTATTTATTTCACTTTATTTATTTCACTTTATTTCATCTGTCCTCTTGATCCACAAACAGGAGCCAAACAGAAATCCTCTGTTGTTCTCAAATCCAGGATAAATGCTTAAGGTGACTGAAGTTTTGCCGTCAGCACCATCAGGCTCTGGGAAAAGTCGGTACTGCCCTTGTGTTTTTCTCTCTCAATTTTTGCATTAAAATTAGTTATAGAACATTACTATATAAAAAGTCATTATATGAGTTAATAGCCTGAAACCCATGAAAACAGGTCAGTTGTCAGGTACTGTGTGATTAACATTAGTAAAACTTTCCACGGGTCTGAAATATCAATTTTAATTTTTTGTTTTACTTTTCTGTAATCAACATGGTCTCATGAGATTAAAAATAAAATAAAGAGAAGAGGAAAAAACATTAAAACAAAGAAATGAAAGGCATTTTGCAAGTGCATTACACTTAGTTACACGATTTAGTCTTTGAATTGTTCAAGAGGTGTGTTTGAAATCATTTAAAGTGACTAATATCCATGCAATTTCACATGAAGAAATAGATGATGGGAGTTGCTGAGCAATCTGTGTATACATGAAGGGTTACAGCAGAATTTATTTAAAGATATTCATCATTAATATTGTGATTAAAAATGTGCTAAATATGCTAAATATGCTTCTCAGGATTGTCTCTGTCAGCCTTTACTAAGGGCTCTGTTCTCTATTGGGGGGGGGGTCATTTATTCATCTTGTGGTTTATAATAAATTAATGTATTACACTTTTTTGTTTAGGAAAAGTAGTGTAAATGAACACAAGACTAAAAAAGCAATTTTGTCTGAACAAAATTATTTGATTAAAAAACAAGGTAGAAATGATTGAACTAGAGCAGATAAGATGTGTTTTCCCCTCAGACAAACTCCTGGGTTTGATTTTGATTGAGGCCAAGGTAGGGAGAAGGCCACCCAGGATTAAGAGGTGTGAGACCTGCCAACATTGCATCTAATGACCAATAAACTGCCAGCGTGACTGACCTGCTCACACTGCAGTAAATCAAAAGAGAATAAAAGAGAGACAGAGGAGGAGAGAAGAGAGTGAAAGGTGGAAATGGATTCATGTCATAACTGTGTTTTCAAAGATTATTTAATTTAATTGAAGCTGTTTTATTTTACAATTAAAACCTGGGTACACGGAGGTGAACATTTCTGTTGTAGTGATATATTTTATTTTATATTGGATTCTTATTTTATCATTCATTTATTTATGTTAACAAAAGGTGTGTGTATCTCTCTCTCTCTCTCTCTCTCTCTTTCTCTCTCTCTCTCTCTCTGTGTGTGTGTGTGGTGCTGATATTTCTCACACTGTGGGGCCCTAAATCTGTTCACATAGTCTCATTATGTTTTAAAGTTAAGTTAAGGTTAGGCAGAGGTGGACAAAGTCCTCAGCTCATCACTGGAGTCACAGTACAGATCCTCCAGATCGATTATCACGCCAATATCATGTCAACACATTGTATTGTTCCACATTTACAAAACCTAATGACTCTAAAGCGGCTGACTGACTGACTGACTGACTGACTGACTGACTGACTGACTGTAGAACCTGTAGAACCTGTAGAACCTGTACTCAGTGATGAAGTCTGGCCGTGGTAAACACAGCAAAGATAAGTAAATGAATCTTTCTTTATTTGTAAACCTTCAAACACAGACCTCAGATCAGATCAGGTCTCTGGTGAAGAATCTTCTGCCTCATCTTTCTCTAACGTCGCCATCGTTAGGACACTGACAGGTTCACACATGACTGACAGTAATTGGTTTTTCTCCTGTGATGAACACAGAAAATTCGTCCCACTGACTAAAAGCTCTGCTTCAAAGTAAGAGTACTTCATAGAAATGTAGTGGAGTTAAAAGTACAATATTTGCCTTTAAGTGTAGTTCTTAGAAAAGTCAGAAGTTTCTAAAAAATAAACTCAATATACTGAAAAATATACTCAAGTAAATTTATTTAGTTACTGCCCACCCCTCGGTTAGAGTAAGTCTCTAGGAAATAAATATAAGTCCATGTATTCATATACAGTCTATGAGTCTAACACAAGAGTCTACCACCACTGCTCAGATCTCAAGATGCTGAAAAAATCTAACAATAATTTGAAGTTACATTTGTTTATGTCATCATCTTTTTGCTGTCTACTTTATTAGTTACACCTGATCAATCCAATGCAATCAGATACAACAGCTCTGCCATTCATTCTACTTTCACAAGGCCTTAGAAATGTTAAGTTTTTGTTGTGATTATTATTGAGGTGAAACTGTGTGATGGTGTTATACTGTATTGAATTATGCTGAAAGTCCACCCCACCTTTATACATGAGGGCAGCACCATTTTAGAAACATGTCAATATAATGCGCACCAGTACAACACCACCCGTGTTTGCTGGGCTGGTATACAAAAGAAAGGAATACAACCAGAATTTAAAAAAAAAAATAAAATTAAAGATTAAAACATGCAGAGCAAGAATATAATAAATATATCAAGAATTATCAAGAAATATATGTTTCTTTAAACTCTTTATTTAAACTCAAAAATCATCGAGGGTAAAGCCTTCATTTACAAAGATGTAGAGTAGATAAAAATACCAATTAAGAACATCTATTAAAACAAACATATAAATACAATTAGTAATCAGCAAGGTTTCAATAGGCACCCTTTGGTGCTTGGACCCTAAAATCAATTAAAACAGGTACAAACAGAAATCAAAGGTTAGAGATTAAGAATCTAAAATGACACAAACAAATTCATTTTTAAAGTTTTGTAGTGAGTTCAGGCGGACGGAGCACAGAAGCCAAGAGCCGTTCTTCCACTGGAGCGACATGGGCCGTGAGCCAGTCACTAGTCCTGGTGTCATGTGGTCCAGTGGACCAGACTAATATGGCTGTAAGATATGAAGGCAGTTTTTCAAGAAGGGCTTTGTAATTAAACAAATACACATACTAATCAGGCCTCTCAGAGACAGAGAGGACCATCCAACCCCAGGAGGCAATGACCAGGGTTATAAGCATCAGTAGTGATGAACCGAAGAGCAGAGTGGTCGACAGCATCAAGGGGATTTAGAGTTGCAGCCGAAGACTGAACAAGAGACTGTACAAGGTCATGATCTAAAACTGATAAAAGCATTGTGTTGAGTTTCTCTACAGAGCAACAGGAAGCAGGATTTATTCCTATAGAAGAGAAAAAGCCTTGATTTACTCACCAGGTTCGATATATGATTCTTAGAGGACAACTTCTAAATCCCAATACCAAGACATTTGTATAGCTTGACTCTTTCAACAATGGTGCCACGTTTAGTGGTGACGATGAGATTATTTGAATCAATATTAATAAATGAACAATTATATACAAGAATACATGGGAAAAGACTCAGATAAAAGGCAAGACAGTTGCTATTAGTTGAATTTGCATGTATAGTATATGGAGGAATCATTTGATATTTTAAAATTTAACTCTTATAAAAATTTTAATGTCAACCTCCAGCACAATATATTTCTCTTTAGATGTGATGTGATATGTACAGACAGTTTTCTTTAGGCTTAAACAGGCTTAAAATATAAATAAGATATAAAATGGTGAAGGATTTTTCAGATTTACAAAGAATGAATAATCCCTGTGTGTTGTGTTGTAAAACTGTCAGTTGTTAGAAATCCAAAATATGAAATATCATATCAGGTTATCAGGTATCACTGTCAGGTGGTGCTGCTTGCATGTTAATTTGGACAGTCTGCTGCTGTTAGCACCATCATCACTGCTACTATTACAACTATTAGTAATCATGATAATGGAAAAGAAAGTGATATTTGAGGTGTTATTTTAAGTTACTGAAGCATTTTTCAGGATCATTGGTGTGTGTGTGTGTGTATGTGTGTGTGTGTGTGTGTGTGTGTGTGTTTACATAAATGCACTCTTATGTATCCATCACTTCAGATTCATTCTTTGACTTATATTAGTCTCCTGGATCTTTATCATTATTCCCCTAACCCTAACACACACACACACACACACACACACACACACACACACACACATACCTACTGCATGACAGATTAATGAAATCGATTCCATTCTATTAACCTATACATTATAAATAACTGCTTATTATACCTACTTACATTCATGACTAGTGACATTATGGATTTCAAACAGAAACAGACTCCTCCGTGAACTGACATCAGGTTTTCCATTAGGGGCCTGATTTAAGCCAAAAACCCATCTGGAATCATCTTTCATTTCAGGTCGGTAAAAAGAAAATGTTGTAGGCTTATAAAAAGATCTTATCACAAATGTAACTTCTCGTAAAATCTCTATTAAAATGGGAAAAATACTCAGAAAAAAACTGGTCAAAACTTTCTGAGAATGAGGCCTGAACAGAAGTTACACAGGCCCGGCTGCAGAGGATGCTTTTCATACGTGATGAATATTTGATTTAAAACGAAAAATGGTCATCTAGATATTTTACAACAGAGAGCAAGCCTTCTATGTAGGAATCAAAAACCTGTGGTGTTTTTTGTTTTGCTTCACACTAATGCCAGGCGCATTTGGATTCCCTTAACAGTGACACATAAGTGCAATTTAAGTAGCTGACCTGGAAGTCTGAGATGTCAGAAAATCCTAATATAATATTTGATTACAACCAAAACTCAACCAATCAAAATTTGAATTTAACCACAATGGAATAGCAAACGAGAATATTGTGAAAACAGAAAACTAACTTGAAAAAAAAAAGCAAAGGACAAACATACAGTAGTAAGTAATAAGTGAGTAAAAGTTTTGTAATGCTTCACAATTAGTTACAATAGAAAAATAGAAATAGAAAAATGTGAATTTGTCAGATGAAAGAAAATAAATAATATTTGAATAAATATAGAAGGAAAGCAAAAGAAACAGTAAAATGCTACGGGTTTTTAGATGAGATTTAAATCATTGAGTTTTATGATCTGACCCGCATGGAGCCAAGACTTAGAGTCAAGTCAAATCTGTCACCCAGACATTTTAAAGTGTGAGTCCTTGCTGATGGAGCTGGCAGACCTGTTGTAGAAAAACCCACGAGTCAGTACAGTTACTAGCTGACTTGACGTGACGGATGCCTTCATGTAAAACTGAGTTTTAAAAGTTATAGGAAGAACTAGAGAAGCTGCCGGATGATCTGTGGCTGTGTTGTGGGTCAGAAGAGCGTGGTGGAGTTCAGATCAAGTTAAACTAAAACTCAGAGGGAGCCAGTGAAGATGGACGACAGCGCGGCGGGTTTAATCATACCTGAGTCTGGTACTGTTGGAGGTCTCTCTCCACCCCCCCCCACCCCCACCCCCCCGTCACCAAGTGCTGCTCATTGTGGGAACTGTTGGGTTTCTCTTATAATAAAGTAAGTAACCTTATCCTGTAAAGTGCTTTAAAGATCATGTATGTTGTGATTTGTCGCTATACAAATAAAACTGAAATGATTTTAGTTGCATTTTTATTTCCACTACTTCTGACTTGGTCAATTTGCCTGAATTAAACAAGATTGTGCTCTGTGACCGTGAAATGGAAGGTGAGAATCAAAAATAGCAGTTAAATTACAGATGACTATTTCCAACTTCAGACTGGAGATGTTTATCAGTGCTACAGAAGCTGAAATGAAAGCTGCTTAGATTTTAATCTGGTTCATTTCTTACATGACTCTTTGCAAGTGTAGGGGCAGATCCATATAAAATGTGTTAAAAGTATTTTTGCACAGATAATTACAAAACATGCAGAAATGTGTGTTACTAACATCTTTTTCACATTTAATTATCACAAACGTCATAGCTAAGTCTGTAAAATGAAAATTCAAATAAAAAGACGTACAAGTGGAAACATTACAGACAGATAATGTTTTCATTTAAGTCAATTTTATATGAATCATATTCATATGATTCCATGGTTCTAAAATATTTGTGAGACTCACTATACGTCTTAACTGTCGCCTGTATTTATTTCAATCCAGACGTCCCAGTAAAGGAAAGTCAGAGCAGTGCTGGTCAGAGTGGGAGGGAGAGCAGGGTCATCTGTTGTGTGTATTGTTTGGAAGGAGAGACTGTGACCCTGCTGACCTGTGCAGCTGATACAGAGCATGGAAACCTTTTAAACTGCTCTGCTGTGTTCCGGGCTGTGACCCAGAATGAGTGAATGGAAGCCAGGTTCATTAACACATGTTGGCGCTCATGTGACAGTGATGATGTAAGCTTAAAAATATGGTTCCAGAACTGTACGTCACATGATCAGGAAGAGAAGTCGGAGTCGTTGTGTATTAATACGAATAAATCATAAATCATAAATCATTGGTGGCATTAGCAATGTCACAACACTTAGCCAGAAATATACAAAAATTAATAAAGCAGTCAAAACTGTGCGGTTTGCTGCAAGATATTAAGACATTTGCTGGTGCATCCATGGAATCAGTTACTTGATATGGCAGAAGGCATGCTGACAAGAAATATATTTATTTGGGTGAAAAAAGTACAAGTACGAGTAAAAGTTTAGTAAGACTTTTTAATAGTAAAAAATCAATATATTCATTTATTAAGAGAATCTTTTTTAGCCAAGTGAAGAGCTGTGGGCTGATGATACATGGACTAAACCAAAAGTGCATACATTTAAGAATAAAAATATAAATACATATATATACAAAGTACTTTCCTGACTGAGAGCTGGCATTTTATTACATTATGTACTTTATGATACAGAAAATAGTCCCATGTTGTGTTGTCTTTTTATTGAGAATGGTGTACAACTTTAATGAAAGCAGACATTGATTTTGTACATATCATACGTACAGTATGAATATATTGTTTGGCAGTATAATGTCATAACAAGCTTTTCTTTCTTTTGGTTTTACATTTGATGCATGTCATATTCTTTATGTGTGATAAACAACAGTCTCTTGTAATCCCATGTGGGATTCAGACCTAATTAGTTTGGTATGATACAGATTCAAAAACTAAATAAGAACAATAAAAATTAGAATAGCTGACAAAGTGTCAGTGCAAGGAAAAGTGACACTTGAGTTTCACATAATCAACTTCAGACTTTAGGAAACTTGTCATTGTTATCTTCAGGCCCGACACAGAGTCATTAACAATGAGGTCTTTCTTTCAGAGTTTGCTGCACTGTATGTCACTTAGCTCAATAATGTGACAGGTTAGCTTGTATTGCTGGTTGTACATAGACTGATGACACATCTTACTGCTGTTGTTTCATATACACCAGAAGCTTAGCAATTAACAAAAAAAAAAAAAAAACAATCAAAATACTAGATCAAACGTTTTTACCCTCATGGTCTGTTAGTCATAAATTAAAGCTGCGACAAAAGGTTATTTTGATGATCTATTCCTCTGACAGTTATTGTTACAATTAATCAATGAATCATTCAGATTGACTGAGTCTAAGTTCATTTGTTGCAGAAAGCAGTTTAGTTCTTGACTATCTTCAGCCAGACTGTGGTACAATGAATTCTGGGTAAATTAAGACTTTTTTCAAAATAAAAAAAAAATGGCCAACCGAGGACCAACATCCACCCCAGCAGAAAATATTTGTCTTTTGGAAGAATTCAGCAGTTACTGGATGTTTCACTTTGGTAATTCAGTGAAGAGATAAATCTGATCTGGGAAAAAAAAATGTTTCCCTTCTCATTGCTCAAATTATGCGCCATGCTTTCCTGTTTTTTGTTGTTGGGTCTCAGACCTGAGTTAGCCTGGGGGTAAGGTGTCTAATGTTATTTTTATGAAACAGTCTGACTTACATTAGACTGGTCCAACACTACAAACCAGTCTGAAATATCTTCGTGAACCCAGCCCCAGGTCAAAAAATTGTGAAACAGTGTCCACCATTTTTTTCTACAAGCCTAAGATGGCATCTTTAAATAACTTGTTTTGTCCAATCAGATATTCCTGTGCAATGATATAAAATCAGATCCTGGAATCAGTGAATGTATTTTTGAATACATGAATGATTAAGCAATTAACAAACATTTGCTGTGGATTGACTAATCAACTAATTGACTAATCATTTCTGCCCTACCCATAATGTGTTCATAAATGCATCCTGAAGATGTGTAAATATTTGTTTGCATGTAAACAGAACGAAACAAAAAAACGTCGGAGCGGCCTGTGGCAGCTCGGCTGTATACGTTTGAACTAAACTCACAACTAAGCACAGAATTCAGAACAATGAAACATGAACACAAAGAAAAAAAGAGTAAAGGACTCCAGTACTTTGTTTTCATTGTGCGGGCATGGCGCTGGAAAAGCAGTGTGACCCATGTTGTGTCCCCAGCCATGGGCTGAAGACATGCTGTGCTGTTGATTGCTCTCCACAGGCTTAATTGAAAGAAGGTTCCATATGGTAAGAAGCTATAAATTCTCCAGATCATTTTTTTTCTCTATTTCCTGGTTCTTTCTTTTTCTCTTTTCTCTTTTTTCCAACCATCTATAAAAAGAGAACAATGGGCTTGCTGTCTTTGGTTTGGCTGATAATGAATCCAATACTTCCCCCTCATGGCAAGGGCTGATTAGAAGAAGAAAAAACATTTTGTCATAGTCTTTTGATGGAAAGCCCTATCTCTCCCTCTCTCTCTCTCTCTCTCTCTCTCTCTGTCTGTGTGTGTGTGTGTGTGTGTGTGTATGTGTGTGTGTATGTGTCCATGTGTGTGTGTGTGTGTGTGTGTGTGTGTGTGTAAAGCGTTGTGTCATAGCAGCATAGCAGTTATGGGGTGAATGGAGTGACCTGGTGGGTTGTTTCAAAGGCTGCCAAGGGCCCACCCTCTTCTCTGCTTTCCTCTTTCCTCCACCTCTCTTTTCTTCTCCCTCTCTGCCTCTTTTTCCATTCGGCCTTCAACATAATGCTTTTTCAAGTTACAAACACAATCACACATTTTTGTAATTGGTGTATGTGCTCCGGATTCACAGCATTCGCCCACCATGTTCACTGTTGTGGCTAATAATGTTCCACAGTAGCAACCAAAAATCTGTTCCAGAGGTAGCTTACTACTGTAAACTGACTGCATTAGTTTATAGTCACTAATGTAGTCAGTGACACATCATCCGTAGTTATTCTCCTCATTTAAGAATCATTCTTATCTTTGTTTTTTAAGGCCAAAATGGACCTTCAAAGAAAAAAAACAGCCCAGGTCACTTGGGAGAAATGGGGCCCCCTGGTGGAGGGGAAACACAACAGCACATAATGATCGGGAAGTGGGAGAGGAAAAAGGAGGAGGAGAAGGAAGGGAGAAAGGGAGGGGTCTGCATGAAGTAATGGCTGCCAGATGTTTTGGTATTATCGCAGGGAAAAATTGTATTCCAGCCGTAGTCATCTATCATGTTCACCAGTCGACTGCACTTAGAGGCCGCCAGACAGACAGAAAGGAGACATGAAGGGAGATAAGTGTGTGTGTGGGGGTGTCTGTGATGTGCGTGTGTGTGTGTGTGTGTGTGTATAAGTGTGTATGTGTGTGCGTGTGTTGAGGGGGGTTGTTGGTATAAACCTAGATACTAGTATGTATTGTTGAATGCTTTATATGATGTCTCAGTGTGTTTTAGTAGTAACTACTGGATTACTTTTCCTACTCACATAATTAGGTTGTGTTGTTCATTTCGGTGTTTTGGCAAGCTGCACATACGTTGATAATGAATGGATCAGTAAAAATGTGCACAGGTATGCAAAACATCTTGCAGTATACACTTGTAGTGACTACAGCATTATTAAACTTTTTTAGGGTTATATTTAGGCACTCACAGCACGTGGCTCAGGTCATAGGGGAAGCTCCTGGTCTGATATCAAAATATGAAATATGTAAAAGTTTGTTGGTTTGATTTGTGGCATTTGTTCTCCATTAGAGGCCCAGGAACCTGCAGTTTCTGGGTCCAAGAGGTCTGCAAATGGCCCCCGCAATGAGTGGTCATTTAGAATCATTTCAACCAGAGAGCAGAGAAGAATGAACATTTTAATGGCAACCATTAACTGTTTACAGTGTTGAAGCTGTGTGTAACACAACATATTCCTCCATTATTTTAAACCTTATTGGTTCATAACTGTGTTTTTTTCAACACTGAGAAACTGATTCTGAATGTAAAGGTTTAGAAAGATGAATAAAACATCATAGTGCAGTCAGGCTCTTTCCTGGCCTTGCAAACAAGGATAAGGTATTTTGTTTCCTCCACTGTGATGCAGTAGTAGTTTTTTATTTATTTGATCAATTTGATACAGAATGATTTTCTGCTATTTCCGTTCATTTGCATGATCAAAGGAGGCAAAGATTAAATGGTCTCTTGGGGAGGAAGATGTTCGCCTGGGATTTTTCAACAGTTTCGTTTTCAATAGCAAAAAACAGAAACTCGGACCAGTTCCAGGCAGCTGTCACCATGACTCCACCAGTCACTCAGCATTCTGCTGTGATGACACGACCAACTAGTCACAGCCTATCACTGGAGACTTTCCTTCCGTCATCAACGAGCCCATAGGTCATCAGCAGGTTTTTCTGACCCATTGTTAGATTTCGTTGCTAGGCGACATCTAGTGGTCGTAGTAATTATGACGGGAGCAAAGGGGAAAGTGCGGTGACGTAGTATAAAGAGAGACAAAGTCCACGTCAGGAGGAGGCTGTGGTGGATGGATGAATACGACACAGGAGAGCGG
Organism: Seriola aureovittata; assembly: GCF_021018895.1. NCBI lineage: Eukaryota > Metazoa > Chordata > Actinopteri > Carangiformes > Carangidae > Seriola > Seriola aureovittata. Next base: position 2,484,598 of record NC_079366.1, on the reverse strand, counting down.
TGTTTGATTACCATGTCAAACTAGCTGTTTATATTGTTTCTATTATCCATGACTGTTTGTTGTAGTTAGTGTAACCATGACAACAAAGATTGTCAAATGTCGACATTTTAACTCAAATCACCATCTTTTCCTAAACCTAACCAAGCCATGATCGTTATTATAGTAACCATGGCGACGGACGTAGGTTTGCTACTTTCGGTACATTCCGTATGTTAATTATAGAAACCATGACAACCCGTAGGGGCGCTGCCATGGGTGGTATCAGAGGGTTGATGGTTGTTCAGGTTGGAGGAGTTGTTGTATCATTGTCATTGATTGGCCCAAAGAAGGTGCTGTGTCATGTTTCCAAACATTTTCAGTGCTGCCTTTAGTTGGTCCATCTTTAGAATTTGGAGTCAAGGCTAAAATATGGAGTCCCGATGAAGGTGGTGACCAAGAAAAGAGCAGATGAGGAATGTTTGCAACCCCCTCAGGACAACAGAGGTCTGAAAAGGCTGAAGTGAGGTGAGAGCAGCCATTTAGGAGGACAGAACCAGCACTTACAGATGAAGCAACAAAGCAAGTGAACATAATAGGAGCAAGAAGGCAAACCACACTGCATCATGTGTCTGCTGCTGGCCATATTTGATTTCCTCCCTATCCTTTCATTTTTTACTACAAGGCTTGGTGGATAATCCATCAAGGACTCTTTGTCAGGAAAGGGTTCAAGACCATTATAGAACTCACTAGCTATTGGCTGAAAAGCACAGAAGCCCAACACCCAGAAGTAATGTGGGCCGTCAGACCCTCATCTCATTGCTCAAGCCCATTGGAATCCGATGATTGAGCTCTGACACTCCTATAGATGAAGGTTTTGAACATGGTACTTTCTGATGGAGGTTATTTGCTGAGTCTTTGCAGGGCCATTGCCTACATTGCACTCAGGCTACGTCCACATTACTTTTGTTTGTTTATAAACGCAATTTCTTTTCCTACATTTAATCCTGCCTTCAACACGACTCTGGAGTTTTAAAACTCCAAAAACAGAGACTTTTGGAAACACTGCTGGTCTTATTTTGAAAACTTTTGGGTTGTGTTTTAGTTTGAAAACTCTGCGGTTGTGTTGTAGTATGGACAAACAGAAACTGAAATCTTTGGAAATTATGATGTAGACACCCTTGGTCTCTCCTGATTGGCTCTTATCCGCCTTGACTACCAGTGGTGAATACACCATGATAATGAATTACAGTGTTACTGACCGTGTTGTCTTTGCCAGCAGCTGTTGTTTAGTTAAATTCTGCATTTTAATGCAACAACTGTCTTTGCTTTTCCTCCTTTGTAGTATTTTGTGTGACTAACCAACTGCAGAGTAGCCAGCTTGCTTCCTGTTTACACCAGCTCGCACATGCTCAGTGCACGTGAATGCTCACGTATGTATGTGTTTCCAGGTGTGTTAGTGTGAACAGAGAGCATTTCTGATATGGAGCTGAAACGGTCGTCTGGATGAAGATTGATTATGTTTCAAAATGAAAACGTGGCAGTGTGGACGTAGCCTCAGCATCATATCCGCAATATGCAGGCTGTATACAGCCTCAGATCGGTTGCCTGGACTAGTCTGATGGTGAAATACCCAACACACCCCAATAACCTCAGGATACATTACTGATGATATGCCCAGGCAAGGTGTCAAAAATGAGTGTATGACTGTACTGTACTGTGCCACTGTAGCTCAGTAACGGATTTATCAATCCTGTCAAATTCTTTCCATCCTTACATTTGATGCAAGTGGCATGTGCACGACCAAAAATTGGTCCAAACAAGTTGTAAAAAAGTTGCAGTTTCACTTTCCTTTTGTGGCTCCACTGAAGCTTCAGTCAGTAGCTGATTTAACATTCAAGAGTTGACCATAATAATTCATTATATGTGCATTGTTTGCATTTAGGTCAGTGTATTTGTTTGATAATAGAGCTGGATAAAAAAAAATTCTGATAAATGCAATTTGAATTTGAATTATCCAATAATTAATTTATGGACCTGCTACAGTTTCACTGGACGCAGCTGATGTCGTAGTGAAGGGAAAGGCTGAAAAACAGACTCAGCTGATCTGAGCTCTCAGTTTGTGTTTGTTGGAGATGTTATCTTTGGCTATGAGACGTGAGGCTCTGTGTGTGGACACTACTTTATTCCATCTGTCCCTGCCTGCTAATGCTAATGTCCAAAATATCAAGTGTCAGAGAGGGGTGGAGAAAATAGCGAGAGATGGAGAGATCAAGATATAGATATTACTTTATGGATGTTGATCAGCCCAGTCGGGCAGGTTGCATGTCCCACTGTGGCCACCATCTCCCTCCCGAGCTGACTACACTATGCAGTGAGTGCAGACAGCAGAACCACAGCTCCCAGTGAGTCCAGTACAAACACAAGTCAAGTTTTAAAGCAGCAGAAAACAACCTGCTGAGTTTATTTAATATACGTTGTGTTGTTTTCTGGTTTCACTAGAAATTCTGTGATTACCTCCAACATACAGAATTTTATTACAGAGACATCCAATGTACTGTTGACTCAGTTACATGGTCATTTTTCACACTGTAGCTACTTTGTTGTTGTAGTTGTGGACTGTAATATGAAATATATGAGCAATATAATCATCATATAATCATTATTATATTATTATTATTATTATAACAACATGTAATGTTTTGTAACAACATTATGAAATTATACAAATATAATCATGTGCTGATGCTTCTGTTTCATGTATTGTTATACAAAGCAAAGCATCATGGTTAATTTAACCTTTGTTTATTACAGGGGCTGTAAGGGTTTCGATGGGCCAGTCCAGGTCTAAAGTCCCGGGCTGATTGTTATTTCCACTCCACTTTTTGGTAGGTGCATGGGTATTTATGTGTGTGTGTGTGTGTGTGTGTGTGTGTGTGCGTGTGCAGGTTTGTGTCCCGGTCATTGTGAGGTCATCTCTGTCTGACGCCAGCTCTCTCACTAATTATCTGCACTCCTGTCTTCACCCGAGGCCAGACTCAGGCCATTACATCTCGTGCTAGTCTTTGTCAGAACGAGACTTATCCTCTCAAGCTCTTTTTCCCCGTCTCCTATCAGCATACCGACCTGGATGCCAGATAAGGCCTGATCAATGGACAGCTGATTGACAGCTCCATCAGATACCTTGGTAATGTTAAGAGCACGCAGCATGTCAATAACTGTTCTATGGGGTTGTCTGAAAGCGTGCCGGTGTTCCTGCTGTTAACATGACAAAAATCATAGTCGGGCAGTTATTTGTTTTTGTGTTTGACTGGTACAAGTTTTGGATCATTTATTTGCCACAAATATAAAACAAATCAAAGTATATGGAATTTTTATTTTCTCAGGACGTAGAAACTTATATTTAATTCATAAATCATGCTAAATACACATCCATTTATAACTAGAGCTGCAAATATACTCACTTTACATTGGTGGAAAACAGTGTGTATGTAGTGAATCATCGTTCTCCACATTAAGTTTATGAGTTATCGATATATTGTATACAATTAGGCAGTGCTTAGTGATAGGAACAACCAGCATTGCTATAAACAAGAAGATTCCCTAGTATTTCCTTCATGGTCTTCTCAACAACTAACCCTGCCGGCACCAGAGAAATGTAGCAGAATAAATGAAGAAGCTCAGTTTGACCATGAAGACTCTCCACATGACTGTTAACATTTTTGAGGACTCGCACATCAGCCGCAGTGGGTCGCCCAACGTGCCACAGTAAAGGCGCCACAAAGGTTTGCCACAGAAACATGATGAAGCCTCTGCAGGACCGACAGGGATCTCGGCCTATTGTTTGTAAAAATAGAAAGGCTTTAATGGCAGCCGTCATTTAGATAGAGCAAAGTGATGGGACGAGTTCAACCCATGCTGTGACATATTTCAGATATTTTAACAGAAAAACCGATAAGATTGAAACCATGACCCTTTCGCTCCGGCCTCCTGATCATTATTCAACGGGATGTGAGAATGTTTGACTCTCATATTTTCTTGCTGGTGTCACAGATCACAGAAGTGTGTCACCACAGGCGGAAAAAAACAGCGACAAATCCACCTGCTGTTCAGAGTAATTCACATTTAACATTCACACAAATACAACATCAGTGCTCACGGACTGAGAGCGATATCTGCTGAAGGTCATCCACTGCTGAGTTTATGATTAGTCATCTTGGGTCTGTGTATTACAAATCATTTTTTCAGTTATTGTCAGTTTCTAATACAGCAACTGTTATATTAGAAAGTAAATATTTTTTGTCATTGAGTCAAATTCTTGAATTTAATTTGTGAATATAACTTAAATTTAATATGGCCTTTTAAAAAGTGGTGAATGTGGAAATCACAAGGAGACAACGAAGGATAATCTAAATCACACCAATAATGTCCTATAAAATATGACAACTAAAAATATGTTTGTCCTTTCGATATGTAGACTATGATTTATTTTTTGTGCGGCTGTCGAAAATTCAGTTTTAAATCTAGTGTCAGTTTTTGTTGCGACTTGAAAGTATTTCTTTTCAGCTTAAAAACTGAGAGTTCTATTTACATCCGGATCAGCACAAAACTGACAGAGAAGTGTTTTACCTCCTAAATGCTCATGAAGTTGCTGTGGATAACATAACCTGCTGATTTCTGAGTCATTCTCAAACCTAAATGAATGTGAACAGAAAACTGCACGACCGACTTAAAGTAAGAAATCAACCCAGTTTGCATCAACTAGCATGTAACCAGGTGGTGGTTTATTCAATTCATGACAATGTTTACATCCCACATTAAGTATTATTTAGACTCCCACTATATTTTCCACACCACAACATGGACACTTCATCATCACTGTGACGTCACTACATTTACAATTCAAAGTTGCAAGAGAAAAGACAGAGAGGGAGAGAGGGAGAGAGAGAGAGAGAGAGAGAGAGAGAGACAGAGAGAGAGAGAGATGGAACCATAAACCCATAAACCTTGTTGTTCAATGAAACTCAGTAAATGTCTGTTGTCAGTCTGTTTTGGTCTTTGGCCACATTGCACATAATATATTCCATTAAATAAATCAGAGCGCATGTCAACACCCCGTGTGTGTGTGAGTATGTGGGGGTTGGGGGGGGGGTGGGCTGGGTTGTTTTGAGTATTTGAGTAGAGGGAGAGAGGGAGAGAGAGAGAGAGACAGAGAGAGAGAGAGAAAGAGAGAGAGAGAGAAATGGTTTTGCACGTCCCCAACTCTGTTTTCCCCTCAATAGGAAGAGAGACTCTGCCGCTCTCCGTTCACACTCCAGCAGTGGCAGGAACTACTTTTCTCAGAGGCAGGGTACACGTGTTGGAACCTAAGAGCCCATGGACCACTCTTAAATCAGCATACATCCCATCCACTAAATGGCACCTATTTCATTAGACTGTCAGCTCCCTGAAAGGAGAGCAGAGGCAGGGAGAGTAACTTGAGCAAAGCTGGTTAAGTTGGATGTGTGATGAATGTAACAGTGGATCCTATTGATTCACGAGGTCAAATGTTACAGATAATATATTATTTTAACCCCTCTGACCCCACCCAGCTGGTCCGTCTCTAACGTACATATATATATAGTTCAAGTCCACAGACATTTACTGTATTTTAAATTAGCCTTCCACTCACATCAAATAGGCTATTTTGAATTATTGGGAAATGATGATTGGGATTTTTTTTTTATATTTGGTGAAGCTGTAAATATTTCTATTTTTTGTGTTTTTAAATGTTTTTTCTATTAAAATCTTCAATCAAAAAAAAAAAAAGAGCATGGAATCTGTGATTAGTGGGGTTTTTTTTTTTCTCGAGGTAAACTTTAAAGAGGAAATCAGGGTTCAAGGTCAAACCCTTACACAGCACAAAGCCACGGAAAGCGTCTCTGCTGATGAAAGGTGGGGGAGTTATAAATCTACTCCAAAAAAAAAGTGAACACAGCTATAAAAGTTTATACAGCGTCCACTGTTCTGTGGGAAGTTGACAGCCTCAAGGTCCAGAGATACGATGATGGCAGCCATTACAGTTCATCAGAGCGGGTCGGTACTGTCCCATCACTCTTCTGCAGGACAAGGCCGGAGGAGCAAGGGAGTGCTGTTAACCTGCGCGAGGGAGGGAGGGAGGGGAGGCGCTACTGTTTGAGTTCCAGAGCCCAGACATGTTGAGGCCACCCTGTCCGTCCTTTACTCTTCCTGTCGCCCGCTGATGAGGAGGACAACGATGAGAATGAAGGTGATGATGATGAAGTCGTCTTAGGGATCTCCACCTGCAGACGCATACATTTGTATTTTATTCATCATTATAACTTTTTTCATATCGGTATTTTATGAGATAGAAAATAAAGCTAGATAAGCGATTGACAGTGGCCTTTGTTACCATGGAAACAGTTTTACTTTTCTGTCTTCACATTTTTTTTTAAAAACACAAATGAAAAAATACAGATGAAGAAATAATTCCACGTTCAAATAACTAGATTCATTCACCACGCATGAGAGCACCTGTTGGTTTTCATGTTCCACTTTGTAGCACGAGTGTGTTTGTAGTGTAACGATGTGTTGGAATATGCATTAATATACAACAGTCAAAATGGGAACATGACACATCAACAGTGTGTTTTGATTTAAAAAAAAAAAAAAAAAGAAAGAAAGAGAAGAAGAGAAAGGAAATAAAGCTGCTGTACTCCAGACGTCATGTGCTGGGTGTTTCAAAGCGACAGGACTGAACAGAAATCAGACTGAGTCACCCACGAGTGGCCCAGGTGTTCAGGTATATTCTCTAACTCAACTAAAATGTTCTGCTCATGTGGATTTATTCGCTGTAAAACACGTCAAACACTCAGAACTAGGGCTGCACAATTATGGAAATATATGGGGTTTTTTTTTGATAAAGGTAAAATATGTAACAACATTGTCGTGCATTGTTAGCACCATAAGTGTTGTGGTTCCGCAGAGATGCCCCGGACTACAAATCCTAACCTCCAGATGTTTCCAACAAAAATCACATCATCATCATTTTTATATTTATATCATTGAAAAAGAAAAAAAGGAACATTCTAACTGAAATCACATATCTGCCAAAATAATTGCAAAATGATTTTATTTTTTTGGCATATTATGCAGCCCTGATAAGATTTAATGTTTCAGCATTAACCAAAGGGAAATAGCTCTTAATGTTTAATGCTGCAACCACCTCATATGTATTAGCCTAATTTATTTATCATGTTCATTATTATTATTATTATTATTATTATTATTATTATTGTCAGTGTATTTAATCTATTTTGATTCTGCATGTTTAATTGTTAAAGCTTGCAGTTTCCATCAGCCAACAACTGTTCCAGAAACAGTATTTAGCCTAATTGAAAATAAATCAATATAATTTAGAAAACACTATAGCAAATATATTGTTTTTATGCAGATTTCCTTTTCCACATATACATGTACAAATGTGCTCACACGTTGTATCTTTAAAGATGAGGGATTAATGATTATTTGGATTACTGTCGAACTCCCTCTACCGAGAGAGTGTAGCCTTCACGTTTCTTACTTAACAACAACACCAACAACAATAATAATAATGATACTTATAATATTAATAATAATACCAATATTAATAATGATAATAATAATAAGTGAGAAACAACGTTTAAAAACAAAATAAGAGAAGGCGCTCTAGGCGGGAATAACCTCAGTAACACAAGCACAGGCCGAGCTGGACATGAACTAATTATTATTTTATAATATTTCTCCACTCACTGCTGCGGCAAGTGATTGTTTGGACAATGTGCAGCTTAATGTCTGGAGAATAGTGAAAATGATGATTGACTTGGAGGCGTCAGTCTGAGTGTCAGAGTGTGGTCTGATGACACAGTGGAAGCGACCTGTTATATTCCCACAGTGTTGAATGTGGGCCTGCTCGTCCATATTCAGTCCATGTATTCACGGCTGAAAGAAGATCTCCAGGATTTACACCTGTCCCGACTCATCGTTTTCAAACTACATGGAAATGTGTCGCCTTGCTTTCAGCTATATGTCAGTTCTGGAGCGGTAAACCAGCCTTCAGGTCGGTAAACACTCTGTAATCCACTAGGAAACCATCCATCCAGTGTAGCGCGAGAGGCGGGAAACAACAACCATTTGCTTTCATTTGGCGTTTCTTACTTTGCAGAGGGAAGTTTAACGCGGTCATCTCACATGGACAGATGATCCGCACCGGGCTGAGGCTGAGCTCCACAATCATTCAAAACTTGCTAAATGATTTTCTGTGACAGCTGCCGCTTTCACTTATATTATTCATAGACTTCATTTAAACTCGCTTTTTTTTTTTAAATGTGTCATTTTCCTGCTCGTGCTTAGATTTTCACTGAGCAATTTTTGCTTTTATTTGTCAATATGTTGTAAATTCAACTTTTAAGTGGCTCTTTTATTAGCAATAGTCTGTATAATTACCAGTGAAATAAAAACAAAGAAGATGATAGGAGTTTAATAAAGGAGAGCTCTGAGGTTCTAAACGTTGGTGCTCGTCCAGAAATGTGCGTGTAGTAGGCTGCTAATAAAAGATCAGACAGTTCGCGTCAAACTGCCAGATCTTTGAAGTCACACTGACTCTCTCTCTCTCTCTCTCCTCTCTCTCTCTCTCTGCGGAGAAAAAAAAAAAGGCAAAAACGTTGAAGTATCAGGTCAAGTATAAAAACCTAAAAATCGAACTGACACATTCACTATTTCTGTCCAGGTGTGTTAATAAAACCACAAGGTCCAATAAAATGCGAGCGCTGCCAGCAGCAGAAAGTGTCCGGAATTAAATAATGCGCAAACCGCACAGACATGCAAAGCCTCGGAAAGGCCGTTTCTTTAGCACACGTCATCAAATATTAAAAATACTAACACAGAGATAACACAAATGAAAACAAAAAAATGCATGTGGATAAAATAATAACTGGATCTGTAAATAAAGAATTTGTGATTTTACACGAGCACACGCTTTATCTTCAGCCTCCACTACGATACGTCACCGTTATGAATTACAAGCAGATTATAAAATCATTATAACATTTTTTTTTAATGTCACATAATCGTTTGCTAAACATCTAAACATCTTAAAATGTTATTCCGACTGAATGAGTCACAACCACTATCACTTTCTGCCGTGTAGCCTGCTCGTCATCTGCCTCCTCACTTCAGCTGAAGGGCTCGCTAAAAACCCGAGCACGCTCACAGCCACTGGCTCTTTTATCTACAACCCCACACACCTCATGTTTATATCAACCTAATAGGGGTTTGGTCAGTGTTTTATTATTTGTGCACCACTTCATAGAAGGATTTCTGAACGTCCCACTCATCTGTCACGACAGAGGTCCAGACACTGTTAGTCTGCTTGGCTGCATATCGCATTACGTCGCCTACAAAACCTATTTACTCTTCCAGTTTAGTTGTATTCAAACGTCATTTCTAGGAGACACTGAGCCACTGCCTGAGCTCTCTCTACCCTGCACACTTACTCACACACAACCACAATGACATACAGACAGCAACATGAACTGTTTCTTTTCCTAAAGGATGAAACACTGCAACAAAATGAAAGGTTGTGCTGGAACATGCAGGTCTGTCATTCACTAAAGCTTAAACCTTTCCTATAAAAAATTATTTCAAATAATGATCCAAATGTATATTTGTAATCAGCTGCTGCACTGTGATAAAAATAATTACGTAAGTCAAGATGAAATGAAAAATAGAGCAAATATAATAAAAACATGGATTCAAAGGGTGAGCTAAAATAAGTCTGGATCCACAGATCTTCCCACTGTACAACAAACCAAACAGACCATAAGTTGATATTAAGGCACAGCTCTAATCAGTGATAAAAAAAAAAATGTACAGCAATGTGCATGAAAAAAAAATCTTAGGAATTGTACAAAATCTGCATAAGCATGAGCAACTAAAACAACGAGGATCAAACTCATTTGCAATTACTTCTCTAATAAATGTTTCGTCTTAATAATTTTCTTTTCAACAGTTGTAGCAGGAGAGTGTGAAGTGCAGTTTCAAGAAAGACTTGACATGAGTTATTAGTAGGACAACATCCTCCTATTAGTGATTGCAGTTTGAAATGTGAGGAAAAAATGTCTTTCTGGCTCCCATTATGCACAACACTTCCTATAGGCAGCACGTTGAGACTGCAGACTGGAAATCATTATTCCCTCCTCTTCTTCTGACTTGCTCTGTGTTGTTTGTTTTCTACATATAATTTAAAGCTTGTTGTCGGAAGATGTGGTGGTGAAGATGTAGCCGTATATCATGAAATAAATGTGCGGCAGCTACTTTTTGTCAGAGCATGTAGAATGAACGGCGTGACGCTTAGATCTGTTAGTGGTAAATAAAAAGATCATAAATCACGACCTTTAGCCGGTGATCATAAAGAGGATAATAACTCAAATATAAAATAAAATAGCAGCAACACTGGCTACTGTGTTTGAGAGAGCATGTGTAGATGTATGTAAAAAAAAATCTGTAAATCTCTTGGATGTGCCAAACATTTCCCTGGAAGCTGAAGGAGCAGCGTAGAGCAGACCTGAGGTCAGAAGGATGTGGACGATAGAGCAGAAGCCATCAAGCACTGGGAGTAATAGTGGCGGCTCTATGTGACTGAACCTGGCCCTCCTGCACGGCCCCAAGGTGGATGAGGAAGGAAACTGGTTTGGACCATAGACCAGCCATTAGACTGTTTATATGGCTCAACTGTATGATTAAGAAGTCAAGTATCCATTACAACTACGGGTAAACACTTACATTCTACATTTTACTGTTTACTCTCTTTAGCAGGCGCCCCATGTGCTCCACGACAGGATTTTTAAATTCCTCCCCCCAAATAAATTGAGCTATAAGATTACTCTCCATTAAATGTATATATAGCCTATGTGTGTGTGTGTGTGTGTGTGTGTGTGTGTGTGTGTGTGTGTGTAATTCCTTCACAGGAAAAGCCTGTGTTGTTTACTTTTTTTTTAGCTGAGTTTAGACTCCAGCTCTCTGGCCTCCTCTCTCACTTCAACACTGTATGGAATAAAAACAGAAGCTGATTTTGTAGATCATAATGATCTTTGGAGGGTCCACAGTGATGTCTCCACAGAGGACTGGTGCAGGTAGGGTACTTGTATATTATGTGGCCTACACAGGATTCTAATATAACCATGGCGAAATTAAAAAAACCTTCTAGAACCAACGGTTTCCTGATTGACATTCCTGTGTTGGTCTCTATTATGAATCGCATCGTCTTACTGCTCTGGCACCAAGTGTAAAATGGCCTGTACTGAGAGCTGACAATTTAAGGCCTATATCCGTCTTCATCTTCTCCTCAGTAAACTAGATTAGGCTGCAGCCAATCAGCAAATATCCTTGGCTAGTTGCTGCTTCAAACCCTATTTATTATGGCATTTTGTCATGATGAAGAAAATATTTACAGATCATAGAGAAGACAGAAAAGAAACGTGGCGGCAATCTCGCAAATGTTAATGTAAAAAAAAACAAAAAAACAGCCGTGCAGGATCCTACATATATTCCGTTGATATAAAATACACGAAGCAGCATCATATACTATTACTTTTTTTATAATTTCATATTTTTATTTATTTTTAACCATTTGTTCAAGCTGCTCATTATATAAGAAAAAAAAACTCTAGCCAGCCTATAAGACACAAAACAACACAAGTACAATTTGAAGTTAAAGTTGATCAAAGTTACATTTAAGGAATTTGCCCCGTGACGCTGATCTGAAATCAAATGTTTCAAAAAACATTTTTTAATTCAAGGCGTTTCATGTTCTACCACCTGATTTTACACCATTTTACATGGATTTTGGAGACAATGACAAAAACAATGAACACAATAAATACAGGCCTACAGAGTTTTTATGTTAGCGCGCTAATGTAGGCTGTTTCCTCTTACGCTGCCTTTAGACCTCATGGACAGAAGATGTTTGCAGGTCGGTCAGCTGTTGCTCTCCGGGTCTTAAAGTCAACTTTAGACTATCCCAGTGTTGTTTTATTAAAGGGCTTCACCCAGCTAACCAGAGGGAAGACTGGCTAATGTCAGCGGGGACTATAGGTCCAGGCTGTTACGGTCATGCAGCTAAAAAGGAGTGGCTAACATATGATTAAGTTATTTGTGCTCTTATTATAAAAGCTCTGTGCGGACAAACAGCATTTATCTCATTTCAGCTGATAATCATTACGCGCTCTTACCGCCTCTCTCTTCCTCCGCTCCTCCCGAGCCTCTGTCTTTTTCAGCTCGGCCTTGAAAGCCTGCGTGTCTCCGTGCTGTCCGTCCTTGTCCAGGATGTCCATCAGGTAGGAGATATAGCTGGTGGCCAGCCGCAGAGTCTTGATCTTGGACAGCTTAGTGTCGGCCGGGACGTTGGGGATACACTCCCTCAGCTCCGCAAAGGCCGAGTTAATGCTCTGGGTCCGCCGCCTCTCCTTACGGTTGGCCGTGGGTCTCCGCTTCACCGTCCGGGGGTGTGTGTGGTGGTGGTGGTGCATACCGACCGTAGCTCCGTTCACTGAGATGGTGCCGGCCCCTGGAACCAAGCCGCCGGGTCCGTAGTGGTGGTGATGGTGATGGTGGGGATCCAGGCCGCCCGTAGACCCGCCGCCGCTGTTGCCATGGTACTCTGGGCTGTAGCCGGGCGCGAGGCTGTACTCAGTGGGAGACATGTCCGCGTGGCTTATGAGCCAGCTCGTGAAGTAAGGAGGAGCACCGGTCTCCTCGTGACACCGACCGGCCGTGGCGGCGTGCAGGGAGTAGTGATGGCTGTCGTGGTGGTGCATGACCGTGTGGTGAGGAAAGCCCGACACAAGACTCATGGTGACACACACAAACACGCACTCACGCACACACACGCACTCACACACACACACACACACACACGCTCTGTTGCATGCGCGCGCGCACGCACGCACACCGGTCTTTCTCGGATGCTGCAGCTGTAGGCTTTTGCCTTCGCCGTTTAACGGTTATCCAGAGCTGATGCTTGCATCCTGAGTAATCTCCCCAGAGGTTTCCCCACAGAAACAGCTGGAATACCGACCGTCACGGGCGCGCAGCGGTAGGCTAGACCGGCTCGTCCTGTCAGTAGTGGCCCTGCAGGCCGTTCAGTTCTGTCCAAACAACTCCTCCTCCTCTAGGACATTGTTCCTCTCCCTCTCCCTTTCGTTATAAAGTCACAGCAGGCAGCGCTTATTACTCCCTCTTCCTGAAGAAACTGTCCTCCTTGTTGTTCTCTGTAGCTACTTCATCTTCTCTCTGTGCGGCAGTCAGCAGCTGTCAGCCTCAGAGCCGTTTGGCAAGGCAGGAACAGTCTGGCCAGTCACTGGGTCACTACTGGCAAGTTGATACTGAGCTATTGTAAAGCCAACTTGTCTGTATGTGAGAGAGAGAGAGTGTGTGTCTGATTTACTACGTCATCTTTACTACCGGGGAGGAGAAACCAACGTCACAGCCTCCATCAGCCAATGGCGAATCACCGCTCCCTCTGCTGGCCCTGTCTGCAGGATCTGTTAGCTTGTCAATGGGCCTGCTAAATAGACCTGCTGGCGCGCGCGCGCAGACACACACACACACACACACACACACACACACACACACACACACACACACACACAGGCCACGCTCACGCCTATACACCGCAACCATTAGCTACAAGGTCAAGAGTAAAGTGAGATGATCCTGCTGTTTGTTGCATTGAAGGTTATCATTATATTAGTTATTGACATATTTAATGATGCATTTTAAAATGTATTTAACGAAATACAGTCACCAGTTTTATTGGCTCCACTGAAGCTGCACTGCTCCCCAGTTTTAATTAGGAACATGCTAATATTCTACATTAGGCATATGTGATTTCTTTAAGTGTGTACGTGAAGAGCGCAGAATACAAAGGTAGTGTCTGCCCATCATTAAAGCCACTGGGATTAGATTATTGATTAGGCAAATTTCTGTTGAGGCCTGTTTGTCTTTAAAATGTTTTTTTCCTCATATAATTCAACATTTCTTTCTGAATACAAAAGTGGAGTGACCATCGGGAGAACCGGGACTTTTCCCATTTAGGCCAAAAACATAACGCATACGATAACTGGTGAGAGAGAGAGAGAGAGAGAGAGAGAGAGAGAGAGAGAGAGAGAGAGAGAGAGAGAGAGAGAGAGAGAGGCTTAGATGGTGCCTTATCGTGGTAATCAGCTCAGCGGTTCGCTGTGGGTCTCTGTTGCAATCATGTCCTTCACATCTGTCTCCCTCCTCGGCTAACTCCGCTCCGCTCGCTCTCGCAGCTCCGCCCACGCGCTTCACCGTTACGCGTTCACATTCTCAGCGCGGTGTAAACACCGAGGCAGCGGACAGTCGCTGACTCGCTTCATACCAACAACAAACCGTAAAGGCGTGTAACTGCAAATGTAAGAGGAAACACAGAGACCTGACACGGGCCTGTAGTTAACTGTGGATGTGACAACAGAGAGGGAGGAGCGGGAGCCTCAGGACCACAGCTCCCAGTGAGTCCAGTACAATCGCCAGTAAAGTCTTATAGGCAGAAGACAACAGGAAGCGTGCCTGAGTTTATTTATTGAAGGAAGAAAAGACACTAAGATTAAAAGAGGCCTGCGTCTGCTGTCGTTACTGTTGTACTGTTCCCTTTTTGAATTGTGACCTCACACTCTGTAACCTGTTGTCTGCTGATTGTGACACATTGAAAACGAATGAATTGCTCAGTTTCTGTTGATAATTGTGCATGTGAAGACTCTTATATTGTAGCTGCTTTGTTGCTGTAGCCGTGGACTGTAATATGTACAGTGTTTGAGATGCTACAGTGTTTCTTTACAAACTGGGTTTGAATTGACCTCTTCAATAATTTACTGCTGCTTCCACAAAAGCCACTTTCCAAAAACTATAAGACCATCCCCAGTTTAACTTCTTAATGTGTCGTTTACATCCGGAAATAGATGCCTTAAATGTAATAATAACAATAACAGCAACGACAATAATAATAATAATTATTATTATTATCATTATTATTATTATTATTATTATTATGATAATAATTATAATTATAATTAACCATGAGGAAATGTTAGAACATATATTGATGTAAATCAGCCTTGTTGTACGGGCCTTGTGGTATTGAGGTGACATTCCGGACACCTATAGAATGACCAGCCTGTTCAACTTCTCACTTTAATGTTTTATCAGAAAGCTTGAAATCTGAGTTTATGTAAACAGCACCTGGTACAATGTGAGAGCCCGGCTCCGAGCTGACACTGTGACCGACCCCCTGACCGCTTCTCACGGCTTCCTCAAGACGAAAAGTCCGTGGTATAATGTCAAGGTTTTACAGTTAACACAATAAAATAAAATAAAATAAAATAAAACCTTGTCATAGAGAGAAGAGAGTGAAAAATAGAAATGTTAGTGATGTTAAGTTTTTGTTGCTACTTGTTAGTGTGTTGACTCAGGTATTAAGAGTGTTTCTTCATTAACTACAGTAATAACAGCAACAATAGCTAAACTCGGCCTGTAACATTACAAAATGAGATAATCAGTGTGCATGCATTTTTCTACAAAACACCACAGTTACTTTCACCTCTGTTTAATATGATACAGGGTTCCTACCTGATGGTGAGTCTCCAGGTGAGTGTTAGTGGGCCAAAGTCCGGGGCCGGTGTTTAGGTCTTTTTGCTCTGCCTCTGCCGCCATCAAATACCCGCTGATCCGCACGGTTCAAGTTGACTTAATGTCAAAGAGTCAGGCCAGAGAGACAGAGACGGAGACAGAGGCTGGCTGCGGGGACGCTGCGGTCTCTCCACGTCAGTCATTTATTTAATTGTTAAAAATATAAAATATCAGTCGATTTTTTTTAGCGTCACACACACACACACACACACACACACACACACACACACACACACACACACACACACACACACACTAGTGTCTATTGTCTTCATTGACACTAATCATATAAGGACGTCACTGACGTTAGGCACATTTCAACCACAGTTTGTTGGTATGAAAATGAAAAATTTACGGCGATGTATTTTTATATCAATCATTTTTTTGTGATTTGTATATGTTTGCATATTCAATCCTATAGTTATATAGCCTATTTTGTATATGTGATTAAATATAATTCGATAATGCCTTCGCATTCTTTTAAACGATAGAAATTTGCAGTAAATAATAAAAATCTTTCTAATTAAATATAATTATAATTGGAGTCAATAGCGAAAAGAAACATGGATCCGTAAGAGATGTTGCACAACATTATAGCCTATAGGCTTTGTCGTGACCTCTGCAGCCCCTCTTCAAAAAATGTACTGCTGCTTCCACAACAGACCCCTGTCCAAAGAAACAAACTGTAAAACCATCTTCAAGCTCTGAAATGTTCGAGACAACCGGAGATAAAGCTCAACAACACCAACTTGTTAAGGTGACGTCTGATGAGTCCAAATGGAAAAATATATCTTAAATTTATTTTTATTTTTATTATTATTATTATTATTATTATTATTATTATTATTATTATTATTATTATTATTATTATTATTATTATTATTATTATATGCGTTAACAATTAATAAATGTTAAGACTATAGATGTTTATCAGCCCAGTGATATTGGCCTGCTCGGTGCCTGGCAGAGAAATGACATTCCAGACATCTTAGCTTGAGATTTGAGTTGATGTGGCTGAAAGAGCACCCGGAAAATTGTGAGATCCCGGCTCCGAGCTGACACTGTGACCGACCCCCTGACCGCGTCTCACGGCTTCCTCAAGACGAGAAGTCCGCGCTAGTGTCAAGGTTTTATAGCAGAGCCTCGACACAGCCGGTAGACAACACATTTCAGTAACGTCACGTTTGTTCCCATAGAACGGCCAAGGTTATTCTTCACTCTCTCTCCGCTGTCATATTCGGCGTATTAAATCAGGAAGCTTTTTTTTTTTTTTTTTTTTTTTTTTTACCAGAATATGAATGAATATGAGTGAGAGAGAGCGAGAGAGAGAGAGAGAGAGAGAGAGATCAAATGACAACTTACAAAATTTCACCCACTGCTGTATAATTTGTACATTGTATGTTATAAATTGTCGTAATGTGAAAATAAATAAATAGATAAATAAATAAATAAATCATTCTCTCCTCTTAATAAGGATTTCTAGTTTTAATCATTTAAAATTTCTTAAACACAAGATTTCATGCAGTTTGAATACAAAGGTCCCTTTTGCTGACGGTGGCAAGGGGCATCAGTTTTGTTGATAAATATTCCAAGATAAGGAACTGTAGAAATATTATTCCTATATTTTTTATTATGCAAAATTTTCTACTAAATCAAATGGCCATTTGGTGATAGGAATTTTGTTAGGGACACCTGGAGAAATTTGCTGCACCTCTGCAGACCCTTCAAGGATCTCTGAAAATCTTTCAAAGAGCCCTGAAAGCTCAGTCCAGCAGCCTGATTGAGATACCAGGAGCCCTGTAAACTGAAAACCCAGAAGAGCTCCTCAACTTACCTAAGCCACTGGAGTGACTTAATGCACTGTATTTAAGCTTGCATCATAGGGAGCCTTCCCACTATCAGCTCCACAGCTCCACGACACCACTGTGGACCCAGGGTGGAGGTAATGCATTTGGATGTTGGGTTTGGTTTTGAGACAGTTACTATTTTTACTGCTTTAAATGTGAATCTGAAACAAGGTCATGAATACAACGGGCATCCCTCCCACAGTAAAACAAAATGTCTGCAGCCTAGACATCGTAAGCGGTATGTTGTCATGGAGATTGCCGATCCAGAGAATGACTTCTAGTCTAGTGTCAGCCCCCACTTAAAAATGTCAACAATAGACATAAAGCCCTGGACAGACATGAGTCTGAACGATGCACACGTGCATTTAGACAGTCAGAAACATGCAATTCTTTACTTGGAGACAGTAGGTGATTTAACAGCTTCCCTCATGGAATCATTGAAATCATCTATCTGTCCATCTGTTTGGACACACTGAATATACAGTGCCAGACAGGAGCCAGGTGGAAGCAACATCCTTATCTTGCATGAAAGAATAGAGAGCTAGAAAAGACATCAACAACACTGTGGACAGCCATGACCAGTCACACCAGTCTTTTTGTTTTTGTTTGAGCCAGGGTGGACCTTATTGCTGACTTTACTGTGTTAGATCCTTGCCTGCTATTCTGAGGTTCCAGCAAGTGACAATTAAATGTTTTTGATGGAGGAAATCAACTGACTGTAAATACACTGATAAAAAAAGTAATTTGTTTCATTTTCTGATTTGTTCTGGTCACTTGGGGGCAGCGGAACAAGTTGTGAACACACCTGCCATTAACATATTTTACATTATATATGTATATATACATATAAATACATACATACATACATATATATATATATATATATATATATATATATATATATATATATATATATACAGTTGTTTTATATGTTAAAGGGATAGTTGGGGTTATTTGATGTGGGGTTGTGTGAGGTAGTCATGCATAGTCGGTGTGTTACCTGGAGTAGATTGAGATCAGTGCGGTGCCAGTTAGGAGAGATGGCGGGATACACCGGTACACCAGCAGAGCTATGTGCTCGTGTGCACAGGTCCAGCAGAAAAAAGTGTTTTAGACACTTTTAAAAGACGCCCACCAAAACAATACGGTAGTTCAGCAGTTGAGAAAAATGCAATACATAAGGAAACTGCTGTTTTGACAGGAAGATAAACCGCTGAAAATATTCTAAAGGAAGCTACATTTAAATGGATATGGGATTGTTTTGGTGGGCCTTGTCTCTGCTGTCCCCGCCCACAGCAGCACGCTGCTTTGCTAGTGCCGGTGCTCCCTGCTGTCTCTCCTGATTGGCAGTGCTGAATCTACTGCAGTTATTATGCATAAACTATGCATGACTACTTCACACAGACTCACGTCAAATAACCCCAACAATCACTTTAATATTAACATTCTAAGCTAATAGAGTTGTTATGTTGAAGCAAAGACCTGCTTATTACACGTCCGTCAGACACAGAATAATATAGTAGTGATGTTTGTGTCCACCTGATGAATCTAAGTCTTTTAGCTCTATTTTGGTCTCTACAAGCTACTGAATGAAATACCTGACTCTTAAGCTCATAAATGCTCCACTGTGTTCACTGGCTAGTTAATAACTTTGTTTGTCTGTAGTCTGGTGCTGTGCACATAAAGCATACAGAGCTTTAAAATAGCTGCCTGCTGGGGTAGATGACAGTAGCAGGACTGAACTGTAACAGTGTGGCCTGTGAAACAAAACAGTTAGCTGAAACATGCTAACATGCTCCTGTGGAGAACCACAGAGCGCAGACTTGGTTGGTTGACAGTAAAGCCAATACTGGATTCAACGCACATCAAACTGACAGATGAACACATAGTGCTTTAGCTTGTCAGTCATTTGTTTATTGTTTTGCATCAGTATTTTTGTATCACTGAGGATGTGTAGATGTTGAGGCCTCAGCTGTCAGGCTGACCTTTAGAAGTGCTTTTACACGGCCTAGAGTATGAAGCCAAGGCTTTATGTTGCTGCTGTTCAGAACTTAATTTCAGTGGTAGGTGCAGCTTTTCACTACTGAGTTGTGACTGCTGACTAAAGAAATACTACGGTGGCCAATGAGGGCAAAAACGCTGCAATGGCCCAAAACATTTCCACTGGGAGAAACACATAGGAAAATACAAAACAATTACAAGAACACAAAATGCTGCAAATGACAAAAAACGAGCTGCAGGAAGACAGAAAAAAAAAATCATTTATAGCAAATGTGCTGCAAATACAGAAACGATGCAAAAACATTTGAACCTCCAAAACAAAAGCAACAGAAAAAAAAAAACACTGCATATCCAGACAACACAAGGGAAGAGCTCCAGGCCTCTAGGGGGAGCTCTAAATGGAACACTTAGAGCTAACGCTAATGCTTGCTACATTTTCTGTTGCTCTTTTATAAAATTGTAAAAACTACGGCCAAATGTAAAAAAAGAACACAAACCTTTTTTGTGTCACCTCTTTTTTCTTCCCTCATACTCTCTTGTTTGGACCAAGGTCAAAGGTCAAAGGTCCTGGCATAGGTCTGGCCTCTCGGATCACAGCTCGAGCTAATGCTCAAGGTGTTCTACTTCTGTCGCATTAGTTTTGGAGGTTCATGTGTTTTTGTTGCATCGTTTCTGTATTTGCAGCGTGTTTGTTGTTCATGTTTTTGTTTTGTCTTCCTGCAGCTTGTATTTTCATTTGCAGCACGTTTGCGTTCTTGTATTTATTTTGTATTTTCCAATGCGTACAGACTGCAGCCTTCAACGAATATTAAAGAAAGATTATTGGGGGAAAAAAGGCTACAGGTACAATTTTGTGTTAAAAGAGATCTTCCATTAACAGTCATGTAGATCTGTGGAGGGCGTGGATGCAGGGCAGCAGTCAGGCAGCACAGGCCTGTGCTGTGCACTCTTTCATAAGCCTGAAAAACTCTAGGTTGGAAATGCAAAGATTTGCATATGTGTGCTATAGACTTTCTTACCAGCAAAACACATGTAGTACGCTTTCCTTTGGTGTATGGGGTCAACATATAACCACAAGTCGCACGTGTAAAAGGTTTAAGTACAAGTTACAATACTTAAAACATATTTCTATTGTAAATGGTGATAACAAAAAGTGTAAATGTTAGCAAGGTTAAAAGGGTTAGCTACAGGTCAGAAATAGGTCTGATTGATAGTTAAAGGCTATGGCTGGTTCAAAGTGGTAGCTGCAGACTAAACGTGGTTCTAACTCATGTTTGCAGGCTCTAATTGGTTATAAATGATTATATAAATATACATATTTATATAAGAGATGGTTATAGATTATAAAAAGCTTGGCGTGCTGGTTGTATTTCTCCCCAAGTTGCGTGGGAGACAGACGTGAAGAAAGAACAGGGGGGTTGTAGAATGTGTGGAGGAATTCTCTGTGAGGAAGGCATATGATTTATATTTGTTTAAGTGTTGAATGGGGGGCTGCAATCTGTGTGTGTGTGTGTGTGTGTGTGTGTCTGTGTGTGTGTGTGTGTGTGCGCACGCATGTGTGTGTGTGTGTGTGTGTGTGTGTGTGTGTGTGTGTGTGTGTCAGCCTGCTCTATGTAATCCATCTATGTGAATGGGAGCTGTTGCAGTAATTTAGATCGGTTTGTGTCTCCTGATAATGATACATAATTAGACTGTAGGTCAGTCGGTCAGACTCCTGATCTCTCCTCTTCTCTCTCTCTCTCTCTCTCTCTCTCTCACACACACACACACACACACACACACACAAACCTCTCTCCCCATGTGCCCTCTCTTCTGATCTCAGCCATTCCTCCTCTGTATAAATAAACCTGACAGAGTAGCAGGGCCATATACGTGTGTTAATGTGTGTGCACGGACGAGAGAGAGACAGAGAGAGAGAGCGCGAGAGAGAGAAAGTAAAGTGTGTGTGTGCGTGTGCGTGTGTGTGTGTGTGTCAGGCTGTGTGATGACGTGCAGGTACATTCCAGAGCAGCGGAAGTTTCTTTTCAGAGTGAAGTGCTGTTGTTGCTGCCTGGACTCAATTACAACTATAGTGCAACCCTATACAGCCGTCATGTGCTGAGCTCAACTGACTTCATGGGTTGCAAACATCACATTGTGGTACACTCTTAATTATAAGCAGTACCGGTATATAAAAGAATGGTAAAGCATGATCATCATGAGACAAGCTGCCACCATTGTGAAAACAATCATTTCAGAGAAGCTTTCTCTTTTCCCCCTGAAAAACCCCAGTCCTCATTTAGCACCCAAATGCTAAGCGTCTGTACAATAAGAAGAGAAAATGCTTAAATGGAAAACTTCTTCAGTAGCAATACAAGCAAAATTAAATAAAAAAGCAAACTACAAACCAGTGACACTTAAAAAAAAGTGACTAACTGTCTCTGGAAAAAGACGGACATGAAGAGAAAATCTGAAGATTGACATTGAAAAATATTGAGATACAGAAAATATCAAAATCAAATAAGATAAGCTTGTAAGATTGTAGGTTTTTTAATATCTGTGTTTTATTTTTCAGTGGAACCTTTTTCAGTGCCAATACTTATGTCAGTGCCAATACAACCCTTTCACTGCCATTGTTTCCTTTTTCAGTTCAGGTTTTGTTTTCAATGCCAGATTTAATTTTCATTGCCAAAATGTTCCGATCACTGTTCTAACCCCACAGAACCACAGCCTCTCTCTCTGCTGCCAGTGGCCAGTCCCCCCCCGGATTGGACCTCCATAACCAGGCACTATTTTGACTTCATAATCAGTAGGAAATGTGAATAACAAGACCTCAGAGTTTTGGTCATTCAGTCATTATATGTTATTAGTGTTTTCTTTATTTACTTCTTACAAACCGCTTATCAAAGAGAAGAAGTCTGTCACGGACTGCAGTGTTGCCTCGCTCTTCCCAGTGTCAATGCTACACCAACTCCCTGAATTTTGAAAAATAGGTTTATAAGCACCATATGCATCACAGGTTTTTTTTTCTCTGAGATTGCACAATTGACAATTTATGTCTGTGATACACCACCCGTCTTACAGTTTGTAAAATTAAGTTGTATTTGATGAGATGGTGTCGTTTAGATGGCTATTCCCATGTCAGTGCAGGATCATGTTGCGACTCAAACTGCTTTCCCCAGGTCCTCTCCATATGGTCAGTGTGATCCCTCCTAGAGACCAAAGGCGCAGTTAATCTGACGGATTAGTGTTTTTGTTAAACTGAGAGCTCGGATTGAAATGTTGAGAAGGAGTCTGGATGAAACCTCAGAGACAGGAAAGCGGAGAAGGGAAACTCACACCGTGTGAGAAGACAACGCAACTTATATATCTACACAGGTATGACACTGTCTCACACGGCCAAAACATACGCTTCACACAGTTGTGTTTGGTAAGTGGCTGGACAGGCCTTAGAGGCAAACACTATGTCTACGTCTGTTACCTTTGTCTCAGGGTATGGTATGATATCATCTTTAAAACATGTCAAGTGTCCAGATTACTTTTTTAACCGTGCTACATTCAATAACTTTTTTATTAATTGTGAGCCCCATTTATTATTTAAAGAAGTTTTAAAGGAACAGTATCTGTAAATGACCAGATGAGACAATGGAGATTAAAACTCCCCACCTTTTGGGGGAAATTCCCCTGGTGTGGTCAGGAGGCATGACCTCTCTTTAGCCCCACAGAGCCCATGTGTTCATTCAGTGGCCAATGGGTTGTTAATTTATCATATAATAATAATAATAATAACAATAACAATAACAATAACAATAACAATAACAATAATAATAATAATAATAATAATAATAATAATAACAACAATAGAAACAAAGTTAATAAGTTAAATTATGTTTTTGATGCAGATGCAAAATTGTAAATAAGAAACCATAGCAACGTAGATATTTGGTGCCACTCTACAATAACACTACTCTTTTAAAGGATTTATGAATGCTTTAGAACTACTTTATTAATTAGCTTGTTAACACTCATTTGTAATCTGTTATAACACATTAGATTAGAATAGATAACTTGTTGCATGCCAAATAGTGAGACTACATTTCTTTGTACTGTTCAGCCTCATATCTCCTGGCTCATAGCTCGTTACTGAGCTGTCTTTGTTTTCTCCATTATCCGCGTTTGCAGCTGCTGCTTCATCACATGATTGTTAAGTTACTAGCAATGAAACCACCATCAGCATTTTAATGGTCAAAACATTTCATTTGGCAGATCAGATTATCATATCAATTCCCTTCTTTAGGACTTTAATATTCCAGGTAGAACTCAGGTGGTGACCTTCCTTTTCTTGAACTGCTCACCCATCCTTTGTCCCACTGTTCACATCTCTGTGGCTTGTTTTTCACTCAGTTGATTCTCCCTCCATCCAACTGCTAAAAGGAGCTTTATTGTGAAGTGTGACACACATCATCATTTATGAATGAGTTTCTATAAGTCTCCCTTTTACCAGTTATGATGGTGGTAGTAACTCATTAGTAAGATTAATGAGTACTAAGCATTAACTTGATCCTGCTAAATAGTGAGACTGCATCAATGTATAAAAACTGTGTTGTAACTTGTTTATGATTGTTTATTTGTGATTTATAAAGTGTTACCAACCGAATTAATGAACTAATTAGAAACCATTTCTAAATCCCTTTTTAAGAGCAGTCTGATTGTAAAGCGGTACGAAAATGTCCTTTAAACAATCAGCGCTTGTATTTTGTGGACATAGAGAAGCTCTCGCTACCAAGTGTAAAGACTTATAAGAGTCTACTATGTCACCATAAGCCTGGACCTTTGTGCGTTAAGCAATTGGTAGTACTGTTTCAAAGTGGACTGCTTCATAATGAGGCACCCATGTTGAAAGCACTC
Organism: Seriola aureovittata; assembly: GCF_021018895.1. NCBI lineage: Eukaryota > Metazoa > Chordata > Actinopteri > Carangiformes > Carangidae > Seriola > Seriola aureovittata. The sequence continues at coordinate 2,460,143 of NC_079366.1, read as the reverse complement.
ACTCACCACCCAACAGCCAGACCTATAGGTTCAATCACCTGAGAAATGATTTGGCACGGAGACCATGCATTCATGGGTTGATACACTGTCAGGACTCATGACTGTGGAGAAGCAGAACCCCTTCATTACAGCACACACTGCCTAACTACTAATTGAGCTTCCGATTGAGTGCCTTGCTCAAAAATACCCCGACAAGACTCCAACGTCTGACTGCAGGTTACAGACTGCTGCTGGCTGGGAAGTCAGAATCAACGTTTTAGTCATAAGCGTGAGATGATTCCAGTTATTCCATTTATTATTGTTCCTGTGGTGGAATATTATAGGGGTGTCCCAACAATAACAGGCACACAGAAACACTGAAATCACCACGGCTAGAAAACAGCTGTCATTAAGAAAAAAAACCTCAACGCTATGATTAATGGATCACATCAGCTGTATGTGTAGGTAATTAGGTGCTCATTAAGAAGTAGTCCAAACTAAGCTTTGAGTTTCCATAAGCTGGTCTGTTCCCTCCTCTACTACCAGAGTTTAAGAACACACACATGTTATTTATTTCTACCTTTACTTAAGAACAACATATCAGCCATGCAGTCGCTTGTCCGCACACCTGAATGGATCTAAGTTTGTTTGATCATACAAAGCATGGCGTCTTGACATCACTCATCGGCTTACACAGGGTAAATATAAGTTCCGTGTGTGTGTGCTCGCGCAAGCCACAGTTTGTATGGTTCAGCCGGTTCATTGCATAACCAGAAGATTAATATGGCGTTTAATTAGCCTCAAAACTCATGCACATACAAACCACACGTGCACGTGACACGAGTGCACAGAACAGTCTTTCACGGGTGGAAAATCATCCTGGTGTGGGAGCAGTTTTACTCCACGTGAACAACTGCCGACCCTGTGACGAGAATGCGACACTCACTTATGCGTCGAGATGACTTCAACTAAATTCAACGGTTTATGATCGACCGTTCGTGAAGCTGGAATCTCCTTAGTTAGGATGCTGACCAATCAAAGGAGAGGAGACTACAGCCACTGTCCCCACCTTCAGAGTCTTCAAAGTCAACCTGACGATCCAGTTCTAACCGGAGCCCTACACCCTCCCCCTACCCACTTTGCCACATTAAGTGTCATTTCAATCTAATTACTCCTAAGTGGGAGTGGGTTGTAAAGCCCTTCAACACCAAGTCTGCATCAATGCAATCTTACAAACCACACTCCCAGAGAAGTGCAGCGTCGCTTTGAGTCCAGGATGGATGAAAGGCCACATTTCATCCATGTGAGTTGTGTGTGGTTATTTCTGTAGGATGGAAGTAATAAGTTGCCTTAACTCAAACAGACATCTAATGAACTACTTTTGTGCACACATGACAAACCTAGAGGTTACATCGTATTTTGTATGTGTTTTTCTTTTTATCCCTCCCTGCGGCGACAGCCAGAGCTGGAGCCATGTTGTTTTCAGGTTTTCCATCTGGCCATCCCATTCTCTTGGACACGATATCTCTGTAACAACTTGATGGAACTTCTTCAAATTTGTCACAAACATTCACTTCAACTCAAGGATGAACTGATTAGATTTTGGTGGTCAAAGGTCAAAGGTCAAGGTCACAGAGACCTGACAAAACACGGTTTTGGCCTTGTGAACAGGACATCTCTGTAACACCTTGAGGGAATTTCTTCAAATTTGAGAACATTCACCCGGACTCAAGGATGAACTGATTAGATTTTGATGGCTAAAGGTCAAAGGTCATTGTGTCAAACACTTCTTAGCCATTACTCAAGACTTCACACAGCAATTATGACAGAATTTAACACAAGGGAAACTAGTCTAGTCTGAGTGGAGGAGGCAGACAACAATGTTATTTGACTGGTAGGAACTAAGGGGGGAAAAAGGATCTAATCAGATTAACATAAAAATTATAAAAGGTCAACGTAATAGAAAAGCGGCCAAATAAGTGTGGGAGCAAGTTGTTATTTATTCAATTAATATTTTTCCTTTCACAGGTTTACTATGCCATGGATCTAATGAGTGCCATGTCTACGCTAAGTATAAAATTTTCTTTTCGATAAATATTGATTTAATTACAATATCCTTTTTGAAATATTTTGGGTAACAATGAATTTCCTGTTTCCGTTGGAGAAAGGCGAAGTCCCAAAGCTTGCCATGCATTTATATCCTCCAGAAGATCCTCCTCAGCTGAGTGTCCACACACTCACACTGCGTCATGAAGCTATAGGGTGTGTGCTTTTCATCTGCACTCACTTTTAAATGCAATAGATCAATACAATTGTTTTACAACTTCATTTTGAATTTCTGTTCAATTATTTTGGATACGATTATACAATTACAAGTTGTAATGTTTCCTTTTATCCAGCTACAGTGCTGCCGCCACAGGGTCGATGTTCATGCAAACCACACTTATATACCTTTGAGGATACCTGGATACTCTGTTAACCAGGTTTCTCTTTCCGTGATACAGGAAAATGCGTCTCCTGTTTACATGATTTTTCAGAAATCACATCACTGTCACTGTTTCTAAAGTTCATGTAAGTACGAGACGAGTGCAATGGATTTATTGAGAACGATGCTTAGGATAGGAAGTTAAAAATACATACGCACACAGACTCATAAATTCCTTTTCAAACTGTATGTTGTCCTCTGTTGGCTGGAGTTCATATGTCATCAGTGGGATTTTTACACACAAAAGCTTGTAAATCACCTCGCAAAGCCCAATCACACATCCTACACTCAGTTTGAGCTGAGAGCCAGTTCATTCTGAATCTCATCTCTGATCTGACTTTCTATCTGTTTTACAAGGTGAAATTGATGGCCAGGCTTTAGTGGGTATTTGGCAGCAGGACAGGAAAATTACACACCCAGTATTTGACAGTGTGCTCCTAACATCCTCTGTGGTCATCTGTCCTGATGGCAAAACTCTTACATAGTTTCCACTCTAATCTGAGAGAGACAGAAGAAGAGACAGCTAGTACATTTCCATTCAGCTGTCTTATACACACTTTAACTTGTGCACACAAGCACCTGTAAAAAAGTAGTATGGACTGGAAAAGTTGGCATGTTGATAATTAAAAGATGAACCAAAAGTTGATGGAAAATACTTTTGATTCTGAATAATGATTCTGCTTCATCTCGGTGAAGTATTTCTAGTTTTGGCATATTGCTACCAACTATTGTTACAGGCCTCTGCTCCACCAAAGATATTTAAAACACATTTGACAATTTTTCTGTTTCTTTAACTCATAGTCTGTAACTTCTGCCTTTAGGGCTCCAAGTCAAAGCAATATCAAAAGACGGCGTTGGGTGACATCATCAAATAGTGTGGGATCATGGGAGTTGTTGTCTTCACCACCATTACTGTAAGCTCCTCCTGGTTCAGATTCCTTCAGTGTCAGTGGTTCAATATCACACAGACCTCGTGATTATAACCGTTGAAAACACTGACTAAAGCAGTTTCACATTTAAAGTCAGCGTTTGAGTGACGCTGTACGGAGGACAGAGACTCAGGGAAGAGTTGCAGCTGAGATTGATGCTAACCTTTGTTCTGATTGTTTCTCTGATAACTTATGAAGCAGACGTTCAGCAGGTTTTTACCAGCAGCTGAATTATCCACAGAGGTGTCCTCCTCTCCATAACAAACACACCAGGGGATTAGAACCAGTAGAAACACCAAGAAAGCAGTTTACTTTAAAGATCAGAGATTCACTGACGCTCTTCAGTGACACAGGACAGGACGTCTCCAGCAGCTGGGAGCTGAGCTGTCTAACATTTCCTCAGCTTGTTTCTTTGATAACTTCAGATCCAGACGTCCGACGACTAAAATCCACAACACAACAACAACATATAGAACATAGGTCTAGTTGTTTGTAGACATTTTAATGTGGAAAAGTTACAGATTATTTGAACCTTTAACTTCACAAACCCACAGAGAATTAGGCCACCTCGGCTCTATGAAGCTTTTTTGTGTCCTTTGTCTCATTGTTTTGGTTCCAGCAGCTGTTTTTAGGAAAATAAAAATTCAAATTACAATATATTTGGTATGCTGGTCCATAAGGCAAGTAAAACTTCTGTAAGTATCAGAAAAGGGCCGAACATTCCAGACTGGATATTTCATACCATGGCAACTTTCCAAAGATTAAAACACAATTATTGCCTACTTTTTTGTCATCTCCATATTTTAATCCCCATCTTCCAATTATTCATAAGCCTTCACATATTCATTTTGAAGGGTAAACCTAGAGCCATTTGAAAAAAAATGCACTTCCTCCATCCAATCAGATTTGAGTGTGGTGTTACAAGTTAAACACAAATCTATTACACTATCTACAGTGGTTTATAAACGTATACGGACTAATTAGGTTAGCAAAGGGAAATGCAGTGAATAATATTACTGATCAGGCCTACAACATCACTAATCATTTCTGTGCTTTGTAAATTGTCTATATTTCAACATAGAATTAAATAAACTCTGGTTATTTGATGTTTGTCATTTTCTTTGTGAATGTGCTGGTGTTTGAGCTAAAGCTCTATCTAAAACACTTCACTGTGTTTATGTTTCACAGTAGATTTTCCAAAGAGAGGGGCAGAAACACTCTGGAAACACTCCAGTGATGCAGCACTGGTGCCAACACAGAGGGATCTGGCAAAAGAAATGCAGGGTCATCCAGCAGAAACACTGAACCACACAATGTTCGGTAAAGTGCTGCATTGACTTGCAGCTGTTGCAATGAAAAATGAAGTGGCTGCTGCATTGGTAACTTCCCAGAGCAGTAAAATACTTCCTCAAACTGATGTTTTAACATCTGGCATTAGTTCATAAATGTTCATTCCTAGGACACTAGAGTCCCATTGATTCTAGTGTCCTAGGAATTATGATATATAATGATTCTGAAAATCATGATGTATGTCCAATGGCAACGTTGAGCGCTGAGGCAGGAAGTAGATATGTTCTTTTACGAGGCATAAAGTAATGTGTGGTGGTAGGGGTGGTGGACAGGTGTGTAGTGTGTCTGTATTTGTGTATTGTCACAAAAGGCAGCTGATCAACTTCTCTGTTTATAGTCCATTACCATGACCATCTTTTAATTAAGACAGTCCTCCTGTACAATTTCCATAGTTAGGTTTTGTTGCTAGGCGACATCTAGTGGTCATAGTAATTATGACAGGAGCAAAGGGGAAAGTGCAGTGACGTAGTATTAAGAGAGATAAGTCCACGTCAGGAGGAGGTTGTGGTGGATGGATGAATATGACACAGGAGAGCGGTGTTCGATTCCCATGCGAAACCAGCTGTTTATATTGTAACCATGACAACAAAGAGTGTGTAATGATGTGGAAGTATTTATTGTGACCCAAATCACCATCTTTTCCTAAACCTAACCAAGCTATGGCCATTATTCTAGTAACCATGACAACGAAGGTGGGTACGCCACTCTCAATGGAGTCTGTATGTTTATTATTGTAACCATGACAACCTAGGTCCGGTACACCTGCATCTGTAGGGGCGCTGTTTCAGGAGACACTGCTATTAGTGGTATCAGAGGGTTGATGGTTGTTCAGGTCGGAGGAAGAGTTGTTTTATTTGCTTCAACCATGATCGTTTCCTCTCTGTAGTGCTTCATAAACGATGTACACAATGACCATGATGAGCCAGTGACAAAGACCTTTCTGTCCTGGCACTGAGGAGGTTTGACACAATGTCTGCAGACAGGAAAGAACAGGCCTGTATTGATGTTTCATATACTTTCTCTGTCAACATCTTCCCCTCTGTGTTACTTCCTGCTTAGACTCTGTGTTATCATTTCCTGCTTTATTGTGAAAATACGTAACCTTAAGTGTAAGTGGCTGTTTTACTTTCTGTCTTGGTGTGTTTCCTGTAGAAATGATGACTCAGTTTTTCCAGTGATCTGATTGGTCAGTAGTTTGGCTGTTGACAGGTTTTGATCTGATCCTCTGATAACCAGAGGCCTGTACTACGAAGCAGGATTTGAGGTTATGGAGGTAACTTCAGCTTTAACTCTGGGTTTTCAGCCCTACAATGGTGGTTCACTTGTTAGCAGGGTAAATCACCATGGTAACTGATGCTGAACTCCTAACGTCCTCCTGCGCAGGTTAACTTCAGACGATCAGATCAAAACCTGTCAACAGCCAAACCTCTGACCAATCAAATCACTGGAAAAACTGAGTCATAATTCCTACAGGATCCTGACAGGGACAAAAGAGTTTAAAATAAAGTGATAAATAATAACAAGCAGTAAATATAAAATAGAAATCACTGGAATCATTTTGCTTTTCCAGACCTTGCACATGTTCCCTCTGGTTTTAAAACAGAATTTCTAATAAACAGAGGAGAGTTTATCACACTAAATAAATATATCACAACTATTATAGCTTAATTTTAATTGAACACAGATTCTTTAATCCTGGCAGGGATGAAGCTCTTACTCTCTTCTTCATCACTGCAGCTCAGAATAACATGAGGAGACTCTGAGACCACAACTGGAAATAAAAACTAAACCAACAATGATCCACACACTGCTAATTATTTCCATGTTTATAAATGAACATTATATATATATATATATATAATAAACATTTCAGTCAGACTGACTCCTCAGACATCAACTACTCCTCTCCTCTTTTCTTTTCTTTCATCACATGTTCATAACAGTTTGTTCATCATCAGACTGAAGAGCGAAAATACTCAGTAAGAAACATAATGATAATTCATGCACTTATTTACAATATATCTTTAGTCTGACTTTAATAGTAATTATAATTAAAAAACATTGTTTAATTCCAGTCATGTTGTTTACATTTCATCTAGGAATTCAGCATCAGTTACCATGGTGATTTACCTCAGTAAGAAGTGAACCACTGTTTTAGGGCTGAAAACCCAGAGTTCAACCTGAAGTTACCTCGATAACTTCAGGTCCTGCTTCATAGTACAGGCCTCTGTTGTTTGTTCCTGTTTGCTGAACTGTCTACCTTGCAAGTCATCTGCCTGGTTATCCAGCACCAACCTGTAAGCCTGTTTTCTCTCCATTAAAGTATCTTCACTACATCAGCCTGCCTCTGTGTGTCTGCAGTTGGATCCTGCTGCTGATCCTCTGCTCACATTTTATGTACGTACACAACTACACATTGCGCATGTAAATCAATTTATGTTATCATCGCAAACAGTTTGGGATTATTTGTCAGTATTTTTTAAATCAGAATATATTAGTGTCACTTACCTTTGATACTTGGATTTTATAGGATACACACTAACAATACAGAATTGATATACATTCATGTAATGTGGCAGAAATAAATATGAAGATCAATTGATTATAGATTGAATGAGTCATCCATTGAAAATCCAGCCTCACTACATTATGAGCCCTCCCTTGTCCCTCTGTTTACATTCTCCTCAAACCATAGGAAGCCATTTTTAAAGCAGTGCCACAGATAGGGGAGCGTGTGTATATGTGTGGGTAGGTGGGTGAGTGATTGTTAGACATTCTGGCAGAGCGCCGGTTCACCATAAACAAAGTTTTTAAAAAATGGAAACCTCATCCCTCTGCTAAGAGTGGTTGTTAAAAGGGGGTGGGGGGTGTGGGGGGGGGTAGTTTAGAAGTAAATGTGTAGGAAGGAAGTGGAAATGGAGAGAATGGGAAGAGTTTATTGTACTGTACATCTATTGAAACTTTAAATTTAGAAACTGTGCTCGAGCAACAGCGTGGCGGCTTTTAAGATCAGTACTAGGGATTGTTAGTACTAGGTCATCAAACCTGTTGGTGTTTGGTTTGACAGCAACTTAAGTTTTGAGCAGCACACAACGAAATTTGAGCAGTCTTTTTTTTTACCATTGGAGAAACATTTCCAGGATACCATCCATTTTATCTTTTAAAGACACAGAGACCAGTTTACAAGCTTTTATCTCCTCACGCCTCAACTATTGCAACAGCCTCTTCCCCTGCCTCAACCAAAGATCCATCAATCAGCTCCAGACTCAACTGGACTCAGCTCCAGACTTTGAACAGAGGTCTCACAGTCACAGCCTGAGCCTGTGGAAGGAGTTACTTGAGGAAATCAGCTCAGCAGAGTCACTGACCTCTTTTAAATCTCTCCTTAAAACAAACTTTTATCATTCTTATCATTTTCTTCTTTTCCTGAGTTCGCTTAATTTTACTTAATTTTATTGACTACTTTTACTTTTATTGACAACTTTTTAAAAAAATGTTTTATTGATCTCACTGATTGCCCTCTTGCTGGTGACTCTGCCTTTGGTCTGTTGCCTTATATGACCTGCATGTTTTATTCTGCTGCTTTGTGTGAAGCTCTTTGTAACCTGGGTTTAGATAATAATAATAATAATAATAATAATAATAATTATTATTATTATTATTATTATTATTATTAGGTGAAGACATGGCTTATTTGATCAAAGTGAGCTCTTAGCTGATTTAGAGATTGACACCATTACTAGTATTTACAGCAGTACAGAGTCAGATGCAATGTATGTGTAAGTAGGGATAAGCCAGGTTTAGATTCTATACTATATCAGGACCAGTATAATTTAACACATTTTAGCAAAGGCAAGAAACAACCCTTTACAGAATAAAGTCAGTCTCATATTAGCGATAATAAAATGCCAACTCTCAGGATTTTTCTTTACAGTACATATTTTTTTTTGCTTCCTCTATCATATCTTTATGGTATTATGTTTTTTTTTATTGTTTGACTGTTGTAAAAAGAACTGATCCTACCTTCAAGGAGCAAATGACAGATGTTGTAAGGAAATGTATTGCAGAAAAAATTTAAATACATACAACAGACTATATTATATTCCAAAAACCTGACACTGATAAATAAATAAAAATTAAATAAAATATAAATAAAACATTAGGCCACACATTGACTTAGATACGGCATGGTTGCTTTGTCTAGCTTTTGGTTTGACTTGATTGTTACAAATGACAGCTAAAATACAGCAGATCTGCTGATTACACAGTAGCACCAACAGGAGTGATGTCATAGTTGTTATTTTATATCTATAGAAATAATGCAAAAGCTGAAAAATGAGGTTCAAGTAAAATTCTGGGAAAACTTGTTTCGCTTGAATCTAAAATATGAACATGATTGAAAAGCTGAAAAGTCCCGGAGAGCAGGGAAGAATATCTTCAACAGTTCAAATGTAGAGATAACTCCTTTTTCTCTTATTCAAAACCTTGTGCAAGAAAAAAGTTTTGTAAAAGTGAAGTAGTAAAGATGTGAATGAGAGGCTAGGAGAAGGACAAATCTTATTTAGTACTGCGCCATGTCTTTATTTGGGCTTAATGCCAGAAAACCAGGGTTCAACCTTTCCTGTCAAATGTTTGTTTATTGTAAAATCATACCGCTTATATTCGCTGCCTATGGAGAAGTAGAGAATAGAGCAGAATAGAATAGATTGATTTCCTTGTGGTTAACACACAGTAAAGACACTGTTTATAATTCTCGTTCCAGCAGCAGTCTTTTCAATAAACAGCCTGACACTCTGATTTATTACTGCAGTCCACCACAGTTAGTTAACATTGCTCTTCTCTCTTCTTCCACTCTATCTTTGGGTAGCACTAATTCTACAGCTCATACACACAACCACTCAACACAACTGCAGCTTTGGTTCCATAAAAACAATAGATTCTCATATTGAAGGACTGTGAAAAAGGTGTGCTCTATTTCAAAACCTCGGCAGTAACTTACCTTGGTTAGTAGCATTTTAGCTGAATATTTGAACAGATGAGGATTAAAAACGTGGCATCCAGAATGTGGCAGTGTTTTGCAGACCAAAAATTAGATATGTAATATATACTGTATTCATTATAAAACTAGAATGACCTCCTCATGGTTGTCTGCCTCTTCCACTCAGACTAGTTTCAGGTTGCATCCCGTTTATCCAGAGTCACATAAAAAATTTACAATTTGTGTAAAATTTTGTCATAACTGCTGTGTGAAGTCTTGAATAATGGCTAAAAAGTGTTTTGTGAGATCACACTGACCTTGACCTTTGACAAAAATCTACTCAGTTCGTCCTTGAGTCGACATTTGTGGCAAATTTGAAGGGATTCCCTTGAGGAGTTCTGGAGATGTTGTGTTCAAAATCATATTTTGTGAGGTCACTGTGACCTTGGCCTTTGACCTTTGACCACCAAAATCACAGCAGTTTGTTCTTGCGTCCAAGTGAACATTTGTACCAAATTTGAAGAAGCTCTGTCAAGGCGTTACTGAGATATTGTGTCCACGAGAACGGGACGGACAGATGCACGGATGGTCCGAACAACCTGGAAGCAATAAGCCTGGTTGTCGCCAGAGCAGAGTCGTAAAAAGTTATGCATTTATAACTTTAGTTTGGTGAGAACAGGTGCAATTAGAGGCTCTATCATTAATATAGAGCAGTTTTCTCACCCCATGCTACTTGCTGTGGAAAAATGTGTTGCATTCAAGACCTTTTCCAAGAATCCTTAATGATCCTTGGCCCACAACAACTCCACATGTGATTCTTGGCTGTTTTTATTGTCTGTCTGAACTTGTATTGGTCTTTCCTGTACTCGTCTGGGTCTCCAGAATGGAAGGCTACATGCCCTGAGCACCTGGCAGACCTTTCCATTAATGGTTAGGATAAGTCCATACAGTCACCTGTGGTACAACGTCGTCGATACGTTTGCTTATGCTTATCAGTGTTGGTGAAAATATGGCCCACACGTGTAAACTCGCTAATTAATAAAAGCTTATTGACCCCTTTTCCACTGCCAGTCGAGTTTGCCTTTCAGTCCTGACTGAGATGTCATCAAACGCACTTATACAGAACACACAGCGGAGAGAGAGTGAGCCGCTAGCCGCCATGTAAACTGGTAAAATGTCTCATTCCCTGGGTTGTTGCTCCTGTAAAAGCAACTCACTCTTTCTGGTGTTTCGGGTTTAACAGCGCGCTGCTGGACAGGTGACAGGTGTGTTTACAGTCTGTGTGCTCTGAAAAGACGTTACAGCAAGTTTACCTGGATGTTGTGCTTACATCAATGCTGATCGGAGCCGGAGCCGATAAATACTCTGTCTACTACAGAGTCATGTGACCTGGGTGTGAATGCTGATCCATTTTCCATTGCTGACAAAAGCCTGATGTTAGTGGGTGTTAGCAGGTTCACTGAGCAGTGGAAAAGGTGCTCAGGATAAATCAAAGAATTAAGTCTTTACCATGAAAAGCTTCATCTCTATGAGTTTATGCCAACAACTGAATCCTTCACTAGTCAGTCATCTATGGTCATTATTTTCAAAATGTTGTGCTCCAGTTCCGTGAGTAAAGTTTATCTGTTGTCAGGTTAGCTAGGTGAAGTAAAGTTTTTTCAGCTGTAAGAATGTTGCTGTTGAACTAGTTTGTAGTCATTTTAGAACTATGCAGGAACAAAGGTTCTTTACTTATCGATCTTCACATGAGATTTTAGTTTACATCTCCCATTCTAATGGCGCTGTACTTGAGATATCAGGCCCTATTACCATCAACCCACCGGCATGGCGTAGAGTCTGGTCAAATGTGCTCCAGGGCGGGCCACGTGCACTTTGGTATTCTCGTGGCCAGGCGCCTGGCACACCTGTGATGCGGGGTGGGATCATAAAGAATAGATTGTCCCTAGGTGGGTGTGTTGGAAGTTGTGCCAATCGTGATCACTACTCTCATCCCCCTTAAACACAGGACTGTCCTCGTCATGATGCACTTATAGTTCAGTAATCCTGCGGAGAGCATAATTCATAGGAAAAATACAGTCATTACACTGATCCGTAACATGCTGCCGTTCAATACCACCATAGCTAGATGTACAATGAGGACAGAATTAAAAATGCAGTCTGTTTTTGCAATAGTTAGATATAATGTAGGCTTTAATGTAGGCTTCACATGCTGTAAGCACAGAGGGTTATGAGGTTATTTTGCAACAATTTTAAAACGTAACCAACAAATAAAATATATACCACAGAAAAGGCCTATACCGAACCAAAACAAGCTGAGAATCACAAATTAGTCTTTCACCTGTCTGGTTGGCATTTGGGCCAGTTAAACAGAAACCTTTTTGTGTGCATGATCACGTGTCAGTTTATTGAAAAGAGGAAATTAAAAGAGGAAAGAAGAGCAAAACCTAAAAAAAAAAAAAAAGAGTTGCATGATTTCAATGAATAAAGTGACTAGACACTGTGGAACAAAAGGACACTGAGCAGTCGACCAGCTCCGAGGAGGCGGGTGGTGGACCACACAAAATGCACGATATTCAATTTACTTTCACATATGACAAAGAAAACTCATAATTAAGAAGCTGGAACTTTGTAAACATTGCAAACTGGAAATGGAGTATTGTGTACATTTCAAATTGATTAGAGATAGATTAGAGAATGTAGGTATTATATTTAACTTAAGAGAAATTAAAATTCATAAAATATTTTTTAAAAAGGAGCTAAATTAAACATAAAGCCTTAATCTGCTGTGCTCAAATGTTTTAAGTCCCAATACTTTCACCAGACAAACCTGAGCTGTCAACAACACAAACAAGTTCTTTCAGTCAATAATGTGTATAGATTACACATGGTTACAGTATGTCTGCCTGCACTGTATAATCACTGTTCTGTGTCAATATACTTTTCTTTCTTTCTTTCTTTCTTTCTTTCTTTCTTTCTTTCTTTCTTTCTTTTTTTATTTCCTTCTTTGACTTTCTGTGTCTCCCTTGGTGGTCCCATCTATTGAGTCATGTTTCATGTTTGATGTCCACTCATTATCACAATCACATTATCCATTCTATCCTGCTGTATAGGGCTACTGTATGGAGCCAGTGTGTTTCTTGTTCTGTCTCAAATTAAGGCCAATGCAATTAGCAGTCTGACCTCATGGCACAGGACAGCGCCAGCACTACTAATGACCCCTAATGACCTCACAGCTCCATGTATGTGTGTGTATGAGTGTATGTGGTTAGACCAGTAAAGCCACAGCCTCGATCAGAATGGGTTTTCTGTTGGCATGGGGAAGGTTACTGTGCTGTTGATAAGATCTTTGATATCCAGTGGAAGAAGAAATACGTAATAAGTGTTTCACATCTGACTGTAAATAGTCAGACACAGCATGAAAATGAGGACCTGGGTGGAGGCAGGTTGACAGGCAAATACAGCAGCAGGAGTAGGCAACCTGAATCAGCTTAGATAGGGTGCCCTGTATGAGATTTGCCAATTGAATGCATGGAGGGGAATCAGCTGAGCCATCAGCTGATGTGGACTGGCATTGAGATCAGATGCTATCAGCTGATGTACTGGGATTTGGGGTTGAGCTTGACTTTGTGGCCTGCCTGAACTCATTCTGTGCTCCTTTTCAGTCAGGACCACTGTTGGAAGAGAAATGTTTTATTCCATCTGCAGTCAGTTTAATTTGGTAGTATGAATCTGTTGTGTGACCCTCAAAACAACCACGCAGACAAACCTCCCAGTCTTCCATGCACTTACATGGAAGTGCCAGCAGAAGGAGCTTTCTACAACTTACGTGGGAAAACCAATTAGCCTAAAATGAAATACAGTGAGGCCGGTTGAATTTACACAGATTTCCTAGTTTGAGAGTTTACAATGACAGACCAAGTAGTTATGCCGTAACTTTTTTTCTATGAGCTTTTTGAGCATCAAGCATCTAGTTTGTAAAATAACTGCATTGCATCTAGTTAAGAATCAGTGTCACTCTCTGTAATGCTTGAACATGTTGACATGGCAAACTCTGGATTTTCTTTTCCTATTGGGGCTGTTTCCTTCCACCAGGTATGGACCAAAAAACTCGGCTGGATCCAGATAGTGGAATCAGTACCAAAACTTTTCCACTTGGGCATACATTTCTGACCACAGACCTCTTGTCGTGATACAGCTTCATTTTGGACTGAGACTGGGCCACACTTTATTAGGCCAGCTGACACGAGTGGTGGAGACGCTCTCAGGAAGTGCTGACAGAGCACAGCACGTTGTGCTTGGCTTTCGGTGTCTCTGACAGCCACTCTTATTCCTCTGCGCCGGTGATACTCAGAGCGAGACTCAAGGACAAAATTATTAGACTTTGGTGTTCAAAGGTCAAAGGTTAAGGTCAGTGTGACCTCACAAAACACTTTTTAGCCATTACTCAAGACTTCACAGCAATTATGAAAAAATTTCACACAAATGGTTCATATTCTATGTGACTCTGGATAAACATGGATGTAACCTGAAGCTTGTCTAAGTGGAAGAGGCAGACAACCACACGGAGGTCATTGTAGTTTAAGTTAAAGTATAATGATGAAAAAAAACTAAGTACATTTGAAGTTCAATCATTACCTGTGAAAATATGTTTGACATAGAATTCTTGCCTTGGTCCATTCTTGGTCCGCAAACATTTTGTGAGGGTTTTCACAACAGTTTTGGATTTTAGAGTAGTGGGGCAGCTTCTGGATACTGTGTTACAGCGCACATTATGGTTAGTATACACTGATGCCATACATTTTTTAAATTTTTTTGACAGAGGCTTTATGCATTCTAATAGAACTATCTCTCCCTGAGCACTGGGATAGTTTGCAGGGGGCCGCTGAAACACACACCTGCACGGGCTTTACTGGCTTTAGATTGCTTTATTTTCAGAGTCAGACATATATCGATCAAATGGTCTGGCTTCAGACAACAGAAACGTTCGCGTCTCGAGATATAACCATGACAACTGAGGTCTGGTACGCCTGCCGCATCAGTTTTCCTTTTCCATATCAGATGGTTGAAAATAAACAACCTATAGTTGTTCAGGTTGGAGGACCTGACCAGTCGCTTGTGTTGTGTTTTTATGCACAGGCTTTGCCGACTTCATTTTCCATTCAGGCTCTGAATTTGGGCACTGAGTAGCCAGCACAGAGAACGCACTCTCATGTGTTAAAAGGAACTCATCGGCCAGGATTGCTGCTTTTGTTAATGACTATATGTATTCTTAGTCTAAATAGACAACAATCCAGTGTGACAAACTCCTCCAGTTACAATGGCACTCAGAACTCCTCAACTGTGGTAACCTAAACATGCCTGACACCATTTATCACTATTTCTAAAGTTTTGTTGTTACACTTCAGGGACAGGTTCATAAGCTTGCATACGGTGTTTTTTCACTGTCTCATAGTTCTGTCTGTTCAGTCGACTAACTAAATAATCAGTGACCAAAAAGCCTTTCTGCAGCTGCTACAGACGGGTGACAAATTAAAGTAAAAACCTGAATAAATGAGTGGAGAAGCAAAACAAATGCGGATGCTTCCACTGCACTGGAATGCACTGCATGGTACAATTAAGAAATTACTGTAACATCCAGGCATGCTCTGTGGTATGTATAAAAATGCTGTGCAGACGCAGATGGTTCTGATTTTGTATTAAGATGGCAATAAGAAAAGTATGAAGGACAAATGAAGTAGAAATAAATAAAAAAAATGGAAATAAATATATTTTGGTCATGGTAAAAATACCATTTCTGTACTTTTACTTTTATTTTATTATGCATTTCTACATGTATTTGTTCATTTATTTCAGTATTTATTTATTTATTTACATACATACATTTAATCATTTATTTATTTAAGCATTTCAAAAATAAGCCTATTTATATATGTATTATTTCTACACTTATTTATTTATTTCTGTGTCAGTATGTTAATTAGGAAGGCGGTCCTACCTCAGTCTAAAGCTGGACTGGTTATAGCAGTGTAATCGATTGGATGGATATATTACTACTTGCTGGATTTGACTGGTAAACAGGAGCTTTGGCTTTTAAATGTTGCGTACTTAATGACTTTGACATTATATTTAACAACTTCCTTTCTGAGTGATCATTTACAAGAAAATATACCACTGGGAGCTTTGCCTTTAGCTCGCTACTAGCTGCTTAGCTAAACTGATGTTATAGATAGATAGATAGATAGATAGATAGATGTGGAGAGGGTGGCTGGTGTTGTCCAAGATGGCCTCCATCTTGCATTGCATGCATCTCTCCACAACAGTCCTGAGTGAGTCCAGACTCCTGCCAAGCACAGACCCAGCCTTTTTGACCAGCTTGTCCAGTCTCCTTGTGTTCATGTCTGACATGCTGCTGCCCCAGCAGACTGCAGCGTTAAAGAGAACACTGGCCACCACTGACTGATAAAACATGTGCAGCATTTCACTGCAGACCAGTCCAGTTTACTGTCCAGGTGCACACCTAGGTATTTATAAGTGTGCACCACCTCAATGTCCTTCCCTCGAATGTTGACTGGCTGAAGGGTGGGACTAGACCTCCAAAAGTCCATGACCATCTCCTTGGTCTTGGAGGTGTTCAGAAGGAGGCAGTTCTTGTCGCTCCATTCACTGAAGGCCATCATCAGATCCCTGTACTCCTCTTCCTGCTGTTCCTGGATGTGGCAGGACTCAGAGTTGTATTTGAAGTCGGCCGTATACAGGGTGAACAGGAAGGGAGCCAGAACAGTTCCCTGTGGAGCCCCAATGCTGCTCATCACTGTCCCTGAGACACAGTTACTCAGCCTGACGTACTGTGGTCGTCTTGTCAGGTAATCCACAATCCAGGATGTGAAGCAGGGATCCACCCCATCCCTTCCAGTTTGTCTTTAAGGATGAGGGGATGGATGGTGTTAAATGCACTTGAGAAATCAAAAAACATAATCCTCATGTAACCACCTGGCTCATCCAGGTAAGAATGGGCTGGTGGAGCATGTAAAGGACGGCATCATCCACTCCTGTGGCTTCAGAAGGTGGAGAAGCAGCTGCTCCAGAGTCTTCATGATGTGTGATGTGAGGGCCACCAGTCTGTAGTCATGTATCTCAGCTGGTCGTCCTACTTTAGGAACCGGAACAAGACATGATGTTTTCCACAGGACCGGGACCCTCCCCGTTTGTAGACTTAAGTTAAAGATCATCTGGAAAGTTTCAGTCAGCTGGGCTGCACAGTCCTTTAACAGCTACGGACAAACACCAGCCGGGCCTGTTGCCTTTCCAGGACGTAGCCTCTTGAGCTCCGCCCTCACCTCCATCCGCTGTAAAGGACAGGACACTTGACCCCAGAATGGAGGGAGTTGCAGCTGCAGTGTCAGGTTGTGGAGTAGATGCTGTAGGCGAAGCTGCAGCTGAAGCAGTGGGAGAGAGATAGGCAGGTGAGGCTGTGTCACACCTGTTGTAGAACAGGTTGAACTCATTGGCCTTGTCCACATCACCTGACGCTGTACGGAGGACAGAGACTCAGGGAAGGGTTGGAGCTGAGATTGATGCTAACCTTTGTTCTGATTGTTTCTCTGATAACTTATGAAGCAGACGTTCAGCAGGTTTTTACCAGCAGCTGAATTATCCACAGAGGTGTCCTCCTCTCCACAACAAACACACCAGGGGATTAAAACCAGTAGAAACACCCAGAAAGCAGTTTACCTTTAAAGATCAGAGATTCACTGACGCTCTTCAGTGACACAGGACAGGACGTCTCCAGCAGCTGGGAGCTGAGCTGTCTAACATTTCCTCAGCTTGTTTCTCTGATAACTTCAGATCCAGACGTCCGACGACTAAAATCCTTCATGTGGTTCAAATATAGAGCTGAAAACCACCAAGGTGTAAATATTATATGTGGCTTAAAACTAGATAAAAGTCATTGTTGAGCTTCTGTCAGACAAACACACTGACACATGATCATAGAGGATATGATGTCATCGACAGGCAACCAATGAAACATACCATTACCATAATTAACATCACAGATTTCTCTGGTTTGAGAATTGATAGAAACATTTGTGATAATGTAAGAACACAACTCAACAACACAAAGAACATAGGTCTAGTTGTTTTTAGACATTTTAATGTGGGAAAGTTGCAGATTATACCTTTAAGGCCAAGTGGTAATGGTTCACATGAACTCTGCTTTATAGCACAGCTTGATGTGTAGCTGTCGGCAGGTGTAATATCTGTTCTAAAATACACAATAATGAAAGAAAGTTGTATGAATATCACTGACAATATCACTGACAAGCAGTGGCTCGCCACCCTGAGCCAGTGAGGTTAACTCTATTTGACCCTATGATTCACTCCACTGAAGTTTGACAACTCAAAAAGCAACTATCTTTAGCCCAGCTTCTGTGACTGTGTGTGTGTCCTGTCTCCAGCACGGCCTCAGGCATGTTGTTGCTTACCTCATTAAGCCATGAAAGAATTGCCAGACCACCATTGCACACACACATGCACACACTGCAGCCTATTGTGCCGTGTGGCAGCACCGCCTCAGTGATTAGTGTCCAAGTCTCTTATGTCTCTGACAGAGAAAGACTGAAAATGTCACTGACGAGCAATTCACACACTGGCGAGCTACGTGTCAAGTGTGTGTGTGTCTTTGTGTAGCCCATCCAGCGCTCTTGAAGCTAAAAGGATCATTTCTCTTCGTTAGTGTTCCTTACTAACATGTAGCCTGAGGACACAAAGAGACAAGTACTCGCTGTATGTGGCCTTTTCCATTCAGCCCATTACAGCGACTTCGCTCCACCCACAGACAGACAGACCATCAAAGCACATGAGTCTCAGGCTTTGTGGAGGAGTAATACTGTATCTTGAATTCAAGATATAGAGTGGCAAAGGTGTATTATTGCTAGCAACTCCTTCCAAATGAAGTCCTTCCAGCTATTCATTCAAGGTCAAAGCACTTAGGTGGCTTTCATACCATTGACCTGAACTTTAAAATATCCGACTCCTACGAGGTACCACCCGTCTTCTGTTTGATATTGTTCATGGTTTGATAGAACCATCTTCTATAAACAACAGAGATGCCACCCTGTTGTTTTCAGACTGGATACTATCCAGCCCTGCACAGCCTTGATATCATATCTATGGATGTTGCAAACAGGAAGAAGGCAGCAGAGGCAATCCTCCTCACCGCCCGGTGCCAACATTAACCAATCCTAACAGGAGACATCGTTTCCTCTCTGTTCATCATTTTAAACCACGATTTAAAACATGTTGTCACATTGCTTCTATGATGATTTGATTTGGACTGAATCATTGTGGAAATTAAAAAAACAAATCGTCTATAAATCAATGATAAAAGTAGAAGTTACATGAAACAAACTCTATTTCTTGTACAAAATAAATGGTCATTTCTATTCCTATCAATTAAGCATCATAGCTTGGATCAGATCAGCGGAATACTTTTACAGTTAGCTTTAAGCATATGATTCAGTGGTAATATATTAGACTGTCCTTGTGTGCGCACACACACACACACACACACAGACACACGTACTGTATTTATGACATTGCTGCATGTTGCAGCTCTCAAGCTTATATCATGCTCACAATAACAATGTTAGAATGCTGAACTTTTACATATGGTTGATCTAAGTTTAGTGTGTAAAGTACAGTACAGCTGAGGCCGAATGTAGTTTGATATGCACCAAAGCATTAGACAAATTAAAATGGTTGACAATGGCACTAGATGAAAAATTACCCAAAGTAATCACCAAGGTTATTGAAATGTATCCTGAAGGTGACATGAAGTTTTGTAGCAAATCTCATGCAAAACTATCAAATAGTTGTTGAGACTTTTCTCTCAAAACCACAGATGTCAACCTGAGGTGCTGGAGGAATAAATCTGCATAATATACAGTATGTTAAAGTTGAAATCTCTGTCATACAGACCAATGTTGTTGATATATATTTTTTTTGTGTGTGTGTTTCTCTCATTTTTGTGTTTAAAATGTGCTCTCCAGATATCACCACTTTGGATGGTTAATGCTTGTGAACTGATATTGGTTAATGGCATTCTCAAAATCTTCAAGTTTCATGTGAGTGGGATTTTGTTTGTTCTCAATTGTATTTTCATATTTATTTAAAATAGAAACAACACAACGTAAACAATACAACAAACAATAAAATTGTAACTGTTCCAAAGGGATGGGTTAATTGGTTTGCAGTACATTTCAGTCTGTTTTATCATTAACAACTAGAATCACCTCCTTGTGGTTGTTTCCTCCATCAACCAGCCAAGCTGCAGGAGATATGGTCACAGTCTCTCCTTCCTGGGCTACAGTGTTGAATAATGGGCAGAAGTGTTTTTACAGAACATTATGATGTCACAGTGAAGTTGACCTTTGACTTTTTGGATATAAAACGTCATCACTTTATTACATCTTCACAGAAATTTGAGTTATATTATGTCATAATTTGTGAAGGATTTAGTGGTTTATGGCTATGACTGTGAGGTCACAGTGACCTCTGACCTTTGACCACCAAATTCTAATCAGTTTGTCCTTGAGTCCAAATGAACATTTGTAGCAAATTTGAAAAATTCTGAGATACTGCATTCACAAGGCCAAAACCATGTTTTGTAAGGTCACTGCAACCTTCACCTTTGACCTTTGACCACTACAATCTAATCAGTTTATTTTTGAGTACAAATGAAAGTTTGTGCCAAATTTGAAGAAATTCCCTCAATGCGTTACTGAGATATCAGCTCTGGCTGTCACTGGCACAGAGGAATAAAAACACTAGCACTCACCTTTGAAGAGATACAGAGGCATAGAGCAACTAAGTTTGTGTGCTTTTAAGCTTAACATTCACTGTTATCATTGTCTATCTCTGTGTGGCAGCTAGGGTTGATTTACGGTTAAGGTTAGGCAGCTGAAAGCACTTGGTAAACACTGCAGATGGTACAACTAGAATTCCCTCTTTCTGGTTGTTTCCTCTGCCAACCAACCAAGTTGCAGGAAATATGGTCACAATCTTCCACTTCCTGAGTTACAGCACTGAATAATGGGCGGTGGAGGTAGAGCGGGTCGTCCACTAATCAGTTCAGTCCACATGTTGAAGTGTCCTTGGGCAAGATACTGAAGCCCAAATTGCCCCCAATGTACCATTGGTGCATGAGTGAGTGTATGTGATAGAGATGTGCTGTGTGCTGTGTTGTGCCAGTTCACACTTAAAAGGAACTAGTTCAAAATTCAGTTCATGCAGATGAACATTTTCACATTCATTTGTTCCATTTCTTAAAAATAAATAGGCCGCTATTCTTTTTCAATAGAACCTCCTTCTACCCATCCCTCACCAGCCCCAAATCATTGCCACTCCCAAACTAAATAAATTATTATTATTATTAATTATTGTAAACCACTGATACAGACATTAGTTTCATTTAAAATCCATATATAAATATAAGCCATCTGAGTCTTCACTTGTTTGTTTATAAAACTGCTTCAAATGCTCAAACAAACTGGCTTCAGCAGTAGCAGATGCGTCTGTACCGTCTGTACCATCTGTACCGCTGGCACCAGCCAAGCTGGGCCGTATCCATGGAGATGTCATGCAGCGTGCCGTAAAACCGACATCGAAAAGCGTAAAGCGTGAGCGCTCACATTCACGCTCATCATTTGTAATCTGATTTGTTCATTTCAGCGTTCACTAAAAATATGAACAACACTGGCTATGTACATACATTGTATGAATGGATGTGTGAGCAGATGAATGTGACTAGTATTGTAAAGTGCTTAGTCGTTAAGACTAGAAAAGTGCTATAGTCCAGAATTTGTGAGGTCAGAGTGACCTTGATCTTTGACTTTTGACCATTAAAATCTTATCACTTCATCCATGAGTCCAAGTGAATGTTTGTGCCAAATGTGAAGAAATTTTCCTCAAGGTGTTTCTGCAATATCATTCATGAAAAAAGGGACGGACGGACAGAAAACAGAATGCCTCTGGCCCCGTGGAGGCATGATATTAAAAATTTCAGGAGTGACTTTTACATTTGCATTTACTCATTTCAGACGCTTTTATCCAAAATGACTTACAAGTGAGGAACATCTCTGAAGCTTCAGTGAAGTAGGAAACCTTGACATAAGTATTAAGTACTGCATCTATTCAATAAGTGCATGGAGATAGAGAAGTAAAGGAGTGTATAGGAAGATGAGTCTTCACTGGATTCTTGGAGACAGAGAGGGACGCTCTGCTCTGGTAGACTTTGGTAGCTTGTTCCAGCATCAGGGAACCACAGACCAGAACATTCTGGACTGGGACTGTCTTGTGTGCAGGGGTGGTGATGACAGACCACCTTGGAGGAACACAGGAGCATAAAAGCTGAATGATTAAGGCACACGGACTTCATTCCTCAGTCCTTTATATCAGCCACAACTGTTTTTGCATAATTATGAAAACCTTAGAGAGAAGAAACAGAGCTGTTAAGACTTAAGTGTTGTATGCACTGGATTTGGAAAATGCAGCATACATAAACATTTATTTTAATAATTATTTATTGAAGGGGTCTGAAGACTTTCTGAATGCAGTGTCTCTGTTCTGAATAAAATGAATGAATTATTTAAAAAGAGTAAAACATTAAGCAACATTGAAAAGCAGTTTGCTCTCACTGTATTTTGAGTTTGAGTGTATTTTTAGTTTTCTCTTATATACATTCTGCTGTAGTCGCTTGCAGAAACACAGGATGTGTGTTTCAGTGTGGAGACACCTCTCAGGTCAGGGTCTCAAAGAAAGAACCAAAAAATAGATCCCCAAAAAGCCTGGTAATAGCTTAAAGCTGCGCTCTCTCTCTCTCTCACACACACACACACACACACATGCACAAGGAGCAGTAGTAGTGTTATTATTGTAATTGCACTGCCAGTTTGTCTGTGTGTCACCCACATCCCGCCCCTAAATCTGACTGGACAACAAAGTGTTTGAACAGCCAATTAGGAAATAGCCAGTGTTAGTGTCAGCTGGTATTAGTGAATAGGTTAGGTAGGGGTCACCTTGGTGGGTGTGTGGCCTAAATCACATTGTCCTTATACACATTTTCTCTAAAATAATGTTCCGTGCAACACACCATGAATTTTTCCCAGTTCTTCATTATGTACTAAAACTCTGCACTATACATATGTATATGCACCTATACATGTGCTACTCTTCAAATTACACGTACTCCTTTGGCAGTTATTATATAAGAAAGCAATGTATTTCACTGTTTTTCAACTTTGGAAAGTTACTGTCAATTTCCAGTGTGGAAACCTAGCAAAGACCCAAATGTTTTTCCTTCACTGTTTGTTTCCTGAGGTGTCCACACTTTATCTTCCTGGTACTTGGTGTGTAACGGTATGTGTCCCGAACCGTCACGGTGTGGTTCGGTGCATGCAGTCATACGAATAATACGTCTGAAAGGAAAATAAGTGGTCACACATGGCAGTATCCATACTCCAATCCAGGTGGCGGTAATGCACCTAAAAGCTTTTCGCCAACCGCCACACGTCTTCAGAACATTCTGACATCAAAATGACATCTTTCAGACCAACTCAACAAATGAACTTTATTGGAGACGAGCCTCTGTCTCAGTGACATACTCTCGCGAGATCTGTCAACTGCCGACATCGTTTGCCAGCCGATAACCAGGAGTTTAGATGGACCAGAGTTATTTTTGTATTGACTTACTTATATGTGAAACCATGGATTAAACTTTAAAACTTAAATAAAGCTTGTTTCATTGCTCAACAATCGGTATCGTTATTCATCAGTTACAAACATTTATAGAGATAGCTGCTAAAAGGATAAAACACATCATCATTTATTAGAGTTACTAAAAGGCTCCTTTTACCAGGTATAAATGGTAGTAACTCAGTAAGATTAATAAGCGGTGAGCATTAACTTGATCTTGTCAAATAGTTAGCCTGTATCAATGTATGAAAACTGTGTTATAACTAAATGTATGCGCTGTGTTTCTTTGACATTTTTCTGTCTTGTAGCAGCTAGCTCAGCGATGGAATGACTGGTGTTGTGTTTAAGAAACAGCAATAAAAAAAATCAGGTGGAGGAGTTTAAGTATCTCGGGATCCTGTTCACGAGTGAGGGTAGGAGGGAGCGGGAGATCGACAGGCGGATTGGGGCGGCGTCAGCAGTGATGCGGGCGCTGAATCGGTCCGTTGTGGGGAAGAGGGAGCTAAGCCGGAAGGCGAAGTTCTTGATTTACCGGCCGATCTACGTTCCAATCCTCACCTATGGTCATTAGCTTTGGGTAATGACCGAAGAACGAGATCGCGAATACAAGCGGCCGAAATGAGTTTCCTCCGCAGAGTGGCCAGGCTCAGCCATAGAGATAGGGTGAGGAGCTCCTCCATGTCGAGAGGAGCCAGATGAGCGGCATCTGGTGAGGATGCCTCCTGGACGTCTCCCTGGGGAGGTGTCTCGGGCATGTCCCACCGGGAGAAGGCCTCAGGGCCGACCAAGGACACGCTGGAGGGATTATATCTCTCGGCTGGCCTTGGAACGCCTCGGGATTCTCCCGGAAGAGCTGGTGGAAGTGGCTGGGGAGAGGGCCGTCTGGACCTCTTTGCTGAGGCTGCTGCCCCCGCGACCCGGATCCTGATGAGCGGGAGACGACAGCGACGACGAATAAAAAAGATTTGTTCGTGTGTTTGAGGAGTCAAGTGGTCCGTGAATTTTGTTTTAGTGGTTAAGTGGTGCTTGGTCAGAGAAAGGGGGGCTAACTCTCCACGTACTCCTCAGTGAACTGTACTAGTTATTTCCATTTTTCTACCGCTTATCCTCTAGTAGGGTCGCTGGAGCCTATCCCAGCATCTTTTCGGGCGAGAGGCGGGGTACGCCCTGGACAGGTCGCCAGTCCATCGCAGGGCAAACACATAGAGACAGACAACCATTCACACTCACAGCCACACCTATGGTCAATTTAGAGTATCCCATCAGCCTAGTCCCCATTTTGCATGTCTTTGGACTGTGGGAGGAAGCCGGAGTACCCGGAGAGAACCCACACTTGCACGGGGAGAACATGCAAACTCCACACAGAAAGATCCCACGGCCGAGCCGGGACTCGAACCCGGAACTTTCTTGCTGTGAGGCGACAGCGCTAACCACTGCACCACCGTGCAGCCCTACTAGTTATTTCATTTTCATTTATTTATTTAAGTATTGAAGATCATTGAGGTTTCCCTCATTTGTAACGATGTTGAGATACACACAAATGCACAGAGGTAAAAATTCAAGCGGATGATACTCATTGAAAACATTTGCACACTGAGGTGAAGTGGTTTGAGATCATCGAATTGAATGATCCAGGGGTGCGGAGCGTGCCGATCTTGAGAGTGTGTTGTAGGTAATTCCACGTGTTCAGAGTAATCCTTTGGTGAGCCGGCACCAGCGCAGCGGAACTGCACGTTGTAACAAATTGAAATCGGTCAGTGTGGAAACGGAGCTCCTTCCCCAGGCTGCTCTCTGTACCTGAGGGCACCCACAGTCTCTTATTTGCTGCTCCTTATTGGCGGGGCTAGTGCTAATGCTTGTTTCTTAGCATAGGAAAGATTCATCTTTTTTGCTGGCAACGATAGACTCTAAACACAGTGGGAGCTTCCCGCTAGAAGTTTGGAAAACTCCGCCTGTGTTAGCTTTGTCCTCCTAGACTCCTCCGAACAGTGCGTTGACCCGAGCACAAATCGCATTCTGTCTGAAAGCCCCATAGGACAGCAAGTACAGCAAGTTGGGACTGGTCCTGTGGTCCAGTCCAGCATAGATGTCATATATGGTGGTGAATGTCCAATAAGAGCTTGATTAAGATACTACATGGATATGAAATGGTAAGTGTTTATCACGTCTCTACGCCAAAGAGGATCAATCAACTTTGTTATTCAGAGAGCAGTGGTGAGTGTCAGACGGATCTCTGGTTAATGAATCTGAGGGTGAGTGAGAGTCTAGGGGTTTGAGAGACTGCTTCAACTACACGTTTATCTTGAATAGCACTAATAGAGCGTTGAGGTACAGAGATGTTAAATAACTTTCTTCTGCTTGTGTCTGAAAATTAATAATGTGAGCCTGTCTAACATCATATCTTAACATTTGTCCAACCTTGGTATGGCATTTTTCAAGTTTCTCTGTATGCTGATAACATGACTCTGTTAAAACCCAATTTCAACATCTTTTTTAAAGTTGGAATTTGGGTTTTGATAAATGTGTCCAGCTGGAGTCCAACATCTTTCTGATGTTTAATTGACGGCTGGTGCCAACTAGGAATACTCATTTAGGCTGTGGTATTCAAACAATGATTGATTGGTATTAAGGGGCCAAAAGTGTACCGAGAAAACATTCTGTCACAGCTTCTGAAATCACTTCCGCAAACCTGAAACTGAATGTGCAAACCTGCAAAAGGGGTAAACAGGCAGAAACCTAAATATACCTTAAAACTCAAGTTTTAAAGGTTTACAGGTACAAACCTAAATGTACTGGCCTACAAAACTAAAATCAAGCACACCTGTTTGAATTATATAATATCCCATATTGTATAGAGCCCGTAGGAAAATCTTGCTCTGGGGCCCCTCATTATTACCTTACACCACTGAGTGTGTTCTGTGCAGTCTGCTGCTCGCTCGCTCAGAATGGCTCGACAGCTCAGCACACTTGTGTTCCATAATATTTTGGTCACTTCCTTTGGTGAAGGCACGCCCTTGTTTTATAGCATCTGAAGGCAGCACGTATCTGTTCCATCTGCAGTCTCTAATTGGAGTGATAACTCACACCGGCAAGCCACATGCATGGCAGATCTACCGGTTAGATTTTGTGCAACAAGCACCATAGAAACCCATGTTGGTGACGGAGGCATTCAAAACTGTTCCATTAAAATCTCTCTGCTAATAACTCGGTCAGAACCAGGGGTGGACAGTAACAAAGTACATTTACTTGAGTACTGTACTTTAGTATATTTTCTAGTATCTGTTCTTTACTTGAGTATTTCTTTTAGAAACTTCCGACTTTTCTAAAAACTACACTTAAAAAAATATTGTACTTTTGACTCCACTACATTTCTATGAAGTACTCTTACTTTGAAGCAGAGCTTTTAATCAGTGTGATGAATTATTTTATTTTGAAAATGTGATAAACCTTACACTGTGTTCATCACAGGAGAAAAACCAATTACTGTCAGTCATGTGTGAACCTGTCAGTGTCCTAACGATGGCGACGTTAGAGAAAGATGAGGCAGAAGATTCTTCACCAGAGACCTGATCTGATCTGAGGTCTGTGTTTGAAGGTTTACAAATCAAGAAAGATTCATTTACTTATCTTTGCTGTGTTTACCACGACCAGACTTTATCACTGAGTAAAAAAATTTGCCATTCAATTTGAAAAATAATGTCAAGGTACTTAAGTAACGTTTATTTAATTCCCGATAAACTTTTAGACAGACAGCTTAGTAGTTGCTGTTTTTATGCTATGGTTGGTCAAATGACTCATGTCCATGTCTTCAGTCTTTTTATCATGTCTACAGTCTTTTTATTCTACAGGTTCTACAGTCAGTCAGTCAGTCAGTCAGTCAGTCAGCAGGTTGTTTCAGAGTCATCAGGTTTTGTAAATGTGGAACAATACAACAATTTGTTACCATAACCAGTACTTTAACTCCATAATCTGACTGAACAACTTTCACTTGTATCGGAGTGATAATTGACCTGGATGATCTGTACTGTGACTCCAGTCATGGAGCTGTGGACTTTGTGCAGCTGGATCATCTATTCTTACCACTCTTTCCCTGATGGCTCTCTCCAAAATGCCCGTTAACTGGAACAAAATATGTGAATGTCATCTTCTTTTTAACAAATCTGGTCAAAGCACCACCTGGAGCTCCACATTTTTCATTACTACACAGGTACATATGATGCATGATATGCTAGAAATTGCTTGTTTAAATATCATGATGTTTTTATAAACACACAAGTGTCATTTGACAAATCCATGGTTATTATTGGATCATTAGGATCACGTTTAGGTTGCGGTGTGAAGATTAAACGGGCAAGTATTTCTTTCCCAAATTAAAAGACAATTATTTTTTCATGTAAAACAGTCAATCTAATTTCAGAAAAATAAATAAATGATTGCGACATTATTTACATCAATTATGAGTTGTATCAGATCCCAATATGATGTGTGCAGCAGATGTTTTTTTCCTTATAGGTGAACCATAGCCCTAACTTGCTACCATTCACAAAAGACCTCATCAGCTTTCAGTTTGAGTGAAACATAGAAGTTGCTGGATGTAGGGAGGGTTACAAGGTTTTCACCTGGAAACAGTGAAATGTTGAGTGTAACTGAAAAAACTGTTGCAGTTGCAGTTGCACCTGCAAGTAAGACTGAACACACTCACATGTCTTTATGCTGCACTCTGTCTTTGGAAACAGCTGGCTTTCTGATGTTTCACCAACCAATAAAATGCTTTCCTCCCTATAACATGTGCCTCTCACTTCATGTATGTGTGTATGTGTGGGTGTATTTGTGTGTGTGATAAATCACCACCAGGATTTGGTATCCAGAGTTGTCAGACTCCCTTATTACAAAGACCTCCTGCTACTAAACCTATATACTCCCTATGTGTGTACACACACATACACTAATTCTCATTTACACTCATTTCAATACAAAAAAACACTCAATAAAGCATGTACCTATATGCTTCCACTCATCTTCCACACACATCTTATTTGTGTGTAATGAAAAACACAGATCCATGAAAACCTGCCCATACATCACACACATGCACGCACACATGCACGCACACATGCACAAAGTGCATAAAGAAACACAGATGAAAGCAGTGTAATACAATGTTATCTCCATGCCTCAGTAGGAGGCAGAACTAGCTAGCTTTGCATGAGCACACACAC
Organism: Seriola aureovittata; assembly: GCF_021018895.1. Lineage (NCBI taxonomy): Eukaryota > Metazoa > Chordata > Actinopteri > Carangiformes > Carangidae > Seriola > Seriola aureovittata. The sequence goes on along the minus strand of NC_079366.1, from coordinate 2,431,451 downwards.
ATACACACACACACACACACACACACAGTCGCAGTGCAGTTGATGAATTGTGTGGCAGATGGATGGGATGGAATGTGGCCATAAAGAATAGTTTGGGTGAGCAGGGAAAGGGGAAATGGGCTGCATGGGGTGAACAGAAATGGCTGGAGAGTGGGTGTTGAAGAGCTGTTAGGGTGGTCTTTCTATTTGGGCTCTACAGACACTTGGTTTTTTTGTCATCAGCATTTATGTTATTGGGATATTGCTGTAATTAAATAAATTGAATATATTAAAAACACAGCAATACAATTATCTGTTAAAATAATGAAGCAGCTGTTAAATTCACATCTGCATCTTCACCACCTCAAACACAAGGAGTGAAATGTTACGGTTCACCACAGTCCTGGTTGTAACATATCCTGAGGTGAAATCATAGATGAGTGAAATGTAACATTATGATGTGTGTGGGTGTGCGTGCGTGCGTGCATGTGTGCGTGCGTGCGTGTATGTGTGTGAGAGAGCCAAGTATGTTAGTTACTGTCAGTCATAGTAGTGATAAGACATTTCAACATAATAATAAAACTAAACAAAAATGTGTGTGTGTGTGTGTGTGTGTGTGTGTGTGTTTTGTTGTTACAACTAACCCAGACTCTTGTAGCCATGAAGTAGCTTAACTTACAGCTAAACAGCTAAAACATTAGTACTGACAACTAACATGAGAAACACCTACAGACTCACAATAAACATGACATAAGTTTGAAGAGTTTAACAGCAGAACTGCTGTTACAAAAATAAATAAAGTTAAAAAATACTTTCTTACCTCAAAATGAGTGTTTTCCTTCTAAAATAGTCTGTGTCTGTCACAGGGGGCTAAGGACTACATTGAGCGGGTATAGAGTGAACCAGGTGTTTCATAACTTGTTCCTGATTGGAGAAATTGAACGTGTTATAACCACCCCTGGTCTCCCCTGCATACTACTTTCTACAAGTTCCATTTTCATTGTGCAATGAAGTGACTTTAAGCTGATTGCTACTTAAAACACATTCAGCAGTGTTTAAAGTCTGACTGCATGCTCTGTAAAATTTCACACAAATGGTTAATATTTTATTTGTCTCTGGATAAACAGGGATGTAACCTGAAACTAGTCTGAGTGGCGGAGGCAGACAACCACCAGGAGGTGATTCTAGGTCTTTTTGATTAAAAGGACCCATATACTGTCTATATGTACTATACCTCACCCAGGACCTTGCTCTCTAAATTATTCTTAATTGTAAACAGAAGTGCAATTTGTATATTGTATGCTGCTCTAACAACAAGCAAAATCGGATACATTAGCATTAGCATTGTGGGCAGAAGCCATGGAAGCACTCTACTACACAGTCACATACAGTTTGTTGGCAATGACATTTTTGTTTTTCAGAAAAAAAAGAACTTCTGTCGGTCATCAGCTGTTCAGAATGTTTACTGTATCTTGTCTTTATGCTGTAAAGCTTGGCAAGGCCACTCGCTCTGCCCGGCTGGCACCCTGACTATATGGACAGGACGTAAAAGCTGGGTGGCCTTCCATTGCCCTGGTGTCTCCTCCACTCAAGACCAGGGGCCTCGGTCACCTGATTCTCATAAAAACAAGTTTATTAGCTACTCTGAGGATAACTAGGTGTGTGTGTGTGTGTGTGTGTGTGTGTGTGTGTGTGTTTGTGAGAAACAGAGAGAGAGAGAGAGGTACACAAATGCACATGCTGGAAGCAAGAACACTAGGAAAGACTCACTGGAACAAAACAGGAATAAAAACTGAACACAGGAACTAAAGCAGCGGAGATAACAGGCCAACAGGTTTCCATTTTACACCTGACACAAAGCGCAACGCAAGTGTCTTTACTAGTTTCAGATGGACGCAGTTGTCATTTCCCCCTCCAGCATCTACGTTGTTTAAACGGCAAATACACTTGTACACCCATTGGCGTGTTGGTCTTAAAATGAGTTGTGGTCAGGCGCATTGTTGGTGCATTGCTATCTTCAGGCAGCGGGAAGTGACTGACAAACAAAACTAGTATTTCAGTGTTAAGGGCACATTGTCAACAGATTAACATGAGCCAGCACAGGCGGGCGCCCAGAGCACATACACTCTGTTACTCAGTGTTTCCCATTCATCACCTAGACTAAATTGTCCACCACAGATTCATAATGAACTAAAAATGTATTTACACTACTCATAAGTGTAAAGTCAGGAACACACTGGATGCATCGCAGCTGCTGAATGTCTTGGTTTTCATTTTGGCGCCAGGGTCAACAGGTTAGAGTGAACACACTGCCTGGATGAGATGCGCCTCTCACGCCTAGCAACTGCGTCATGTGATCTAGCGATTCGGCCTCTTACCTATTTTTCACGTGTGACGGATCTCCCAACAACAACAGACAGAAAAGACCTGTTGATGTCATAGTGACATCATATCAGCAACATCACATAAAACGGACACCCCCCACTATAGTTGTTTTTGTCTTAGCTGAATCTGAATATGATACAGACATGAACAATTTTAGCAGCTGCATGTGGAGACAGAGACATTTTTGTAACGTTTTCTGTCAAAATTAAATCAGCAATCAATTTATAATGAAAAGAAATCCAACATTCCAGTAACTTGCAAACTCTATGTAGAGAGAGAGAGCTGCAGTAGCAGCGACGCAGCAGAGACGCAGCTGGTGTGAACACACACACGTGCTTCTCTGCAGCAGTTCAGCGACGTCAGCCGCCACGTTCACTTTGACGCAGGTTGTGTGTTCCTGGTGTTAAGGGGACCCACGGAGCTTCTGCGTGCCTGTGTAAGGACTGCGCCCACTGGTCAGTCACAGATAGTATCTAATTCTGTGTGAAATAAAAACACCAAGACACCAGGCCAACAAAGAACACCAAGCCTGGTGGCAGAACATGGATGGAAAGATTTAGCCTGCAGGGCCAAATTGTGCAAACTAATATGTTATGGTGCAATGGTAAAAATCCCATGAAAAAAAAAAGTGCAGTGTTTCTCACATTAATCCTCCCCTCCTCTATCATTTCACCATCAGCACAGTTAGAGGTGGGTTACATTGGCTAACTGTGATGATGAATCATCAAGTTATCACTGACAACAGTAGTGTGTGTGGGTGAGATTGCTCCCTTCACTGCAAAAGCTGCAATTTTAGAACACTGTTAAGATGAAAAAGGATTTTGCTCACATATCACATTAATTGTTGATCCTGTATAATGCCTTGAAGAGCAGAGGAAGAAGTATCCTATAATAATAACTTAGCTTAGCATCAAAAATTCAAACAATTTGTTATTAGCAAGCAAAAACATCATGGACACTGGAGAATACAATGCATGAAAGCTAATGTTAAATGTTTTCTTTTACCAAAGTCTCCATTTAGGCATGAAAGAAGAAGTCTACACAGTGTGTCTAAGTGTGTGTGATTTATCTCTGGCACCGACTGATCAGACACAGACCTACGCTCACGAAACACCGCTTCACTGACCAACTTCAAACAAGCTTGTTGCATCTCCTAAGCTAAATCTCACATGTGATAACTCACAAAATAACTGAGGTCAGGATGCAACTGACAATAGCAGGTCACTGAAATTGATGAAAGATTTATGGTCAAAGGCTTATGCCAGCTTGCATTGAAGGATTTACACAAGCAGCATAATGATTACTGCGTCTTAAAGTCACCAAGAGTAATTCAGTTATAGAGATGCATGTGAGGATTGTGCAAAGGCAGAAACAATACAAAAACAGGGTGAGTGAATCAGCCAAGTTAAAGAGCTTTAGCCACAAGCTATTTCAGATAATCATCTCTTTGTGTGTGTGTGTGTGTGTGTGTGTGTGTGTGTGTGTGTGTGTGTGTGTGTGTGTGTGCGTGCGTGCGTGTGTGTGTATAACGCCTCAGGCTACTGCAGGTGATGTCTGCACTAATGAAGCTACAGTTGATGCAATCTGTGTGTGAGCTGTCAGTCAATTTACAGAGAGGCACACAGTCTATCTGTCCATCTGCTCGTTTCTGTTCACTACTTCATCAAGTCTTCTTCCTCTTGTCATTCTTTCTGTTCTCCCTGTGTCCATGTACGTTTTTGTATCTATACCTCTAGAAAGGTCTATATCTTATCCCTAAGTTCAACAATATAATGCTAAACTATCTATATTTCAGAACCACATTGAGCCAGTGTGAGTGAACCAATGTATCTCCTTCATGTCTCTCTCTCTCTCTCTCTCTCATACTCTAAGTATCTTTTAACATTGTTATCATAAAGTTAAGTCAAGTCACTTGTATTTATATAGCACAAAATCAGGGCAATGTATAACAGGGAAATACTGAAAAGAAGAAGAGTAAAATCTTTAGGACTTTTTGTGCTGCAGATGGCAGTAGCAATAAAAGTGCTGACAAACGCCAAAGATGAAGATCATCAGTACAGAAATGTGATATATAATATATATGTCCTTATATCAAGAGTGATAAGAGAGATGTTGCCATATATGTCAAGGGGATATATTACCCCTGGATATATGTAAATGTAATGTAAATGTACTTTATCTATACAGCCCTTTACAACAAACCTTTCGGCCTCGTACCAAAGTGCTTTACAACAGGTACTAAAATAATAACAAGTTTATTAAAACAACATACTTTATAACTTTTAATAAACACTCAAAAAGTTATCAAGTAGTTTATATGTTGTTCTTCTTCATTTTAAACAGTCTATACTTTGTATTTACATAGTAAACATATAATATCAACATATATTGACAGGCTTTGGGATAGGTATATATGTCTACAATATAAGCATACATAAATAAAAAATGTTCAAATTTCTAATAGGTTTGATATATATTTTTACACATATATACATATATGTTTTTACTTCATATTTATATATATTTCATATATGGAAATGTCATATATTTACATATATGACATTTCCATATGGGCAGGGTATCAGAGTGGATTTAGTACCTAACCTGTCTCCTAAGTATTACATTTTAAACACCTAAACTGCCTTTTGTAAAAACCTGAATTGTGATCAGATTACATTTCTATTAACATAATGATGATTTGTTGTTCATTTATTTATTTGGCCAGTCACAAACATGTTAATAATGAAAATGTTTGTAAAATGTTTTGTTTTCCACCAAAATATGTGATCTTGAAGCACAGTGATCATTTTTAGTGACTAGAGCATAATATTATGTTATAACTCTCACCACCAGGGAAAGATTGTGGTCTGGTTTGATACAGAAAAGGTTCACAGTGACTTCAGACACATCCTGTTTATTTACATTTACCAAAACCGCCATCTTTCTCTAACCTTAACCACAGACAGGACTCAGCATGTGAGCCGGGTCTCTGGTGTCCTCCAGCCACTCCAACCACCTCCTGGTGACCGTTGGTGACTTGGTTATATTCTGTTTCCTTCATGTATGTAAATAAGGGTGGATTATAACACCACAATCAACCTCCGTGGTGCAGTATCAGAATATTTATTGTTTTTTTATTTGCTTTAATTCCACTTACCACAGTTAAATGATTGTATGTTTTAACAAGGCTAGCCTGTTTTAATGCTACAAACAATACTAGCCTGTTTGGTTGGTCACAGGTTCATCAGGCATTGTGTTACTACTGTTGTCATTGTTAGATCATGGAACAACTAATGGTAGAAATTTCAGTTTAATCTTATGAAATGATTTCATACGTTCTGTGTACAAATCAGAAAGTGTGTAAATAACTGAACAAACAGTCCTGAAAAGAAAAACAATGTATTTTAAACTTTTTCAACATCTTAAAGATGCTCATCACACTGAAACACACCAAACTGAGTATAAACTGAACTAAAACTAAAAACTTGATAAACCAATACTGGATCAAATGAAACACAATTTAAATCCAAATACATTTCATTCTGTGGTGATGATCAATATCTACAAAAACACAAGATGATAAAGGGACCAAGGTGACGATCTATGACAAGAAGATTAATTAGAAATAAAGGCCATGGGGTTTAATAAAGACAATACACATTCATCCTTCTGGATTTCATTTGAATGTGTGTGTGTGTGTGTGTGTGTGTGTGTGTGTGCGCGTGTGTGTGTGTGTTGTGAATAGCGCCTTCGATTTTCTGTGTTTGGGGCAAAGGTGAATCTATTTATACCAGAGACACAACCCAGAACTAGACCACACGACATAACCATTAACAAAGGAGGTGTGTACGTGTATGTATGCTTGTGTGTGTGTGTGTGTGTGTGTGCGCGCATGTGTGTTCAACAGGAAGGAGCTACACTTTTTGACTTAGGCACAAGCCAGGGTCAAAGGTCACAAACTTTCTGTCTGCCTGCTTTAACACGCTGACCCCAAATGGCCTCTATGACTCTCTAAACACACACAAACACACACTTACAATGTACAAACTCACAACCTCAGGACCTCAAGGCCCACACCCTCCATCTCTATTTGTGTTTTTTGTTTTGAATTGGATGTGATTTTCCTTTGACTGGAAATGGCTGGAGGATCACTGAGGTTTTAACTTGGTTAAAGAACATGCAGGGCTTGGCAGGAACAGCAGTGGTACAGGCTTCTGGGCATTTAAATACTGATGGATTCAGTTAAATTTAAGTTCAGTTCTTTTATAACTTTATCTTCTGCATAACTTACTTGATGATCCTCATTCAAGTCTATCAGGATCTATTAATAGTCTTATATTTGTTGATTATTGGCAAACAGCTCCTCCAACCTGAACAACCATCAACCCTCTGATACGACCCATAGGAGTGTCTCCTGAAACAGCGCCCCCCTACGGTGGCAGTCGTACCGGACCTTGGTTGTCATGGTTACAATAATAAACACACTGACTGTACCGACAGCGTTGTACCTACCTTCGTCTCCATGGTTACTATAATAATGGTCATGGCTTGGTTAGGTTTAGGAAAAGATGGTGATTTGGGTTAAAATAAGTACTTCCTCCACATTAAACTGTCTTTGTTGTCATGGTTACAATATAAACAGCTAGTTTCACATGGGAATGGAACACTGCTCTTCTGTGTCATATTCATCCATCCACCTCAACCTCCTCCTGACGTGGACTTTGTCTCTCTTTATACTACGTCACCGCACTTTTCCCTTTGCTCCTGTCATAATTACTAAGAACACTAGATGTCACCTAGCAACAAAACCTAACTATGGGTCATAATAACCTGCTGCACAGATGACCTATGGGCTCATTTTTTTATCACAGTTTCTTACTGGCTGTTGGCTATTGTCAAGGTTGACTGGAGCCAAACAAAAGTAACAACTGGTCAAATGATTGTGTAATGTGATGAATGCACAGGGAATGGACACATCTTTAAGCTCATTGCTTCGGTTTCTTGCTCTTCAACCCTGTTTCCAGCACCAGTAGCTGTTTTCAGTGGAAAGGTTCTGATAAAGCTACTGTACACTACCCACCCTCCACCAAACAAGACAAAGCTGGCAAACAGCTGGTGAACACAGTCGAGCATTTAGCAGCTAAAGAGACATTTTTTCAGGAGCGTGTGGAGACTAAAACCAGAGCTACAAGGAGAGTGAATGTCAGGCACAAACATGACTCCAAAAAATGCTAATCTTGCTGTCTGCTGGATGTGTGAGACATGTTGACCATATTCATTTTATTAGATGGTAATATGTGAGTCTTTACGTTTACAGCTACCAACAGGAGGCACACCCAACAAACATCAAATACAAAGACAATTATAAACATAATACCATAACTGTACTACTCTATGTACAGTATGTAATGGTATAAAACAGTGTGTCGTCTAAAATATGCCATTTTTCTTACTTTGGTCCTCACTATACCTCAACAGCTAATGGTCATGTGACCAGGATTGAACTGACCAGGATTGTTGACCCCTTGACCTTTCGTGTGATGCCAATATGAGGCCAAAAGAAGGAAATACCAACATCTAATTTGATTTCTGTGAATTTTAGCAAATTCATGGTCATCATTTTGATGTTCTAGATCCAGATGGAAGGTGGCGAAATTATTTTTTACACAGTCTCTCTTACCCCTTATGTCTCTCATTTCCCACAGTTTGAAGTAGTTTTTGTATTGTAGGTCTGTTCAATTATACAGAGTTTTTATTATTTATTCATCCAAAATTGCTATAATCTTTTCAAAGGAGAAACATAAATGTGCATTTTATTATAACATAAAGGTTTTAAGGACCACCACAAATCACCCAGAATTATTTTTGAAAACTTAATTTTTGTTGAGTCAAAAGCAGGATTTAACTAACAGCCTGTTTATAACTTAAGTGAATAATTAATAATTATAATTACAGGGCTAGTTAAAACATAAATCATGTGGCCCATTCAGTCATTTAATTTAGGAAATAATATTTATTGTACTTGTTTTCCATATATTCAGTTAGAAAGACAAAAACATAGACACAGGTAATTCCTGGCTGTTTGGGGTCCCTGGCTATTTAACATGAGGAGGATTTAGCTGTAGACAGATGACTGCTGAGAGGCCTATTACGGCTAAACACTGCTCTGTGTGTGTGTGTCTGTGCGTGTGTGTGTGTGTGTGTGTGTGTGTAACATATGGTTTCTGATGACAACCATTTAAAGGTGTCAGACTGGAGCCACAGCAAATTATCAAAATCAAAGACGCGCACACACACACACACACACACACACACACACCACACACACACACACACCATTGCTCTCTCTCCTTCTGTCTCTTTGTCTCTGTAGTCTAAACAAGCCTGTTATCTTGCCTGTTATTAGATAATGGATGACAACAGGTCACGTGACCCGCCCTAAGAAGGTGGTTGCTAAGAGTCACATCTTAATGGCACTTAAAAAACTGTCTACACAGACTGCAGATTCTGTTTTTACTGATTTATTTAACAAACTAATTAAGAGCAAGGTCTCATTAAACACTGATTACCTGATTACACAGCATTTTTTTAGTTATGAAAATAGGGGCAAGAGCAATTTTCATTAACAAACAGGATGAAATTTGATTTTTAAAAATCAGACTATGAAAACAGCAGAAAAATGTACAACAATCACCATTCATGGAGTCAAAATCAGTTTTGGGTAACAGAAAGGGAACGTGTGAAGTATAAATAGTCAGGTTCTATTCTATTATTTATACTTGTTTTGTAAGGAATTCATGTTTTTCTTCAAATGCTGTACAAATGAGGCTCTGCTCTAAATGTGTTGTTTACATCATGTCATATATTTGATTAGCACCACATGAAGTAAGGATAACTAAAAGAAAGAAAAACAAACACTTTTCCAAGGTTTTTGTCACTATCAGTGTTTGTTTGCTAACTGGAGGTTCCACACACACACTCAAAGACACAGACGCACACGCCATTGGTGCCACGTCTGGCGCCAGTGATTATGCTGTTAAGCCAAATCAGCTTCCTGTGTTTGGTTTGATGGATGCCATCATCTTCATGGATCTAAAACAGGTAAGTGTGCCCCACCACCACCACCACCACGACCACCTCCACCCCAGCCGGACACACACATGCACACACTTAGCACTTAGCCCTAAACCCCCTAAGAAGATATGGCTTGATTGAAAATGTTAAATATATGCTAGAGTATACAACAGCTAAAAATACATTGTTAACCTGGATGGATGCTAACTGATCTTGTTTTGTAACCTGATTATACTTAAAACAGTCAAACAGGACGTTTAGACTTTTAGAGAAACTTTTTTGTTCATGTTTATCATCTGATGATGGCACGAACCCACTCACTACTATAAATATACAGTGCATTGGGAAAGTTCCCTTCAACTTTTTCCATATTTTTTTATGTTGTGAGTTGTCATCCTTGTGGTAAAATAAAAAAAACACTCAATACCTCATAATGGCAAAGTGCAAACAGAATTTTAGAAAAGTTTGCAAATTTAATATTAATCTTATTAATGATAATATAAATAAATATCTATAAATTGTTTAAAAAGGCAAAACTGTTATATGACAATTGCATTTACCTTTGCTATGACACTTTCAAATTCAGCTCAGGTTCCTCCATTTCTCTTGATCATTGCTGAGAAGTCTCTACACCTTCATTGGAGTCCACCTGTCTTTAATAAGGTCACACGGCTGACAGTGCATATCAGAGCAAAATCCATGCCATGATGTTAAGGAACTGCCTGCAGAGCTCAGAGTCTGGATTGTGTCGCGGTTCAGATTTGTGCATTTTGGAGGAGCTTGGGATGCTCAGAAAGGCGTGACTGTCAGGACTGCCAACAGTTGCAAAATGATTTAGTGATTGGGTTTGGGCCAAGCATCAACCTCCAAGTTTGAAAAATTAAGCCAACAGTGCCAAAACTCCTCTAATGACCACTAGAGTCTGGCTCCAACAGTGAGTCAGTCTCCATAGACTCCCATGTTAAAATGTCCAACTTTACAGCAGAAATAAACATGTTTACAGCCTGGTACAAACACAGCTTTGGTCTCTAGGGCTAATTTCTTCCTTCATGACACCTGTTTATATAACTCACCTGTTTACATTTAATTAAGGATTAAAGTTATGTATAATGAATGACAGGTGGGTGAGCATATGTTTGCCACAAACCGGTATGCACCGAAGTCTTGGCACCACACAAGCCCCTCCTCTTTTTGGATTAACCGGGAGTTCGGCGGCGCCATGTTAGGTTAAAGTTTTTTGGGTGTTCATGAAATTTTGTGGGATAATTGCTCTCATAGTTATGGATATAATACTTTCTTTTATTTTTTTAAATTCACCACACAGAAAGTCAGCCGTTTCAGATTCCATGTGTCAATTTTCATTCTCTTTTTAGTCCAACAGCGCAGTGAGATGAGCTGTGAGCTGGCCTCCTCTCTGGCTGCCAGGATGCAGTGGAGGGGATAATTGCTCTTGTCCAGGATGGCCTGCACCTTATTCCTCAGCATCTCTCCACCACAGTCAAGTCTAGCCTTTTCCACCAGCTTGTCCATCCTCACCTCATCTGTTGTGAAGGACAAGGAAGGGGGCCCATGTGTGGTGGGTGATGTAGCTGCAGTGATGAGGATGCAAATGTGTGGGGGACATGGAGGAGGAGGAGACAGGGAGACACTCAAGCAGGGGGAGCTGCTGCAAGGAGGACAAGCTGCTGCTGAAGTGGTGGAGAGGAACTGATGGGGCTGTACAGACTGGGACGTGACAGGCACAGGCTGCGGTGTCAAACCTGTTGTAGAACAGGTTGAACTCATTGGCCTTGTCCACATCACCTGATGTTGCCTCGCCTTCCACACTTTCTTTTTGTAGTCCTCCTTCACCTGCTTTAATCTCCTCTTCAGCTCATGTTGCTCACACCTGAGCTTCTCCCTGTCTCCATCCCTGAAGGCCTCCTTTTCCTGGTTGAGGAGATTGTTGATGTTACTGGTGATCCAGGGTTTGTTGTTGGTATAACACCTGCTGGTATAACAGTGTCCATACAGAAGTTAATATAGTCAGTTGGTCCAATCTACCATTCTGTCGATGTCAGTGTCCATGCTGTTCCCCTCTAACTCCAGCAGACTTGCTGGCCCCTGGTGACCATTTCCTGAATGAGCGGATGCTTGCAGGCTGCCTTAGTACACAGGGTTTGTAACAAGTATGGAGAAGCATTAGATTGTGATCTGATCTACCAAGTGGTGTTAGAGCTGAAGCAGTATGATCCTCCTTGACACTGGCATACAAAGATACAGGGTCCTATTTACCCTGGTAGACCTTACTCTGACAGTCAACTTAGGATAACAAAACATTGTTTTCTCCTGATGATATCTAATTATCTCGGGATAACGAGCTTTGTCATGTCGAGTATGGCATTTCTCAGTTTCTGTAACAACCTCACAAAAGCACGTCTGACATATAAAAAAAGAAACAAGCTTATGTGTCGTACCCAACAAGAAGGCGACCACCAGAACACTGTTTAGCTTGTTTACTCAAGTTCTCAAAACTCTCTTAACAGGTAAAATGCACAATAGAAAACTCACACTGGTCATGTACTGCTTTGTACATTTTAATCAACATTAGAATTTAGGATTAGCACTTTGTAATTGTGCAAAGTCAATCCAAATCACAATATAACACTTCCTGTCATTTCTCTTGTTATAGTAACCATAGTAACTCACTCACACAACTGCCTTTGTACGAGAAGAGTGAGAGCTCAGCAGGTAACTGCATATTTCAGGGAACTCTTTCAAATGTAGATACTAAACTAGGCACAAATTACATTGTGTTTCATGTAGATTTTTTCGCATTACATCAGAAATTGCACAAATAAAACTCACAAACAGTAAAACAGGATTACATTAATGAATCATTGTAATCTGTCCCGTAAAAGTCTGTGGTTAGATATGTGTTTCTAAAGCCAGAAGTGGCGGCCATCTTGAAATTTTTCAATTTCAAGTGGCTAGTGGGATTTTTTTCAAATGAATGGCTGTGCTGCTCTGTCTTGTCTGCCTTGGTGCCGTCAGTGTCCTTTTTGCGCAGCATTTGAATGTCAATGCATGAGAGCTGACAGCCCTGTTCATAGCTTAGAAGAGGCTCCTTCGCCAACACACCATCTCCACAGCTGAACTGTGTCCGATCAGCATGTGAATGTTAGGTGGGCGGGCTGGTAAAGTTAGCTAACACTGAGTCACAAAACGGCTTTGCATTTCAGCTACAACACGAGGCTACAAAGTTCGGCTGTCGTCAGTGGACCAAGCAGGTTCATTCAACTTACGCCTATCGTTTCCCATTGTCAGTCAATGACCACAGTTAATCTAAATTTCATCCTTCCCACCTTTACAAGCAGGCTGTGCGGATTGACTGAGTGTGACTGAGGCCAAAGTATGCTGTGACAATCAGCTATGGGTTGGTCTGAATCAATCCAAAGGGTGGTCAAAAATCTGTGATTTCTTTTTTTATTACTTTTTTTTTTTTGCTCAGTTGCTGAAACTAGTAAAATGACGAAAACTACAACTTCGCTCCACAAATCTCAGGCACCTGAGTGTGAGTGTTCGGAAAGCACCTACATTTCAAAATGCATGTTTTCAGATAAACTATTGCATAAATGTATTAATTCCACTTAAAATGTGGAAGTGTGTGTGTGTGTGTGTGAGCGCAAGAGAGAGAGTGAGAGAGAGAGAGAGAGAGAGAGAACGACAGACAGGGGGAAAGAGAGACAGCTGGACTGTGTCAGGACTGATGAGAGACATTCCTGTTAGTGTAGCATAACCTTCCTACTACTCTGCTGATAACACTGGCACCTCTCTCAGTCTCTCTCTCACACACACACAGACACATACATATCTCCTGCACTGCACTACTACTACTAATACCATGGGAACCAGACTGTGGGTCCAACTGTGTGTTGAATTATTCCACCACACACTGACATACACAAATTCACAGGGCTTGTGTTTCAGTGACCTCATTGTGGAAAGAGGTAGTTAAGATAGCATTTCTTATCCATTGTATACACACACAAACACACTAGTGCGTACACACGAGCACACACACATCAACATAATGAGGTAACTTAAACAGCATATTCAGAGCTTGTGTGTTATTGGTGTGTTATTGGAGTACACACATTTATAAACAACCAATATCATGTTTTGTATGTCGATTGTATATTTACTTGGTGTTTGATATAATGAAAGTAAAACTATGATTTAAAACAATGTGGATTTTATTTTACCCAAGACTTCACACAGCAATTATGACAAAGTTTCAGGAGGTGATTCTAGTTTTAAGTTATTTTTTCAGGCTTTTGCCTTTATTTCAGTCATAGTGAGAGAGAGAGAGAGAGAGAGAGAGAGAATAACACACAGCAAAGGGCCACGACGTAGAACTAAACCCAAGTGGCACACGCTCTACCAGGTGAACCACCGGGGCCCAAGACAGACTATCTTTCTTATTTAGTCTCTCACTCAGCTCACAGTCTCCGTCTGGATCCACAATAGTTTAGTCTTTATTAACTTCAAGTCCAGAACATAACAGACTTTTATTAGAGGCAGGTCTTTATGTCTAACTCCCTCTGTTTGAGACGTAGAGTTGGTCATAGTCGTTAGTACGAAGCCTTGTTAGCGAAGACTTCTCTCTCTCCCTCCCTCTCTCCTGCTCTCTCTGCTCAGTGTGTCTTATGTTTAGTTCTTCCTCTGCCTCCTTTAGTAATAATGATACATGTAATGAATGTAGTTTATTTGCTGTAATGGAGGCAAGGCTCAGTGTGTTGGAAGTGCTCCTCCTCTTCCCTGAAGCTCCCCAGTAGCCGGGAAACCAGAGCGGCTCGGTAGACTGCGGCTCGATATGCCACTGACCAGTGGTCAGTCAGTCAGTAAGTCAGTCAGTCAGTCAGTCAGTCAGTCAGTCAGTCAGTCAGTCAGCGACATTTGGAATTATAGGGTTGCCCCTGTTGTTGCAGTCCAGCCAATAACCTGTGGGGCAAAGTCACCAAATTTTTTAAACAGGTTTTATCAGATTTGACTGGTTCTACTATACGTCCAGTTCTTATGCCCCAGTCACCACTGAATGTGAAGTTATGGCTCTCTCACCATTGATTTTATAGAAACCCAATCTGTTTTGCTGTTACAGTACTTGGTCTTCTGTGACCAATAGCTTATGCAAGCTGTTAAATAAAGCTGTTTAACTGACAGAACTGAATTCATGACTCTTTTCTACTTGTTCCACTGTAACGCTACATGTTGCCACATTACAGATCAAGTAAGAAAGAAGAAAGTGGTCGCACCATACCAGCAGACATGTTTTTGTGTCTTGCTCGTCACAGGTGGAAAACTGGCCAAGGGTTTTAGTACTTGTCGCTTACCTCTAGTTTCAGCATTATGCAGATTATCAATGGCTCTGGATGAGATTGCTTTGCTATGATACAGGTTATATAAGGTTATAGTTGAGTGTTTGACTATGCACATGTTTTAAAACGTTGCGGATAGCTGTGTTTACCATGCTACAGGTTATATGAGGCTTTGCCAACTGCCTTGTCTCTCTAATGGAAGGAAACTGGCACTGAGACAAATACACACTTAAACACTTTTACCTGCCACTGGGCACCAGAAAGTGTGTGTGTGTGTGTGTGTGTGTGTGTGTGTGTGTGTGTGTGTGTGTGTGTGTGAGTGAGTGAAAGGAACGTATTTGCTCTTACACTTGCTCACCACTTTTTTACTTTGGCACCAACACTTTGCACTAAGCCTCTCTACATATAAATATATTGACCCCAAACACACAGACACACGCACACACACACACACACACACACACACACACACACACACACACGCATGCATGCAGACTGTTCCTCCATATTAAGGCTTATTGTTAATGTGTAAATACTGTGGTTGGCCAGCAGCCTCAGATTCTAACCTCTCCATATTTAGCTCTATCATATTCATAAGTCATAAAACCGTTATTTTACATTTATCTAGAGATCAGTGTCTTAATTCTCTGGGGTTGACAGATGTGTTTTTGTGGTGTTTTCTCAGCATTTTCTCTGAATATTTTCTTGATGTTCCATTCATATTTTTGCGATAATACGGTCCTTATTCTCACAAGATTGCACATAGCTTACAGCCGGAGCGAGGAGGCGGAGAAGAGAGTTTGACATTCACATCATCTGCTTTTCACCATACATAATTGGTGGATTAGTTTGACTATCAACTTTTTCTATGAAACTAACCTATGGGCGCTCAGGTGATCAATACAGACCTCAGCATCACCTAAGACACACTGCATTTTCGAGAGAAAGTTTACAGCTGCCAAAGTTATTGCAGCAGTTTTGCTAAGCAACGACAGATGACAAAGTTTCAGACTCTGAGGGTCCGTGTACTTTCAGTCATTATGTTTTTTGTTGTCAGAATTAAAAAACAAACAAAAAAAAATCTAATTAGAAGAAACGGTCCGATTCTGATGTTTGCAATTTTTTTATTTTTTTTATTTTCCTTGTTGAACTGAAGAATGAAGGGAGGTAGTCAGGTGACATAGCTGCATGTCAGTGTGGTTGTTCTGGACCCTTATGGTGAGGAAGGAGCTGAGCCAGAGGGCATAGCTAACGATTTACCGTCCCCAACCCTCAACTATGGTCATGATCTTTGGCTAGTGACTGAAAGACCAAAATAGCAAATATATCTATATATATCTAATATCTTTAATACACCTATGGGCCATTTTGTGTATTGGGTCATGCTTTTGGTCTCACTAATGCTCTTTCTGTCTTCAAGGCTCTGGTGAATGACGTCCTCCGGGATATTTCTGAACCAATTTGTATTCTTGTACCGAGACAACATCCTGGTCTTCTGATAATAATAATAATAACAATAACTAATCATTTGTGCAGGCAGAAAAGTATTTCATGTGCTTAGCTTTTTGTATGTAGGAGAGATTATTGTGGTTGGTCCATTATAGATCAGGACTGATCAGGTAGTCCTAAGAGATATCAAGTATTATATTTACATACGACATATGTGGATTTCATACAAAAACTGCAATATCATAATTCAAAATTGTTATTTATCTTAACTAGTGCTGATTCAATTAATTGTTTTCTCACATAATTTCCTACTCATTACATCAATTTATCAATAGAGATCAGTGAAGTGTTAAATCAGTACCTTGACGTTTAATTCTTAGTTTAATTCACAAATATTGTTGATAATAAAACAGTTCCACAACCTCATCATGGGCTAGTTCCAGCTTCACTCTTCCAGTTTGTTTAAAAGACGTAGTGCTCATTAACATGAGATAAAATTCTTATCTGGAGAATGTAGCCCTGGCTAAACACGAGACAAATAAGAGAGAGACGTAGAGAGACATGAGCAGAGAGGAGCAGCGCTGACCAGATGCGCCAGTGACAATGTCCAGACTAGGTTCTGGCCCATCGTTAATTCAATTAATGTGTACTACAGGCCTGTCTGAGTGTGCATTTTTGTGTGTCTGTATGTGTGTGTTTGTTGTGTCCTGGTTGGCCCCTGGCCCTGGCCCTGTGTCTCTGGCCCGAGAAACAAAAGGTTAACTGAATTTGGTCAAGATGTAATTGATGCACCCCCTCTCTGTGTATGTGTTTGTGTATGAGTGTATATGCAGTGGTTCATAAAGCAGAGCTTCAAACCACAGATGTTCCCTAACAGACATTTAAATTCTGACTGATTGTCTCTCAGTGTCTTTGTCTGTCAGGTTCACATAGGTGCGGCGGCGGCTCTACAAAAATAAAATAAAAAGAATTAAAATAAAGCGAGTGGAGCCATGAATAAAAATAGACAGCTATTATTCAGTTGCATGATTATCTCCAGATTATTTGAGAAGACAGGGTAGAGAGGGATGTTGTGCATCTGAGGATGAGCTGCAGAACTGATCATTAATAAGAAATGACTGAATCAGTTGTCAGTGCAGAATGTGCCTAATATAAACTGTTGTGTAAACTTCATCCTCTGTTCATTGACATAACTTGTTCTATAACATCGTGCTTTGCAAAACAACGTGAGTGAGTGTGCTATAATCTTGTAATCTTAATCTGACAGTTAAAATGTTAAGATTGGTATTCAAATGTTGGAGCTCTGTATAATAAACAACCAAGTCCAGGAGGGACGTTAAAGAAAGAATTCCTGTGATTGACAGTGGCATATTGTAGGGCTACCACTTCTGAAAAATAGAATAATGTAAATTGTTCATTGTAATTCATTCAATTTTAAATAGTCAAACTGCTTATCGAGGCAGCCTTGAGATAATTTATGTTGTGAATTGGTGCTATACAAATAAAAATTGACTTGACTTGACTTATTAAGTTTCATTGTTTAATGTAAATTGTCTCTTTTTATACGTTTTAACACTTACGTTACTTAAGTCCCTTGGTGATTTTGTCGTTTTCATTCTCAGTTGTTTTTATTTACATTATTTTCTTCTTCTTTCCTTTGTCCTGTGCACAAGCGCAAAAATTGGCTGGTATAGTGTTGTGTGGCTCAATCTGAGCCACTTTGTTTGTTTTTCCATTTACAGAACCAGGGCTGTGTTGGAACACCAGATGTTTTTGCGGCACACACACAGAACACACAGCTAGCAGACCATGAGGAGATATGGACTGGGTAAGACAAAAACGGTATTGAATTAGAATATCTTACTCCACCTTAACTTTGAATAAAAATATGAATTAAATGTTTTTTCAACCAGAAGAACATAGTTGGCAGTACGTTTTTCAGCCCTGAATACTGTGAGTAGTGTCTGCCTGAGCTGGTGTGGGAGGTGGAGTGATATAAACCTGATATAGTTGGGCACGTCTCTACACATAGCATGGGCTCTGGATCCAAAGCCCTGGACTTTTTTGGAGTTGCCCAAGGTGACAGGGAGTGGGAGGGTGTGGGGATACTCACAAGCTACGCCGCTGTGTTGGAGTTCTTCCTCGGGGAATGAGAGGCTCTGACTGTTGCCTAAGCCCTATAGCTCTATAGTCTTTATGGGGGACTTCAACATTCACATGGGCAAAAATGGAGAAATCTGGAAGTGCGTGATTGTGAGGAATGGCCTCCCTGGTCTGAATTTGAGTGGTGCGTTGTTATTGGACTTCTAAGCTAGTCATGGATTAGCCATAATAAACACCATGTTCAAGCATAAGGTGGTTCATATGTGTACTTGGTACCAGAACACCTTAGGCCACAGATTGATGATCAACTCTGTGGTCATATCATCAGATCAGTGGCCGTATGTCTGGACATAGCTGGTCCCTCGCTTGGTCACCAACTGGTGGTCAGTTAGATGAGATGGTGGGGAAGGTTGCTGGACACCTGGCAAAGTCAAATGTGCAGTGTGGGAGAACTGGGAATATCAAAGTATCTATTGCAGAGTCTACAGGTAGGAGCTGTGGTATAACATCTGTCGAGGCGGCTACCTAAGAACCCACTGATGGACACCAGTGGTGAGGAAAGCCGTCAGGCTGAATAAGGAAGCATTTTGGGCTTGGGTAGCCCCGGGGTCCCCCGGCCCAAACGGGTACTGGGAGGTCAGAATGGCTGCAGCTTAGGCAGTCACAGAACTAAAAACTTGGAGGCTATGGAGAAAGACTTTTGGTTGGCCTCAAGGAAGTTGGGCAATGCAGATTCTGTCCTGGCCATGGAACAGTGGACCAACTCTGACCAACTAGTCTCCATGTGTTTTGTGAACATGCAGAAGGCTCAGAACTCCATCTACAGGGGAACCCTGTGGGGGGTGCTGTGGGAGTATGGGGTACCGGATCCATTGTTACGAGCCATCTGGTCCTTGTATAACCAAAGTGAGAGCTGTGTCTATATTCTTGGCTCAAAGCGGGTGTTGGGCTCCGCCAAGGTCCCTTGTCTCTGATCCTGTTTGTGTTATTCATGGACAGGATCCAAAGACGCAGCCCTGGTTCTCTGCTTGAAAACGGTGGATTGTTACCTCAGGGTTGTTGCCCCAAGAGAAGGAGTTCAAGTAGCTTGGGGTCTTGTTCACGAGTGAGGATAGGATGGAGCACGAGATTGACATGTGGTTTGGTCCACTTTCAGCAGTAATGCGGATGCTGTACCGGACCATTGTGGCAAAGAGGGAGCTGAGCTGGAAGGCAAAGCTCTCGATTTCCCAGTCGATCTATGTTCCAAGCCTCACCTATGGTCATGAGCTCTGGGTAGGGACTAAAAGAATGAGATTACAGATACAAGAGGCTGAAATGAGTTTCTTCCATAGGGTGTCTGAGCTCTGTCTTAGATGTAGGGTGAGGATCTTAGTCCTCCAGAGGGAATTCGGAGTGGAGTCTCTGTTCCTTTGCATCGAAAGGAGTCAGTTAAGTTGGTTTGGGCATCTGATTAGGATGCCTCCTGTGTGCCTTCTTTTGGAGGTTTTCCTGGTGCGTCCAACTGGGAGGAGACCCTGGGGTAGACCCAGAACTCGCTGGAGGAATTACATATCCCACTTGGCCTGGGTCCATATCAGGATCCCCCAGGAGGAGCCTGAAACCATTGCTGGGCAGAGGGATGTCTGAAATACCCTGCTTAGCCTGCTGCCATCGTAACCCGACCGCAGAAAAGCAGAAGAAAGTAGATGGACGGATAGAACAAGCAGCTCTTCAGAAGCTCAGAGGCAACAAGAGAGAGAGGCTTGAACGTGTGAACACTTCTCAGTTGTGCTGTGTTGTGCTGTGTCAGTGTTTGAAACAAAGCACGCTCAGCGGATGAATATGCTAAAAGAGCAAATTCATGCACTGACTGCTCAAGTTTTTGGTGAAGGGTGAAGGGTGAAGTTACGTGTCTATTTCCAACTATTGAACGTGAACATGAGCATCAGCAACATTAACGACGCTCACACACCAGAAGGTTGAGCTAATGCACAACAAAGCTGTTTGCCAACCACCAAAAAACATCAGAAGAGGAAGTGCTATATTTAACCGCAACACCCAGCATAATTTGGTTCATGCAAGCTAAATAAAATGGACTTTTCCTCTACAGTATACCCATACTGCACCTCTTTTATCACTTTGTGCATTATAAAAATGTTTAAAGAACTGTATTATATTTGTAAACCAGTCTGTTTTGAGTTGCCCTGCTTTATGTTTTTAAACGTAATCTCTGTGATTAGGGGCTGGAAGAAAATGAACATGAACTTGTTCATTTTAATCTCTGTGAACTGAGCTTTGAGTGAGCTCTTGTGAAGCGTTTCCTTAATTTCATATTTAAATAGGCATTCAAGATAGGAATTGTAAAAATAACGATTAATCCATCAATAAATAAACTTCATTCAATCAATAAACACTCACTAAATAAATCACTTATATATATACATTTATTAATTCTTGAATAAATAATAGAAATTAAAAAACTAATTGAAAAGGTATTCTAAATATGGGAATACATACCTGAATTCCAGCTTCAATTTCCACTTCCTTTTTCCAGCTGATTTTCCTTTTCCCTTTAGCTATTGAAGCACTGAAGAGTGTTACAGAAGCTAAATGACTAAGCAAATCAATGAGAACTGTGCTAGCTAAAACACAGTGTAATACAACAGTCCTGAAATAAATCCTCCTTCATGAAGGTTAAAATGTTTGGTTTTTATTAACATTGTTTTAGAGAGTTGCTGATTTAACTGTGTGATCAATGTGGAGGATGCAGTGTGTGGAGCTGTTGAGCTGCATTGCATTATGCAGAGAGGTGTTATTTAGTCTACCTTCATTGATATAAATGGGATGTGCAAAATAATAGAAAGACCAAGCCATGGTGAGTGTCCATCGATTTTATGTTGCAATATTAGGCTATAATT
This sequence comes from Seriola aureovittata, assembly GCF_021018895.1. Classification (NCBI taxonomy): domain Eukaryota; kingdom Metazoa; phylum Chordata; class Actinopteri; order Carangiformes; family Carangidae; genus Seriola; species Seriola aureovittata. Next base: position 2,410,204 of record NC_079366.1, on the reverse strand, counting down.
CAAATATTGTAGACGGTGAGCTGAGAGCAGCTCCTCTCTGGAGACAGTTAATCATAACTTCATCATGTGACTCATGTTGTGAATCAACCATAATGATTTCAACTTCAAATGTAGTGAAGTAAAAACCTTTAGTTAAAGTTTTAATCTGTAACTTTTGCACATTAAAATGAAAGGAGCGTTGGTGTATCACTGATGTTTAAAAGTAAACTGCTTTCTGGGTGTTTCTACTGGTTTTAATCCCCTGGTGTGTTTGTTATGGAGAGGAGGACACCTCTGTGGATAATTCAGCTGCTGGTAAAAACCTGCTGAACATCTGCTTCATAAGTTATCAGAGAAACAATCAGAACAAAGGTTAGCATCAATCTCAGCTCCAACTCTTCAAATGTCAAACTGCTGTGTTCAGTGTTTTTAATGGTTATAATCACCGGGTCTGTTTGATTTCCTGAGCCACTGACACTGAAAGAATCCAAACCGGGAGGAGTTTACGGTAATGGTGATTACAGTAATGAGAATAAATTTGACTTATTACTTTCACCCCGGTAATCAATGCCAAAACTCTGCTGTTCTAATACACACGTCTACTCAGTCAATCTGAGTGATCTGTTCAAATGTTTTCTTTGCATATTTATTTAAATGGCAGTGCTCAACTCATTATAAACACTAAACTAGGATCTAGTAAAAAGGACAAAATACATTTGTCCACTGAGGTGATCCTAATTGTAAACATTAATGCAGGAAGAGCTGATCTGGGGTCATATGAAGTGATGCTGCAGTTATTGTTTCTAGCTGGAAACCCTGTGGTGCCTTTTTGCACCACATGATTTATTGTGTGACTGGTTCAGGTAAGTACCCTATTAAAGCAGAACACTGCTACTAACCTGCCCCCCTAACATTCTGTGTGTGGTGTGTGTGTGTGTGTGTGTGTGTGTGTGTGTGTGTGTGTGTGTATGTATGTCTCAAGTTGTAAAACCACTGTTGCAGCCTCAGGCATGTGTTTTTGCTTCTTTGTGTAGTCTGTGTGTCAGGCAACTTCAAACAGAAACAAAATGCTGTTACTTTTAAATCTCCGATTCTTAAAGATATATTTACACTTAAGTTTTGAAGATTGTCACGGTTTTCATTAACATAGGCCTGTTTTTAAGTCAGCAGCCCCTACATAAAACCTCTGTTTGATCAGACTTGGACCTGGAGATTCTCGGTTCGCTTGATTTAGCGCAGAAGTAGTGTTAGGTTGAGGCATATAAAACTCAGACTGACACTACCTTTAGCTTGTTTGTTTGTTTTTTTTATTGGCTTGTTGGTTGAAGTGGGCAGAAATAAGTTCCACTGGGTATAGCAGCAGGCGGATTAAAATGTGTGAAAGGAGGGAAATTTTCAACCCCACCACCGAAGCTCCACTTTCCCCCTCAAGTCTGAGAAGTGCGGCGAGGTAGAGGTTTACAGGAAGTGCCGTATCATCTCATGGAGCCTCTGTTATGGTCTGGAAATTGCTGTGTGAACTGTGTTGCGGAGATGAGAAGTGACTCCAGGTTAACGGTGAACCTTCTCAAAAGCAGAAGAGATATTTGGTTCTTCTGCTGGTTTTTTTTGACAAACTTTCCTATGTAAGCTAAGATGAAACTGTATTTTCCTCATGTTTTCAATAAAGGGTCAAAGCTTATTCCTTTTCACATATCATGAGCGCATGAGATGACACACAATCGTGTCCACAGGTAGCAAAACAAATACTCAGCCCAACAGCAGCCTAAAGCCTGGTTGCCAGACTCATTATAGACTTGTGATGAATGATGCATCAGGTTTGGTAATTCCAATTGTTTACACCATGCAGCTCAAACCTAGCCCAGGGGCTGCTAACTGCAGTACATAACCACTAAAATTAGTCTGCATCCCAACATCCAAGCCTATTCTAGCGGCCATTTATGCCTCACATTTGATTCCCGTGGTGCTGGAACACAGTCACAGAAAGTGCAGTCAGAGACAACCACAATCAGCCTGTCTCAATCACATCTCTGTGGAACTTATAGTTTTTATGTTAGTTCTCTTATCCGCACAAAGACTCTATAGTTGCGTCTCACTGACTCGCACAAACCCACCAGTGTAAAACCGACGGCAGCCATTTCCATTTCAGGCATCAGAGGGAAACCTCAGTTAATGACTACAGATACACTTCACACTACGAGTGACGATTTGATCCTAGCTTCTATTTTTGACTGTAGTAACGGCCCCGGTACAAGTGTGACAATATATATTGAGGTGTCACGGTATTTTATTTAACCTTTATTTGTTCTATTTCAAGAGAGACCTGAATGTACATAAAAGAACATAATAATAACAATTCATGGACCAATAGTCCAAAAAGAATTTACAATACAATTTAAATAACAAACAATAGAATTACAAAATTGGAATAAAAATAACACACGAATTTAAAACATATAAGATGCCAAGATTATAAACACAGCCAACAAAGTCATCAGTTAAAACAACTGCATTCTGTTATGGGGAAATTTAAAATCTTGTTTCTGGTCAAATGTTGATAACTTATGAAACTATATTAATTATGAAACTGTATTAAAGTTTAAAATGTTATTTTAATTAAAGGCAAGAACAAGTGAGTTGCTTGCAGTTCTGCTGTTGTGGAACAAGTCCACAACAGCAGTCCCTGTGTGTTTCCTTGATAAGATGAGGAAAGTTTCTGATTATAAAAACAAGGTTACCACTTTTTGCTGTGCTCTTTCTTGGAGTTTTATTCAAAACACCTACTTTTCAAGTTTTCCTTCAGTAGTTCTTAAGTAAAATTATATTCATACTGAATTCCACTTACATTCTCTCCTTTTTTGACAACTGAGCAGTCATGAGAGCAATGATAGTAGCAGCAGTAGCCACATTTAAAATCACTTTAGTAGGTTGAAAGTTGTTGCAGGGCTGTAGCAGTAATAGTAGGTGTAACGTTGTCCTTGTATCAGTAGCAGTAATGGCAGTGATGGTTGCCGTAGGAGCAGTAACTACAGGCGTAGGGGTGGTAACAGCAGCAGTGACAGGAGTAGCAGCAGTATTCCTGAACTCACTTCTTTAACATCATCTGGTGGATTTAAGAAGGCGTTTGTTCTGCCCCCTACTGGCCAGCGAGGACACTGCACACTGACAAAACAACAGCATCTGATGGCCTCTTCACATGAAACCAGCAGTAAAGACAATCTGTCTTCCTTCATTGCATTACGCCATTAAACTCTGCATGAGCCAAGTCTAAATGCCCTGTAATTTTCTACCAGCACATGCAATCACATTAGTTTGACATTTAGGATACGATGGAAAAAAAGTAAGACAGTGGGTTTAAAAAAAGAAAAAAACAGCAACCAAGTCATGTGGTTCGGGTCTGAAATAGCTTTAATTATAATTAGGAAGTGGTAAATAGTCGGTAATGAATTACCACACTTGGAGCAAATAAATAATACAGTAATTGCAGGTGTACTTTTAAGAAAAGTGATTTTTTTCAGCTAGAATTATTGTATTTCCATTTGAGATTAGTATTAACATTTTCACTCTGTAACTAGCAACATGTGATCTTAGAGAAACCCTCCATGTCTGTGGGCAGAGGAGGTGGGGGGGGGGGGGGGGGTAAAAATCCACCTGAGACTTTTGAGTGGGACAGGCCCACCAAAACCAGAGCTGCCAGCCTGTGCTCACTTTGACAGTGAAGTACGCTGGTACGATTACACAAAACGCTGGTGCCGCCGTGTGAGTTTGACCAGTTGGTAAGCAGTCAAGTCTACGCCAGTAATCGTCTAACAAAGAAGAATTTGACCAATCACAGCGCTGCACCCATTTCCCTGGCCTGCACTCACCTATGAAAAAATTATTCACAAGCGGGGATGATTGACAAACGTTAGATGTCATTTCAGAAGATGATAGCTGGATCTGCAAATCCACATCAACACTTTTGACCTTGGTTTTTTTTGTATCTCTTGTTCCCCCTCATCACTCCAGCTGGTTCATCAACTGAAGACAGTTCTTTGAACCATCTTCGCAAAAATAAACAGACTGGAGAGGATGTGGAAATTTGAGATTGTGAATTCAGTTAACGTTACGCTGACATTACGTGTGTATCTGTAGATGATTAACATGAGTTTTCATAATATTCAGAATTTTAATTAATGCAGTCAAACCCGTAATACTAAAGAGCAGAGCAGATCATGGTCATCTCCAGACCTCCACACCACCTGCAGCACTGACACTGACATCAGTGATCAAGGATCAGCAGGTAACAACTGAACATCGACTGGTTCCAGTTTTCAGACCAGTGTTTATGTGTTGGCAAGACTGTGAATTAAAAAGGAAAATTACAGCAGAATGGAAATAGTATCTATGTACAGGTAAATCCCCAGAATGAAAATAACATGAAGTCCTCATGTTGATGCTCTGAGGGAAAGATGTGTTGAGTGAATTCATCATTTTTGACAATATTTGTTGCTATAATATGCTATAATTACAAGTTAGTAGCTATAGGGACAAACTACACAGTGCAGCAGTGAGTAGCAGACATATTTGAATTTTACTGGGTTTCCTTCCTTCATCGGATCTTTCTGGAATAAAAATCTGTAGGTGGGAGACGATCACAGGCTTTGAGGACTTAAACTGGCTTTTTTTTTTTTATAATCACATTTTTATTTTCATTAGTTGCATGATACATACATCATCACAATACAGATCATGACCTGAACTGAGGGAAAAATAATGAAAATAATAAAAATGAAAGATGAAATAAAAGAAATAAGTAACTCAAATTACAAATGAATAAATAGATAAAAGAAACTATACTTTGATACATACACTTGCATTAAATTGGTTTATTAGAATTAGTGATGAAACCAGAGCAGAGCATTATTCTGATAAATAATCGGAGACAAGCTTCCTGTGCTTCTGCTTACCGCTGATGCTGTAAAACTAGACTGGTGTTTGTACTGGACTGACTGGGAGCTGTGGTCCTGAAGCTCTGCTCCTCCTCTCCCTTGTCTGCACTCACTGCTGCAGACCCACGACTGTTTGAAGCCTATGGATTTTATTGTATTTAAAATTCTTTTCTCTGAGTTTTTCAGCAACACCTTTATATTTTTTTCCTTTATTTTTCACATGAGACAAGTCAGTAACAGTCCGCTGCAGTTTAAACCATAATAATATCAACACATAAACAGTACGAGGAGCATCTATGTAACTGAACGGAGAGTAGTTAGCCGGGGAGGGAGATGCAGAACCACAGCGGCCCGCTCAACCTGCTCCACTGGGCTGATCACCACGATAAAGCAATATCTATCTCTCTCCCTCCGTCACTCTCTTTCTCCATCTCTCTATCTGAAGTTTCTTTTTTCTCGTTGAGCCCGTCGTGCAGTGGTCCGCTGAGAAAAGTCCCAGCTCTGCAGATCGCTACTCTGCCATTGTTTGTGGCCTTGCAGCTAAAAAACCTTGTGCATGTGTGTGTGTGTGTGTGTGTGTGTGTGTGTGTGTGTGTAAATGTGATTAGGAATTCAGAGAGAGGAAGACCTATGCTGCAGTCTGCTTTCTGTCAGTCTTTGGCACACTGATTTTTTCCCAAGGCCAAGGGATATCCCTTACACACACACATACACACACACACACACACACACACACACACACACACACATGAATGCTGATACAATCGCACATGGCAACAGATAAAGTGAGGGAAAGAGTCAACACACTGGGAAAATAAAGACCAACAGACTGCAAAAAACATAGAGACTTAAATCTTTCCACACACAAACACATCATCCACCCATAATTCCAATTTGTTATAATTAGAGTGGATTATAAATTACAATACTCACACTAACAGTTATTCCCATCAAGAGAGGAAGTGGCTACTAGCTATGAAATGAACCAGCATCTATACGATCTAATGCAGTCCAGTACAACGGCTCTGCTTAATATTTGACCTTTACAAAGTTTATGATGCAACTTAAATCAGATGTTTATACTGGACTGCATTATGCTCACATTTATGGCTAAATTTACAGTTGTACCTATGAAGTGGCAACTAAGTGTATATCTTTTATTTGAGCTGTGACCTTTCTTAAATATGTTCTGCTGCATTTCAATTTAGTCAAACCTCTCAGGTGTCTGAACAAACAGGAACGACATAATGGCCGATCGCCTAGTATCTGAAAGAGAGCAGGAACCCTTCCATGCATCTTTCTAATAAATGTTTTTCAGTTGAAATGTTGTTCAAAAAAAGAAAGAAAACTGTACCCAAACTTGAAATTGAATTAAATTAACCAGACCCAAAACGAACACACAAATCTGCTCGTCATCTGTGTGTTAACTGATGAAATTTCACTACATGAAAAATATGTCTTCTGATCTGAAGTAGCAGCAAAATGTTCATCTGCAGGTAATCGCACACAGAAGGAAATCAACCAGAAGTTGGTGATTTATTTTTTAAACATACTGTTACTTCCTGAGTGTTTATCTCCAAAAATATTCTGACAATGAAGCAATAGAACTACAGCAGAAAGAATCTAAAATGAAATGAAAAATATGACACGTCTGTCAGGTGTAAATCATGTATCATTTCGCAATGAAGAAAACAACCCTGGTTTAAGCTGGTGCTTGTCCATGCAAAGTGTTGTATGTGTGCAGAATTGAAAAATGAGCGACTTGTGGAGGAACAACTAGACCAGAATCTCTACAATAAGTCTGGACTCTTGTCTGTTTGTGTGCACCAACTCCTTCATTTATCTTAGAAAGAAAAGTGTTCTTTGTGACTGTGTTTTGTGGTTGAAAAGCTGAGTGTGTGTCCATGGTCTGTCAGTCTAGTTCCAGGCTGCTCAGCAGCTCTGCACTGGCTCCAGTCTGACACTCCAGGACAGGACTGAAGGTAAGTCTCAGCCAACCACACAGCCTGCGCTTTACTCCAATAGAAACAGTGGAAACAGCACCACAATTTTAAAATACATACAGTAGCTACACATGAGGGATGAATGAAGGATTAAAATGAAGAAGAGTTCCCGGGAAACTGCGCTTCAACTGCTCGCACCGAATATCATGTCAACTATTTATGTTAATGTTTTCGAATTAAAAATTCTGAGTCATTCATTTCAACACAGTTTTTAGATTTTAGAGAGATGGCGACGGAGACAATGAGAGAGGGGTGGGGGGGTGGGGGGGGGGGTGAATAACAGCTAAAAGTGGCTTAATAACTAAATAGCTCCGATTAAGGTTTTAACCGGGGCTTGTGGACGCGCTCCGCTGTGGAGAACACGCGTGTGAATCCTGTTTATCCGGCACAGGAGCGGCAGCGGGCTCAGAGCAGACACACACTGGATTTAGAGACTGCTGTAATTAATCCACACGGGCTGAAGCCCACGCGCTTCAACAACAGCCAAACAAGAACAGCTGTGCGCGAAGGTGTAGGAGCGCGTGTGTAAATTACATTAAAACTCCAAGTAGTTTTGACTTCGTCTTATTCATTTATTCATTTTTTAGAAGACTATAAAGAGAAGCTCTGCTGCGGAGATGGAGATTAAACGGAACGAGAGCGTCTCATCTCAAATCAAGAATTATTGCTCTTATGCTCTTATAGGTTGTAAAATGAGCTTTCCGACATTTTAATAAAACCACTGTCAGTAAACTTTATAACCACTTACAAGTCAACAGAAAGAAGCAGCTTTAGGTTTGCCTTTGTTTGTCTGCTGGAGCGTTTCAACATGTTCAGAAATGACCTACTGATTAATCTAAGAAAAGTCAGATACAGGCCATAATAATCAGCCCAATACAATTAGTGACATATTCACTCGGCCTGTTAAACATGTAACATAACGACGCAGCCTAAATGCATTCAGAAACCTGAATATCACTCGGGCTTGTCCGAAGCAACTCTGCTCTGTAAGACCAGTACAATTAGCTACAAGACGCAAACGGACTCAATAAATAAATAATAAAGGTCTGAAAATCATTTTTAACGACAAATCTTTTTAAATAACTTTATTCATTTTGTTATATTTTGGAAATGAAGAATAGATATATATACAATTCAGTCAATTTGTATGTATAGTGCCGTTATATAGAAAATAACTGATTATCAAAATGGATTTTACATAAAAAAAAATCTTAATAGTCGGCTTCTACTACTACTACTATAATAATAATTATAATTATAATAATAACAATAATAATAATAATAATAATACACCAAAGCCCGTCAATATGATCTGCGTGTATCATTATATCATTGTTTCGTCATTATATTGTGCTAAAATGTATCTAAGATGATATCTTTGCTTAAATTTCTTAATAATAAATCAAACCCAAATTTTTTTTGTTTGTTTTTTAAAATGTTGGAAATTAAAACTGGTGTTTTTGTGAGAGCAGCAGTCAAAACTAAATACACACTAAATAATATAACGCATTGTCTGAAAAGACTTGAAATGATCGCATCAGTGTGTGAGGCTGGATGATAATTAGAGAATTTTCCTTTGAAATATGAAAGCGACAGCAAGTTTATGTCTCGGTGCTAATTTCCACATAATACCGTGATGACGTTAATAGCGCCTGTGATTGAAGCGAGTTAAGTGGCTGACCCCGAGTGCACGCGCTTGTGTGTGTGTGTGTGTGTGTGTGTGTGTGTGTGTGTGTGTGTGTGGGTTTACCTACTGCTGATTGTAAAGATGATAAATGGTATACCCCATAGTCAAAGCCCATTACAATTTCAACTCCCAAAATACAAAATACACTCACAGAGACCCGTGCACGCCAAACGCGCGCGTCCTCGTGGATAGGATATAGTAATATGTGAAGAACGGACGGTGTCGTGCACACCGAGACAAAATTAGTGCAAGAGGAAAAATCACCAATATCTCGGAAACACGCGATGGAATCAAGGCTGGAAGTGTGTGTGTGTGTGTGTGTGTGTGTGTGTGTGTGTGTGTGTGTGTGTGTGTGTGTGTGTCCTTGTTTCTCTTTACACTGCTCCGTCTGTTCTAAAAAAGAGTGTAAATGTTGGTGATGTAAATGAGCTGTTGTTTGATTTAAGGAACTGTTTTCAATAGTCGGGGGAGGCAAACCTGCAGGGATCAAGCTCAGCTTCTCAGACCATCAACAGCTCCATACATTCATATTAGACCCTGAACATCTGAGAAGAGAGGAGTTGTTCCACAGCCAATACAGAACCACTGGTCCCAGTGTAGGGGGGGAGCCCGGGGCGTCTTGTCACACTCTTTCACCTCCATGTTTTGGTCTCAGTACATGACAGTCGCTCATTTTCCACATTAAGTTCAACAATAAAATCTTGTGCACAAATGAACAATCTTTAGATTTTTATTCCTCACTTTAATATAGTTATAAATAGTTAAGTACAGAACATGCCTTTGTGACAAGTTGCCCCATCACAGGGTAAGTTGTCACATGATGTGGGGTAAATTCATATTATATTTTTCAGATGAAGAAACAACTCAGCCCCATCAAACTCTTAACCTTAACTCTTCCCTGGGTCCTTGCTTCCTTCTTTATTTTTCTTCGTTCCGTTTGAAAATTCAAACAAAAAGATATTTTATAATTATATATATTTTGGAATTAAAGGCTTAGTGCAGTTTAGATTTTTGACTTTTAGGGTTGAAAATTAAAAAAAAGGATTCTCACCTCAGCTCACAGTGATACAGGCCGTACGTCAAGAGCAAAATGACTTGAGAACGCTTACAGGCTCATGTAACTGCTGCTTCTTTTAGACAGCGCCCTCTGGTCTTGGCGAAATGATCCGTGTGACAACTTACCCATGTGACAAGATGCCCCGGTCCAGCAGGAGAAACACTGGATTTTATGCAGGATCAGAAAACATCTAGGTGGTTTTACTGAGTCAGAGTTATAAACTGCAACCAGCAGCACACAATCTGTTTTCTTTTCAAATTTGAACACAGTGCAAGGTGAATCTAGGTATTTCTAGGGACTTACAATTGTGTCGTTGTCTGCAAGTTGCTGAAATTTAAATATGACATCTAGGAAGGATTGTTAAAATTTATGGGATGGCCAATCAGCAAGGTTCATTAAATCACAGCCATAAAATTAAATGAGTTTTTGTTTTATTGTACTGTTACATAAAAGTGAGTGCAGCTGGCTTCAGTGTAAATAAGTATTTTATACAAAAATGATACAATACTTTGTTCCGTGGTCTAAAAGCCCAACACTGTTACTGCCCTCCTGCACCGGAGCAAAAGGCAACCTGTGATGCATAAGAGAAGTAAATGAAAATATGGATACAATTGTTATTAAAGAGAGAAACAAAGAGGAGGAGGGGGAGAGGAGGAGGAATTGGTGGCAGACTGTTGTTCTAATGAATCTGACCTATTGTTTTGGCTTGATTCTGATACTTCCTGCTGGTTTGTTGGGAGAAGAAAAGGTCTCTGGCTTTATATAAACGATTCAAATAAACTAACTGGTTAATTATCCAGCCTCTGTTTGCAAGAGAAAAAAATCTTTTGTTACTTCATCAGCTGCTAATTTTGAGGCACTGCAATGCATCATGGCTGAACAGTATCTAGGGCCACTCCGACGAAGATCACGTCCTGACGGGAATCAAAGTGGGTCACAACATAGAGAAGGACAAGTGTTGACGCCAGGTTAGTGTGCATATTAGTCATGCAGTCATCCAAAATATGGCTGCCAGAGACCGTCCTCCTGCAACAAACAAGCCCACAGGTCGTCCGTGCAGCAGGTTTTTATGACCCATAGTTCGGTTTTGTTGCTAGGCGACATCTAGTGGTCGTAGTAACTATGAGAGGAGCGAAAGGGAAAAGTGCGGTGACGTAGTGTAAATAGAGACAAAGTCCACGTCAGGAGGAGGCTGTGGTGGATGGATGAATGTGACACAGGAGAGCGGTGTTCGCCGTTCTCGGTACAGTCTGCGTGCTTATTGTTGTAACCATGACAACCGAGGTCCCATACGCCTGCCACTGAAGGGGTGCTATTTTGAGGAGACACTCCTACGGGTCGTATCACAGGGTTGAGGGGTGATGGCTGTTCAGGCTGGAGGAGGTTTGGAGAGTAATCTGAGTTAACTCTTAGCAGGGCTTGGTGATACACAACACAGTCTATAGCTCCAGTCTGAGCCTGACGTTATTGCTTCTGATTTATACATACAAGACAAGCGGGCTGTCTCAGGCCTTGTACTCTTCTGTCTCACCACTTTACTGTAAAGGCCTGATTGATGGAGAGCTGGTTCTCCTCTCTCTGCAGACGACTTCTGAAGCTGTGTTGGAGTGACCATTGTGTTCTTGGTCACCTCCATTCTTACCCAGTTACTGAGGCCAGGCAGCCGACTCTCGAAGAGTCCCGCTGCTTCCAGACTTCTTGCCTTTGTACAGTTATTGAGGCCTCTGTGCTTCTGGGAACACTCAGACTACCACTTTACAATCAGACTACCTTTATAAAGGATTTATAAATGCTTTATAATTAAGATTTTGATTTGGTTGTTGACACTTTAGAAATCATAAATAAATGATTATAAACAAGTTTTCATACATGGATACAGGCTCACTATTTGGCAAGATCAAGTTAATGCTGACTACTTGATTATGAGTTACTACCTTTTATACCTGGTAAAAGGAGCCTTATAGTAACTCATTAATAAATTATGTGTTTTACACACATCATCCTTTTACTAGCTTGTAACTGATAAATAAATGGTTGTAAAAATGAAATGCATGAAGATGGATAATTTGATATGATCATATGATCTGCCATAATCTGATCTGCCAAATGAAATGTTTTGAACATGAAGATGCTGACGCTGGTTCATTGCTAGTAACTGAACAAACGTGATGAAGCAGCAGCTACAGATGCTGATGATGGAGAAACAAAGAAAGCTCAGTAACTAATGAGACATGAGGCTGAACTGTACAGAGACATATGGGCTCACTATTTGGCAAGCAACAGGTCACTGTTGCCCTTTTTATTTAATGTGTTATAACAGCTTATAAATGATTTATTAAGTGTTAGCGAGCTAATTAATAAACTAGTTGTAACCACTCATTATCATTTATAAGGAAAGTCTGATTGTTCAGTGGTTCCCGCTCAGATCTGTAGAAATAGTTTTATACCCTGACCCTGATCTATGTCTCACCACAGTTTTATCTCAGAGTTCCTTGGACTTCATGGCTTGGGTTTTGTCATGATTTGCAGACTGAACTGTAGGATCTTATAGACACTATTGGAAGGATGTGCCATCCCATAGGTTCAGTTTGCCACAGGCGGATAATTAAAGCAAACAGGATGTATCTGGCAAAAATTTGGAGCACCACAGCAAAAGGGCTGGATACTTCTGTAAATAAGACGTTTCAGTTTCTGAAACAATTCAAAATATGTTTTCATTTTGTAGTTTTATTGAGTGTAAAGTGATGGATAAAAATGCCAGTTTTTATCTTTTTAAAGTTGAATCTAACTCTGAGGAGGAACATCTTCTTTTGGCATATCTGCAGATGGTGCGGGTCACATAGGTGACAGATGTGAGCTCCAACAACACTCACTAACTTCATACAGCATTGTTTTCATTAAATATTCATTTGGAGAGGTCATCAGGTTGTGAAATTTCTAAAAGCCGCCAACTGACTAAATTAATGGAACTGAGAAGTAATCAAATTTAATAAGTCACATTACTAGTAATAGTAATATAAAAATAATTATTAATCTGTAACCCATCACACTTCAAAAGTAACATTCCAAACACTATCTGCAATGGAATAGAAAGGAACTATAACTGCAGTGTCATTAAAAACCAAGAAACTGGTGAACGGCGCTACCCATTGGTACAAATATTCAAAGTGACACGTCATTATAGGACCCGAGGTCGCCAGGGCCCAAAGGTTCAAAGAACCTATTGTTTTTGTAGGGATTATTACTTTTAGTAAGGAAAGAGACTTTTGGGTCTCTAACTCCCACATTGTATATTGCATATTGAAAAACCTTGCATCGACGTGTTCCCTGAAAGGAGCTGAATCTCTGAATCTCTGGATCGTCTTTTAGTAAATTATGTGAAACCTACTTTTTCCAACTCCTCGTAGTCATTGATTCCAAACTGCATGAAAGTTTGCGAATAGAAGCAAATAGAAGCAAAGGACACTCTTGATCCAAAGTTATAAAGAGGATTTTGATTATCAAGTTTCAAAGCAACAACTTCCTGTAGGTTCCATTCAAAACATCATGCCGCACTGAGGCTCTGTGCAACATTTGGCGCCAATCAGCCATTAGGTCACGCTTTTGTTACAAAATCATGAAATATGCTAAAATTATCTTTTCAAACTATGTTTAACAACAATAATAATAATAATAATAATAATAAAATTCCAGTGTTGGTGTCTCACCCTGAGACCTGCATTGTGCCAGTGGACCTGCTGGTTAATCTTGCATCACTGGGTGCAAATGGCTCAGGGGGCTTGGACCTCATTAATACTGGCCTATAGGTCTAATTATTATTAATATTATCAGTATTATTATTAGCTCAAAAACAACTGGCAATTGATTCACACGTCACACGTGTTTGCAAATTCAAAATCTAATTGCAAAAATTGCAATGTCCTGTAGTCATTGGTCCAGCAGGCTCCATAATGCCCCAAACACACGGCCACGTTGAGATAATGTTGTTTGGATGTTCATGGAATCTGAGCGGATTATTGCTGTCATTGTTCCAGACATGTTTTTTTTTTTTTTTTATACCTTCTTGCCAGACAGTAAGTCAGCCATTTTGGATTTAGTGCATCAATTTTCATTTATAAACACATTTTTGAGGTCTGTAGCATGTGTCAAAACTCATGAAACTTTGCACCCATTTTTGAAGTAATTTGATTTGATGTGGGAGTGGGTGTAGCATGTTGGCTCCAAAGTGCCCTTGATTATCTCAAGCATTTTTGCGGTGCTAAGGGTTTTAAAGTATTTTTTTGGGGGGGCTTTTTATGCCTTTATGATAGCACAGTAGAGAGACAGGAAATGGGGAGGCAGAGAGAGGGGGAATGACATGCAGTAAAGGGCCGTCCGATGTGGGACTCGAACCGGGGCCGACTGCAGCGAGGACTGTGGCCTCTACACAAGGGTTTTGAAAACTCACAAAACTTGCATCAGAAGTGGTGTCAGCTAATATCTGATATGGGTCTTGGGTATGGGTGTGGCCAAATTGCCAAATTGAAAGTGGTAAAACTGGTAGTATATCATATTTGCATCCAGTAATAGGTGTTGTACAAATTCCCAGAGAATTAACCAGATTTTACCAGGATAAATTGAGAAGTCTTTGGTTTTTGACTCAACAAAGTGTCTGTGGTGACAAATTTTGATATTTTGTTGTTGTTGTCCAATCTGCCCTAAACTTGATGTTTGATTAGCCTCCCAGCCTGAAGACATTTACATGCTATCATTAGCATGTAAATGTCTACAGGAAACAGGGAATATGACTTGTGTGGCAATCGTTTGATTTACATGAATTTTTCATGTTCTGGTCTCCGCCTGATATACAGGAACAAAGTGCCACACAGTAGACACAGGAAATGATGCAAAACTTTATATAATATACCATGTCCAGCGCCACGCACTCACACAGGAAATAACTCATTAGCGCAGTGTCCGATGGTTGCAGAAGTATACAGCTGCATCGACCAGCATTCCACCAGAACCCCCGATGTGCATGACAGTGTGAGGGCCGGATCAATGCTGTTTCCAGCTTTAATAAGCCTATTATCATTATTAGGGCCCGAGCACAGACGGTATCAGGGCTGGGATGAGGGTTCAAGGAACACCTTGTTTTTGTAAAGAATAATATCATTACAAAGATCAAACCAGCCAAGAGCACACTTTTCAATACAAACATGCCGCTGGTGGATACAGGAAGGGATGTTTCACTTCCTGTATCGAACAGTCATGTAAATCCAGAGCTCGTCGTACAACCTGCATTAACACTGTGGCTGCTACTTGGGTTCAAAGTGCAACAGTGCTTGCAGCTTTAATTTTGGAGTGCTTTTAATTGTCTCTGAATGAGGAAAACAATGAAGGGAGCACAGAAACATTCATCTGAAGCAACATTACTTTGTCAGGTCAAAGGCTGTAGGGTTGTTGTATAGTACACACATACACACACATTTCTCCTGAGCGGCCACACAAGGATCAAACAGCATTAAAGGAGGGTGCAATAGATGAAATTGAAGCTGGGTTCGAGTCCTGAAGTTTCTACATGAGAAGTTTAAAATCATTCTTCTTTGTAACTTTGTGAATTGATTCAGATCAGGTCAGTTGTTAACAGTCTGACAGACTGACTTTATACACATTTCAAAGTATTTTCTGCTCCTCTGTGAAGTTTTTACACACACAGTAATAAACTCTGATTTCTCCTCAGTGTTTATCATGAGTCTTAGGAGATGTACACAGTAACTACTACCATAAATACAGTGCTACTGAGCACAATGTATCAGTCTAACCCTAGAGTGCTTAATAAGCTGTCAGTGACCTAAGCTCCGCAGAGTTTTTTGTACCCATAAAGCATCTCTGCACCACTTAGCTCAGCTGACCTCTCACTCTGTAAGAGGAGGGGTCAGGAAGAGAGCGAGAGAGCAACAGAGCAACAGAGAGAGACATCATTCCACAGCTGGTTAACAGATGGCCGGAGCTGCCACACACTCACATGACATTTTTCTAATCTACATTGTATATCTAGCTAGCAGGCCACGGCTAAGAAAGCCGCTGCTAACTACAAACATGTCTGCTCACCGCTGATTAGCTACAAACACTGTACTGTTATGTCCAGTCTATGTTAATGTGGACATGAAGAAATACTGCAAACACATTGGTGTTGATGTGGCTGAATGTGTCTTTGACCAAATCAATACACATCATCACTACACATTGTGTGACACTTTACAGCCAAGCTTTAACCTCGAAATAAGTATTGTAATCTGTAACATTTCCACATTAAAATGTCTATAAATATTTAGAGCTATGATGAGTTGTGTTCTTACATTATCACAAATGTTTCCATCAATTCTCAAAACAAAGAAACATTTCATTGGTCGCCTGTCAACGACATCATATCCTCTATGATCATGTGTCAGTGTCTTGTTTGTCTTGTTTTAAGCCACATACACTTTTTACACCTTGGTGGTTTTCAGCTCGATATTTGAACCAGATGAAGGATTTTAGTCGTCGGACGTCTGGATCTGAAGTTATCAGAGAAACAAGCTGAGGAAATGTTAGACAGCTCAGCTCCAGCTCTTCCCTGAGTCTCTGTCCTCCGTACAGCGTCGCTCAAACACTGACTTTAAATGTCAAATTGCTTTAGTCAGTGTTTTTTAACGGTTAGAATCACGGGGTCTGTTTGATTTCCTGAAGCCATTACACAGGAGGAATCCAAAACCGAGAGGTGGAGCTTGTGGTAATGGTGGTGAGGACAACAACTCCCATGATCCCACGCCATTTCATGGTCACCTGAACGCCGTCTTTTGTTATTGTATTGATTGAGAGACCCCTACAGGCAGATGTTACTTACTGGGAGCTTAATTTTCCAACATTAGTCACTTCAGTGTGAAGTGAGCGAAGCTACAATTGTAACTCATCAGCGTTTAACATTTCAGTCTGATTAAAACCATGGTCACAGTTGGCTCTTGTATGAATGTTCCTACATTTAAAGCAAACTAGTGGCATGGCTCTAGGAATAACACTGTTGGTCTGTCTATGGAAAACCACTTTGGTCCAGACTGAAGTATCTCACCAACTTTAGGATGGATTGCCGTGGTTTATCACACAGACATGGTGTTGGTTCATGGTAATTATTGAATGGATTGACATGAAATTTGGTACAGAGGTGCCCAGAGGATAAATTGTAGTAACTGTGGTGATTGCTTGACTTTTAATCTTGCACCATCATCAGGTCAAAAGTTTTAATTATGTCCAATACTTTGGTTTATGACCAAATACCTGCCATAATAATTTCCCCATCCCTACCAGCCTCAGGTGTTAGAGGTGCTGTTTAGAAAATGTTAGCATGCTGATACACTAAACTGAGATTGATCTCACCCAATGTCAGCTGGGATTGGTTTCACAAGGATCAAAGATAAGCAGTATAGCTTATAGGTGTGTATAGCTAATGTATTTTGGTCAGTGTCGTGTCAGCTCTTAAGTTCACTGATGCTACAACTCACTATTTCTGTGATGGAAAACAACAGTGTGAAGTTGATCTGCCAAGAACAGCTTCTCCAAAAGTGGAAACTAGGAGCTTATCCCGTTTAGCAGCCCCTCTGGCCTGGAGCCCGTGTGTTGCATTAACTCAAAGTGCAGCGCTTTTCTGCTGTTGCACATGCACGTGGAAAAGGTTTTTCTGACTTAATGGCTAGAGCTGCAGTTGCAACACAGCTAGAAGCGCTGCTAGAAAATATGTGAGTGTTGCGCATTATCTGACAAGATGACAAGATGATCCCACTTTTTTCCACTGTGGTATTTGTGTGAATTTATATGTATATATACATATATATATATATATATATATATATATATATATATATATATATATGTATATATATATATATATATAATATATATATATATATATATATATATATTATATATATATATATTTTTTTTTTTTTTATCGGTGTGTGTTTGTGTGAGTGTGTGTGTGTATACATATAGATAGATAGATAGATAGATAGATAGATAGATAGATAGATAGATAGATAGATAGATAGATAGATAGATAGATAGATAGACAGATAGATAGATAGATAGATAGATAGATAGATAATAGATAGATAGATAGATAGATAGATAGATAGATAGATAGATAGATAGACAGATAGATAGATAGATAGATAGATAGATAGATAGATAGATAGATAGATAGATAGATAGATAGATAGATAGATAGATAGATAGATAGATAGATAGATAGGAGAACACTTTTTTTCATCATTCATCAGACAGTGTCTGCTGCTGTCTTCTCCTTATAGTGTGTTTCAACATCTCAGCCTGATCACTGATAGAAAGACTTTTTTTCATTCACATAATGCTCAGTGCTCACCTCGTTCAATTTCCTCCTTCCTTCCTGTCTGTAATGAAAACATAAGCTAGCAGTTCTCTGCTGTCCCGGAGCTGCACTAGCAGCAGTAAATCAAGCAGCAGACAGATGCAGGGAGACAGAGAGAGAACGTAATCTAACAGTGATCATGCCTTTGTGTTTCTTCTGAACTAATAAATCATCATTGAGAGTGTCTCTGCTCGGGTTGCAATGCTCTGCAAGCTGCTGCTGAGTGTTGCACATCATCTGACAAGAGCTGAGACAAAGGCAGCATTCTTCAGCTGCGCGTAGAGAGCCTGGACAACAGTGTGGTTAATAGCTGCTCTGAAGGGTCTGAAACTAAACATGAAAAAATGCCAATGGCCTGGTCAGATTTTTGCCTCTTACAGATTTTGTAAATTTTGTGTTGTTTCAGTCACACTGGGGTTAGTGTAGTTGTTAAAAACAAAAAGGAAAAAAAAAGACTAAACAAGCAAAAAATAAAACTAAATAAAACATCAGCCAAATCAAACTGTAACTCGGTGAGGAGAGATGCCATTGGAATTTCAGTATAGTCAGCACAAAAGAAAGCATATTCACTTTCATATTCATTCATTCATTCATATTACTTTTTGTTAATAATAAAATTCATTAATGCTAAATCATCTGTGATTCTTCAATTAAAAGTCTTTTAAGAAATAAAAAATCTAAATCTAACTATTAATACAAATACTTCCTCTTGAACGATATAACATGTTATTCCATGGCCGTGGAAAATTCCTGACACCGACTGATATGGAAGGTGTGGATTAACTTTAGCTACTGGACAGCTGAACCAGACACTTATGATGTTGGTATTTATTGACCATTTGAAATGAATGTGTTAATGTTAGACTGTCGGTAAAGAAGCTATAACTTTGTAAGCACATATAGCTTCACAGCCAGAACCAAGCACATGTTATTTGAAATGTGAATCGTATTCGTGTAAATCTGGAAGTAGATTGTAGAGGAGGAGAAAGGAGCTAAAAACATTAGCAACGGTGAAGAAGGGAGCCTGAGTCCGACAGACAGCTGCAAGGGGAAAGGAGAGAAGAGATTAGAGGAAATGTAATAACAGAGATGTGGAGAAATCAAACATAAGAGTGAGGCAGAGAGAGAGAGACAGCGAGGCCCCAACATGTCTGTCTGCGACAGAGGGGAGAGAGAGGCAGCCTGCGTATGAGAGAGAGAGAGAGCTGTGTAACGTTATCTCCGTTGGGCCGACAGTTTTAGTAATATTGTGTAGCAGAACGCAGACTCTTGAGACTGACAGACGTCAGTAAAGTTTTTCCCTCTTGGATTTAAAACTCAGAATTATAAAACTCCTCTCGTTTAGCAGGAAGTTGCCAAACAACACAAACAGCAGATATTTTGGCATTTTGAACTGTTTTACGATGTTTAAAATAGGAAAATGAGTTATATGTGTGATATGAGTTGGTTTTATGCTTCAACAATCTTCTGCCTCCAGTTGAGAAAGAACAAAACCGAATACAAAAAGACAAAAATAAAAACTAAAACAAAACAAAAAAGGATTATTAACAATGTAGAGCTTATTGTCTTTAAGGGCCCTCTGATGAAAATCGAGTGTTTAACCCTGTTAACATCCATATGATGAGAGAAATGATCATCAACACCATGACTGAGTGTTTCCACCTTGAACTGCAGTGAACCAATGACAGTCTCATCTAAACAGATTCAGACAGCCAGGGTTTCATACGTCACAAAGCTAAGGAACCAATCCTGTCAAGTTGTGGGGACAGGGGGCGGGGCTAAATAAACCTGAAACCTTGTCAGTACAGAGAGAGAGAGTTAGCATTAGCACAGCCACTAACATTCTGTCAGCCACTGCCAGTTACAAGCTAACAAACAACATAAACAAATAAAAGATGCTAACTACGCTAACCATTCTGATCCGTCTGCTAGTCTCTGGTTCTGGTCTCAGACTCCTCATCTGAGTCTGGGTCTGACTGGGATGGCCCATACACAAATGTAAGATATGTACATATATTGAATGTCAATATATGAAATATATGAACACATTAAATAAAAACTTACACATGTAAAAATGTAATATAAAACCTTTTAGAAATTGGAACTATTTCATATATTGACATACATGTCCAGCCCATACATTTATGTATGTGTATGCTTATATTGTAGACAAATGTTACATAAATGTATATCCATCCCAAAGCCTGTCATATTGATTGTCTATTGATATACAGTGAAAAAACTCTGACACGACTTTCCCAGAATGGAAAAGATCAATACAGAAATTAATAAGAAAAAAAATACAGTATAAATATTAGGAATTTGTATATGTTGTTTTTAATAAATTTGCATATATAAATTAAATATAGGTATATCGTTAACATATATGATAGCAACATGTTACACCATATAAAAATTCATCATATAGATAAAAACATATTAGAAAATAGAACAATTTCATATAATATGTCTGTCCCATTAAAATATGTATGTTTATATATATATGCCTATATTGTAGACATATCTTACATAATAATATTTTCAATATATGTACATATACAAATTTTACAATAGATATTTCATAAATGTTATACATTTATATCTTTGTATATCCAGAGGATGTATAAATGTGATAATAGTACAAGCCCTTATAGGTGACATCATTCTTGATATAGGGACATATATTTCATATATTATAGTTCTGTATGGGGTGACAGGGAAAGAAGTCAATGGGAGTGGGCAGTATGGGAATCATAACTACAATAGGTCAATTTTTATACATAAATATACAGTTCTAATATGAACAAATGCTATTTTCTTTATTTTGGACATAAGGCTGGTTGTTTTGTCTTTATTATAGTTTTTTCTTCTCTCCTGTCTGCTCTGGTGGCAGGTTGGTTGCAGGCAGCCACCTGACCTGTGCATGACGTGTGGATTAAGGACACATGCTGCAGCCAACCAAAAATCAGAGAGGCTGCTCCCTGCAGAGCCAATTAATCTTGTTAGGACGTCCAGTATTTTCTAAATATGAATTTGTTGCTCTGCTTTCGACTGATGAATTATTCAGTTCAGGTGTGCCGTATGTTAATGTCATCAGGAGGCTTTGGAGATCATTAGACAGATGTGTTTCAGCTTGTTGCCTTCATCACACAAACATAAAGAGGCGGTAATGTTGATTCCCTCAGGAGGAAGAGGGAAGCATTTTGGTTTTGTTTTTTTATCTTAACATCATCTATCTCCAGGGGGCGTGAATGAAGACTTCTCAATTAATTCGTTTTTATAGTCTATAATGTTCATTTCTATGTTGTTTTTATAGCTCAGTTATCTAGATTTGGATTGGTTTGGGTGTATTTATGTATATTTATGTATTTTTATGTCTTATGTATTTTACCTGTCGTACGTATCTCATTTAAATGTTACTTGTGATGTGTTTTGTGATGACCCTGGTGAAGGCCACGAGGCGAAACACGTCGGTCTAATACAGTTCTTCTGTTTACTACAAGTGTTGCTGGAGTTTTCCCTCCTCCATGCACCTTGGAAGTAGATGACGTTCTGCCAGAAACCTTACTTTGTTTTCTCATCAGGAGGCTTTAAAAGTGGAGTGTCATCGCCTGTGAGTTCCACGTCCAGTAATGTCTTGTCTTCTCCATTCCCTCGTCCAGGATCAGGATCCTCCTGTTGCCTAGCAGAGGGTGGGCTTACCTGCTTATGGAGGGAAGAGGCTGCAGTTGGACCTCCTGGCCAGCAGATGGCAATGCCTCACTGGATAGATCCAGCAAATCTAGAACCTCAGCCATGCCAGTTCATTGTGCTTTAACACTGAGGTTATCAGGAATAAACACGGTGTGATTTCAGTTGGGTGTGTGTTTTTCACCAGCCTGTTAACTAGTTGATTTGTTTTGTTTTTTGGTGTATACACGACTTGTCTTTTGTGCCACGGTGCCAATCAGTCTCAGTCTGAAAAATATAATTTAATGTAATATAATAACAATTTCACAACCTAAAACACCAAAGAAAAGGAAAGTACCAATCCCTTAAAGCACCAGTACACGCAAAATAAAATGTCAAGCAAGAGACACACCAGACGGCAATGTTCAATGTTCCCCACAGTGTATTTTACAAAACAGTGACAGTGCAAAATTCAACGAGAAATTCAGTGTTCAGTACAGAGGACCAGGTCAAAGTGACCAGTCAAAGTGTCTTGGTTTCTCCAAACTGAGTCAGAGTAAAGTATCTTGCAGTGTTGCAGTTTTTAACTTCAGGTTTAACTTGGGGTTTTCAGTCTTACAATGATGGTTAACTTTTTACCAGGGTAAATCACCATGGTAACTGATACTGAAGTCCTCACCTGCTCTTGTGCAGGTTAACTTCAGAGGATCAGATCAAAACGTGTCAACAGCCAAACTTCTGACCAATCAGATACCTGGAAAAAAATGAGTCATCATGTCTACCGGATCCTGACAGGGACAAAAGAGTTTACAGTAAAGTGATCAATAATAAAGAACAGTAGATATTTGTATAGATCAGTTTGAGTCGTTCCATGTGTCCACTCTAGTTTTAAAACAGCGCGTCAAACAAACGGAGGAGAGTTTATCACTAAATAACTACATAATAACTATTAGAGCTTCATTTGACCTGAACACAGATTCTTTAATCCGACAGGATTTCTGACAGTGTCGCTGCTTTCACTCTCTTCTTCATCACTGCAGCTCAGAATAACATGAGGAGACTCTGAGACCACAACTGGAAATAAAAACTAAACCAATAATGATCCACACACTGTTAGTCAGTCAGACTGACTCATCAGACACCAACTACTCCTCTCCTCTTTTCTTTCTCTCCTCTCTGCAGCAGAAACAGTCCGACATTATGAAGTCACTATAACTGAATTCACCTGCAGGTATTAGTGTTTCTTCTCATATCATATTAATACTTTATTCATGGTTCTGATGATGTTGTTTATAATCAACTGCCTCTTTCCCATGAACGTGCTCGTACCTGGACAGGTAAACCAGGGTTAACTGAACCGGTTGATAACTAGCTTCGTAGAACAGGTTATCAGGACAAACAATCAGGATCAGTTAAACCAGAGTAGTCCAGGCTTTATGGCAATGAAAGGTTTGGTAAATAAATGATGAGGTCAATTTGAATCTGGCTTGTAAGGACAGCAGCCTATCAAATGGTGGAGGTTTTACACCCTGCCAGGGGTTAGCTAGAGGTTAGGTTAAAATAAATACTTCCTCAACATTACTCGGTCTTTGTTGCCGTGGTTACACTATAAACTGCTAGTTTCACATGGGAATCGGACACCGCTCTCCTGTGTCATATTCATCCATCCACCACGACCTCCTCCTGACGTGGACTTTGTCTCTCTTTATGTACGTCACCGCACTTTTCCCTTTGCTCCTGTCATCATTACTACGACCACTAGATGTCGCCTAGCAACAAAACCTAACTATGGGCCATAATAACCTGCTGCACAGACGACCTGTGGGCTCGTTTTGTCTCGTTCTAACCTTTGCACATTCATAGCAGTTTTCATTAATATGCAATGTCCCTATTAAATTAATAAACAAACATATTCTTTACAAATACTTTGCCTTTTTTTTAAAGTTATTTCTTGGGTGTTTGCATTTATTCTGACAGGCTAGTGAGAGATAGACAGGAACGTTAGAGAGAGGGGATGACATGCAGCAAAGGGCTGTGGGTTGGACTCGTACCCATGGCCACTGTGGTTAGGACTAAGCCTGTGTGGTATGTGCGCTACCAGGTGAACCACAGCGGCACATCCTCAAACAAAGCCTTCAGGATCCAAAGAGGTTAAAAAATGTTCAGTCTAAGAAAAGGGTTTTACAGTGTGCTATGTCAAGCCTCATTTTGGCTTTTTTTTTTTAATTCCATTTGTTTAAATTACAAAGTCAAAATATCAAAGCAAATTTCAATGCTAAGACTCATAGTCCACATCTGAGAATTAATTTAGTCTTTTTTTTTGTACTCATTATATTTGTTTCATGTCACTTTTTTTCCCCATTTGTGAAAAATAACTTTACTGCCATGCGCGCACACACACACACACACACACACACGCACGTACTTCTATTTTTGTGAGGACATTAAGCATAATGCATTCCCTAGTCCCTTCCCCTGACCTTAAACCACCACTGAACGCCTAACCCCAAACCTAAACCTGATTGTGACCCTAACCCTACAACCAGGTCCCAACCCTCAAACAGCCCTTCGAGGTTTTGAGGATCGGCCAAAATGTCCTCGCTCCGTTTGGTCCATAACGCGAACTGGCCCTCACAAGTACACAGATCATCTGTCAGTGTACAAAATGACCACCAGTCATTCCTGACTGTCCACACACTAGCAATGTGACATCATTTAATTCTTCTTTTTGATTCATTTTCTTCCTCCCACTCTCTGTTCATCCTCTGGTTTCTTTAAGTGCGTCAGCATCTCTCCCTCTTGTTCTCTCTGTTGTCTCTCTGAGGTTAATATCCTTTCTTTTGTTCTGTTTTAATCCGCCCTTTTTCATTTGAGCTTTTATTGATTCACCATCTCTGCTTCATGTTGCTGTGCTTTTCATTTAAAAGTTGCATTTTACTGGACCACTTTCTGTGGTCGCTGGATGCTAACAGACATCACGACAACCATTTTCCAATAGACAATTCCACCATATGCTTTTACACAGTACCCATAATCAGATGTAATATATGTATATATAGGCCTATTGAATCTCCATATATGAAATATATGTACATATATAATAATGACTTATGTAAAAATTATATATTATACCCATTACAAATTGGAACAATTTCAGATATTGACATATATGTGTAGCCCACACAAATATGTATGTTTATGTATGTATGCTTATGTTACACAAATCTATATCTATCCCAAAGGATGTCAGTATATGTTGATGTTATATACAATAGGGTTAAATAAGTCTGAAACCACTTCCCCAGAATGTGAAGATAGACATGTTATAAAATGAATGAGAAAGAAGTTAGAAAAACATGCACAGTATAAGCATATAAAGTTTTTAAATGTATCTTGTTTTAATAAACTTACATATGTAAATTAAATATGTATTGTTAACAAATATGGTCACAGCATAGCATATAAAAATTCATCACATAAATGTGTTTAATGTATGTACATATACACATTTTACTATGGGTATTTCATATATTTTATAAGCTAACATCTTCATATATCCAGAGGATATCCAAAACTGTATTTCTAAGTTCTGCCTCCAAGGACTCACAACACTGGAACATGCCACTCCCTTTAAAATTTAGTTTTTTTACATTACAAAATTTTTCAATCCAGAATTGGCTCTTTGTCAGGCAACAATATAATATTTTAAAGGAGTATTCTGTAGTGTTGTGAGTTCTTGGGAAGCAGAAATCCCCAAATTCAGCCCAACTGTATGTTTGGAAACTTTGGGCTCTCCTGTAGAATTTAAAATGTAGTTTAGTAGTTCTGTAGTTCAACATCATGAGTTTGTGCTGACCGATGGGCTGGTTAACAGAATGGGCTCAAAGTGCTGTGCAAATTGAAATCGTGGTAATGGAATTAAATCATTTTCTTTTATGAGAATGTATTAGTATATTTGTTATCTAGGTGTTATTTCACTGAGGGCACTGATTTGATTTGGCATGAAGACTTATTTGTGCTGTCAAATTCATATTTTTTATCTATAATTTATGTACTTCATTTTCTCCCTCTTTATTTTTATCATTTTCATTTATTTTGTAAATATAATTCAGAGTAATATCTAAATTAACAACTGTTAAAAATACAGTGAAAAACTTTATTTTATTAGTTAAGGCTGTCACTTGATTTATTTCATTACATCACAGTAACAATCCTATAATGTGTTATAATAATAAAGTGGATGTATAATAATGTGTATGTATTATTATTACTAATAGAAGCACAGTTGTAGGAGGTAATGAATAATTGTTGGCAGTAACCATAGTAACAATAGTGGGGTGTTTTAGCAGCAGGAGCGCGGTGTGAACCAGCCTGAAGATTGTGTGTGTTTATGTGTGTGTGTGTGTGTGTGTGTTGCAATGTCAGCAGCAGTGGCTGCTCATGCTGATGAAGTGCAGAGACCACAGGGCTCAGGAGGCCATCCATCATCTCCATCAGACTTAAGTGAGGCTCTCTGGATTGGGACACCAGCAGAAAATGACCTGGGCCCACTGGTCTGAGCTGGATTAAATAAATGCCAGCCCCTTCATCATCATCCTCATCCTCCTGCTTAGACCCGACGTAGGTTCTTTTATAACATTGCAAATTAAACATCTACTACAGGCACCTCTAACGTTTTATTTAATACAAAATGGAAAAAACAGATTTTTTAAAAAAATCTAATTCAACTGTCCATGTAGCCGTGCATTCTGCAGATTAATGTTACAACTGATAGGCTGTGACTAGATGTTCCAGCATGACTCTTAGTCTAGTGCAGGTACATTAGCATCTCTGATGTGGCCATAAAATATGAATTCTAAACCTTTTTCTATCACAAATGTGCAGTAACAGTCACTCCGTCCAGTTCAGGTCTAATCACTTAAAAAGACAGCTCTCCTAAATCCTAGAATACAAATCAAGATGACCCCTTTTCCCTTTTTTATCTTTTCTTTTTGTCATTTACTCCATTCATTTTGCTCAGTGGTGTTAAAGCCATCATTTGCTTAATTGTAGTTAAAAGTAATTCATCAAGTATCTATATTGTGGAAATTTTCATTTCATGTCACTCTAAATCATTTTGTATTGCACTTTCAGCTTATCTGATTCATTGGAAAAAAAAAAAATTAGAATTGAAAAGGAAAACAACAGAACAGCTGCAGCACTGCCTCATATATGGAGGACCAGGTATGTCACAGAAAAGTAAAAAGCATTTCCTTCATTTCATATTTTTATAGACTTTAAAAACAGGAATTGCAAAAAGGATTTATAAATTAAGGCTTAATCCATCTATAAATACTTCAGATTTGAAAAAGGATTTACAAAAAAAAAACCCTGCATAAAGCAATCATTAAATAAACCATTTATAAATACATTTATCAATTCGTGAATAAATAATACAATTTGAAAAACTATTTGAAAAGGCATTTTAAAAATGGGAATTCACACCTGGATTCCCTCTTCAGTTTTCCATTTCCCTTTCCTATTAGCTAATCAATTAGCTTAGTCATTTAGCTTCTCCTGTTGGTCTTTCTATGACACTCTGGGCCTTCAGTGCTGGTACAACCATAAACAAATAGGAACAAATGGAGCTGCAGTTTTTGTGGATAAAAGGCTTTATAATGTTTATATTTTTTCAACCGAGTCCTTTTTATATTCAAGGGTTTATGATCTACGAGCAGTAAAAATAAAGGTTTGTTCCCCAGTTAATTAGAATGATAGTTTAGGCTGTAATCACTGCTTTCCATAAGGAGCTGCGTATCAACTTTAAGTTTACATGAGGCTACATGATGGAAAATAATTCACTGTCATTAGGAATTGTTAAAACTAGTGAATAAAATCAATGAAATAAAATACATGGAATAAGATAGTGAGAGAAAGAAGTTAGCACATGAACTGTAGCAGTAATACAACAATAGCTGTATAGGGCAGCTGTATATATGCACCATATTATTGTTATCCTACAAATACAATGAGCTGTAACATCAATATATTATAATATTATAGTAGCAGCATTTTATTTGTGTTAACCTTTCTTGCTCCAGCTCCCAGACTGTATCAGGGGACGCTGGGGAGACTTTGCTTTTCTTTTATCCACAAAAACTGCAGCTCCTCCGTGAACTTGTGCTTGTTTACAGAGCAGAGCGGAACAATATGGCACCGACATGGACGTACGATCCAGCTGTAATTTTGTGTGTGTGTGTGTGTGTCTTTTTATTTGCAGTACATAAACACCACCCAGGAATAAGTCATATTCTCACACACACACACACACACACACACACACACACACACACACACACACACACACACACACACAGGTCAAGTGTCAAAGGTCATATTTTGTCTAAAGAGGATTTACTCTTTTTTGCCTGTTTGATCTCAAACATGCTCTCACTCTCTCGTTCACTCACACACACACACACACACACACACACACACACACACACACACACACACACACAAATACAATTACAAAAAGCAGTGAAAAAATGACCCCCCCGAGGTTTGTGCAAGCTATTTATTACAACCCATAGTTACATTTTATTGTTCATTAGGTTAATATGAGTGACCTCTAGTGGCATTGTGTAAGACAGAATCAGTTTCAGCAAAATAACATATGTTTGTATGTAGTTGTTATAAACCTAACCCAGTTTTTTTTTGTTTTTGTTTTGTCCCTAAATCTTATCAAATCTTTACTGCAGCATTGTCTCATCATAAAAGAGTTTGATATTTAATTTTCCACAGTTTATCTGTGCCGTATCTCCTCCCACTGGTCAGGGTGCTCAACAGTCCTGTGGGTTGTATCGAAGGGTCGGTATGAAGGAGTATTAGGGCCACGAAAAAAAAACTGAATAACAAGAATGAAATCATAATATTCAATATTTATTATCAAAAACTAAAGTCGTAATTTGAGATGAAATCATAATATTACAAGAATAAAGTTGTAATTTTAGGTTCTGTGTTGATTTAGAGGAGAAACATCAGAAGCTTTAAAATGAGGAAAGTGGAGCATCCTGTGAAGTTCTACTTTAGCAGAGGTTTCACAGATGTGGAGGTACTTCATCTTTTGGCTCATCATCATCATCAGCATCATCTTCATCAGCATCAGGACACTGAAAAGCTTGTGAAGAAACTGAGTTTATTCTATTGTTAGACAGACAAACAGCAGCTGCCAGAAGCAGCTCTGGCTGCCCCTGATTGTCCTTTCACCAGGTTTATTGGTTGATGTAATGTTATGACTTTTTGTCTTGTAAAATTACCCATTTATTCTCGCAATAATCTGACTTTTTTTCTTGAATTCTCAAACTTCCGAATTTATTTTCAAATTTTCTGATTTCTTTTTTTTCCTCGATGTGGCCTAATACTCCCTCGTAGGTCGGGACTAACGACCTATATGGTCGTTTAGGTTGGCGGACTTAAAGAAGTCATTAACTTCAGTCAGACTGATACGTGTTCTGTTAGTGTCCCTTTTATTGAAGACTGGATCTGATTGGATTTTCAGTTTACATTTTACATCTGATTCCTTACAAGTAATTATATGCATATACTGTAGGCCTATGTATTATTTTAATGAATATCATTAATTAAACATGTATTAGATGATTTTATTAATTAATTAATTAATTAATAATATTTTAGCATTAGTCATTAGCTACAGTAGTACTGTCATCATCAATAAATGACTTCAGAGCTTAATATTGACAATAACGGATGGAATGAATCCCAGCATCACTCATTTATCAATGTCTCCTCCAAGCTTTACTGTTATTAATGACATTAACTCCCATCGCCGTTCTTAAGAAACAAAATGCATATCTGAATCACCTTCAGTGAGGATGACAGGCCACAGGAGTGATGAAGGACCATATCTATCACTGGACTAAATGTCCAATGTGACAGATCCAATAGAATAAGTGATGCAAGCAGTGACTCTATTTCAGCCCTTTCATACCTCAAGCTGTTTAACTGCCAGTGTTTGAAACATGTCAGTAGAGTCAAGGACAGATTTAGTGAGTCAAATATTTGGAACCCTTTCTCAATTCAGTTTGTGAGACATAAAGAAAAAAAGTACAGTACAGAAAGTGGACTTCCTTCATAATTGATCAGTAAACCAGTGTGCATCATCAGCAGTAATGGATATTGAATAAAATGAATATTGAATGAGTTCAGCCATGGTAAGGTGTCCATCTGATGAAAAGGCTTGGAACAGAATTTACTTGGATAAAAAATAAAATAAAAAAATAAATATGTGTTGGTATTGTAACTAGCTTTTCTAGGTCATGACATAAACTCCCTTAATTAGGTTTAAATACAAAACTGCCAAACAGCCACCCTGTGTGTTGCTATGGCTACATTCAGTGACCACTGTGACACTTAGCTACATGCTAGCTGCTAGCACTCGTTGGTATAAGCTACTAGCACAGAGTGACAATACTACATTCAGGTCGGATGGGCATCATTGTTAGATTTACTTTTAAAAAGCAAAGGCTGGAAGTATTTCATATATCTGACTTCAATTTCTCTTTAAAACCCTAATACCCTAGTAAAGCCTCTAGAACTATACAGCAGTAATCGCTGTGATGTTATAAAGTATTTATAAATCTGCATGTCCAAGTCAAATAGATGGATTACACTATCATGTCATCATGGCAGCAGTAGCTGTGTTTTTATGGGCAGTTTTTCAAGGATTTTTCAAAAGAGTGGAAGCCTATGACTTCCACAACTAAAGCTAAACTTTTGGTAACTTCTGCACAGTACATGTGCATTGTGCAAAAAAAAATATGAAATTATACATGTATTATTTTTAAAACACAAGAACTTCAAGAACTTACACTGTCACCCACAAACCTCAGCCAGTAGTATCCCTGCATCCCTTCATGACAATTCAAGAGTCAAAATGACTGAATGGCTTGATGAAAACTCTAATTTCTTTCACTTAATATGATCTTTCTCTGCACTTGACTTCAGCAATTTCAGTGATTATGATACTGGAATTAGTCAGGTCCATCACCAGACCCTGACTTCCCAACTACTATTCACCATTTCCTGCTACTGTGCTCTACTTGCTGCATAAAAAGCACATCTCTTCCACAGCAGAAACTCATTTGGACAAAAGCTCCTACAAAAATTTGACTATCAAATTGACTATGAAACAGGACCCGATGTATGTGTATGTGTCAATGTAACCGAGGACGTGGTTGGAAACTGTTGTGGAGCCGCTGTAAACCACTGACATCATGGTGTCGTATTTGCATTCTGCCCGGTGTCAGCCGGTTTCAGCCCTTCATCTGTCCCTCTACTTTTGTGAATGAAACCCGTCTACAAACAGAGCAGCACAGGCAGCCTTATATGCCAATTTCAGGGAAACTGCAAAAGGTAAAATCTCACGTGCATGCACCTACTCATGAACAGGTGACGCTCATCAAGCTGAAAAGAGCGATTTACAACATTTTTGTGCAGGACAGAGAGAGATTTAGGACAAGGATACATTGTTCTTCTGGCTGAATCTTGACACTTGGACATTCTGGTTGTCACCACTGGAAAATATATCAAGGTCAGCTGATTTGTTAAATAGTTCCAAAGTAGCTTTGTCAGTAGTTGCATTGGTAAATACTATTTGAATGAGTAATCTCATGTTAGCCTTGGTCCTGTTGCGTCACTTCCTACAAGAATGGGGGGGGGGGGGGGGGGGGGGGGTGTCAGTCTTTGTCCCACTGGTGAATGAGAAGCAGCTCCAGTCCCATAGGAAATCCACGACTGTCCCAGCAACTGTGACGGGCTGAGGGAAGGGCTCCTCTTCCTCCTCGATTCTCCACCAATCAGTAGTCCCCATCTGTCAGTGCAGTGTCAGAGCTCGTCTTCATGCTCATCTTCTTTGCAATGCCTTGCTTTTTAAATTCATTTCAGATGATTTCACACCTTTGATTAAACAAAATTACTAGCATACTAGCACAGTTCCGTCTCACAGTGAAGTGGCGAATTTTGTTTGTTTCACTTTTAGTAAGATTTATTTGTTGTTATATTCCTTCGAAGGACGTGGAAATTGTTAAAATGCATTTCCACAATGTTCCACGCTTTCCAGACATCCCAATCACCAGTTCCTGTTCTTCAGTGCAATATGAGCATTTATACTGGACAGCTTGTATAGATGCAGCTACGCAGCCACATGGCCAATCAGGTATATGTTGTCATAGAGGTGGCCTACGAAGTCATCTGAGACATTATGTGCCGCTCGGCGAGTGTTTCTGATAAACTCCCTCTTAGACATTTTGTTTTTGACGTGGGGGCTGGTCAGGTCGATGGACAGCAGGATCAGACTGTAGCACAGCACATACACAGCATCTGCAGAGAGATGAGAGGAAACCGGAATCAAACACAGCTGTTTTGAATTCATTTCTAGCATGTTTCGTGGGGACAACTTGCTAAAATGTGACTCCAGTTGGAACCTCAAATTCAGCTACTTAAAACCAAAATATTACTGCAAGAGGAACCACCAGAAAAGGGAGACAAAGGGACCAGTAAAAGAAATAGCGTACTATACATAAGACTTTAAATTCTGTGGCTCAGAAGGTGGAGCAGGTCGTCCACTAATCACTACTTTCACCTGATGTTATATTAAGGGCAATTTGGGGCTGTGAGTTTCGGTATGTGAGTGTGTGCATATTGTAGAACTTTGTTTTTCCAGTATCTGTAATTTACTTGAGTTTTTTTTTTTTTTTTTTTAAACTTCTGACTTTTACTTCACTTCACTTAAAAGACAAATATTGTACTTTTAACTCCACTACATTTCTATGAAGTACTCTCTTACTTTGAAGCAGAGCTTTTAGTCAGTGTAGTGAATTTTATTTTGATTGGAAAAATTGATAGACCATACACTGTTCATCACAGGAGAAAATGTTTGAACCTGTCAGTGTCGTAACGATGGCGATGTTGGATAAAGATGAGGCAGGAGATTCTTCACCAGAGGCTGATCTGAAGTTTGTGTTCGAAGCTTTCGAAATACAGAAAGATTAATTTTGTGTGAAATGTTTGTTGCGTTTACAAAAACCAAACTTCATCACTGACCAAAAAAAAGAAATACAAAAATAACAATGGCTCCTTTTGTTGATTCAATTGTTATTATGTCCATGTCTTCAGTCTTTCTATCATATTCTAAAGTCTTTTTATTCTACAGGTTCTACAGTCAGTCAGTCAGTCAGTCAGTCAGTCAGTCACTTTAGAGTCATTAGGTTCTGTAAATGTGAAACAATACAACAATGTGTTGACATAAAAAATGCACTTTTGATTACTTCAGTATTTTGAAAATCAAGTTCTCCAGTAGTAAAACTCTGACTGAACAACTTTGACTTGTATAGCAGTAATATGTGACCAGGAGGATCTGTACTGTAACTCCAGTAATGGAGCTGTGGACTTTGTCTACCTCTGGCAGAAAAGCGCCAAATGAATACGTACGGGTGGGTGAACAAGCTTGTACTGTAAAGCACTTTGAGTGGTTGATAAGACTAGAAAAGCGCACTCCATTTACCATCCTTATGTCTGAAGCATATGATGAATAAGACAGACAAACGTGTACAGTGCTACTAATACACTCTAAATTGTTCTGCACTGCTGTGCTCAATCCTTCCCTGGGGGGGTGGAGGGGCAGAGTAGCAGTGAAATGAAAAGGCAGCCATCCGTCCATCTGTAGCCCTGGAGCCATTACTCTAATCCTACTAGTGCTGCTAATCATACAAGTAGGTCCAAGGATTTAACAGTAACAGAGTCAGGGATTGGTTTCTGTATGGTCTGCTGACATTAACAAAGCTAGTCAGTTGATAAATGCATGGTCCATTGACAACACTGAAGCCAGGGATTACTTGAAAATAAAACCTTGATGGTTTCCCTCATTTTGTGGTTGGGTAAATGGATCAGAAGTGTAGTATAGCTTTAAAATCACTTCTACTATCACAACAGTGGCTAGTGTTCTAGCTGCAGGGTTGAAGAGTGGTGATGTCTGGGTAGGGTCAGGATTGGATGTTAATGGCCCAGACTGAGGATATTGATCCCCTGACCTCTCCTGCAGAATCAGCATCAAGTCAAAATATCAACCTACAGGCTCCATCAGAAACATTAAAATCTTAAGAATTCAATGAATGTACTTATGTTGTCCGCTGATTTAACAATCTAGTGTTCTGAAGTCTGCTATAAAGCACATGGTGCACATACATTCAGGTTGTGTCCAGATCCACTTTTGGGAGTTCAATCGTGGAAAAAAATTTGTGGCAGCACCAGGCGCATGGTTGAAAAGGGTTGAATTGCTATTACATATATTATATGTTATATTTCTGAGGAAAAAGATCTGTTGCAGCTGGGGGGGCGGGGGGGGGGGGCGGCACAGAAGCAGCTGGACTAGATATGGATATAAATTGAGCACACTCTCTCTCTCTCTCTCTCTCTCTCTCTCTCTGTTCACCTTCCCATTTTACCCCATTGCCCCTGGGACAAACGTTTTATTTACATCCTTGAAAAGCAAACAGGCTGAGAAAGCTGATCTCCCCCGCTCTGCTTTAATATCAGTGGGGCACCGACACACAACATCGCGGTCGGAGTTGCTTTGGTCTGTGTGTGCTCAGATTGGCGCAAGTCCATTTATAAACAGTGTGTGTGCTGGATGAGAAAATGACAACAGCGTCTGAAACTAAGACGCCGCTCTGCGCGGGTGTAAGATGGAGCCCAAAGCCTCTTTCATATGGGACACTCCAAGAGCTGTCCTCTAGCGCCGCCTTCAGGCCAAACTCTCACTGTGTAAGTGGATGGTTTTAGCTTGTTACCATACTGTCTGTATATGATGGCTGATAAGTCGTGAGAAATTGCAGTAAAGGACATATATTCAGTGTAATATAGAATCAGTGTCACCAGAGACTAAAGTATAAAATATCCTCTCAGAACGCAGTAGTCACTGTTCTTTAATAACCAAGCCTCATGTTGTTCAAGTGTTTCACTGTGGACCGAGGTCTCTACAAAAGCAAGATATGTCAGACCGGTCTGTGGTGTTGGTCCAGTCTTCATTCTGCTCATAGATCAGTCTGATGTTAGTCAGACCACTAAAATAAAAACTGACTCCTTTTAAATTAAAATCATTACACACCTTGAGTTGGTTTCACAAATACAGTCTTTTTTGCTGTGTCTTAAATAAAACAGACTTCAGATTGACTGAGTCTAAATTCAGTTTAGTTCTCGACTGTCTTTAGACAGACTGTGGTACAATGAATTCAGGGTACATTTCTTCATTTACCCCAGTACAAAATGTCTGTCTTTAGGAAGAATTCTACAGTTACAAGGGTTTAGGAAGAGTGTAACAATAAAAAGAAAAATCTGATTTGGTCTCTAAAACTCTACTTGTTGTTGGTTGCTACTGGTCAGTGCAGGTGTCTCTGACTGTTACCACGGTAACATTGTTCTTAGACCTGAGTTAGCCTGGCATAATGTGTCTAATGTTTTTGGCTTAAAATGAGTCAGTCTTTATTCTTGTGAAACGGTCTGACTGACATCAGACTGGATCAACACTACAGACTAGTCTGAAAGATCTTTGTGAAACTGGCCCCATAACCCCCGGCTAACTCAGGTCTAAGATCATTGTTACCATGGTCACAAGGTAATCAGTGATACCTGCACTGAGCGGTGGCGCCCAACAACAAAAACAGGAAGATATGGCTCATAATTATGGTTTGTTAACATTGTTATGCAGCAAGCAAAGACAAGGGAGAGAGATTTTAAAGACCAAATCAGATTTTTCTTTTTATTGTAAGTAAAACATCCTTGTACCTCTTGAATTCTTCCAAAAGACAAATATTTTCTGATTGGTAAACAGAGCTGAGGCTCTGGGGCTCTGGGCCATTTAGTTTTATTTTGAAAAAAAGTTTTAATTTACCAAGAATTCATTGTACCACAGTCAGGCTTACCATGGTCTGACTGTTTGTCTATCTAAGACACAGTCAAACCG
This sequence comes from Seriola aureovittata, assembly GCF_021018895.1. Classification (NCBI taxonomy): domain Eukaryota; kingdom Metazoa; phylum Chordata; class Actinopteri; order Carangiformes; family Carangidae; genus Seriola; species Seriola aureovittata. The sequence goes on along the minus strand of NC_079366.1, from coordinate 2,374,457 downwards.
GCCAACAATAAGGGGAACAATAAGCACGGAACATTCTTTTTTTTCCATTTTGGCTACGTGGAAGTTCAGGCAGTTTGTTTAAAATTCAAAGTTTAGTTTTAAACAAAAAACCCCCCCAAAAAAACAGGGTATTTCCGTATACTCGTTTTAAATCAAAAATGAAAAGAAAATTGAAAAACAGAGACAATTTTCAGTGTTTTTTGTCCAAATCAAAAAACAAAGTACAAAAAACAAACACCAAACATCCATTTTGGTTGTCGTTCTAGGTCAGAATGACAGCTGTTAACTGTTATAGATATCAATGCCATTACTGTATCTGAATGCAAAAACAAACATGTGTAGTTTGCTGAAACCCACAGGAGGCAGTAGACCAGCCCCAAGGCAGCGGGGCATCACCTCAAGTGTCATGACCTCTATCAGAAGTTAAAGCATTGCAAAATATGTACCCATTACTTAATATGTGGATTAGTATGCAGATAATATCAGTCAGATGATGGACTGTACACTGACTCACTCCAGGCTAAATAACTCCCGGCCGTGGCATCCAACTGTGGATATCACTGTTAATCCTGCATCACATGTCTGTTACAATGCTCTTATGCTGCTGCTACAGCACCAGTCTGTGGCCTCAGACTTGCCCCTGGTGCTACTGCTGCAGCCCCGCAGTCTTTCCTGTGGTCCCCTCCCAGTTTGTCAATAATGAATATTTTTATAGTCATTGTTTTGTACGATTAATTTTGTATTTGTTGAATCAAAGAATTTACTCTGTTTCCTCTTTCAGTTTATGACATCACACTTTGATGGGTCACAGCCTGCCTCACTGAAGCCCAGTTTCGTGACAAGGAAGTCTCCCAGCCCCTCTCTTTCTCCAGGACCCCCAGGCTGCTCCAATCCTCTGTGAGGATCCTGTGCCCTGCTGTAAATACAGCATCTATTCATTGGTCTGGCTCTATTTAAGTAATCCCTACTGTTGCTTTTATTTATGCAACTTGAATATCCTCCTGGTGGTTGTCTGCCTCCTCAACTCAGACTAGTTTCAGGTTACATCCCTGTTCATCCAGAGTCAAATAAAATATGAACCATTTGTGTTCAAATTTTGTCATAATTGATGTGTGAAGTCCTGAGAAATGACTAAAAAGTGTTTTGTGACTGACCTTGAAGTTCCGTGGCGGACATTTAACCTGACTGTGGCCGGCACGGAGGCATAAAAATAATAACTCATTCTTATTAGCTGTTGTCTTCCAAACTGGAAGAAATTCAGCTAGCTACTGTTTTGAGGCAACAACTTCATTTTACTTGCTGGGTGAGATGAGCAACAACCAGTGCAAACACACTGAATTTGCATTTGTACCTCCTGAAAGGCCTCAACAGTTGGAACCAGAACCGGGGGACTGCAGCAGTGACTAGCAAGCTGCCATCTGGCCTCTCCTACTCTCGGGACATGACCCACGATCAGAGCTAGAGCTGATAAACACCTGTGACAACTGCAGAGTCTTTCACCTGGGAGTGAATACTGATTGTAACCTTGCACACTGATGGCAAAAGCCCGATGTTAGCAGGTGTTAGCATGTTTTTTTTAAAGTAACATACAGTATGTGATCAGTATATTTATTGTATGTGTGTGTACGTACTAACCAGGACTGAGACCCAGCTCTCGGACAAGACCCGGATTACAGGTACAAAACCTGTGGCTGAACTTGGTGATGAGGGTCTCCAGATACTCTCCTCTCTCCTCTGGTGCATGGATATGTCTGAAGAAATCCCGCAGAGCGTTGGGGAGGAACTGGTTACTGAAATTATGGAGGGTCACCAACTCATCCAGGACATCCCGCCTGCACATACACAGACATACACAAATGAAGACTTAATAGCATGATATATGATATTTCAATTAGTTCTGAAAGAAAGTGGCTGAATTATGAAATGTGGAAAGGAAAGTGACACCAGTCAATGTATCTTTGATTTCATAGCAGATACAATAAATAAACACCGCCACACAGTGAAATAATTTAACCACTTACAAGTTGATTTACCTTTAACACTTTACTAGGTTATGGCCTGGTTTTAGACTTTCTTAGGGCAGAAATGCTTCCATTGTAAACATGTAAACTTTTCATCATAACAAGCGGTTGTGGAAGTTGTCTGGTTTTCTGTGTGTATCTTTGTATGTCACCTCTCATCCAGGTAAATCCTCAGCATCTTCCAGTTGAGTCGTCTAGTGTAGAAGATGAACTTCGCCAGCTCGGTTGGATGATCCAGTAGTATACCTTTAGACATAAAATAACTGATACCCTTCACACACACACACACACACACACACACACACAGATGCTCAAAATGATGACATCATCAAACATGCAATTTTGTCGTGACATCATTGTCCCAGACAAAAACATGTGCAGAAACTAGAGATGAAACAGTTATCAGTTTCACCCTAAAACACAGTAAAAATTCCAGACGGTTAGGGTCACCATTTAAATTTGAATTATGACTATAACTATGGTTAATTACCATTGTTAATTACTGTGGTTAATTTGACTGATGTTGGGTTCTGTAAGGCATCAACCAGCAACGGTCTCCCAGACGCATGTGCAGCAAAGCAACATGGGTTAATTATGTGTTAGTCAGAACATGAAGAAGGCAGTGACGGCGCTGCTCTGGAGATTTTTCAGCCTCTAAAACCTTTTTACGCTAAAGTTAGCAGGTAAAAGCAGGTTTTTAAACACAGGTAAACCCACAAAAAAATGACTGATTGATTGACTGATTGATTGGCCCCTTTTCCACTGCCGGACGAGTTTGCCTTTCTGTTTGGAGCAATGTCATCACATGCACTTACAGAGCACACACACAGACACAGGGGAGAAACAGTGAGCTGCTAGCCGCCATGCAAACTGGATAAAATGGATCTGTCAAGTCTCATCCCCAGGTTGGTGCTCCTGTCAGTGTCAGAGTCTCTGTGTGAGACGCTTCAGTCAGTGATTGTGTGTTTTTAAACTTATTTCAGGGCTTAACAGCACCATGCTGGACAAGTGACAATTGTGTTTACAGTGTCTGTGCTCTGAAAGACGTCACAGCAGGACAATAACAATAATAATACATTTTCTTTTCCCTTGTTCACAGAGTGGACATGCAGCAGGCAAACCCAGTAATGTTACTGGTCCCTTGTCCTCATCTGTGACACAGATGTGTTGGACATGTTATCATTCTACTAAGTATTTATTTGTGGTTTTATATAATATTTTAAGCACATTTTAACACCGTGATACTACTAATAACTGTGGTAATTTTGGTCACTATAATTGTGATCTAAAATTTTTAGACCGTTTCTTCTCTAGCACAAATTTAACACACACAGCACACAAACATGGCAGAAACTCTGAGGTAGTGTGCATCTATGGGGCAGGAGATCTGGGATGACTGGGTATGCGTTACCTCCTGCGGGTTAGCATTGAATGTCAGGCTGCCTTCATCCAGCTGTAGGTATAGTCTTCTGTAGGAGAAACCAGCAGGTAGTCTTCTGTTGTAGATGGAGCAGTGTCCCCATGTGGACTTACAAAGCCTGATGGATCGAAACACATGGGTTACAGCACAGAAACAAATAAAAAAGAACACAATACAACTTTACCGTATTCGCAACTAAGAAAGACAGCAGCTGATAGGGACAACTGTGGAGTCAGTATTTGGCAAAAACATGCCGTTCATTTTCGATACCTTGAACCTTTTGTCTATCTTGAGTCTATCTGTCATCAATTATTTTGTATGTCAGTACAAATCACAACTGTTGTTGCTGCTGAGAAAGATTTCTGGTCACCAAGAGGCATTTCATCAATTCACTACCTCATTACTTTAATCACCACAAACAGATGACTCTCCTTACCCCTGCCATAGATATTCATCATTCCCCAGGTCCTGCCACACACAGCCGGCCAGGCACAGATCAGTAGCATTCAAGTACGACAGTATGGTGATGCCTAATTCAGGAGGCAGCATCTCCAAATCTATAAAACCCTGCTGCTCTTTGCCTACAGGGAGACCAGAAGAGAGACAAACATTTAGATTTACTTTTTATTGCTTCAACATGGCTCACATTGTAAATTGTATTTAAAACTAGACGTTGTCCAGATCTCAGAGTGATATGTGATGTGATATATATTGTTACTAGAAGCCTAATATGGCAGTTTTGAAGCCTTTTGTTGCATTCTTCCCCACTTTCTCTCCGACTTAGTAGTCACCAATTTCCATTGTGTACAACATCACAAACATAATCATTCATTGCAGGTAGGTGACAGTGACATTCCACCTGCCCGACCCTGAGATGATTCACACAATCTGACAGAGACCTATGGAAAACCGACCCAAACCAGACATGCATAAATCAAAAAATTTTTAAAAAAAAGTTTGGATGATGTCATGAAATAGCATGGGATCATGGGAGTTGTTGTCTTCAGTGCCATTAAGCTCCTCCCAGTTCAGATTCCTTCAGTGGTTCAGGAAATCAAACAGATCCAGTGTTTTTAACTGTTAGAAACACTGACTAAAGCAGTTTGACATTTAAAGTCAGAGTTTGAGCAACGCTGTGTGGAGGACAGAGACTCAGGGAAGAGCTGGAGCTGAGATTGATGCTAACCTTTGTTCTGATTGTTTCTCTGATAACTTATGAAGCAGATGTTCAGCAGGTTTTTACCAGCAGCTGAATTATCCACAGAGGTGTCCTGATAGAAACACTGAAAAAAGCAGTTTCATGATGAAAACCAGTGATTCGCAGATGCTCTTCAGTGACATAGGACGTCTCCAGCAGCTGGGAGCTGAGCTGTCTAACACTTCCTCAGCTTGTTTCTCTGATAACTTCAGATCCAGACGTTCGATGACTAAAATCCTTAATCTGGTTCAAATATAGAGCTGAAAACCAACAACGTTTAAAAAGTGTATGTGGCTTTAAACTAGATAAAAGTCAATGTTGAGCTTCTGTCAGACAAACACACTGACACATGATCATAGAGGATATGATGTCATCGACAAGCGACCAATGAAACATCCCATTAGCATGACGTTTCTCTGGTTTGAGAAATGATGGAAACATCTGGGATAATGTAAGAACACAACTCAGAAGTGAAAGAAGTGTGGTGAAGTGTTTTGCATGAAAGAGCGGAGACACGAGCGAGCTCTGGAATTATCCAGTGAAAGTCTGTCACATACAGGCAGAGAAATGCACAGTTTTCAAACGACTAGCTCGTAGTTGACCTGTAGTTGCTCGTGGGCATTTTCTCTTAGAAGAACGGGACCATCTTGCTGTGAGGTGACACAGCTATGACGTAGCAAACAACATAAATCCTAACTGAAGGAATTTCTTTCTGAGGCAGCTGACACTTAGCTGGTGTGCTAGGGGCCTTGAACAAGCACTCAAGAACGACTCTGTTGCCTCACATCTGCTGTTGAACACACTGCAAAGACTGCAGCAAATGGCTAGCTGACCAATTAAAACTCCTGTGCCTTGGTGGAGTTGTTGAACTTGGTTTAAATTGAATGTCTTATATGTACCATTGCAGGAGTAGACATATTGCTTGCACTAATCTAATCTAACCAACTGAAGTAATGACTTCTGCTGTAGGTAGGAAACCAATGGCTTTTTTTTTCTAACCATGCTGAGTGTATGGACACATCATCAGAAATAATGGAAAGGAACGTAAGCAATCCAAGAACACGGAACAACCCAAGAATACATAATAATGATAGTGATACAGAGCGTTAGTAGTAGCTATGCCCTTAGTGTTAGCTTAGTGTTTGAGTGTTCGTACCTCCCCTGCGTGTTCTCAGAAGATGGTGGATGTCAGTGCCATAACAGTGCTGAGGAGCTCTTCTTTGGGGACCGCCATCTCTCCGTAGGAAATTAAAGAAGAAAAAACAAAAGACAAAAAACAAAAATCTTAATAACTGTCATCCTTACTGCTGTGTGGCATTACAGGGAAGTTGGAAACTATCCCAGCCTGCATCGCGGCTAAAGACTAATAAAATATTGTCATCATTGAATTTATAAATAACTAACTATATTCCAATATTAATTCTATATTATATATACTGTATACACTTCTGGTCAAAAGTAATGGAACACCTACATTCTTCCAGATGTTCTTTACATTTGCATGGTTCTGAAAGTCCTAAAAGTGATATTAATGATGAAAAATATAAGGATTACCTTGCTCTCGCCTTCCTCCTCCTTGGTCAGCCAGTCGGTCGGCTAGCTCTTCCTGAAGCTGTTGCTGTTGTCTGGGAGGCAGCCTCCACAGTGCCTGACCCATCTATATGGTAGCAGAGTAACACAGTGCAGAAATGGTACTGAGATGATGAGATACAGAATAATGTGCTGTATTACTGAATGTATCTACCGAGTCTGAGACATATGTAAAATGAAATGCAAAAAACGACCATTCCAACTGAAATCGCAATCACAATATCTGCCAAAATAATCGCAATATGATTTTTTTTGCATATCGTGCAGCCCTAGTTGGTTAACTGTACCTGCACACTTTCCCTGTAGTCCTTCTTCTCATTTTACTTCCCAGCAAAAGTACTGCTTATGATCAGAGGGTGTGCCATAAGCACAATTAGAGAACTGCTCGCAGAGCAGCATGTTTATGTGACGTAATCAGATCACATTTGTATAATTTATGTAGGTGCAAATAAAAATATCTTATATTCATTTGACTAATCCATTTAGAAAACATCTAATCCATGTGTCAGTCTTTGATTTAGTAGTAAGACAGGAAAACAAGTTATATGGTGACAAATTATAAGTCAGCACAGGATACTTGTCGCTGTGGCAACCTCATAAAGAAGGAAAATCCATAGACAGTGTGAAACTAAGTCAGTTCCCAAAAAACAGAAACACTGTAACTGAATATGATCACAAATAAGTTAATACTTATATCCAGGACACTGTGCATGTAATCATATTCTATATCCACTGGTCTTCAAACAACATGGGCTAACCACTGAGTATAATGTAACAATACATTGTCTTAGATCGTATTTCATGCTATCCACTAGTGACTTAAACAGTTCAACACGTTTTGTACAAAATCTGCCAAACAACTCTAAGCTCTGGTGTTTGAGATGATCATGTATCCGTCAACAAAATAGAGTTACCTTTCACTGACACAAATCAAGTCAGATTACATTTGGCTCACTTAAGTGTACATATTTGTATTGTATATATTTATATTTTTCTATAATATTTCTTCACATTTTTATTGTAAATATTTTATCATATTGTTAAATTTTCTATTTATATTTAATATATCTGACCTGCAGTACTGGCTTGTTTTATCGTTGCTTATATTTCTTTTTTTCTTACTATGTTTATTGTTACTCACCAAAACACCAAAGCAAATTCCTTGTATGTTGACAACCTACTTGGCAATAAACCATTTTCTGCTTCTGATTCTGATGACAACTTCACTGCTCTTATATTTCACTGCATTATGTTCTAGTAGAAAGGACTGCTTATTACCTTGCTTATTAGATGAACATTTTTAAGAGTCAAGTGGAGTAAAGAAGATGTGCGGACGTACTGGCTATGGGCACTCTGGGATTAGATGCTGTCTCTTTCACTGAGTCTGTGTTTTTATAGCTCAAGTGCCATAAAATTGTTTGCCTTAAATGTGTTAATGAAACGAACACACACACACACACACACACACACACACACACACACACACACACACACACACACACACACACACACACACACACACAGCTAACTGGACTGTAACTGAAAAATCAAGTTGAAACCACTGACATACAGTATGCATATAGCCAACCCCTGCTTACACATTCATGTCAGCATCTATTTAAAGCGTTGTCAGAGCTCCGATTAACTTTAAATTAGCCTCGAAGGTTAATCGACTTAGTGTGTGCGAGAAAACAAAAAAGTAATCACTGTCCAGTCTTTTTAATGTACTAACTGACCAGCCTTCCCCTCTCTCAGACTGCCTAACGTCAGCTGTGTTGTACAAACAAATCCATTACAACGTTAAAAACATCAGCGCTAGAAGTTCTAACCAACAAGGTAGTTTGACCGTTAGTCCCGCCTTCCCTTCAATACCATTGGTCACACGGAACACGACAGCATTCCAAATGAAACGTCATTGGTTGAATCGCTCTTCACTCACAAGCAGTTGCTACAAACACCCGAGTTAGCTTACTGAGCTACTTTAAGTTGATGAAGCGAGTGTCGACCCAAGCAGGGTCTTTATACCGCCCTAAACAACTAAACTTATCATGTTTCTCTTACAAGCACTACACAGTATTTCCAAACGAATACGAGAGAGCGGCGCAACCCGGGCTACCTACCTGAGTTTAGTGATTCCTCTGACAACCCGACCTGCACACAAGGACAGCTGGAAATGTGATTTCCCTGCTATCAAACTTATCCTGGTGTCATTTCATTTAGCCAACTACAAACAAAAATAGAACACTTGCGTCTTTTGTTCAGGAGGAAGCTTCCATACCGTAGTCTATTGCCAACACAATTATTATCTGTTTTCTCCCTCCTCCTGTCACCTCTGCCCCGCCCCTTCTCTCCCCTGTCATCACAGAAACAGATGAACTGAAAAAAAAATCAGCATTTTACAATAACGAGTGAAACGCATCCACTTTCTATGAAAATAGAAGCTGCGTATGATAAACTGATAAACAGAACGAAAAAAGCAGAAAGCTCTGTGCATACAAGCTACGTCATGACGTCAGCTCGTTATACGTGAAAAAACGTGTTGGTATGTTTGTGGAGAGTCATTGAGTAGATAGTTCTTCTGGGATTGTAAACATACCTATCAATTTTGAAGATTCGGTGGGAAGTATTATTATATTATATTGGTGAAACGAATATCCTAATAGAGAAATGCTCTCACAAAGATATCAGGGAATACTCTTCGTTATGTTACTATCGCATCATCTTAATGTTTTTGGTCTTACGTATTTAGTGATATACAGTGGGCAAGGCAAGTTTCAAATAAATATTTTATCAATAGCAAGTGTAAGTCTTTCAAGATATTGCATAGAATTTATCTGGTTAAACATATGTTAGAAAGATCCAAACTGCATATTGACTAAAAGAGTGATTTTTGTGGTCTAGAAAAAGAGAATATTTCCCATCTATTTTTTCACTGTAAATTTACAATGTTCTGGATTGATGTAGCCAGTTTTCCAAATATGAAACTAAAAGTGAATATTGAAATAGTTATGTTTTTTTTATCATGATTTAATTTTATTTGGTAAAGCAAGATAAAGACAAAGAAAGTGATAACATCACAAGACATAACGTAACGAGACGTAACATAACAAGACTTGACACAACATAACATAACATAACATAACATAACAACATAACATACATAACATAGCATAACATAACACAACATACATAAAATGACATAACATAACAACATAACATAACAGAACAACATTCATAACATAACATGACAACATAACATATATAACATAACAAGAAATTATAACATAACAACATAACATACATAATATATCAACATAACAACATAACAACATAACATACATTACATAACATAACAACACAACATACATAACATAAAAACATAATAATATAACATACCAACATAACAACATAACATGATGGCATACACTACTACAGAGAACAACTGACAGCTTTTTGTTATTGCTATATATACATTATATATATATATATATATAAATTTGTTGAGCGAGAGATACAGAGAGAAAAACAATTTATATATATATATATATGTGTGAAATAAACAAATAAGGTGGTATTTATTTATTTTCCTATTCTTTCCAGGTAGAAAATGGGTACTTGGGGTTACATGGGAGGGTGGGGGGAATTGGGAGCATCCATTGGTAGGAGAGATGTGCCATAATTGGGAGTTGAAAGTTGTTTGGTTTGTTAGTTTGTTATGGTCCGTTGATATAGGTGGGGAGATGGGATTGGTTTGGTTTGATTTGGTTTATGATTTAAATAGTTATGTTCAATGTAATGCTATATTTTTGTCAAGATAAGATTGAAAGCGACATGTATTATATATAATAAAACATTTTATTATTTTTGGAAACATTTGGGAAATTCCATATTCATAAGAAAAATGGTTAAGATCCAAGTCAACTTTCCTGCACTTTATCAAAGAAAAGGATCATTTCATCTGATGTTAAAAACAAAAAAGCTATTAAGACTTTAAAACTGTTGAATGAATATGCATATTACACAAACTCTGGCTTTGTTACACATAAAATGTGATTTTTTTTATATTAATTTAATATTTTTGTTTGTCATTGTCTTTTCTTTTATTGTTTTATCGTCTATGTGTGTGCTTGTACCTTTGTATATGAACGTCTGTACAATAAAGAAAGTAGGGGAAAAATGAACACACAGTTCTAAGGATCAAATAGAGATAGGGTGTGTGTGTGAAACTCAGAGAGGAGTAATTGATTTCTTAGTGAACACTTGATTGTTTAATATAATGTAGTGTTTCACTTATTTATTTATTTATATTTTTTAATAGAGTTAAGGAAACTACATCCTGTTGTACATACTTCCAGTATGGTAGGTGGCGGTCATGCATCTAAAAGTTGGTATTGTACTCCGCCAAAAAACTAGAAGTGGCAGCAGCAGCAGCAGCAGCAGCAGCAGCACCAGAAGAAGAAGAAGAAGCAGAAGAAGAAGGAGGAGGAGGAGGAGGAGGAGTCTGCAACAGCCAATCCTGCTTCATGTCGTTGACCACCCGGCAGAAACAAACCTACCCGCTGGTGTTGCTGTTGGCTGCAAAGAATCTGTTTTTAAAGAAAAGTATCCGGGTTATTGTATCATCGTCGTCTTTATCTGTGTTTCCAAAACAGACAGGTTTGTAACGTTTTTTGTAGCTAACGGTAAAGTCGGCTAAAACATATAGCTAGCTAATGTTTTGATAAATGAGCATTAGAAAAGACGTTTAGGTTTAGCGCTTCTCTCCCTTGCTTATAGATAAAGATGCTGTCTACTGGAGACGTCCAAGGCTGTCTTCGTAAACTGGAAACTCTGCTGCGGGTGATTAAGTACCAAGGATGTGTCGACTATAATGGGTAGGCCATTGAACAGCCATTAACACTTCTTTACGGACACGCAGGCCCCTTAAGTAACAGTATCAAACGACATACCACTTTAATAACAAAACAGAAGCTCAGCGATCCTACTTAAATTCACCAATAACAATTGTCAGCGTTAGGAGCTCTACCACCACAAGGTAATATTTAACTAACTGAGCATAAGGTTATCAGAGTACAGATGGGGCCAAACCAAAGGGAAAAGGGAATAAATGAGTGCAGAAACATTGCAAATGCAGATGCCTACAAACGGGGCATGAGAGGGCAACGAATGGTTTGATGAGTACAAAAATAATGACAATCATTCGCTATGGCAGAGCTCTCCAACCTTTTTTATCCTTAGAGCTACTTTGGCGAAATCAAAGGGGCTGAGAGCTTCTCATGTGTGATATTACTGGTTACATTTACTCACATATCGTAACAAATTGATCTTCAAACCAAAACAAATATCAACATCCAAAAATATGTGAAACTCACATAACACAAAGGCAGTCATGATTCAGTCAGACCTGAACACAGACATGATAACACCACTGCAAATAAACCTTCATAAATCTGATTAGAAACCAGAGCAACAAAAATGTTTGTCTGTGTATTTGATTTAGTTGCATTCGAAGTAGATTTACTGAGTGAAGTTATTTTGCTTAAAGTTTGTACTAGACATCCATGGTTTGTACAGACTATTATCTCACAACCTTTGGGTGAGCTACTCTAGACAGAGGGTTAACCACTGGTAGCTCACGAGCTACTTGTTGGACACCCGTGATTTAAAGCATAAGCAACGTTCTTGAGCTGTAACTTGTGACATGAGAGTCAGTAGCTCGGTAGTTCATCCCACACCAGCTCCATGAGGTTCAGGTCTGGAGACTGTGCTGTTAGGGCTGGGCAACAACTATGATAAATAATTGAAATATTGCGCTATAGACAAGCCAATGGCAGTGGATAGTGAGCAACCGTTCATGTTCATGCTTCTCCAACAGCACAGAAAAAAAAGCTCCTCTGTGATACTCACACAAGAAAGTACATTTCATTTTTTAGCTTCAGCAACCAGAACACACTAACGTGTGGATTTATGTAGGAAAGAGGTGGAAACAATGATTAGATGAGGTGCTGAAGCCTAAATCAATTTCTTCAGCCCTGGAAAAAGACTTGTTTTCTATTAAATTTACATGCTTTTTCAGTTTTTGATGACCTAAACTTTTTTTTTTTTTTTACTTTGGCAGTTTACCACTCACAGTGTTGTTGTATTGGGTTTTGGCACCAAGATAAACAAAGAAGATCTAGTCCAAAACTCACTCAAGATGAATATGAGACTAAAATGACTTACTCAATAATCTGAGATTTGTAGTGTTTGTATATTTCATCCTGTTGTAAAATGTAATACATCACAGTTTAATTGCTAAAAGAGTTTATAATCACGTCATTAAGCAATAAAAAAAAAAACTCATGCTAAGATTTGGTAGCTGCTGAATGAGATTGTCACTCTGCCTAAACAGAACTGTGGGAAGTTAATACTAGAGCTGCTATGATCAATGAGGGTTTTTAGCAGGGTAATGTGTAAAGTGAGATCATCAGACTCAGTTTTTCCTTACAGTCTTGCATGTTGTTATTTGTTTCTCCACTAGTCTTTCCAAAGGAGATCCCTTAGCTTTTCTACCAATCGTGAGCTTCACCCTCACCTCCTTCTCTCCACCTTTTACTGAGCAACTAATGGCAGCTGGACTGGAGCTGACTGGCAAAACTGACCTCCGATTCACTGACACTCTTTATAAGGTGCAGTAACACAAACATACAGTCTGTGTTTTCACAGGTGCATAAAGACCTTTGTATATAATAAAATGCTGTCAGTTGTCTTAATCTACATTTGCCGTCTCCCTCTACAAAGCTCAGTGATTATTAAGCTACTAGTGTACAGTGGATTTTTACTTTACTTTTACTTCAGTTAATCTGCTAGCCTATAGTGGTCCATTCAGTTGTGAGCATGTCTGTGTTTTGTGTGTGTAGGTACTGCGAGATGTCTTCCACTATAAGCCCATACTGACCAAGCAGCAGTTTCTCCAATGGGGTTTCTCTCAAAGGAAAATCTCTGTCATCTGTGACATCATTAACTTGGTCCTGCAGAAACACAACCAACTGAAGAAGGTACAGCCTTTGAATGATTTATTTTTCTTTGCATTAGTGTTTATGTGAAAGCAAAGTAATCAAAGTATCTATCTATCTATCTATCTATCTATCTAATTTATCTAATTTATCTAAAACTTTTATTATAAAACAATGTGAGATTTTGGATCATAAAAATCATTAAACTGCTCATTTGATCAGTACTGTTTGGTGACACAACTAGTGTGATATAATGTTAAAAAAATAAAATAAGCAAAGCTACAGTAAAAGTTACCCATCAGACAAAGTAGGGGTGCAGCAGAGTGGGCTGTTACCAGTGGGGGAGGCACCATATATTTGATGAACTGTTACCAGCTTGAATGGTCTACAGACTGGTGGTATAAATTAGCATTTTTTGCACCTCTGCTTCCCTCGTCCTGAAGTCGATGAGTTTTGTGAATGGGATTTTGGTTCGATGTTGGAGATAGACATTTCCACATTTTTATAACATAAAATATGTCACTAAATATCTCAGTTGTGATATTTTTAAACGTTTATTTGTCTTACTTACAATTGTCTAAATGAGACTAAAGAGGTTGTCAGGGACGTTAAACATCATCACGTCAACATGAAAACTGATCTACTCCCCAGTCCACCTTCACAGCCTTTATACCTTTATACGAACTGTCTCTAACTGTGTCAGAGGAAAGGCCTTTGTAGAAGAGGTCAGAGCTAAATCGAACTACAAGGTGAAGTTTAGTGGTGGTGACGGTGAAGTCATGTGAGCGTAGTGTAGTGGGTTCTTAGCTTATAACATTAGCCTTTAACTTTTGGTGATTGTATTTAGGCTTAAGACATCATAAAATTGTGTTCACTAGCAAAGATGATCCTGCTGAACAAAAGTATCTCACACTTTATATAATAAACAACAATAATCTAAAATCCAATGGAACAAGAATTACCGCCTGGCGGTTGTATGCCTATGTATGTGTTCTTGGGAGGTCACTGTGAGCTTGACCTTTGACCACCAAAATGTAATAAGTTTGTCCTTGATTCCTCGTGAATGTTTGTGCAATATTTGACGAAGTCTGTCAAGGCTTTACTGAGGTATTGCATCCACGAGAATTGGACGGACGGTTGTAGAACCTGAAACCAATATGCCGCCGGCCCTGTCCACCGCCAGCATGGAGTTGGAGTCATCCATGTAGCACTCTATTTGAGCCATACTGTTACAACCAGCCTAGAGGAAACTTGAGCATACCATAAAAATGACTCCCCTCTTTCCCTACTCCCCAGGTTGATCAATGCAAGCACAGTGCAAGGTTGTCAACACAAAAAGAGAACCTGAGCAGGACTGGAAACCCTAACCCTGCGATGCAGTCGACTGGACGACACTGCGGGGAACAGGTCGAGCCGGAGTTTCAGGTAAGTCTTGATCCCTTTTCTTGTTGACTGACAACAAAGGCAGTCGAAGCGAATGAGTGACCTGTTTGTAGCTGGTACAGTCATTAGGCTTAGCAATAATAGACTTAAAACAAATCATGTGACCATTGCTACCTGAGCCATGACGTCAATGAAGTTTAGATGAAACCTGAAATAACATTAGACATAGTCAATAGACAAAAACATAGACAAACAACATTCATCAAACAGCTGTTGGAACTGCATGTGTATGTGTGTTGTAGCCGAGAGTCAAAAGTCCAGCCTCACACAAGGATGGCAGAGAAGAAGCTCAACCAACGCTGACTGATGCAGACAGTGTAAGTACATGTGAAATAATTAGGGGACACAGTAGTGTATAGTATTGAACGCCAGTCAATGATCAAGACATGCACTAGTATGTAGCTAACAAGCTAATAATTATTAAACACAATTTAAACACAACATTATCAGTGGATCCATTATCAGGTAGCTTTTTTTTAGTAAATGCAATGAGCATGGCAAGAGATGTGAGGGCCTTGAATTGTGTTTTATCTGAAAGCCATTCATACTTTTGACAGTTACTTGCATTGAACAGTCAGCACATCTGCACATTAAAACTGGCCTAATGTCCTTAAAATATACAAGAACATTAACAAAGATGTCAAGAAGTGTTAGCCTTTCTAATAGGCAGGAGGGCGATTCAGATATGCGAATGATTAGAAAATGTGAATTAATATAATTATAACTCCATAATAATATGCTAATGCTAATTTGTCATGGATAACATATGCCCTTTTTACACAAAAAATGTGTGCGTGTAAGTTTTTTAGTGCTGTAGGGAATTCACACTGCCAGACGAGTTTGTCTTTTTGTTTGGACTCAGGCACAAAACTGCAGGGAGCAACATCATCACATGCAATTACATAGCACACACACAGAGACACAGAGGAGGGAATATCCTCATAGATTCTGCTAGCTGTCGTGCAGACTGGTATATTGGATCTGCTGCGTCTCATCCCCGGGTGGGTGCTCCTGTCGGTGTCAGAGCCTCCGTGCGAGATGCTTCGCTCGGTGATTGTGTGTTTTTTAAAACTTCTTTTGCAGCTCTGAGCGCAGCACGCTCTAGGCAGACGTTGCAGCCGAGGTGTTTCTGGTTGATGTTTCTGTCACTCCTGGTCAGAGCTGGAGCCGATAAATACCCCTGACTACTGCAGAGTCATTTGAGCGGGAATAAATGCTGATTGTACATTTTCACATGACAACAAAAGCCCAATGTTATCGGGGGGTTAGTGGGTTTTTTTTGTCCAGTGTAAAATGGGCTTTAAAAAAAAATCCTTCCACTTTTTCCATAAACCCCTCCCATACAGAAGCATTGTCCTCCTGGAAAAGGGATGATCAAGCTGGCAGAAAGGAAGGAGGACAAGGATAACATTTTTTAAGTAAACACCAAGTCATTATATAAACTAAGTGAAAGCTTCTGATACACATTCATTAATAGATTCAATATAGTAAAAAGTTTAGGCCAGTTTGCCAATAGAGGGAGCCAAAAGGATGTAGATGATAAAGGGCTGTGGTTATTGTCCACTTCCAATACGTTGGATATGGTGGAGATTATCTTTATATTTTTGACCATTACTAAAGAGAATACTAATGAAAACTGGTGAGTATTTACTCTTACTGCCTTTGTTTATTAGTAGGATGCAGATTTCCCCACTGTGGGACTTATACAGGAGTATCTTATCTTATTCAGAATTGTTTTTCTGACTGATAGACAACACTTGTTTACTGACCAATATCTAATAGACAAGTGTCCGTTAACAAAACACGCGTTGAATCCTCTAGCACCGAAACAAAAACCTCTTCCTCCTCCTCTTTCTCCTCATCCTCCGCTCGCAGCTGATTAATGATCAGAAACTACAGGTTCACAAAATGCAAACTACAGTTGAACTTTTCACACCGCAAAATAAAATAAAGAGGCCAGTCCTACCTCAGTCCCCAGCAGAATGGACAGCTTTTCTACTGGTTTTTATTGAGAAAGAGCAACATATCGATCATGCTGTGGGGTTAGTCTGGTGTTAGTCTGTTAACTGTGAGACCTGCGGCAGAGAATACCTGCTCAGATGGTCCTGATGTCCCAGGATATTTGAGCTGTTTAACTGATTATCTGTATTAATCAGTCAAAATTCTTATTAACGGTTAACGGTTCAGCAGTTAATTATGGACAATTTATTATTTTTATAATTATGGCTTTGCAGCTTTTTCTATATTGTAGATTTTATCTTTATTTCTAGACAGTAAACTCTGGATATATGTGGTTTTACAATGCACAATGCAAAGTCTCTATCATTGGTGAGCTTTAGAGATGTGGTTTGAGGTCTGTACTGAAGGTCTGAAGATCAGAGTAATGTAATGTAACTGTCTTTTCTGTGTTTCAGTTGTCCGCTGTGGAGGGACGACTCTCAGCATTGGAAGCTCAAATAGAGAGTCTTCTGTCTGGACTAGACAGGCTCAGGATCCTGGAGAAACGCTTGGAGGAACTTGAAAGATGGAAAAACACAGACAAGGTTGATAAGACAATCTTTACTTGTTAAATATCTAATCCCTATTATTTTAGATTTTTCTTTTGTCGGACAGACAGAAGGCAAAGAAGAATCATGAAATTGCACCTAAACTGCCATTTTTTTTTTTATGAGTGCCACCTTTTGTAATTAAAGACCAGATTCCAGAATGGAGGAGAAGTCATCACCATATGCAAAGAGAGCTGGGAAAATCTGATGAGCAGAGTCCTGTTACTGGAAACTAAACTGGAACTGAGCAATGTACAGGTAATACAAGTGCTGTGACGGTTTCATTTCATTTCCATGCAGAATGTAGTTGCTGATTGCCTGGTTTTGGGGTCCACGTGACATAGATTTTGTCATCTGCCCAAGACTGCGAGGATTCCTGCAGATCCCTGTGCGGACATGGACTCTGCACTACAAGAGTAGACAGAGTACACCTCACTAATACTGGGTAGTTCCCCCCTTTGCTCTCAGACAGCCTCAGTTCTTCGTGGCATGCATTCACCAAGATGTGAAACTTTCCTCTGAGACTCTGCTCCGTGTCGACATAACTGCATCACATCATTTTATTAATGCTGCCAATCTCTTGTTCTACCACATCCCAAAGGTGTTGGATTCAGGTCTTCAGACTGGGGACGGGGGGGGTCACTGAAGTTCACTGAACTCACTGTCATGTTGATGAAACTAGTTTGAGATATGGAGCATGATCCTGCAGGAAGGAGCCATTAGGAGATGGTGAACTGTGGCCATGAAGGGTGAACATGGTCAGCAGCAATACTCAGATACACTGAGACATTCAGAACATGATTGATAGGAGCTCAAAGTTTCAAAACACACCCAGGTACAAACATCCAAATAAATGCAAATATCCTCTGATGACGTTGGAGCGACAGCCATGGAAGAGCCAGCCATGACCATCTTGATTCCAGCAGAAACAGGCAGAGTTGTTGCAAAGCAAGAGTAAATTATATCCACAGTTGGAAACTCTCTAATGAGGTAAATTCTAGTATTGGTCGACTTCACAGGTGATTAAATTATCACTAGCTTGAAACTAGTACTAACCCAGTTTTTGAATATTTTCACATAAAAATGACCATTTGTGATGCGTGTCTTTTCCATTTCATCTCTCTTTCTTAGTTAAATGTCGCACCACCACCTCCAGCATCTACCACCTCCAGCTCCATGTCTGCTGCCTCTAAGGTGAGACTTGAGAACAGGACTCACCAGGTCTTATTTTGTAATTAACATCATCATCATCATCATAATGGTTGTGTTTGCTGACAGTGCATTTAAATGATAAGCTGATAAGCTTTAAGGGGGGGGGGGTCAAAGTGCAGATCAACTTCCAGTTACTTCCATTTAAAAAAAACAATCAGAAAAGTAGTAGTAGTAGTAGTGTAGATTTTAGTGTTGTACTGGGTCACTGTGTTAAACTGTAACTGTGTGGTTTACTGTTATTTTGTCCAATAGATACAGTGGCAAGAACAAGTAAGGGAATCCTTTGGATTTACTTCTATTTATGTTTAAATTTGTCTGTAAATATTGTCAGATCTTCATCCAAGTTACAATTATGAACAAACACAATCTGTTTTCACTAATAACAAACAAATCATTGTTTTGTCCTTGTCCATATTGAAAACATCATTCAAACTGTTGCACTGTGGGTTGAAGCAAACCTGGAGTCCAATCAATGAAGCAAGTTTTGAGGTTTGGGTTAGAGACACTTTGACTTCTAAAAAAAACACTCAAACATTTAGAGTTTGCTGTTCACAACAAACATCAGCTGATGTGAACCATGCCTCATGAAAAAGATCTCAGAAGATTTATAATCAAGAGGAGTTGATGAACATGAAGCTGAAAGGGTCACAGAGTCACCAGTCCATAATCAGACAGACTGTCTATAAATGGAGATGATTCAGTTCTGTGGCTCTTCTCCCTAGAGGTGGAAGTCTAGACTCCAAAAGACATGAAAGAAAATGTACTACAGAAAGACTTCAAACAATGCAAATCCACCTTGTGTCCAGTCAGAGCCCAGACTTTAATCCAGTAGAGATGCTGTTGACTGAGTTCAGAGACCTGCTCACACCAGTCATCCTGACAATCTGTCTGTGCTGAAACAGCTCTATAAAGAAGAATGGTCCAAACTGCAGCTATCAGAAGCTCTTGTTTGAAGGTATTGGTGCTAAATGAGGTTCAACCAGTTATGAAGTCCAAGGGGTTCACTTACTTTTTTCACCACCACTGTGGATGATGAAAGGCTGTGTTCAATAAAGACACAGGAGATTATAATTATTTGTGTTATATGAGTTTAGTGACACTATGTTTGTCTACATTTTTGACTTGGATAAAGATCACATCACCAGGTCATTCCAAAAGGTTCACAGCCTTTTTCTTGCCACTGTAGTTAATGCTCCACCAACACTAGACTTTTCATGGCCTTGTTATCAAATCTGATTTGTGTGTTTCTGTGTTTGAGACAGAAGAAAAACAGTACACATTCTAACCATGTTTTCTGGTGGCAGTGGGTCTTTTTGATTTTTTGAATGAAGTATGCAAACACTAGATAAGAAACTAGCTAGCCATCTACATGTGTGTCTAATGCTTCCAGGCCATTGGATGGAGCAGCAGTAAGCCTCTCTTCAGGTAAAACTGCCTAATATTTAATATGTTCTTGTCTGTCATGTTTCTTTGTCCAGGAGGACATCAAGGAAAAGCTAGAGAGCATCACTAATATGTAAGTTCTTAATTATAGCTCTTCAATATTTCTTCAATTTACCACATCAAGGTTATGAGATAGGTGTGCTCCCTGATTCTGATTCATTCATTTGTTATACAGCTTTCTCTATATCTGTTTTGACAAATTGGATTAACCTTGTTATCTGTTCCAACTTGTGTCAGACTGTAACATTACTAGAGTCTTGTTGATTTCTTTCCAACAAGAGATTGCTATTTTCATTCACTGGCTTTGCACAGTTTCCTCTCCAACCTTGAATTTTGTGAATGTTTCTTGATCTTACAGAGATGTTGGTGGTGTAGCTACTACATTTGTTATTATATACTTAATATAATGTTAATTTGTTTTGTGTTGTCATTGAGAACATAATCGGTACGCAATTCATTCACAATTTGTGTGTGTGTGTGTGTGTGTGTGTGTGTGTGTGTGTGTGTGTGTGTGTCTGAAATTTGAAGGCTGAAGATCACCTCCAGTCTGTTGAAGAACACTGACTCCTCCACCTCGCCCTGCAACTAAATTATGATAAATGATCCCACTACAATCTTAGCAAACTGTTCTGTCTACTTGGCTTTGTTAAACCCAATAAAACCTATTTATCACCATACCTACCTGTTTGTTTGCTTTGTAGCAAGCCACCTGTACTTTTAGACGAACCAAAAGACTTAGCCGAAAAAATTCTTATAATTCTGAGATAAATATCTAGTTAATTCAAAAAATTTTTTGAGAGAATTTTTCTTTTAAAAAAATATGTTTTGTTTTTTATGAATTAAAGACACCATCTCATAACTCTGAGAAAAGTTTTCTTGCTGCTCTGTTTTTCACAAGTGAATGCATTACGCTTCCGTACCTTACGTCACGGAACTCAATTGTAGGTCTGTGGCTGTGTACCTATCAAAATGCTGTGGGAGGGGCGGGACCACAGTTAGCGCGGGAGAGTTCTTCCTGTTCTCTGTCACATCCAGCCGTTCAGTACACAAGCCTCAGTCCGGAGAAAAGCAGGGAAATCTCCAGTGTTTGGAAGAGTATGGAAGAAATTCAGCCGCCGAGGCCTGGTCAGATAAACGGGTAACTAGTTTCTTTCTTTACATTGGAAATGTGAGACACAAGACAGGCAATGAGACTGACACGAACAAGCTGGTGGAGTGTCCTCTGTACCGCATGCTGCTGGATTTCCCCAGCGTTTGTTAAGTTGCCTCGTTAATTTTCCGTTCAGTGATTTAGTGTCTCATTTAAAACACCAGACTGAGTGAATCTGCTCCATTTCTCATCCTGTCACCGTATCTGTTCAATTGAATCGTTAATTCATAAAAAAAAAAAGTGTACCTGGTTCTACATGAAGCTAGCTTGTTGAATACTCTACTTATGTAGTATATTTTCCAGTATCTGTTCTTTACTTGAGTTTTTCTTTTATTTATTTTTTAAAGAAACTTCATACTTTTACTTCACTTCACTTAAAAGACAAATATTGTACTTTTGACTCCACTACATTTCTATGAAGTACTCTTTGAAGCAGAGCTTTTAGTCGGTGAATGAATTTTATTTTATTTTTTAAAATGTGATATATACATACTCTGTGTTCACAAGCAGCAGCTTTGGAAGTATGGAAGTACAGCAGCAACAAAAACTGCAATTCTTTGCATGGCCGCTTGATGCTGGCTCCTAGAGTGAGTCAGTCCCTATAGACCCCCATGTTAAAATGTCCAACTTTACAGCAGAAATAACCATGTTTAAAGCCTGGTACAAAGACAGTTTTGATTTCTATAACTAAATTACTCCTTCACGACAACTTTACAGGGGTGAATTTTTATATAACTTGCTCGTTTAAATCTTATTAAGGCTTAAAGTTCTGTACTCCAGTACTTTAACCCAAGTAAAAATCTGATGGAACAACTTTCACTTGTATTGTAGTAATATTTGACCATGAGGATCTATACTGTGACTCCAGTAATTGAGTTGTCTACTTTGCCCGCCTCTGCTGGCAGTATCCTTTTGGCAGTGGTGGATTAAGAATTTGGCTCATGTATTTGTGTAAAAGTGATGTTTCTTATGGGTCTCTTAGATGACTCAGTGTTGAGCAGGGTTTTTACTTTTAGACTAAGTTAGAAGTCAAAGAGCCACTGGGCGTGCTGCCAAAACTGAGCCAAACCAGGATTAAGCAAAAACATTTTTTTGGAAAGCTTGTGCACACACCCCAAAGAACAGCGGCAGCTTCAGCTTGTTCCCCTGCTGCCTGTAACAGTGGCAGACTGTGAGCCATGATCTTCAAGCTTTTGCTGATGATTATGCACATAAGGCTTCTCCTCAAAAGATTACTCTGTGAAGTGATTGTGTTTGTAGTAATCTTGTTGCAAATCATTACTGCTCAGAAATGAGCTGTGTTTTCAGTAAATGGAGGATTGATCTTTCATTTAGATCACAAAACTTTACATCCTCTATCTTTCTGTGCATTTCTCTCTAGCAGTGTAACCAGAAAGAGAGAAGACTACCTGGAATGGCCGGAGTACTTTATGGCTGTTGCCTTTCTGTCAGCCCAAAGAAGCAAAGACCCAAGCTCACAGGTGTGTGTGTGTGTGCGTGCGTGCGTGCGTGCGTGCGTGCGTGCGTGCGTGCGTGCGTGCGTGCGTGTGTGTGTGCAAAGTATGTAATTGATTTTGGAAAAAAAACATTCTCCGAGACACTTAACCTATTTAGGTGTAAGAAGACATGTAAGAAGCTTTTCCAGATCTCATTCTTGTAAAGGAAACCATATACACTGAACAAATATAAACACAACACTTCAGTTGTTGCTCCCCTTTTCACTAGTTGAAATAAAAGATCTAAGACATTTTCTAAGCACATTAAAAGGCTTATTTCTCTCAGATGTTGTTCACATATGTGTTTAAATCCTCATTAATAAATTATAAATCCCCACAGGTGTGTCATATCAAGATGCTGAGTACACAGCATTATTATTGCACAGGTGTGCTGTGGGCCGGTCACAATAAAATGTCGCTTTAAAATTTGCAGTTGTATTTTGGAAAAAAATTCACATCTTGGGCTACAGATGTGCGTTTTTATCTGGTGTCACCACCATTCGCCTCATACAGTTGATCAGGTTGTTTATTGTGGCCTGTGGATTGCTGGCCCACATAAGCTTCCAGCCAGAGATGGTTTCTGATGATTGGTGCATGGCTGGTGTATGGCTGCTCTCAGACGATCTTACAGGTGACGAAGCCGGATGTGTGTAATCAGCGTCTTGATATGACACGCCTGTCAGGTGGAAGGATGATCTTGGCAAAGGAGAAGTGGTCACTTATGCGGATTTATTATGCGGAGTATTACGGCCACTTTGAGGGAAAAAAAAGAAATCAGAAATTTCAAGAATAAAGTTGTAATTTTGAGAATTAAATCATATATTTATTAAAAACAAAAGTTAGAATTAAAAATGTAAAACTTTTAGACAAAAAACTATTTTTGGGAATATTACAGCAACCATTAAACGGGGTGAAAGTGTCAGCCTGAGCTGCTTCTGGCAGCTGCTGTTGGTCTAACAATAGAATAAACTCAGTTTCTTCACAAGCTTTTCAATGTCCTGATGATGATGATGATGATGAGCCAAAAGATGAAATATCTCCACATCTGTAAAACCTCTGCTAAAGTAGAACTTCACAGGATGCTCCACTTTCCTCATTTTAAAGCTTCTGATATTTCCCTCTAAAACAACACAGAACCTAAAATTACAACTTTACTCTCATAATATTATGACTTTATTCTTGTTATATTATGACTTTATTCTTGTAATATTATGATTTTATTCTCATATAATAAGGACTTTATTATCATATTATGACTAAAAATCTCAACATTTTTTTCCCTCAATATGCTCCTAATACTCTCATAGATTTAAACAGATGTGAACATTTAAGAAACTAAGCTCCCTGTGTGTGTATAGAAAAAATCATTCAATTTATGAAAAATTAGCATAAAAGCATTTTTTTTTTTTTTTTTTAAAACAGTCATTGCAAGTAAACAAAATAAGAAGATGCTGTTAGAGCAACCTTAGAAACGAGCACAGACCAGCAGTTTGAATATGTAACATACAGACCACACAGCAAGCAGAATGCCCACACCCTTACTGTGTGAGATACTACTGAAGGTAGTGGCCTGTTCAATCTGTGTCCCTCTCTGCAGGTCGGGGCGTGTATAGTGAACCAGGAGAATAAGATAGTTGGCATTGGTTACAATGGTATGCCCAATGGATGTGATGATGACCTGCTGCCATGGGCACGTGTTGCTGATGACCGACTTGAAACTAAATACCCGTATGGTGAGAATGCATCTGCGCACACACTCTTTTCATTTTGGACAATAATCATTCTGGTTTTACCTTTTATGAAAAAAAAAAGTGAATACACAACAAAATAACAAAGTGCTCTTAGTTTCCTCTACCACACCACAGAAGTCCGTAGTAATCATGTGACATTGTGTGGGAGGTTTTCTGGACTTTAAGGGCATTTGTGTGTGGAGCAAAGACTAATTCATTAGTGGTCCATACTATGCTGCTGAGTTCTCTTCATGTCTCAGCGTTGGCCTGTAGAGGGTGGTACAGGATAAATAATGAAGAAATCTTAAACTCCTTCTCCATTGATCAGATACTTTCATATTGTACTTCGTATTTCTCACAATTTCTCCTTTTTCTTTCTTTCCTTATCTCTTAGTGCTTAACTAAGGGTGTGACAGAGGGTAAATAAGTCATCTACAGCTTTCTCCATTCACAAAGAGTTCTTTGTCTCCTTGTTTTACTTTTTTACCGTCAACAAATGGACTGAAAATTCCAGAGAAAATCAGTCTATTCACACAATATTTCTGCATAATAACTAACACTTAAACAAGACAAACATTAAAGGCCTTTATCGCGAGGTTTGGAATTAAGTGAATGCTTTGGAAAAGTTTTGAATACACGCTGTTTTCGCCTATTGTTTAAAATATGTTAATCAGTCCCTCCAGAAAGTCTCTATTAACGCAAAAATCATCCCGTGAGTTGAACCAATCATGCCAGTCCCTCTGCAAAACCTTGATGTACGTCACCAAACTCCTTCCTTGTTTCTGGTTTTGAAGCATGTGAAGCTGACATGTGACATGAAGGTCTCACATTTACCAAACATTACTGTTAAAGACTGTAAAGCTGATGTTTTGCACGAAAATGGGTTAAATTGTATTGTACCGCTGCAACATTGTGGTGGAACCCCACCACTAAAGAGTCATGTAGAGAACTAATAAAAACAAATGGCAAAAGTTGTCATATTGACATTTAAAGTATATTGATTGATTTCCCAACATAGATCATGCATCAAGAAACACTCAAAAAAACATTCCATCTTAAAAGATGCTGGTCGCTGCCGGTAGCCTCTGAGCTGCTCAGTGAATTAAAACCTTAATTAGTAATGATGAAAAGACAGAAAACATCCTTTCAGTCATCATTCACTCTGATCAGACTGTTTCATAGGCAGAGATCACCACCTGGACTGCACTGGGTTTATTCTCACTAGTACAAGTTGCCTTTGATTTTTAATTAATTGTTAAAATATATATATATATATATATATATATACATATATATATTTTATGAAGATGCCAACTATTTTTGTGATTTTTTATTTTATCCTGCAGTTTCATTGCAAAAAAAACATTGCAACATTCATCGGAATTTTTAAGAAATCATGTATTTTAACCCACAACAATCCCAAAAAAAGCCTGTGAAATCCTGGAGGGACTGATTCAAAAAATTTCCAAGACATGTCTTATATTACGAAATGCATTCCTTGTTTTGAAATTAACTTTTAGATAGGGTTTTTTGATATTGTTCATTTAAAACTTCTATGCATTATTACTTTTACATTGATAAATGGGGCAAATGCTGACATTCGCTTAAGCCGATGCATGATTAGTGAAAGTAAAAGCATATGGGTGGGTGCAATAATGAGGCTCTTACTCTGGTGTGCTATGCACTAGGGTAGGTGGTATAGCAAAATGTGGCACAGAATTGGAATAGAATTCTGAGTCTAATGCGTGTGTAGACAAAGACATTCCTTTCCAAATTCCATGCTATATTTTTGCTACACAGCCTGTCGTAGGGCTAGCACATCAAGTATGTGGGCGTACCTATGTTAAACTACTTAAATGAAGTCATGCAAATGGGGTAAAATGTTATTAAAAGTTATGGAAAAGCTTTGAAAATTCATTGGTAGAAATGTGCGGGAACCCTGACATGTCCAACACATCTGTGTCACAGATGAGGACAAGGGACCAGTAGTAATACTGGGTTGGCCTGCTGCATGCCCACTCTGTTAACAAGGGAAAAGCAAATGTATTATTATTATTATTATTATTATTATTATTATTATTATTATCATTATTTTCCAAGCTGTAATGTCTTTCAGAGCACAAAAACTGTAAACATGATGGTCACTTGTTCATCATGGTGCTGTTAAACCAGAAACAGAAAGCTTCACTGAACTCAGGGATGACAGAGTGAAGCTGCAACCCTGAAAAAACTTTGAAGTTTGAGTTCACATGGAGACTCAGCAGCTACAGCTCACTCTCTCTCTCCTGGAACTCAGTGTGTGAGCTCTGTGGTCATGTGACATTGCTCGGAACAGAAAGGCAAACTCGTCTGGCAGTGGAAAAGGGGTCAGTTAACTTTTTTAAGCAGGTTTAGCCATATTTAAAAAAAACCTGCTTATAAAAGGTATTACAGACTCAAAAATCTCCAGAGCAGCGTCTTATATACAGTCACATACAAATCCACATCGCTTTGCTGCACATGCGTCTGGGAGACTGTTACTGGTTGATGCCTTACAGAACCTAACACAAGTTAAAAAACCACAGTACTTAACCACAGTAAATGATCATGGTTGTAGTGATAATTAAAACTGATTTTTGGGGTGTGCTACTACATATGTGAAAAGTTGTAAAAAGTCTTTTGTGACTCCAGAGGGAGAAGTTTAATGATTGTCTCATGTGACATCACTTGAGGTCATGTCAGTTGGAGCAGTTTAGCTCACCAGACCTCGAACTCGCTCTTCATTCCTCTTAGAGGCTACATTAGCTGCTACTAGCATAGCACACCGAATCTCAAAAGTTTAATGAAAAGCAAATAAGAAAACTTTTAGCCGGTAATGTAGGCAGTAGGCTTTGACAAGGAAAAAGAATGGATCTGGATTTTAATGTAAAAGAACAGACATATTTATGTTAGATCTAGATGATAAACTCTGTGAAATTGTTTGGCATTGGCAGAAGTATGCGCTCTACTAATTGCCATTCTAGTTGAACTTAAAACAAGAAAACATGCAGTGTCTTGTATTGACTGGGGAACATTTCAATGCTCTGTCTCACAGTGTGCCATGCAGAGCTGAATGCCATTATGAACAAGAACAGTGCTGATGTGAAAGGCTGCACCATGTATGTGGCTTTGTTCCCCTGCAACGAGTGCGCCAAGCTCATCATCCAGGCAGGTGGGTGTTGAACACACACACACACACACACACCACACACACACACACACACACACACACACTCTCACTGTAAATATTGGTAAACCGATACTGGTTTTTGAAGGTGCTGATGTTCAGTGTCTAAAAATTGGGAACTTTCTTCTTAAAACCACTTACATTCAACATATTTAGAATTAATAGTAGTTCTATTAATAACAGATTCTGCTTTTTATTTTGTCATTTTGAGGTAATGAGACGAGATTGATGAAGAAAATATTTTTTGCACTGCACGAGCACTCTGACTGCTGTTATTCAGTACCAGCCTCCACGTACACAAGATGGCAGATGCTGGCGCATTTTGGCTGCTGCACCGTCCCTGATCCTAGTTTCTGCCTTTGATGCTGTAACCTGGCAGGTAAAGTTGCTGTGAGTCTTTGGCTACATGCTATCTACCTGCCATCGTCCAATCCAGACAAACACTACTGACTAGCATCTCCGGATCAACATATCCACCTGCTAGCTACAGGACTCCCGTTGTCCTGCTACCAGGCTGCCACATCTCAAGCCACCATGAGCCCACCTGCTTTCCTCCCGGGATCTTTCTGTCCCGGGGTGCTCAGCCCTTCTGGGCTCTGGCTGGTTTCCTCTGCTTACCACCACTGCACCAGGCTGACCCCCACTCTCCGAGCAGGATCACAGGGGTAACTAGCCGGGCTACCTCTCCTCCTCAACAGCTGTTTGCATGCTGCCGCTGTTATGCTATGGATCATCCCATGGATACTTCTGGGATGCACACCGCTTCTCTTTCCCCAGACACCAGGCTCCTGGCCACAAGCTAGCGCTAGCTTTGGGCTAGCACTCTCCAACTGGACCACGCCGCCGCTGTACTCCACTTCAGATCTTCACAATATCCTCCTCAATATCACTGGTTCAGCTCTCTCCTGGCTAAGGTCACACTCACAAACAGACAACAGTTCATCAACAGCTGCACCTCTTCCACCACTCCGCTGTCCCAAGTGACCCCCAGGGTTCAGTGCATGGTCCTCTCCTGTTCTGGTTAAGAAAATAGGACCGACAACCAGTCCATGAGAAATCTGTCTTTGCAAAACCGATGCATAGTGCAAAAAAGGTTAGGGACCACTCTCATAGTAGTTGTGCAAACAATTAATAAAGAAAAAGAATCATTTTATTGTCCAAGTATGATTTACACACTCTGAAAAAGTTGACCTCTGTATTTATAACACACACACACACACACACACACACACACACACACACACACACACACACACACACACTAGGACCAGTGAGCACTCACACCAGGAGTAGCAGGCAGCTATAAGATTAAGTCTTTATTTTTCACTCTTGCCTTCTGTGTCCCTTCATTACCCCTCTGTCTATCCAGGTATTAAGGAAGTGGTCTATCTTTCTGACAAGTACCATGACACGCCGGAGATGACTGCCTCCAGAAGACTGCTCAGCCTGGCAGGCGTACAGCACAGGTGAGTAGCAGCTTTTCTCTGGTCCACAAAAAGTGTGTTGCTTTCTTCACACAGATTTTCAGGCACTGTTGTTTTTTGATGATGTCGTAATTAACCTCTTTTGTTGCATCAAATTTTTCCATCTGTCATCCTCTAGGTATTTCCTTAATTTCTTAATGCTTTTCAAATGGGCTAAGGAGGTACATTTTCTTTTCAGCGCAGTTGTAGGTGAACAGAGAAATCAGCATCACTCAGCAAACATCTTTGTCCTGTTGAAATGAGAGGCACACTGACACTGAAGACTTGCAATCAAAGCTTAATTATAACTGAAAATCTTTCTGTACCTCCATTGTAACTTAGCTGAACTATCAAGTCCAAACAACACTACTAAACAGTAGTAGGAAACAACAAGGCAATAGGGTAACAACAGCCTGTCATGGACACAACTCATAGTCGTAGTCAGATGAATAAGATGTGAGCTATGACACAATGCCTCTCTATCTGATCCACCACAGATAACAATAGCAGTCAGGACATGCAGGAGGCAGGTGGAGGTTACACATTTTTAAAGTCAGCCAGAGTCCTCCAACACATGCCAGGGGTTTCCTGGTTTATTGAATTAAATTCACACTCTAACATTTGTTTCAAAGGGTCTCTCAATCAAAACAATGAGAAAAGACATCATGAAATAGCATGTAATCATGGGAGTTGTTGTCTTCACCACCATTACCATAAGCTCCTCCCGGTTTGGATTCCTTCAGTGTCAGTGGTTCAGGAAATCAAACAGACCTGGTGATTCTAAGCGTTAAAAACACTGAATAAAGCAGTTTGACATTTAAAGTCAGAGTTTGAGCGACACTGTACGGAGGACAGAGACTCAGGGAAGAGCTGGAGCTGAGATTGATGCTAACCTTTGTTCTGACTGTTTCTCTGATAACTTATGAAGCAGACGTTCAGCAGGTTTTTACCAGCAGCTGAATTATCCACAGAGGTGTCCTCCTCTCCATAACAAACACACCATGGGATTAAAACCAGTAGAAACACCCAGAAAGCAATTTACTTTAAAGATCAGAGATTCACCGACGTCTTAAGTGGACAGCTGAGCCGTCTAATATTTACTCAGCTTTGTTCTCTGAAGTCAAACGTCCAGTCATAGGCCTCTTGGGTCGACGCTCAAGGTGTTCCACTTCCGTTGCCCTTGTCAGCCACTGTAATTTCTGCTAATAGACACGTAAAGCTTGAAAAATAGCAAGACATCGAATCTTCAGATCATGTGACGCAGCCATGAGGTGTGAGGTGCATGTCACACAGGCCGTGTGTTCCCGGCCTTACACATAGTTGTTAATGTAAAACATTTATTAGTGCAGGTTGAAGAGTAGCTACACCATGGCTAATAATTCTGCTTGTGCTGCTCTCTGCTGATTGCTCTGCCATGCCCTTATCACTCCAGCACTTCACAGTACATCACTGGTACGCCACAGTTGGGCGTGGTCAGCTGTGATGATGGGCGTGGTCAGACATACAGAGGTCGTTGCCACAATGCTTTTCAGGCTCTTCCCTGGCTGTGTGAATAGATCAGCTGAAGAAAACATTTAGACAATATCAATATATTATTGTGGTCTTTTTTTCTTATCATCTAATTCTTCAACACTCAGTAATCAGTTTACACATGGACCCGTTGGCGCTATGGTTAATCCATGGATCGAAGGGTCGGGTCATAAAAATGAACACTGATTAATAGTTGATGGGTCATGGAAAAAAAAAAAAATTACATCCTCTATCCTGGGGACCCAAAGTGCAGTGGGCTCATAATTTTGTGCTATTTGGACACGCGACACATTCAGTATTAATAAACTAACAACTACAGATGATAATGGCAAAGTAAAGAAACATCGGATTCTGGGACAGTTCCTGGAAGGAGTCACAGAGAGCGAAGCGACTACATGTTGGGACAAGTGATGGTTTATGGTTGTCACACACACACAAACACACACACACACAAACACACACACACACACACACACATCCTGTTGACAACTTGTCCAGACCCATGTGAAAATTTATCAGGGGACAGATGAAAGTGTCACTTGAAAAGACAATGAAAAGGTGACTTTGGTGCTTCATGTTTTTATTTGGTGTTTCCTGTGTGTCCCCATACCTGTGCATTCCTGACTTATGTGTGTGTTGTTTTTTCCTCTGTGTCTTGGCAGGCAGTTCAAGCCCAGGAAGATTGAGATTGTCATTGATTTTAATTCCATTAACCACCCTGGAATGCTGAACAGCGCAACCAAGTGAAAATGCAAACGGCTCACCTTGGGGAGCCGCAGAACGAAGCGGGGAGGCAGAGGAAGACTGACGAGATTGAAAGGGACTTTGATGCCTCTTTTCTGTATGTCTTCTTGCCCCCTGCTTTGTCCAAAGGAAAACTCAAGGATACCTCGACTTTGGCGTCCTTTGATATTTTGATTTAACGGGATATTCAAGATAGTTTAATCTGAGGCTTCACCCTTTTTGGCTGACTGCAGTGGAAGGTCTTTCCATGCTGCTTTCAGAGTTTTTATTTTTTTCTGTCTTTTAAAATTTCCTTTGGGTTTAGGAATACACAAGAACTTTGAACACTCTGTGTTGAGCGTTTGATTTTAAACTCTTTTGTGTTGTCAATCAGATCTTCTCATGGCTGTCTGCACAGGGGAAAACCTGAAATCAGTTTTTTCTCCTTCAAACCAGGTTCCACATTAATACAGAAGTGTCTTGATATTCAGTTCATTTGACCTTCCAGATTCACAGTGGATGCTGCCCAATAAATCAGTCTTGTTCTGTTGGAACCTGAGAGCCGCTGTGTTACTGTCGGCCTCGTAGCATCTGGGTGAACAGTTGGGCTTTCAGGGGCACAGTCTGTGTGTGCGCTACTATGTTACAAGTAGTTTATAAAGAATGACGAGACCTGTTAATCCAACCTCGGTACAAATTTCACTTTTAGAGTGTGAATTTCTTTATAATGCTGATGTGGGTATTGAAACAATTGTGTTCTGAAAGTGTTGCTGCTTCAGTTGGTGAGACAAAGTTTCTGTGATTTGAATGCGTTATTGTTTAAAATGTCACAAAAAAATGTTACAACTATTGGTGACACCGTGGACTGCAGGGCATCACCCAGAGAAGGTGTTAGGCCCCAAATTCCCCAACCTAGGCTCAGAGGGCTGCCAGGCTCAGAATACACTGGTTTGATTGTAATGTATTCAGGGATGCCTGACTGCAATATGTGATGGGTCGAAAGCAAGAATGTTTAAATCCAGAGCCAGCAGATTCTCTTTTAATTATCACTAAAAATCTCTTTAGAAACATTTTATTTTTATTGTATCTGTGGATGATTAGACCACATGTTCTTCCATTAAGCTGAAAAGTGTTTTATTTTTGCTGTCATACTGTTTAATATGTTGTTGAGGACAAGCATATAAAACCTAATCATTTGTTCCTAACATGTCTGTGTGTGGAATACATGAATGCACAGTGGCTTCAGAGTGTAGTGCCCTTCACTTTTTGTTTTTTCCCATCAATATACACTCAATAAACCACAATGACAAAGTGAAAATGTGTTTTTTGGATTCTTTCATAGTTAAATTAAAAAAAAAAAAAAAAAAAAAAAAATTCTCATTCACAATAGAATTCAGAGTTAATTCAGTACTTTGTTAATTATACACCAGTTATAGCATCAAGTCTTCTTGGGTCTGTCTTTACAAGCTTTGTACACCTGGATTTTGGCAGTTTATCTAATTCTCCCTGATCCTCTCCGTCAGATTGCACCTGTGAACAGCCATCATCTGTCTCTCCACAGATATTCTATGGGGTTTAAGTCGGGCCTTGGCTGGCCCACTCGGGGACAGTCAGACTTTATCCAAAGCCGCTGCAGTGTTGTTTTGGGTCATGGTCATAATGAAAGATGAACTCTCATCCATGTCTCAGGTCAAGCAGGTTTTCTTCAAGGACCCCTCTGTATTTGGCTCCATTCATCCTTTCCTCAATTCTGACCGGTCGCCCTGCCAACACCACACCTCACCATAGAGATGGTATTAGCCAGGTGACGAGCTGTGCGCCTGTGTGCTCGCAGTTCTGTCAAAAGAGTTCACTTTTTGTCTCATCAGACCAGAAAATATTTTTCCTCATGCGCTGAGTCCTTTAAATGCTGTTTGGCAAAGTGAATGGAAGCTGTTGTATTCCTTCTACTCAACTACTACTGCACTGCACTGTCTTCTTCTTTGGCTCCAGGTACTTTGTGTATCCTAGGGTTTGACAGATGTTAGAGTGAATGGTTTCTAGAACACGTTTCTTGGGTGGTAGCCCTCTGTGGCCACCAGCTCTGATCACAATTTTAAATGTTCACTCCTTATTGTCACCAGCTGCTCAGCTGCTCTCCCCACAGCAGTGTAATGCTGAGAGCCACACCTAAACATAGCTAGATGAGGCAAAGCTGTGGGCTTGTGTTCTTTTACGGGTTACTGTACAAACCAAATATGATTTAAACCTCATCTTTAATTAAAGACTAGTTATTTTTATAATTCTGAATATGCTACTATATTTATTTCTAGAAAAAGTCATGCCTTTTAAATGGTGGTTGATGTTCCTGATGTGTCTGCTTTGTCAATACTAAGTGTACTCTGATAAACACATGGATGATGACTAAGAGAAATGTTACAGGGAAAAGCTGACCACTGCCCACTTGCCCCTTAGTAATTATGCTCCATACAGGGAGTGTAAGTGGGCATTCAGATTGGAAACAGCCCTGCATTACACCAATGCAGTGGGCTATGTTGGTGGGGGCATGTTGTGTAAGGTACCGGTTATGGAAGGAGTCCATTGTTGTCCCTGCTGCTAAGAGAGACCTCAAAAGAGCTAAAGGACTTCAGACCAGTAGCTCTGACATCATTGGTCATGAAGTCATTTGAAAGGCTGGTTAAGGGGAAACTGTTGGAGTGGGTTGGGAATGCTCAGGCCCCCATGCAATTTCCATATAGGGCTAGGATGGGAGTTGAGGATGTCTCAATCACATTAATCAATTTCTTCTTTAAACACTTAGAAAGAGCTGGCACACATGCCAGACTCTTATTTTTAGATTTTTCATCTGTGTTTAACACCATACAACCACATGTGTCATGGGTTTCCATGATGCACATTTTGTGTTTGAGCTTTTCTATTATAGTTTCACTTTGAGTTTGGTCATTTCCTGTTTTATTTTGTTGTTACTTTCCTTGTGTCGCTTGATGTTTGTACTTCCTGTCTTTGCCCTGTTTCCCTTCTTGTTGATTGTCTGCCCCGCCCTAATGTGTTTCACCTGTGTTCAGTCACCCTTGCCTCCCTTGTGTGTATTTAGGCTCTGTGCTTCCCTTTGTCTGTGTCGGTTCATCTGTTCGTGTCCCCTTACCTGTTCGTGTCCCCTTACCTGTTCGTGTCCCCTGTGTTTCCTCATGCTTCGGCTTTCGGTTCAAGTCCCCAGTGTTGCGCTGTGCTTTGGCTTCCCGTTCGGTTTGTCCCGTTTTACTCCTGTGGTGCTGTTTTGATTTTTGATGTTTCCTTGTGTCCCTTTATGATGTAAATTTTGTTACAGGTTTTTAGTTTTTTTTTAACATGCAGATCTCAGAGGATGAGAGGAAATGGTTGTTTGTCAGAACGAGGCTGTGTTCTGTCCCCTCTGCTCTACATTCTTTACGACTGTTGAAGCCGGCGTGGGGATAGGCACATCCTGAAATTTGCTGATGAGTTATTGTCAGCCTGCTCCATCATGGTTGCAACACAGCATGGACCGGCTGTGGAGGAGTTTGTCCAGCTGAAAGTCTCAAACCAAGGACATGGCTACTGACTTTAGGAGGAGGGCTTCTCACTAACTTTCTCAGACTGTCAGAAATGGAATTGCAATTGAATTTGTTGATCAGTATGAATATCTTGGAACAGTCATCGACAAAGATCTAAAATATCATGCAAATTCTGAGGTGGTCTCTAAGAAGGGACAGCAAAGTTTGTACTTTTAAGAAGTGAAGTGTTTTTAATGTGGACAAAAAATATGATTTATGTTTTAGGAATCTGTTAATGAATCTGTCCTGACATTTTGATTGTAAAGTGACAGGTGTCCCGCTGACCGTCCTGACAGCCTGATATTTAATCAGCAGGTTCTCCTTCAGGTGCACGAGGACTAAAAACTAAGACTGTATCCTGTTTGCAATAACCCTGCTGCATCTGGACATGTAACTTGCCACTGTATAGTGTGTTGTGTTTTTAGTGTCTGGTGTTCTTATTGTGTTCTGTGTTTTTACAGTGACTTTTTATAGTGTTTTGTCTGTTTTATTATATTGTGTATATTATGGTACTTGTGGTGTTTTCTTATGATTTTTATCTGTTCCCATGATCCTATTTTCTCTCTCACTCTCACTCTCTCTCAGACTTTCAACTAAATCTAAAGTTGATCCACATGGATATGCTGCTGGAGGACCACTTTATTCACCTAGAAACCAGAGGTCTGAAACCCAACGGGACCTTTGTGCAAATGTTACTACAGGTAAAGATAGTGCATTTGGTAAGAAACACTTATGGAGACAATGCTGTCATAATTTCCCTGCATCACAACTCAGTCTGGATACAAACTCCCACATATTTACTATGTGGAATATATAGTCATTATATAGAATGCAGGGTGTGTTGGATGGTGGTGTTTTTAAACTCACAAGACAAAACAACAAGGTAGGAGGGCACACAATTCAGATTGATGAGCGCACAAGAGGTGCATTAATGTACAAATGCAATAAGTGATGGCCTGCTTATAATCCAGTTTAGCATTAGAGCTAAACTGGAAGGAGCAGCAGTACACTTGGGTGAACTTGAATTCAGGTGACTAACAGTGTACACTGGAGACTGAGGATGTTTGTAACATGGGTCAGTGGTAACACTTCCAATTTCTCCAATCAGGAACAAGTTATAAATCACCTTATTCATTCTGTACTCAATATAGTCTTTATTCCACATGTGAGGAAGTAGCTCCCTGTGACAGACACAGACTATTTTAGAGGGAAAAATGCATTTTGAGGTAGTTTTTAAAAAAATATATATATTTATAATAGCCACCTGCTTTGTCGTTAAACTCTTCAAACTTATGTCATGCATATGTGAGATGTAGATGTTTTTCATGCTAGTTCTAAGTGCTAATGTTTTAGCTGTTAGCTGTAAATTAAGCGACTTCATGGCTACAAGAGTCTGGGTTAGTTGTAACAACAATACACACAATGTTACAAAGTCATTTCATTGTTGAATAAAAACCTTCATGTTTTTGTCATACATTTCACCCCAGGATTTGTTACAACTAACCTGGATCATGTGGGTCAACTTGTAGCGTTTCACTCCTTGTGTTTGAGACTAAACCACTGACCTTTTTTGTTTGCGCTGCAGAGAAACACCTACACCATTTAATAGGTCTCCCCCTAGTGTTAGTACATACTTTACAATGTAGCATGGTTTTCAGGGAAAAAGTTTTAAGAAAAAAAATCTTGAAAAGTTCCTGTCTCACTAACAACTGGTGTTCTAGAGTCTTATTTTAAATGTCTATTCATTGTTCCCTAGCTGAAGAAGTGGTTGCTACACAATTAACTACTGTCACCCTGTTCAGTATTGTTCTCTTGTACCATTTTAAATGTGCTTGTATTGATTTTGATTATCTTAAGATGTATGTACCATATTTGTACCTAATCAGTGCTTTTATTTTAAATGAGTGCGATTTGCCGGTGCTCATAAAGTTCTATGTGCATGTCTTTAAAATGAATAGTTTTAACAAGACTCCAGAAGAGTCTACAGCCTTGCTAGTAGCTCTTTCAGGTTGTACTTAGGCATAAAACACTTGCATAACAATATTGTTGGCAGTTTGTTGGTCATTATTTCAGAGTTTGTCTGGGACGACATGAGATAAAAAGGTTTGTAGAATTTGGTTAGCGGCTTACTTCCGTATTGCTAGCTGTAGTCCGGTCTCTGTCTCTTTGGCTTACTTGCTTCACTAACATTAGCTAGTTAACACCGGTCGCCTTACGGGGTTTCCAGCCACGAACACAAGAGGCAAGCTTGTAACTGCTACATTACAAACCACATAATTAGAACCATGAGTAAAGTATTGAGATAATATACTCAGTAGGTGTTAAATGTCAAAATTTGATATTTAGTTGCTGATATGTTTCCAATGATGTTTTCTTGTTTTTTTTTTTTGTTTGTTTGTTTATTGATTTTGATGAGAAAATAGATAATACCTTAATACCCTGACCTTTTTCATTGCTGGATTTAGCAGTGCCTGACTCCGCCCCTAACTCCCAGCTAATCCAAATATGGTTAAAGAGGTGGGACATGTGTGGAAGACTTTGGTGCGTTGGTTTGTGGCAAGCATATGCTCACCCACCTGTCACTCAAAGAGGCCACGCCCTCAATTATATAACAATACAATATACAATTTTAAGTCTTGATAAAATGGAAACAGGTGAATTATATAAACAGCTGTCATGAAGGAGGAAATTAGCTCTAGAGACCAGGCTGTAAACATGTTTATTTCTGCTGTAAAGTTGGACATTTTAACATGGGAGTCTATGGGGATTGACTCACTGTCTGAGCCAGACTCTAGTGGTCATTAGAGGAACTGCAGCTTTTGGTTCTTCAGTGTTGGCTTCATTTTTCAACCAGCACATACATATTGCACTGTTGACGGAAGAACAAAACAGGAGTGACAAAGCGCTGGAGCTCTGGAGGGGAAGAAGCAGGGGCAGACTGAGATGAGGGTGAGAGTGAGTCTTCATGGACTAAATAAATAAGTGCACTGAAACACTCAATTACAGAACGTACTCAGTATGTGCAAGTTGGTCGGTTTCATTTTCTCTTTCTAATAATTCATTTAACTAATAAGTTAAGACTGTGGACTTTAAGATCTTTCTGATCACTCTTGTTTGAGAATGATACGTTCTCTGTGAGAGCCCAGGGATTGAGGGAAGAAACAATAAATGAAATAGTTAACTGGGCAAGTTTAAATCCACCACTCGACCAGGTTCTTCCTGTGTCTGTCTTCTGGGTGATCCAGTGGTCCCCCCCACAGTCCTCAGACACACCGGTCAGGTAGCATGGACAATTGCCTGTAGATGTGCTGGTGTGTCAAATCTGGTTTCAGCCCATGCAGTGCCAATCCCACATGAGACATTCATTCCACAGTCTCACTCGACATTCTTCCAGTTACCTAGCGACAAATCCATTCATGAACAATTTTGTAAACTCTTTATGCATCATTTGTGGTTTGCACAACTGGATGTGCTATAAAATAATTGAATCTTGTCTAAGGTGTGTACAAACATTCCTGAAACACTAAATCAAGGAGAACTCTTCTAAAATCATATCATTCAATTTAAATAAATGGAGATGTGGGTCTGCAGTTGTGCCTGTGACACTGACATGTGGTTGTCAGTCATAGATCACATTTTCAGGTTGTAGCTACAGCTTTGGAACATGAATTACACAGTAATGGAAGTACTGCACTAAAGTAGTTGTAAGGCACCTTATGTTATGATGGAATTAACTTTTCACTGTACTACGTTTTTCTGACAGCTGCTGGACACCTCGGATATTGTGGAAAAGAGTCTCCCTCCATGTTTTTCTGGAATTGAGCTTTAAAGTTTTATTTTTTGTGCTTTGTAAGTGCAAGTATTTTTACATCATTGTGCCACAACATTTACTTAAGTAAGGGAAGTATCTCAGTACTTCTTTCACCTCTGCAGCCCTTTAACTTCAGATTTCAGGAGTATTTCAGAGAATTTTATGATCTATGATTCAGATTTAAAATAAAGAAAAAAAACAAAGAAACAATGAGGTAAAAATATCCACAGGGTCAGTAGTGAAAGAAGTATTTAGATCCTTTACTTGGTAAAAGTACACAATATAGCACACTGTAAAAAAAATACATTACAAACAAAAGTCCAGCATTCAAAATCCTACTTAAGTAAAAATACAAGTAGTCACTCCAAAAAGCACCGTGAATGGCCCATTATTGAATATCACATCATCAAACAATGCATCAAGAACTTCAGTGTAGTTGACTGAGGCGGAGTTAGTTTGAGCTACGCAGCGTTTAGTTCAGTGGTTCAGAGCGGTTGTGATGATGATTCAGGTTGGAGAGTCGAAAGATGAAGTTGTGACATGCAGATCTGTCTTCTTTTTTTAGACTTTTGTAATTTTTTGTGACCAAAAAGTTTTTCTGACACAGAAGCTCAGAGGGCAACTTTAATAACAACTCACAGATATCAGAGCCATGTCAAGGGGCCCCAGATAGACCTTGACAAAATGTTTGGTGTAATCCCTAACAGTTTATTTAATAAGATTGTGACATTTTTAATGTATGAATGTAATAAAATCTAATAAATGTAGTGGAGTAAAGTACACTATACACTCATGAGCACTTTATTTCAGGAACAGCACCCTAACTCTGGGTAGTTCCTCACTTCTTCATGTCATGGATCCACCAGATGTTGAAACTTTGACTCTGCTCCATGTAGAAATGATGCATCACATCATTTCTACTGATTCATCAGCTGCACATTCAAGCTGCCAATCTCCTGTTCTACCACATTCCAAAGGTGGTCTGCCGAATTCAGGGCTGGAAACTATCCACACACATGAATATACATGAAATATTTACATACAACGATTAGCAAAAATACAAGCTTAATAAATATTCACACACCCCAACTATTGACCTAACAAATACCAATACATATCTTACATAATTCATTACAGTCGACCAGTACAACTGAATTGCCACTAGTTGTTGCCCTCCTGGAACTAATAATAGGTGTGTGAGCCTCTGGGGTGACCATGGCCTTCGATCATTTTAATCTCTACTACACATCTGTAACGTTTCCTCATGCTACTGTGGTGACAAAATCTGCCCATAGACATACGCTGTTGCGGCTGGTGGTAAACATAGTTTGAAATGGCTTTTGCTTTGTGAGCTGCTAATCGCTGAGGGTTCCCATTAGAAGACGGTAAACCATAAAGGGATGAACATGGTCAGCAAAATTAGGCATTCAAACCGTGATTTGTTCATATTTGTATATCAGCTCAAAGTGAGTCAAGAAAACATTCCCCACACCATCAGACCA
Source organism: Seriola aureovittata (assembly GCF_021018895.1). Lineage (NCBI taxonomy): Eukaryota > Metazoa > Chordata > Actinopteri > Carangiformes > Carangidae > Seriola > Seriola aureovittata. Next base: position 2,334,407 of record NC_079366.1, on the reverse strand, counting down.
CCACCACCAGCCTGGGCTGTTGACACAAGGTAGGCTGGGTCCATGGATTCTTTGGATGCTGCAAATCCAGATCCCTCAGACCGGATCTTCAGCTCTCCAGTGTTGGTGAGTCTGTCTCCACTGCAGCCTCGAGTTTCTGTTCTTGGTGACAGGAAGCGGAACCTGTGGTGGTCAAGGTTGTACAGTTTGTTCTCAGCACAGTTGTAAAGAGTGGTTATCTGAGTGACCGTAGTCTTTCTGTCAACTCCAACCATGTTTTTGTTTCTGGCTAAAGACGAGCAGCTTCAGAAATACTCCGAGCAGCAGCCTGTCTCACACCAACAATCATGTTTTCCCCATTGTGATGTGTGATTTGAACATTAACTGAAGCTCCTGTACATCATGTTATGCATGATGATGTTATGCTGCCACATGATTGGCTGATCTGATAATAGCATGACTACGCAGGTCTTAATACAGTGCTTGGTGAGTGTATACTTCAGTGTAGTGCAGTAGAAGTATAAAGTAGCATAAAACCTCAAAACTGTACTTGCGTTAATGACCTTAGTTACTCCTCAGTGATGTGGTGGCACGTTCAGTGGAGTCTCTCATTACACTATGACACCATGTTCAGTTTGCTCTTTAGAGTGGATAGAAGACGATACAGTAAAAAAAACAACAATAGTTTCAAATATTTTTATTCTTTACCGTAGAAACACTGTACATAAATTACTTTCTCTGAGACTAATATTGATGTACGGATAAGTGGAATTTCTCAACCTTCAAAATAAAAAAAGATAAACCCATAAAACATTGTCAACTTGTCTTCATTCTCTCTGAAAAAAGATTGGTAGATGTTAACTCTCTGAGTAAAGTTCCTGTCCTTTCTTTTCAAATGGTTCAAGTTGCCTTCCCACCTTTGTAAACACACACAGACACAAAGAAAACTCCTCTACAAGAGTACAGAGACTCACAATCAATGAGAAAACATCCACTTTGATTTTTGATCTATTACTGTTACTCATTAATGTCACTGATGGCGATGCACTGTCCCTTTAAGGAGAAACAAGCAAAAACGAGGAGAGAAGCAACAATTAGTTACTACTCACAGTAACCCCGCGGCCCCGAAGCCATGACAACATGTTTCTATTGCAAGCAATACTACTACCTTTGACTGATAAAAGCACAAGGTCTATGCATTATGAGTCTGAGTCACATTTTACAGAAGTGAAGGATTCCTGGTCTGACAGTGGAGCAGTGTTTACAGGACCGGTGAGCCCACTCGGTCCATGAAGTATACATCCACATAGAAAGAGAGACGGCTGTGGCACCACTGTTGCCCTGCGTCCTCACACCGCTGTTTATGCTGTCTGAAACTGTATGATTTTTATAGACCTTGTAAAAAGCACAGGGGATGAGGAAGAGTGGTTTTAGAACTGACCGAACAGATCGTAGATGTCAGCAAGAAAGAAACAAAAGCACAACTCAAAGTCTCTGGTTTTGTTTAGTTCAGATCATGGTCCATTCCGATGGTGGTGGTGTAGTAATAGTAGTAATAGTGGTATAGGTAATAGTATGTAAACACTTTTTTGTTAATTTTTATATCCCATTTTTGTTTGAAGCAAATGCAAGTTTATATATAAAAACAAACAAAAAAATCCAAACAGAAAGTCAGTCTTTGTTTTTTTTTTTTTTTTTTACCTTCATACAAATCGAAGTCCTTTTTTGTCTCTCTTAGAGAAAGTCCACAACAGTTCCACAAGGGTTCCATTCAGTGGCTGCAGCCATGGAAACAGATCCTACAGACCGGGCTCATATGGGTCTACAACCCAGAGCGACACATCTGGACCCACAGAGATATGATACCTGGAACATCTGGGAGTCGTCCACAGACATTTGTTACGTTGACAGTTTACAACTGTCTAAATGCTTGCGGGCACATCTAGTTGTGATGGCTGCTGAAATGCTCACTTGGCTGTTTAAAAGAGTCTACATCCCACTGTTTCACAGCTAGATAGCACATGATTACAGCACTCAGGTTAGCCCTGCCTAACGGGGGGGGGGGGGGCATGCGTGTGGGCTGTTTGAAGGCAGACGGCAGGGTGAGAGAAAGAATAAGAAAAAAAGAACCTCTTGCAGGCCATGAAAATGGGTTTAAACCCTCACAATTGTAGTTTTGTAATATTTCGTGTCAGTTGCGTTGAAGTGATTGTTACATCATCAGTCTGTAAATCCTACTATCATCCTCCGAACAAAGCAAATTTTCAAACGTGGGGTTTTTCTTCAGTGGCTAGTTTTGAGTCTGAAGGCAGTTCAGTCTGTGGCATCCATTTTCTGTTGAAACTGAACTTTGTATTAGTCTTTGACAGTCACAGGGGTTGATAATCTGCTGTGTTACCTCCTACCTATCTCACTCTGGCGTAGGAACTGGATGTTGTTAGCGCTGTCGGCTAGCTCAGGGTACTGCTCTATGGACAAGACGTAGTAGCCGTCGTAACCCAAAACTTTCCCGCTGCTCAGCAGCTGCCTTTTCTCTCCCTCCGTCCACAGCCGAACTCCTTCCTCCCCGTCTCTGACGCGCTGCTGTTCGCGGGCCCAGGCACTCGACAGCGCTCTCTGCCTGGCGTGCTCCAGGATTCGTGCTTTCTCTTCATCCAGCGTCGTCCCGTAACGCACGTGCAGGGTCAGCGCACCGTACTGCAGCTCCACGTCGGCGAAGCGTCGTGTTCTCCCGTTCATCACTGTTGTGGACTGGGCCACTGTGACGTTCACGCCATTCTCCAGTGATTTCCTGCCTGAGGTGAGCCGCAGTGCGCTGAGGTCATTCTCCGGCAGGCTGGTCTTGATGAAGTAGTGTGTGTCTTGTCCCTCCACTGTGAAATGTAGGTCCTCAAGGTAAAAGGCATTGTTTAAAACTGCAGCCACTTTGATGCAGTCCTCATTGGCGATGTTGAGAGCGTTGGTCACCACGCGGCCTTGGATCACAGCGAGCATCACTCCTTTTCCAATAAGAGACTTGACGGTGGCGAACCACAGCCAGGATTTGGCGTGGTCAGAATGGCGCCGGCTGAGCTGAATCTCTGGCATGCGCTCAAAGGATAGGAAGGCCCGGGACTGACGAGTCACCTCCTGCTGGACACCTGATATAGACTGGTGACGAGAGAACCAAGAAGTCATGTTTGGATTAATGCGATGCTAAGATTTATCAAAGTATTACAAAAACACGGCATTAAACGAACACTGCACGATAACACAGACAATATGGAAAAACGCATGGGTTACTAAATCTCATCTAGTGTCTCAGATATTTCTGGCATTAAGAAGAATTTGCAGCAGAAAAACGTGATGCACTTTGCAGCTTTGTTTGTCTTAAGAAACTGAAGACAGTAATCATAATATTGTCTGAATTACTGTTTGTTAAGGGAGTTACTGTAGGTTCCCCAACTGTTCTTGTATTAATGCTGCAGACTGAGACAAGCTGAAGGTAACTAACACAAAAAACAGCCTTTGGAGGTTTGTAGTTATTTAGCTTTTCTCTTTCTTAACACATGTTCTGCCCTGGCAAAACAGTAACAAGCAACACGACTCTTCTAGAGTAGTAGAGTAGAGTGAAGATGAATAGTGGCTGTTCAGTAACTATGAACTAAGTCTAACAAATGAGTGTTTAGACTCATATTCAGAGCATCTTATCCTTATACAATCAGGCACTGAAAATAATGGATAAAAAGCCTGTCCGATTGGCATCACGGTCACATACTGAAACATTACAATCTACTTGATTCATCTTTACTTTCTCAATTTACTTAATAAATGGATCAATAGTTTAGCCCCAGATATATCCAAAAGTAACACAGTAACAGAGTAACTAGGAACACGGTGAATGGCGACTAATAATAATGATATATCGTAGATCTAAATCAGCTTCCTCCATAAAGGGCTGTCAACTCATCAAATTAACTCCAGATATAAATTTCATTCATTTCTAGGTAACTATCTATTGTGAATGGTTTTATTTGACTGTTTGTAGTTTGTTTTTGTCTCTTTTTAGACTGAACATCTGTATATTTAAGCTAATTGTATGATATTATCAATTGTGTTGTCTGTTTTGTGTTATTTTGGCCATTGCCTGTTTAGATTACATTACACATGTAAAAGTCCAACGAGGGACAGGAGTGGAGAATTAGCAACAGCTATGTCTGTGCAACACATTAGCTTCATGCTTCGTTTTGAAACTGTCTGAAATTGGATCGTCCCTATTGAATAAATAAATGAACAAAAAAAAATCTTGTTATTTTCTTAGTTGAAATGAACTAGAAGGAAACAGCTGCAGAACAATACTGCACTAAAGCATAGTTAGTGTGTGTGTGTGTGTGTGTGTGTATGGCCGATCAACACCCCTGTAGCTTGTGAATCTCCGAGTGAGAGAGGCCGCTACAACACTCAGTACATTCACACTTGAGCTAACACTGTTGCTCCGTCCAAGTCTCTCGCTTCCTTCCTCATTTTCACTTATTTTCTCTCCGTTCCTCTCTGAAGCTGCCACGTCTATTCTCATCTTCATTAGCCATAGTTCACACTGGAGTCTTTGTTTCTCTGAGTTTCAGCACAGAAAGTGTGACTTCCTGATAACCTGTCCACCAAACAAGTGTATAAATAATAACTGAGTGTAGAACAAGAAGAGAGAAGGGGGCAGAGAAGCAGCTTTAAGCTGAGAAAGGCATGAATGATTGGTTTGCTTGGATGACTCTTTATTGTCTCCTCTCCTCATTTCCTTTCTCATTATTCTCACTCCATTTCCTCCTACATATCCTCTTTCCCCTTCATTTCCTGATTTTCTTTTTTCTATCAATGTCAGGTTGTCTCTTGATTTCCTCGCCTTCTCACTGTTGGTTTCTCACATAAAATGGTTATTTCCTTCTCAATTTTCAGTTTGTATTTTCAGCTTGATTTTCATGAATTTCGTCTCCATGTCATATCCTTTTCTTTACTGTGTTTTTATTTTGCATGCAAAAATGCTTTTTATTTTTTCTCTCCTAATGCTAATTTTATTCGATTTATGCATTACTGTATTTTAATTATCACCAAAGCCAAAACAATAAATCCTCTTTGAGCTATTACTGACTGGGGTGTGGTCAGAAGCAGAGCGGTGGGGAACCTTTTCTGTTGCAGCCCTTTCTTGAAGCACTTTGGATTCACTCATTAAAAACTAAAGGGTTGAACAAGGAATTAGTGCTGAGCTGTTTTTTAAAACCTGGTATTTTTTCTATAACGTATAAGGTTATAAGCCTCATTACACCTGTAGTATGTTAGATAGAAAGTCATTTCTTTCCATCATCATATACATGGGCCCCACGCGGTTCTCTTGTATTGTATCAGTATCAGAGTTTTTTTTAAGGTTTTTTCATATCTTTCTATTTTAAATATTTATTAATAATATATTTATTAATTATTATTTTATCACAACTTTTTGTAATTGTTCACACTTGTTAATGGGGACATATAGCTCTTAATTTTAATTTCATACAAGCTATTTGTCCTGGTTTTGTTCCCATCATTGTGTGCCTACTGTGGACACACCTTTATTCTCTAGCCTTTATATAGTGGATAGAGCCCTATCTACACATCTTGTATTCTGGGACATCCCTGGCCATGGTGTTCTTTAGGATTGTCTTTTGTTCTATGTATGACAGGTGAAATACTCTGTATGCCTCTTTGATGTTGTGTGTTTTTAATTGTAAGTCGTGCTTACCTCTTCTTATTGTGTAGAAGTGAGATGGTAGAGGTTTATAGAAGATTTTGCTCTTGAACGTCTAATTTAACTATTTGTTGTTCTGTTGCTGATGTCATGTAGCCACGCCCCCTATGGTACTTCATTCACAGATGCACCTCATCAAGCAATCATGTTCTAACCTCAGCTCTTTCTAAATATATTATCTGATCTACCCCAGTTTCTTACGCTGATGATGCTTATAGCTGGAACCTGTTCGCTGTTTGCTCCATATGAAATATCAAGACTATTCAAGTGTGAGTGCTGCATCTCCTTTAGCCCAGCTTCAGACAGGCGGGATGTTGCACCCAAATCATCTATCATTTATTCAAGCACTCTATCTAAGAGTGCTTAGGATACATACAGGCAGGTCATCCCACAGCTGGCTCTTCTTCATCTCCAGCGATGGCTGCGTCAGGTCAAATTTAGGAATAGGGAATCCTGGGATTGCGTTGTGGAGATGGAAGCCAAATGTGACCAACCAGATATTGACATCTACATAGGCAGAGAGAGAAAAAGTGAAGAAGAAGAACATACAGTAATGATAAATACTGTGGCTTTGTGTATTTCTTTCCTTTGATAGATGCCCATTACTTCCAATTACTACAATCCAAAATCTCTCTGACCCAAATGCTGCATCATTTCAAATCTCTATTACAGTAAGTTTATGTTCCACCTGGCAGATGAAAAATAAGACACTTTGGCACCTGTTGTGCCCATTTCACCTTAATGTTCAGCTCTCAGTGCTGGGCAGTGGAGCAAAAGCAATTAACTCTCAGACTGTCATATATTTAATTTTCATTAGAATAGCATGTGGGAATTCATAAAACCTCCCACTTCATTATTCAAACTGAGGATACAACATAAACATTTAGTTTCCTGTTCCACTGAAGAAGAGTAATACAACGCTGCACTACAGAACTAGAGCACTGGTATTTTGTTTTTTATTTATCTGAATCCACAAATGAATGAAAGAATCCCAGGAGTTTTAAAAAACAGTTTAGACTATAACCCAACCCATTACTGTCTTTATGTGAAGTAAAAGTATGAACCACAGTGAACAGTATGGGACCCAGAATAGAAGGACAACTATACTTAAAAACTTTAATTTTCTTCTAATGGAACATCTAAACCAGCGGGTCCCAACCTTTTCCAACTCATGGTCCACTTGAAAATGTCAAAAATGTTGGCAGCCACCATCCAACCCCCAACCCCCACAGAGGCCAAATAATGCATTCTCAGAGCATAATTTAATGATGACAATTGAATATTTAGGACTGAACTGAAGCAGGGGAAACTTTATTTCCTTTTAATTCTTCCTGTTGCTAACCAGCTATCCATTTTCATACTCCAGTTTTTTGCCATGGATGTGATCTTTTAGCTCGCAATAAAGTATGCGATATTATCCAGCCGGTGACAACATAAAAGTTTCTATCATTGACGTATCGCAGTGATAGGCCTTAAGGCAAGAAAAAAAAAACAACAAGGAGTTTTTAAACATTTTTCATGCATGTTTTTAAAGATCATTTCATTTTAAAATATTTAAAAACTTTTCATATTTTTATACATTTTTCTATAATTAACCCTTTTCATCAAACAAATCACTGTTTTGCAAATGATTTGTCGGCCCACAAAACGTGGCTGGGCTGTACCTCCTCATGTTTTCTTCTTACCTGTGACGTATTCTTTGACCTGGTGGATCTTGCTGATTGGGTTGTTGCCTCGGAACATATAGAGGTTGAAGGGCTGAGGATCTTTACCCACACGCGTCCATGTGCTGATGTCAGGAGTGGTCCACCTTCGTCACAAACACAGTCAGGTCAGATGTGACGCTAACGAAGCAGGAACACGGAATCACATCATACTTGGACTGAAAATGAGTGAGTAAGTGACAGACTGCCCACCTCCCAGCAGGGATATCGTAGTCTCTGTCTCCAAAATGCAGCAGTCGTGTCAGAGGATCGTACAGGCCTCCATGGAAACCAATGACTAGCACAAAGTCTGGGTTGGAATCAAAGTAAACCTCGCCATACGCCGTGTACTGCACCTACACAAACACAAACAGAAATGTATCACCTGATATGGACACACATAGATAGATAGATAGATAGATAGATAGATAGATAGATAGATGGATAGATGATAGATGGATGGATGGATGGATGGATGGATGGATAGATAGATAGATAGACAGATAGATAGATAGATAGATAGATAGATAGATAGATAGATAGATAGATAGATAGATAGATAGGTACTCTATTTATCCCCTAGGGGAAATTCATGAAAAACGATTTGGTTGAATGCAACACGGTGCTTCCTTCCTCTGCTCACTTACCTGTTTAAGCAACAGTCCATTGTTGCTGAAGACGGCCAGTGGTGTCCCAGTGTTATCACATGCAATATAAAACTCCTCTCCACTGCTAATCTCCATAGCAAACACATGGCCCTGTGCAGCAATAAACAATCAATCAATCAATCAATCAATCAATCAAATCAGACTTTATTTGTATAGCACTTTTCATGCAAACACAAAGTGCTTTACAGATTAAAATCAATAAAAAACAACCCCCTCACACACGCTCTCTCTCTCTCTCTCTCTCTCACACACACACACACAGACACACACACCCATAACACAAAATAGTAAAGGTAAAACAATTAAATGCTAAAAGAGAGGAGATGTTCGGAAGAGAGTAAAACCAAAAATAAAAGTAGAAATAAAATAAGTAGCCACAAATAAAAGTAGGATTTTAAAAGGAAAACAATCCAGAAAATAATCATAGAATAAAAGGATGAGTATATGAGTATAATAATAATAATTATGGTGTCTTTTATCATTCTACAACTCCACAAGTGATAAGAGGAGGGCTATAAACAAAATAATGATGTCACTATTACTATTAATCATTTAGTGCAGCTGATTCACAAATCATTCTCATCAAACAAAACAAGTTCATCAGAGGTTCCCTAACCTGATTTTTCCAAAGGTATTTTTCTGTGATGTCAGACTGCTCCTCTCTGATTGTGATGCTATTTACTATGCTTATCCTATGATTGGTGGAGAGGAACCTCCTCCACACACACTATAATCATAAATCAAAAGATGGGCGTTAAATCCAAATGTGACTGATGAACAGCTGTGTTGGGAGAAAGCTAGACTCTTTCAGATTCAGTGTTTTAAGAAGTATGAAAACAACGACTTCAGTTGTGTTTTTAGTCTTTGTATCATATTCTAAAGTCTTTTTATTCTATAGGCTCTACAGTCAGTCAGTCAGTCAGTCAGTCAGTCAGTCAGCAGGTTGTTTCAGAGTCATTAGGTTCCTAAAATGTGGAACAATATTACTGTGCACTGTTACAGGCAGCATGTCTTCCTGGTGCTTTTGTCCCTTCCCTGTCCTGTCTCCCATGTAGCCCCGCCCACGCTGTTCCTGATTACTCCATGAGATCCACCTGGCCTGGGTGGAAAGGGTTAAAGCTCTGGTGGCAGCAACAGCAGGGCTTGCCGCCTCTCAGCCTGGGGTTTTTGTTGCATTCTTATTTTTGTGTCTTTTGTTGTCTTAATTTAGTGTCCTGATAGTTTTGGGGTGTAACAGCACTCACATAAAAAATGTACTTTTGAATACTTCAGTATTTATAAAATCAAGTACTCCAGGAGTTTAACTCCAGTAAAAACTTAACTGAACAACTTTCACTTGTATTGGAGTAATATTTGACCAGGAGGATCTGTACTGTGACTCCAGTAATGAAGCTCTGAACTGTGTCCATTTCTGGTTAGCTGTGATATCATCACATTTCAAATGACTTTTCCAGTGTAGCTACCTGCAGATCGTAGTAAAAGGATGTGATCTCTGAGCTGGAGTGGTTATAGACATGGGTGATCCTGGTGGGGTAGTTCAAGTCAGCGTAGAAGAACTGCAGGTGCTGGCCCAGACTGTTTCTAGATGCCACACGCCGACCCAGACCATCGTAACGGTACTGGATGGTCCAGCTGGCTGCTTTACTGTAGACACGAACTAGAAGACCTGAATTACAAATGATAAAGAGGAAGAAAAGGATGTGAAGAATTAGAACTAGACAAGCTTTCAATGGGATTGTTCCATTTTTCTGCAAACAAACAAAGAAATGTTTATAGGTACGATCACATAATTCTACACACGTGGGGTTAAGTCAGTGTCATGAGGTGAAGTAAATCCATGCAATTATTTTGTTGGTCAAGTTCAACTTTGGTGAACTCTGACACAAGTTCATGCTGTTGACCAATAGCAAGCCATCTTGACAGTGACATGGAGGCAACAGAGACGGAGGAACCTGTTATCTCTTGTTAGCATCCGTTCTTTAATCCTCATCTGTCGGAAGTTGATCGTACAAATACATGACTGTTATCATCATTATCTAGCTTAATAACTGACAGTTAGCAAGCTAGCTACCGCGGAGAGCTACTGTGATCATGACTGTGACTGAGCAGCGCTGGCATGTTTCTAGCTGGCAGTAACTCGCCAACCAGCACCAAGCTTCTAACGCTTCATATGGATGCAGAGATGAACTTTGCTGGTGTGACTGAATACTCAGCACAAGATACTAATTTCCACCTTTAGAGTTGTATTCGAATATCTCCGCTCCTCTCTGTCTCAGGAAACCGTCTTCATCAAGCCTGTACTGAACATCTCCAAGACGAGTGATCCTGTCCCTCAGGTCGTAGCGTAGAGGCGTTAACCGACCGCTGTTCCCAGGGTTCAGCAGATGCAGGTTCCCATTCAGATCATAGTTATACCTGCAAGGCCAGAAAATGGTACTATCAGCGTTTGGCATCATGAAATGATAGTGCTTTCATCAGTTTAATGTTGTAATCCTACCTCCACACCATCTTCTCATTGAGGGAGACTGTCTGCAGCTGTCCATCAACGTCATACTCGTAACCATATTTGGTCGTGTTGGCGAACGGTCCAATCTTGATCTCACGCTTGGTGACACGGCCCATGTTGTCGTACTGAATGGTGATCCAGTACATCAGAGACCTGAAGATCTCATACTGGATCTCCTTGATGCGGCCGTGCTGGTCGAAGTGTTTGGTGTAGGTCATCACCGCTGTGGAGATGATCTGAGACAGCGGGGAGTTCAGAAAATCAACACAAGCCCTGCTGATCAGACTTCAACAGATAGACTGACGAGACACGTCATTAACACTGAACAGATGCCATTCAGGGAGGTTTTCTGTCAAACGCAATGATGAGCAGCTGTATTTGAGGAATTCAGGTGAATGACTCAAGGCCTGTGTTGAGATTTCTGTTGTGATTTGGCAATAACTCCTGAGAATCAGACTGAAAGTTAAAGCTTGACTAAAAACAGTAATCTGAATCAAAACAGTAGGTAAATGTTTTCATTGTATTCTTGAGGGATGCATTTTATTTGTAATTCGCATAACGTAAGGTCTGTTGAATACATCATTTTATCAGACAAAATGTTGTGATATGATGTTCCAGCCGTACCTCCCACCCCGATGACTCTCACTGCCAAGTGCAGCTGTGAAAAACTCCTACTGTGATAAACAGTAAATTCACGCAATTAAGGTTTTCACTTGGAGCCACTGTTTCAGCTGCACACCAGTCAGGAGGTGGAGGACCGTGGGTGAAGCTAAACAATTGGTTCATTTAACTTTTAGGTTGAGGATGTATGAAGGATGCCAGCTATCAATGTCAGTTTCTTCAAAGGTCCATATTGTCTAAAGGTAGATGTCCATGTGTTGTGTGATTATAAAGCAGGTCTAGGTTCTATAATAATACTATGAAAGTATCAAAGCTTCAGTCCACAGAGAGGGACTTTGTGATGTCACAACAAAGCAGTCACCGCCCTCAGCCATTCCCCGAAGCGTGTTTACCTGAAATCTGCTACATTTTTATTGGATCACTTAGAAAACAGTCAGCCAATCAGAAGAAAGGCTCAGAGCCTCCTCTCCTCTGATTGGCTCACCAACCTGTTGTTACTAGAGCTCCAGAGAGAAGCCTGAGAGAGGAGATGTAACACTACATTGAGATGGTTTTTGGTTCTTAAAACCACAAATATATCTTCTATCTTATCAACACTTCAAATAAAACACAGGAGAAGAGGAAAATGTTAAGCTTTAAAAGCCTGATCAGTTAGTTAGTATCACCTCTAACTCAATATTGATGTTTATGATGTACTTTTTCTTATTTATTCATCTTTGAAGGACAACAGTCCTGTCTTACCTGATTGATATCATAGTAGATGACTCCAAACTTCCCAAACTGCTCCACCTTCCCAGATATATCATCGAACTGATAGAGGTCTATTGGCAGTGGCGTCTCATTGATTACAGCCTGCATGCTGGTAACCCTGAAGCTGTTGTCGTAGGTGTAGTCAAAGCGTGCGTTCACCATCCCGTCCTCGCTGAAGCGGAATATTTGCCGGTCGACCAGCGGGCCAATCTGGCGGTAGCGGATGGAGCAGATGAAGCCTTCGCTCTGAAGGTTGACGGTTTTCAGCACGCCAGCGGTCTCATCATATGTGAAACTGACCCGCGTTGAGTCATACAGGATCTCTGCCAGCTTGTTCTGATGTGATAAGTAAAACAGTGCAGTATGTGTTTACAATAATGGACCGTCTAGAACATCAGATCCTTTTCACCCAGGATAAGCTACACCATCAGTTAACGCCAACGTCAGAGTCCCTGTTCATTCTCTGCTGCAGCTGAGATTCATGCATATCATGCCCCCCCCCCATCACCACCCTTGGGTCCATGTGAGTGTTTCTTTAGAGTTCCCCATCTGCAGACTGTATTGATCTCCCCCTACTTTGGCATTAAATTACTGGAAACAGAGCCTTGATGCATCTATTCCATCTGCTGTCTATATATCTAATTATCCTGTTCTTGTTTTTATTTACTATTACAATTACATACAATATGTAACTATTCATATTCATTCATTCATATCATATTCACATGAAACTGAATCTAATCGTTTTAATTTTACTACTATATCAATTTGAATTTTCATTGCAAATACAGGGGAAAGGATGATACTGATATATAAGATTATATATATAATAATCATAATCATCATAAACTACATACAGTATGTACTTAAAAATAAACAAATATATTAACAATACGAATGTAAATTTGCATACAGGGCCACACAATGATTCGAAATATAATCAAAATCACAATATGGTTAAGTGCTATATCCAAATCACAGGAGCTGCAAAAAATCATAGGACCAGCAATTTTTTTGAAGTTAAAATGTGTGACATTGTTGTGCATTGTTAGCACCATAATGTTGTGGCACTGCAGAGATGCCCCGGACTACAAATCATTCTCTCCAGATGTAAAGGAACATGTTTGTTTGGTAGAAGACCAACAAAAATCACATCATCATCATTTTTATAATTATTTCAGTGAAAATTAAAAAAAAAAAGAACTATTCCAACTGAATTAAAATATCTGGCAAAACATATATTTATTTATTTTTTTGCATCTCATTTGCATATTGTGCAGCCCTGCAGGTAACTGATAATAATGATTTGTTCCTTTTATAATTAATATGTTTAATGACTGTGTAAAAAACATAAATCAAATACCTGTCTGCGATATTTGTACAATATGTGACGGCCAGTGCCCAGATGGGCAACTCTGAGGAGCTAGAGAGAGAGAGAGAGAGATAGAGAGAGAGCGAGAGACAGAGAGAGGGAGAGGGAGAGAGAGAGATATGAGCAGTTTTAATATCATTAAAATGACTTGGGTCGCTGATCGGACTCGAACAAAACTCAGGACTCAAAAAGTTCATTACGGCTGTCCACGAGAAATGTATGACTGTCTTACAGTCATGAAACAGTATGATGTAAGTGAGAAAGTGAACTACAATGACTGCAAAAGTATTATGGGTAACACTCAAACATCAAGAAAAAAAAGTATTTTCCAGTGGTGTAAATGCTGTTCTGTAAAAATAAAAAATAAAAAGCGATATAAATCACACTCTCACACTCACACTCACACTCACACTCACACACACACACACACACACACACACACACACACACACACAGACCTGGCCATCTTCAGAGTAGTCCACAGTGACGGAGGCGTTGCTCTCTGGGGGGGTATAGATGTTCCTGTAGTATCCGATGGATCTGATGGTCTGCATGGTGTGTCGAGCCACGCTGGGCATAGTGACGGCTGACAGATGGTCCCCTGAGTCATAGTCAAAGATGTATTGGTGCTGGCTGTGTAGCAGCAAGACCATGGACTGTTAGAGAGAGGGCAGAAGAAAGGAAAGTATGCAGCATGGCGTCAGAGCAGTTTACATTTACACAGTGTTGTGCTGTGTACATATTATGGGCATGGGGGAACCTGCATCACATCATGGAAACACTATAATGAGAAGCAAATAATATTCATCTGCCTCACAGAAGTTGCTGCCTGTCGCTGCTTACACAGAAAATAAAAGTGGTGTTTGTGTAATGAACCTAATGCTACGTGTGATGACACTGTGGGACGTGCTACATCCACATCAATCCACATTATAAGTAAATGAATGTACCAAGCACAGCTGGCAGTACATCTTTTAATTCGCTTTCGATAGATGAATACGATACTAGATCTGGTCCTTATGCAAAATCCAGCTCATGTGGCAGCTAAGTGGTGTTTCATTTGCAGCCCTTTGTTAGCCCAGCTAATAGTAGCTATTTAGCTACTGAGGCATGTGTGTGTTTATGTAGATGCACACACATCACCACTGTGCTGTGTCTGGTTTCCAGTGCAGGGAAGATTTTTTTATGGTAATTTGTTCACCGGGGCCTGGAACCCTTCAGGTGACTTGCATCTCTTAGGTCTGAAATGGAAAGAATCCTGCCAACATCTGGGAGAGAATTGATGTGGTTTCTGGGGCTAGTGGGGTATTACTACAGTTTTTCTGCTGTGGCGGCTCCATTGGCTGAACTCTTGTGTAAAAAAATACTCCCTTTGTCTGGTCTCCTCACTGTCAAGCTGATCTGACCTTTTAAGATACAGGTGGATGCAAGTGAAATTGGTGCTGGGACTGTCCTCTTACAGAGAGAGAGAGGGAGGGGTGTGTGTGTGTGTGTGTGTGTGTGTGTGTGTGTGTGTGTGCGTGTGTGTCTCTCACCACGTTTTTGGCATAGTTGATTCACAGTAACAATAATAGAAGATTCAATGTTAATGTGTTTTTTTTATTTATTTATTTATTTATTTATTTTTTTTTTTACAGCCAATCAATCCAGGAAGTAGAGTGCCCTTCATGCAGCAAAGTAGAAAGGAAAGGTGTGGAGTTGGGGTGGTGGATGGGCATGTAGCACATCACTCTATTACTGACTGTAACAACAACCTTTCCCGTAGTGTTTTAGTTGCCTTACCCTGAATATAACTTATTTGCCACTTTATTACTGCTCCCTGACTTACCATACTGAAGCTGCCATGTGCAGATACCATAGAAAGGAAGAATGTGAGAAACATTGATATTGGAGGTAAAAAACAAAATACTGGGGGCAAAATTGACTAATGTTGACATTATTATCTAGTGATAAAATTGAGGGTGGCTCCTCGGATTCCAGAGTCCTCTCAGAAAGCTGACCCTCCCACCAAATGTCTCATCACTCATCATTTTCTATAAATGGTCAAATCCTTGTAGCAAGATAGCAAAATGTAACCAGGTGAGTTATATACATGTGTCATGAAGGAGGAAATTAACTATAGAGACCAAAGCTGTTTTTGTACCAGGCTGTAAACATGTTGATTTCTGCTGTAAAGTTGGACATTTTAACATGGGAGTCTATGGGGACGGACTCACTGTTGGAGCCAGACTCCAGTGGTCATTAGAGCCCTGGAGGTTGCTGTATGTGTCTGAACAGCACCCATGTGTGACTCTACCAGGGTCTGATCCTGATAATTGAGCCTGATAATTGTGTGTGATCGCAAGTGGACCTGATCACACACAAAAGCACACTGCTTTTACGATGTCACCAGCATTCCAACATAAAGCGGACATGGCAGCAAAGGTCAAGGAAGCTGCTTTCACACTGAAACATGACCCAAAAAATCTATCACATTTTCCCTCCACTTGGATGCTCTGCTACTCCATTTGTCCCATTGGGGGTCTTCCACACTGCACTAACATTAGAACATGGGCACATATACTGTAGATCTGCTACAGGATGAGGAAAATTAAACATCTTTGTATAATAATGTGACTCCAGTTTCCTCCAGCTGTCCAGAACACAAGACAAATCCATGACTTTCAACACAGACATCATGTTCTCCTCGCCTCGCTCCGGACCTCCAACTAAACAGGTCAGAGAAGGGCTTTTTCCTTCTCTGAATGAAACTGATGTGATTTGATGTATTCTTGTGCATTAGTGTTTTTGTTTCTCTTTTGTATACCACTATATTGGATTTGTGTTGCCTAGAAGCAGATTGATTGTTTAATTCTTGTAGAGTGGACTCACAGACCAATCCTGCTTTTTGACAAAGAGGCTCCCAGTAAACTTTTTCAGGGAGGAGAGAAAGTGACAGATGGAAAAAGGAAGTGAATGAAAAACAAGTGTAAGCGAAGGTGAGAATGACACATGGAGTAATAAAATATGCCTCATTTATTCACTGAGGGGATAGTCTCTTTTCTATTTGCCTCGTCTTCAACTCCCTTGTTGTGTTTCTTGTTTTGTGCCTTCCCTTTTTCCCTTCTTCCATCTTTCTCTTTCACTTGTCTTCACTTCATTTCTGTCTCCCTTTGTCAGTTTCTCCTGTTTTGTTCAGTATTGACCAGGATCTCGTTTCCATTTTCTTTTCAAAACTCTAACCCAGACAAAAATAAGCAAAAAAAAAAAGAAGAATACTTTCTTCTGGGAATGCTTCCTTATAGTTTACTTGGTTTGTTCCTTCTTTGCCTCCATAAAACATAACTCATCATTTGGACTATTTAGAAAAACACTGCCACAGCAAAAAACATTTACAATTCTTGAAAAGCATAATAGATACTTAATATAATTATATATATAAAATAATATAATAATAAAAATAATATAGAATAAATATAAATATAGAAAATATATCAGGTTAACTCATAGTAATCTGCTTTGGGAGAACTGTATACTGAAGTAATGTCTGAGATGTTCTGAAAGACACAAATGTCAGCAGTCAAGAAACACGAGTCATTGATGATGATGATGTAGAAGCAGATTCTTAAGGTGCTAAGATTTCAACCTTGCATTTAAACATTCACAGCCTTGTTAAGAACTATGATCAACAGAGAATTTTCATCCTCACTTCATCATGAATTTTCAGTTTTAGGTTTTCCTGAAGTGATGCTTTTGATCTTTTGGGAAAATTCCCAAGTAATGTGCATTTCATTATTGTTGGAGGACATGAATTGGTGCTGGTGCACTGATTTATTTACACAAGCTCCAGTACATTGAGGTAATGATACTGACTCACTTTTAATTGAAATTCTTTGTACTTGGGGACTTTAACATTGATCTGTTGAAAAGTGAGACTAATCCACTCACAGCAGATTTAAAGCCGTTTATGCTCCCACTGTGTTTAGCCCTTAATCTCAAAACCAACTGGAGTGACCTCTTCACTGGCAACCCTCACTGATAACATTTTGAACTAGTCTCTTGATGGGGATGTTTAAGTGGTATTTACTCTGACTTATCTGATCATATTCTAATTTCTCATTTTACTATGAGTGTAAATTACAAGATATTAAAACATAATAAAATATATGAGGACTTAAGTGCAGATTATTAAAGGAAGAGAGGAAAGCTGTTTCCAGTGTCTGATTGGTGAAATGTCTTTGAAAAGGTTCAGTGTCCTCATGTTGCATATCAGTCATTCATGGCCCCAATGACCTTTGCATTTAATGGATGTTTTCCTTTAGCTAATGTTCCTAAACTATTAATGTATAGATATCATAGACCCAGGTTTACTAAAGAGCTCAGCCGTCAGAGGGAAAATACTATATTTATGTATCCACCCCCTTCAGTCTGTCCGTGTTTAAGAGATACAGAAACAAAATTGACTATTCAATAAGAAGAGCTAAGAAACATACTTATTATTCCTACTTCCAAAATAAATGTATATTCCACATGTATTTTTTATCTAGAAACATGTGTATCAACCTGATACGGTATCTTCAGTGATCCACACATAAAACTAGACATGTACATCATTTACACCTTCCGAGATTTAGAAGAATTCAATGTCATGGCAGCCGAGCTATGGAATAACTGCTAGCATATTGCTGCTCTCTCACACATTTTAAATTCAGGCTTGGAGCTCATTTAAGGAGCCAGACTTCTTGAATTTTGTATCTTGGGGCCTCATTTATACTGGCATTCTTGCATACATATGACATGACTTTAATAGTCTTTTTTTTCTTATGTATGTTGTACTATTATGTTTGTTTTTTTTAAATTGGTGAACTTTGTTCAAAATTTTAGATGTTTTAGTTTTTTTTGGGTGAGATCTATAGAGAAGCCCCTTTGGGTCTTCTAATCTCACAATCCCTTTTTATTCCCGATAAGTATTATGTTTTTTTAATTAGAAAACTCTCATTATTTCTTCCTCTCTCCTCATCTCATTACTCCTGTTCCCATCATTTTTTCTCTCTCCTCACCCACAATCACTGTTATTTCTCTCTGTGTCAGTCTCGCTCCTTCTCTGTCTAACATGATTCAAGTAAGCTACCACCATCCCCAGGGTCTTGTTCCCACAGTCGTACCTCTGTTGTTGCACTCTCTTAAATATCCCTCTCTGTCACTCTTTTTCCATCACTTTCTAGAGCTCCAGCTGCTGTTTAGTGTTGGGCTCTGTCCTGAAAGACCCTCTGATGAAAATCCAGTGTTTAAGCTTGTTAATATCTATATGATGTTTTTATCTTATACAAGACATTTGATGAGTGAAATAATCATCAGCACCATGACTGAGTGTTTCCACCTTGAACTGCAGTGAACCAATGACAGTCTCATAAACACAGATTCAGACAGCCAGGGTTTCATACGTCACAAACCTAAGGAACCAATCCTGTCAAGTTGTGGGGATGGGGGGCGGGGCTAAATAAACCTGAAACCTTGTCAGTACAGACAGAGAGAGTTAGCATTAGCACAACCTTGTAACTGCCTGTGTCAGCCACTGGCAGTTACAAGCTAACAAACAACATAAACAAATAAAAGATGCTAACTACGCTAACCCTTCTGATCCGTCTGCTAGTCTCTGGTTCTTGTCTCAACAGACTGAGGTTCAAACATGTGGCTGAGTCTCTCTGATGTTTCCTCCTTTAACCATCTTGATACTCTCTGCTCTTTCACCTGTCCACCTGGAGACAGCAGGTGGTGGGCGGGGCACAAGGCCTGATCCAGATTTTTCTCAGATTTTTTTTTTACTTTTTATGTGTGAAAATCATGTTAATGAACATATGAATCATAGCAGAGGATTTTTGCAGTTTTAAGGAGTTTATAACCTGTCTGGAGGAACTTTAAGAGACAATGTAGGTTCACTGTGGGTTGTTTTTACAAGTCACTCATTTTTAAGTATCTCTCTCTCTCGTTTCCTTCAGTCACCTCTCTGTACTTCACAACTCCTCTTTTCTTTCAGAGACTATGGCAGCTGTCTTTGTATGCATTGCTTTTTTAGAAAGAAAGTTTTTGCTCATCAGTCCTCCACCAAGTCAGTCATCCATTTTAAAGTGATCCATTTTCAACAGTGAACCATGTCTCTCTCTCCCCCTCCAGAATTGCCAGGTCTAAGTTAACAGATGCTTCTTTGCTGTTCTGCATTTTCAATACCATTCAATGTCACTGTCAAGCTGCCGATTTGAAAGCACACTGAGAGCTTATCGATTCAACTTTTAATCTGTGTCCACCACCTGTGTGTCGCATCCGCACTAAAGTGTGGTGAAAAGAGTCTCTGCCAAATTAGCATCCAAGCTACATAAACTATGACCTGAAGTCAGATGTTTCCATGACCATCTCAGTGGCTTTGGGAGGGAAAAGAAACATATATCTTACCACTGAAAATGTAAGGTATTCCTTTTCATGCTATTTCTTTTAACTGTTCCGTCTCTATTCCCACTTTGTTCCTCCTTAAGAGAGTAAGGAACTGTGTTTTATTCCTTTTTAACTATCACAAGCTCTTTCTGCTCCTCTCCTCTCCTCCCCTCCCCTCCTCTCCTCTCCTCTCCTCCCCTCCTCTCCTCTCCTCTCCTCTCCAGGGACTCTAAGTGTGGTTTTTGTGACTGCTTGTTTTCATCACTAACTTTGTGAAACCACATTTTACCCATAGACAGAATATAAGGCGTGTGTGTGTGTGTGTGTGTAGGTGTGTTTGTGTGTGTGCGCTTGGTTTGGAACATACATATGCCTGTCATTCATCTTATTTCTTTTCTCTGCAGACTTGAAGAGTATGTCTATCACAGTAACTCCTTCAGTCAGAGAGAGAGAGAGAGTTGAACACCTGCTGTTAAATAAAAGTGTAGTCTACCTTATCCAGGTAAGTGTAGCTCCACGTCTTTCCATCAGCAAAAACTCTGGAAATTATCCTTCCCTGGGTGTCATACTCCCACCTCTCTGTAGTTGGACCCCTCTGGAGGCCTGTCACCTGCCCGGTACTGGACACACACGCACACACACACACAATTACAGTGCCGTCACAACCACTGGGTGTCAGTGTATTAGCCCTGTAGTTTGTCACAGATGCTGTTTTGAAGTCACACGTTAATTTCTCACACTGTCAACAAAAACTGAAAATGGATAAACTTAGTAAAAGTTGAATTCATGTTGCACTGGACTGTATTAGATGTTACAGGTGTTCCTAATAAAGAGAGCGTATCTCCAGTTTCCCAAATGTCAACATTTTCTGTGAAAATAAGGAAATATGTAACTGTGCTGAATCTCAGAATTTAATCAGCACTTGGATGTGAATCTTTCTCTGTTGATGTGGAGGGAATACAGGATGACCTCATTGAAATGCAATGTGATAATTCTCTCCCTGTCAGCAGCTCCCACTGTCACAGTGCCACAGGGGTTTGAATTTCCCCAGATGAAACAACATGCCAAAAGGATGCTCACTTTATTTGGCCGTACATGTGACCCCAGTGGCAACTTTATCAGGTACATCTTTACAGTGTAAAACAATGTTCTGCCATATAGTCCACTTTGATATGTCGTACAAGTGTTAATTCAATCATATGTAAAATAATAAATACACTGGTACAGAAGAGCTTACCTGGAGTATGTCAAGTTAACTGACAGTAGCTTGCTGCTGGGAACCCAAAGTGTAGGATGACCTTGGGTGTCATAGATGATCTTCAGCAGGAACTTCCTGTGGTCATCGTAAATTTTCTCTGTTCGCAGCGTACGATCATAATCCACAGACAGCAAATTCCTACCATTCACCTGGAGACACACAAATAACTGATGAATAAAGACACCCTTTTGATCATATTAATCTTTGCTCAGCAGCAATGTTAAATGCTCAGTAGCTGCAGGTGTTTAATCCCTGTTATTCTGGGGATTTCTGAACATGACTCAAAACTCCAAGTCAAGTCTGTGAAAGGCCACTACGTGCTGCGATGTTAATACGAAAGCATTAGATAGATCAAACTACAGTTTGTCATGAAGTTGGCATTAGGAAAAAGGTTATGAGATCAGACTAAAAGGTTTATATGGTTATACTCTGCCATGTCCTGTGCCCTGAGTGTGGCACTAGAGGAAAAGCTCATTGAGAGTCCAAAATGGAAAGAGCTGGTCCTCTACGGAGCATGAAAACGCTCAGTTCAGATCAGCTCAGTTCAGCTCAGTTCAGATCAGTCAGTTCAGTTCAGTTCAGTTCAGATCAGCTCAGTTCAGCTCAGTTCAGTTCAGATCAGCTCAGTTCAGCTCAGTTCAGTTCAGATAAGATCAGGTCAGCTCAGCTCAGCTCAGTTCAGGTCAGCTCAGGTCAGGTCAGGTTAGATCAGTTCAGCTCAGTTCAGTTCAGCTCAGTTCATGTCAGCTCCGTTCAGGTCAGCTCAGTTCAGTTCAGCTCAGTTCAGATCAGCTCAGTTCAGTTCAGCTCAGTTCAGGTCAGCTCAGTTCAGATCAGCTCAGTTCAGTTCAGCTCAGTTCAGGTCAGCTCAGTTCAGGTCAGCTCAGTTCAGATCAGTTCAGGTCAGCTCAGTTCAGGTCAGCTCAGTTCAGGTCAGATCAGCTCAGTTCAGTTCAGCTCAGTTCAGGTCAGCTCAGTTCAGGTCAGCTCAGTTCAGATCAGCTCAGTTCAGATCAGCTCAGTTCAGGTCAGCTCAGTTCAGGTCAGCTCAGTTCAGGTCAGCTCAGTTCAGGTCAGCTCAGTTCAGATCAGCTCAGTTCAGTACAGGAGCAAAGGTTAAGAGGTTACCAAAAACTAAAGAAATCATTCAGCAAATGTCCTGGCTACCTGCACAGAGGGACCCACCGATCCACTTCTCACTGTACAGCCAGATGCTTGGTTTTGAACTTGTGGAGATAAATGGTCACGTTTGAATTAACAAATTATGCAAATACTTTTGAAATGACGACAGACTGACAGACTGACAGAGGATTTCCTTATCATCTCAAATCTTAGTCTGTTTTTCCTGTTCATTCGTAATATTGGTCCACAAAAACAAGAGGAATATTTCATGATGAAGGATTAGTGACCTGGCGAAACGAACAACAACCAAAATAAATACCAGATGTTAAGTTCTTGTTGGCTGTTCAACATCTACGTCTAAGCCAGTGAATTAACACATGTCTGATCCAAGACTCATAAAACACCGTAGTATCACAGCGCCAGCTCGCCACTCTTTATCGCTTTCTAAATGATATGCTGTTTGCTCAAACTCCAATTTATGAAGACTGATAGCCTGTGTAAATTGGAGCCAGGTCCAGTGCTAAACTCACCTTATGGATCCTTGAAGCAAGGAGAAATACCAGGAATTAGCCAATCAATCATTTTACAGACGTGTTTCATTAAAGAGAGAGTCTTGCTGGAAAATCTTCAAAAGTCATTTTTCTCATCTTTTTTATTTAGCCACTCATTCATTTGTAAATTACCATCAGTTGAATGCAGTGAATTGAGTAAATGGGGCAGAGAAGGAGGATATTGGGATGGTGGCCAGCTGGAGCCAGCAGCCAGCTGGATAAAAAAGACACAAAGACATGCAGAATGTGAGCCGCCCCATAATCAGAGGAAACAAATCATTTTGCAGATTGGCTTGGCCTGTCTCGGTCATGAGGGTCTACGTAAACTGTGACTTTTATGATAATGTAACGCCACAGAGGACTCTCTGATCCTCTGCATAGAATCATTCAACCTCTACCCCGATCCAGGTCTGAGAGGAGATCCTCCAGGACACCATCCACCGACTCATCAGCAGCATTTCCAGATGTTGTCAGGAGTGCATGCAGGCACGCTGGGGCCATACACACTACTGAGTCACATTATGAGTTGCTGTGATGAAATTCATGGAGGTTTGGATCAGCCTGTGATTTCAACAATGGGTTTATGATTTTGGTTTCCATTGACCGTTGTTAAGTCATTTTGTTCTTAACAAATTTTACAATGTACATCATAAAGATTATCAACTTGAATAATTCGTTCATCAAGATCTAATGTGTCTTTTAAGTGTTCCCTTAATTTGAGCAGTATAGTATCAGTACTAGTATACTAGTTGTGCTCTTATTAATAGAGTACTAGACTTGCAGGGAAGTATAACAGGGCCCAGGCACCCAGACGCAGTTCAGACCTAGAGCTTCACTAACCCAAGGCAATTGGACGCCAAGAGTATTAAACAACAGGGCTGAACAGGTGCTCCCCTTTCCCCATCATCTGCCAAATCCACTAATGTGCTTCACTGCCTGAGGGTTGCAGCTGTTGTTCATGTCACCTGGTTTTCTTCTCATGACTCCTAAACATCAAGGCATTACTTGCCTCTGGTGTTTGCCTGCTTGCTAATGACCTCTGCCTTTTTTTTCGACCAACTAAACACCTTTTCCACGGCAGTGTTGCTTTTAAGTCCACACAACTTGGTACAAACTGTTGCACCTTGTTTTGACACAAAGGAGACAGTCAGCTTAGTCTAAAGCTCACTGCTGTAAGGACAATGAGCCCTAACACTGTGTACAGTGAGTACTTCATATATAAATTATAATTTGTTGATGGGATTTAACTCCTACTTTGGATATATTTAAGATATAACAATATTGCGGGCTGTATGAAAAAACACATTTTTGTAGTCCTTGTTGCATCTTGTAATGTGTCCTCTGGAAGTCTGACCTGCCTGAAGCCCTAAGCAGCAATTATTACACTAAAATGCCAGAGTGCCCTCTAGCCATTCACGTGTAGAAAGTGCGTTCACAAGGCCAAAATCGTGTTTTGTGAGCTCATCATGACCTATGACCTTTAAAGCATCAAAATGGAATCAGTTCATCCTTGAGTCATTGTGAATGTCTGTGCCAAATTTGAAGAAATTCTCTATATACGTTACTGATATATCGTGTTCACGAGAATGAGACGGACGGACAGAGGGACGGACAGACAACCTGAAAACACAATGCCTCCGGCCCTGGCTGCTGCTGGAGTGGTGCCATACATATCTACACACTAGTACGAAACACTGTTTTTGTGTATTTCGCCAATTTGCAGAATAAGAATTATAGGTGGAAATGGCCTCTACCAGGAGATGCAGTTCAATATAGGGAATATGTGAAGAGAAAATATTTGAATGTATGACTGCTTTTAGCTACGTAATGATACTACTAATAATGCAAAAAAAAACAATTGCCATGGTTTTCCCTGACAGGACAATTTCAGTTGGCTTTTGGACTCTTTATTTTTGGACTTTTGGTTGATATCTTGTTTATATTTTGAAATGACTTCCCTTGTGTGTCTCGTGGACATTTTGCCTCCTGTCTTTGTGCTGTTTCCCTCCTCAGTGATTGTCTGCCCCGCCCTTATGTGTTTCACATGTTCGATCACTCTTTCCTCCCTTGTGTGTATTTAGTCTCTGTGCTCCCTGTTGTCCTTGTCAGTTTGTCTGTTGTACTTCAGACTTGTGATGTGTCCCGGTGTCCCTTGCTTCCATGCTTCTAGTGTTTTTGGATTTTCTGTTTTGCTTCAGTTTTACCTGCAAAGTTCTCAGTGTTTGGATTTTCTGGTTTCTGTTCCTGCCTGATTTTCAGACTGATTTGTAAGTTTCTTTTGTTATTAAAACATCTTTCCCATCAACCTCCTTTTTCCTATTGTCTGCATTTGGGTTAATCTTTCCCTCAATGTGACAACAACAGGCCACACAAAAAAAGGAATAATGACAATAATAATAATAATAACAGTTATTATCATTATGCTTATTTTATAATTACTGTTATTATTATTATTATTATACAGAAAACAATAGGGTTCCAACACAATAGGTGCTTGAACTCCCAATTAGCATTTCACTCACACACTTGTGTTAGTGAAGACAAATTCTCATACACATGAATCACATATGTGTAGCTGACATACACAGTATACATGTTGCATTTGTGCTCACCCATTTCCAAATCACATCTATCTACAACTCATCATTGCTAGTTCACAATACAGCCCTCCTCATTACCACTAGTGGTCCACACATACTGCTACATTCATTACGGTTTATTGGGCCATGCTGACAATGGCACCACTGTGTGGATCCAACTCCCCAGTGGCCACATGACTGCAGTTTTCCTCCTATTAGGCTGCGCTAGTTAGAAAGCACTTCATGCAATATTCAAGTTGACGAATGCCCCTTCCCCCTCTCTTCTTCTCTAATAGCTCGTAAGAACAACAGACACAACATGACAGAAACAGAAACCCCCCTGTAACGCACAACCCCCCCACACAGAGAGGGACAACATGATTGGTTGGAGCAGTTAAACCTGACACCAAATTAATGTGCCATATTAAACTGGAGGTACACAGAGGAACAGCTGAGGCCCATTTATTTGTGTAACCAACTGCCAACAACCGAAAAAAGGACAAAAAGCTTCTCATTGAGAATCGCACAAATGTCATTTTAAATGAGTATCATATATGCTAATCTGAAAAAAAGAAAGAAAAGGAAAAAAGAGTTTAGTATAACCATCAATTCTAAAATAAATATATAGTTGATTAAACGGGTCCCTATCCACTGCACCACATGCACTGAGCCAAATCCCATGTTCAATTAAAGAACATGTTTGTCAAGCTAACCCTTAAAACATAACAGCAATGATTTTAGATCACTAGTTAGTCATGAGGCTTTCTATTGTTCTCTGCTTCTGGACAGTTTCACCTGGAGAGCCCTCACCCTGAGTTTTCTCCCAAAGACGATGACCTTTCCTCGGGTCTGCTCTTTCCTGAACCTCCACTCAACCAGGTTTTGGCCATTCTCTCCCGGCAGTGTCATGTTGCGTCGGGCTATAGTTGGGTTAGCAGCACCTAGAAATGGATATGAAGAAGACATGAATACAAAAAGCAAAAATCAAAACAAAAGGCCGCAAAATACTATTTGTTCTTCATAACCATGATGTCTGCTGTGGGTGATGACGTGAGAGTGGATCCTGCTGACAACATAGGTTCAGTGCTGGGCATGAACTAGGGTTGTGCCGATGGATGATGATATTGTTGATCGACGATCATTAGAACAATCGCCGGTTGCTCATGCAATATCTGACTTGTTTTTCCATTAATGCAGGAACTTATTATTTGTAGCATTAAATTAATATTACATTTAATTTGCCTGCCACAGTTTAGCATATAAAACTGCTTATAACTGCTTCCAAGACGCGCGCGCACACGCACACACACACACACACACACACACACACACACACACACACACACACCTATCAGCAGATAGTCATAGTCATAGTCTGGCGTGAATAGCCGTGTAGTTTGTACTCTTTTGTTTTGTTTTAACCCTCCTTTTCTCACTTGCTGCATATTACAAAATATAGTTTTCAGTTGTCCTGCTTAGTGACACATTGTTTAAGTGGTAAAACAGATACCGACATTCTTGGCTTTTAGAAGTAATCTCTGTCTGTGATTCTGTAGCAGTAAACAGAAATTCATGTTGTTTGGAAAGTGATAATGATTGGGGGGTGATGGGTGAGTAGGAGGAGGATTTACTGAAAAACAATAGCTCTGAGCAGCTCATTAAAAAAATTCTAACTTGTGAACTATGAACGTGAACTAGTTCATTTTAATCTGTGTGAACTAAACTTCGAGCGAGCTCCTGTGAAGTGCGAACTTACGCAACACTGCTTAGTTTATTCGACAGTTCAATGCTTTTGAGTCAGTTTGTATAATCCCTCAATTTAACATTTGTGGTTTTCAGACTGTTTCTAACTTCATTGCAATATCCTGGATGCCTTGCACACTGCCTGTGGCCATTTGCGTGTTCAGACATGGCTTTAACATCTGTCCACAGCTGCTCCGATCACCAGTGGACAGTTCTAATTTCAGGTGCAGACACATTCTTTTAGCAGTGTGAACACAGTTGCATCCTGTGAAGGACCGCCCACTCTACTGAGGTCCTCTGTCACAGTCTGATTAGTCCCAACACAGGTTTATAATGAACCCAAAATATTTCAATATTTCAAATGGATAAAACCTTTTTTCACTGTAGAGCTGCGAGCAGCGCATTGACTCTTACTAAAGAGTAAAAAGCCTTCAGCATGTAGAGCCTACACCCAATACTTTTCACACAGACTGCACAGTCATTCAACACCACACATTCTTCAAAACAGAAGCACTTTGACATAAAACATCTGATTAATCAACGTTACATATTCAGGGAAATGTGCTCAGATCTGCATACCTGCCAGTATGTGGGGCTCTGTCTGGTAGTGTGTGTCCATCCCATTGGCATAGATGACTCTCAGTGAATGGTCATTACCCACCTGGTAGCTGTTACGAAGCTGGTCTGTATGAGAGAAAGACAATTATCATGAATGAACCACAGCAACATCTCACATTGATTTTCTTTTCAAATTTCAAGGCAAAAAAACTGTAATAACCTGAAGCAAACTGAGAGTAAAGAACACAAGAAGACAAAGAGAAGAGAACAAGAAAGTGCAAGATACAAAGGGATACACACATACAATTCATTTCCATAGCCATTGTCTGAACCTGTTAATGGAGACACATTAACATGCCCCAGACTCTTTTAATTAGATTCCCCTTGACCTCTTGCAGGACTAATGGCTGCCTGTGTTTGTGTGTTTGTGTGTGTGTGTGTGTGTGTGTGTGTGTGTGTGTGTGTGTGTGTGTGTGTGTGTAGGGCTTCCTAGGCTATAGACATTTTGCCTCCTTCCATCTGACATACCATCAGGTAAACAATTCCTCTTTGACTCATTATCTTTTTATCTAATCAAAACTTTGTATGTTGACATCATCACCATCATTTTAAAGGAAAAAAAAAAACATCCACACATTTGTTGCCACAGCTAATAAACTATTTGACACTATGATTGTGAGTGTTGAATACTTTGTCTCCTTTTGTTACACATGTAACTGAAGTTTAAACTATTGTTTACAGCGCAGTGATATTTTAGTTTGATGATGGTTGTATGTTTTATTAATATTGTAGGGTGGATCCGCTCCCACCCACATCACTTTTCCACCTTTGCACAATATGTTATGAAGGGGCAGAGACAGCACATGATAATGCAATGACATGAACATTTATTGTATTTATCATCACCGTTAAGCTCTGCATTACCAACACGTTCTCCTGTTTTCACAATGAAGTCAACAACAACATGAACGTCACAAAGCACAGCAGCTATATTAGCTTACCACTTCTGGGATGTACCTAATGTGATTCCACATAGACCAATCACACACTGGCATATTGTGCAGTGATAGATGATAGTGAGGACGCTAAACAATAAATAATGCACTTGGATTGATGGAGAGGAATGCTACACTTGACATGGCTTTGAATAACTTATTACATGCCAATCAATACTGCTCTACTGTGGGGGAGAATCCACTCAGTTTCCCCTCACAACCAAACAAATCACTGCCACACACTCGAGGCCGCACTTCAACTGGCTCATTAGTTCAGATTTAACAAGGACATCAGTGCTAAATTATAGTTTTCCCTGTCTGAATGTCTGACATGAAGGATGGTGAGGATGATGAACCTTGCTTTTTTTTTTGCAGTTCTCTTCAAATCCATAATCATCAGAGGTGATTCGACGACAGATCAATCCACAACTTACTTCCTCATCTCACAGTTATACTTCCGGGGTTTGGAGCTAGAAAGCTGACAATGCAGTTTACTTTAACTTTTGTTATCAACTGTATCAAAAAGTGCCGGTGTGATTTACTCTGACGCAATCCACATAGGTGGAGTAAGCAATCGCAAAAAAACTGTATTCGGTACAAGCCCCAACAAAAATAGCCACAGGAAAATATTGTGGAAAGCAATCTAATTTACAAAATTCACCACTGGACAATTGCTCAGTGTGATTTGCGTTGTGTATTTATGCTGGGTAAGTGCCAGGAGAACAACGCACACTCTTCCTTACTCTGTCACACACACATGTGCGCTTGTGTAAGCACCTTACCCTGCACTAGAGTGTAGAAGGAGTCTACTGATGACAAGTTGGTTGTTATAGAAACGTCCTCATCCCTCCCAGATGTCTCAATGTCCACAGCAACAGCCCCCGACGACATGTCTCCGTGGAGATTGGTCACCACGCCGGTGGGGAAGGTCACATTAGTCAGACGACCCTCGCTGTCATAGCTTCAAGGATAGTGAAGGATGGAGGAAGGGACAATAAAAGGACATTAGCTGCCATTACTGAAAAGTGCTTTATGTATACTGTTAAAAAAATACCTGAATATACATTACACACACACGCACACATGCACGCACACACACACACACACACACACACACACACAGATTTAATAATTTGGTTGGTAACACTTTATAAATCACAAATAAACAATTATAAACAAGTTACAACACAGTTTTTATACATTGATGCAGTCTCACTATTTAGCAGGATCAAGTTAATGCTTAGTACTCATTAATCTTACTAATGAGTTACGCAAAGTGTTAACAAGCTAATTAATAAACTACTTGCAACCATTCATAAATCCTTTATAAGGGTAGACTGACTGTAAAGTGTGACTGATGTTGCCCACTTCCTGCTGCTTTGAGCAGGAGCAGATCATATTATTAGCTGATGCTATTCTGTCAGAAATGTTGGAAATAATTATACCTGCTATAAAACCATTCAGTTAGTGAGTCATTTGATTAACACAGTTTTAGATGGCGTTTGAAATTTAAAAACCCAACTATCCATCCATCCATCCATCCATCCATCCATCCATCCATCAAAACACAGTTGTACAGACACGATCTCAGATATAAACACAGTAATGCTGCTCACTCATAGAAGGTAGTCCAGCCTATCTGGATGCTCTTGGTTGCCAGCAAGCCACTGTTGCCGTGGTAACTAAACAAGACTAGTTCCTGACCCTGAGCTGTGAGAGTCTTCAGACCTCCATTAGTCCCGATGGTTAGCCAGATAACCTGCACACACAGAAACACACACAGTCACAGGCAAACAGAGTTATATGTTCAGATTCTGTCAGTCGACAGTAAACATCAGGTTACATACAACAGTATATATGTTTTATGCTTTATTTATTTCAATAGTCAATATATATACTGGCTTTGCCATGTAGCAGCAATTCACAGAACAGGATCCCTCGTCATTCCCTCTCAAATCGAATTGTTATTACGGCTAAAAATTGGGTGAAAACGCTTGTAATGAATTGACAAAACAATGGCTTTCAAATAAAATACAAACAAAATACCCCTTGGTGGAGCCTTTGTGTCAAGACTTGCTTAGCTCACCTGATTGTCAGGGGCAACCACACGTACAGGCATCCTGTTGGTATCTCTACGGATACGGAGGGTGTTCCCGCTGCTGTCTGTCACCGCAGTTACATCCTCCTCATTGCTGAGAGTCAACGAACGGAGGGAAGAAAATGACCAAGTGAAAATTGGGTTGAAAAGGACAAAAAAAAAAAAAAACAGAGACTACAAAGCAAATATGTATTCATTTCCATGCACACAAACCTGTAGCTAAAGTTGTATTTGTAGTCTCCAGTGACCAGAGACATGGTGAACTGATGAGTCCCATTCGTATCAAACACATAGAGCTCTTGAGAGGCCGGAGAAGCCACTTCATATGAGCTGGGACCTGAAGCCAGTGACCCTGAAAACACGCAGACAGTCATTTTAGTTTGATCATTGTTCGTAATGGGTATAGAACATATTTGGGGCAGTTCTGCTGGCAAGCTCCTGTAGACTGCAGCTATCAGAGCCAAACCGCATTCAGCCTGCGAGACCATGCACAGTTCAGTTTGGTGTTCAGTAAACTGCTGTAGTAGACTCTTCAGTGAGTCATGCTGTGTGGCCACGGTTTCCATCCAAAAACATCATTGCAAATTCACGATCGCTTGTTGGTGTGCAGCATTTTTTCGGGCTCAAATAGTGAGTCCATGTGATCCCCATTCCATTTATTAGAGTGTACATACATCATAGCATGCATCTGAATGTAGACGCCCCATCACACCACATGAACCATAAGAAGGGGGGATGTAAAACCATGGTGAAGTGGACCCTTAGGCTGTGCCTACTGCATACTCACTGTTTATATTCTGCATACGACCTACACTACCTGCATACTACCTACACCTACTAAATGAACAAATTAATATGCAATTACCAAGCTGACTGTTCACACTGAAGTGTACAGTCAGTATCCCAGAATGCATTTCGCATGAACCAGCAGCAACAGTGACAACTACGATTTTAAGGAAGGCTTAAAGCTGTTGTAATATTCGCTAATAACGCTGTTAATAGGTCACTTTTAAAGTTTCAATATATTTTCAGGCGGGACTGTGACTGTATAGACTCATGCATTTTGGTCCGTTCATAGAAGTAACGTCTGTTTGTAAATCTGCTGCAAAGATTTCTGAGATTTGGGGAAAGCAGCCGGCTGGTGTACTGTAACGTCCTGGGTCGAGAGCAGCGCTTCACGGTTACTGAGCCTCCACCTCGTAGCCCGCCATCGTAATTTGAGGAGCCGCAATGCATCATGGGGCAGTTGAGTATGTTCAGTATGCTCATGGGACATACTCACACACGGGTATTCCTCGCGTACACAAAATTCACATGTTGTGCAGTTGGGATGCACTACACACTCATTCTGACGTCACACTTAGTATGAACAGTACGTCAGTACACCGTTCCAAACACAGTCTTAGTTTTTTGGCTGAACCAGCCATGGACCTGCCGTGAATGTCCGTGACTGAGTGAGTGAGTGATAAAGTTGAGTGACTGATTAAGTTATATCAAGATACACCATTGGTTGGCTTAGTGTTGGACTTTTCCTATTGGCTGTTGCTCTATAAAAATGATTAGGCACAAACTATTACATCATCAGGGGCCGTTTACAGCTGATCCACAACAGTTGTCAAAGACCGTGTTTCTTCAAATAGTGACCGGGGCTATTATTTACCTCACCTGCAGAGGGTAACAGGTGACATTACATGTTAAGAAAAAACTCAACACTTCCTATGATCGTCTCAAATTAAAAGCCCTGTAGTGCTTCAGTGGACAGAAGTGCTTTGGCCAAATGGAGCTAAATTCTGCCATACAGTGGTGGGGAACAACATTGGTATGGTCCCTGTGAGTGCTTTTCTAATGTGTATACATACCAGTGGGTGGTTGGTTGCGCCGTATGGCTCGAATCCGTATGTTTCCCAGATCAGCCACATACAGTGTCCCATCTGGAGACACCACCAAAGAGGAAGGACAATTAAACCTGGCGTCTTTAGCATAGCCATCGCCTGTTTGATAGCAGTCGCAGTTGGCATCATTCTGCAGGACAGAGGGAGGGAGATGGAAAGAAAGAAGTAGCAAATAAAGACAGAAAAGAAGTGAGAGACAAAGAAAAACATTACATGAAAATTTCAACTTGACATGTGTAATGGAGGGTAAGGAGAGAGGTGTGCACCACTGAGGATCTAATCCATACCATTCTTTGACAGCTACACATTCATTTTGAGCTGACAGACAAAACGGATGGACTATGACAAGTGAGTTAAGATTAGGATATGACATTAAGATCTAAAAGAAGGACATGGAGGACTGATGGCACTCTTCAGTGTTAACTGATGTATATGTGAAAAAGCATTGGTGTAGTACCTTGCAGTCACAGTCAGATAACGCTCCAGCTAGATGGGTAATTTCTCCATCAGTTGACACCTGGTGGGGTCAGAAATAGACATTTTAAAACTAAGGAAACAGAAGTAAAAAAAATATGCATACATTTCTCAAGACAGTGAATATAAGCAAAACAAACTTCATTGTTTTTCGTTTCACTAGAAATCAAAATAATGTTGAACATGTTCCTATCAAAATGAATGGTCAGGAAAGTCCACCAAATTCCTGTGGCTTCATATTGATGAACTCTTAAACCTTAAGGGCCATATCGTTGAGTTGACGAAAAAATATCGATATATGTTGGTTTATTTTTATTTTTTAAGTTAAGTTTCTGTCACTTGAAGCACTTCTAACCTTATGTCAGTCCTTATTTGAGCCTCATACAAATGACTGAAATATTATATAGTGTAATACTTTTCATAGTTATCAGGAAAAACTACAGATTGTACAGAAATAGCGTAGCTCAAGGTAAATGCTCCCACTGACCCTCTTTACCATTGTTACAGTTTCTTGAAGCTCGCTGAAAGTAATATCTCTCACAATACTTGTACTATGTATAATGCTGTATTGAAGCTTAATGACAGACCTTATTCCAGTTGACCTTCCTTCCTACCTTAATAATTTGGATCTGACAGATAGGTGTAGGATTGTTTGGCTATGCATTCTTGTTTTGTTTTGCTTGCTTACTTTGTGGACTTATTTGACTTGTCTGTTAGTGTATGTGAGAAAATGAAAAAAAACAAACAAACCTGGGTGGTATCTGGGGTACAAACCAAGGACCTTTGTCACATGTCATTCAATTCACTCACACTCTCTTAATGACTAAAGGGAGCACTTAAGAAAAGACATGTAGAACAGGTACATCTAGTCTCTGCTAGTTAATGCACTGTCCAGTAGAGTCCTGGCTTTTATGTCACTACTACTGGCTTGGAGGGAAAGTTGTGCTCCTTTGTTCCGCTGACAATCAGGAAATGACTGCACATGAATGAGTTGTGTGTGTCCTGAAGGTTACCTGTCGAATGCGGTGGATTTTCTTCTCATCCGTCTCTGCGATGTAGAGGACGCCGCTGTAGGACAAGGCGATGGCTGTAGCTCCTTCCAGCATGGTCTGGACAGCTCTCTTCCCCATGGTGTATTCTATACCAGGCACCTGGCAGTGCATGGGACGACCGGCCACGATACGAACCTGAACACACACATACATGGACTTTGGTTAAGGATGATTGAGTAACACTGTATTTTATTTGTATTCTTTTGGTTTAGTAAAATGAGGCTATGTCATTATTGATATGATTTACTTAATCCAAAAAAAGCACATTTATCAAAAAATAATTTCTTGAAAATCCAAAAAGCAGCACATGTGGCAGAAGATTTGTAAAACATGCACTGCTGTCAGTGTGGGGATAGACAATACCTGTCTGTTTTCAGTGATCTGCAGCACAACATTGTTGTCCAGGACGTAAATTGAGTTATCCATGGGATTAATGGCTAGATCTGTGGGCCATTCTAGACGAACCTGGACGTATAGATGACAGATGGGAAACAGAGAGAGAGAGAGTTTCATTTCACATGCTACTCTGACTCTGTATAATTCAATTTAATTATTATGTATTTAGTAATCTGGTACTATTGATTCTAATAGTGTGTTTCCTGGACGAATCCTGCCAACTTTGTTTGTCTGAGTAAACTCTGAGTTGAATGAATCAGTGCCCACAGCCTAATGGAACTGTTAAATAATAAATTCTCTCAGAGTTCAGCAGGACAGCATTGACTGTGGGTCAAGTGAGGACGGAGGTCTCCCGCCTCAGTACAGAGGCAGCAGGGGGATCAATCATTTCAGAAAAAGTTGCGGATAGCCGGTTCAACTTGACCAGCTAACATTTTCGAGTACTTTCTTCCTCAGGGGGCAGAAGTTTTAAAGTACGAAAAGTTCAAATCTTAGCCCGTTCATTAAATGTATTGTTTCCATTAAATGTGTTTGATAAATTCCATAAATATTTACAAGGGAATGTGTATTCTAATAATATGGGCTCTTTTGTTAAGTTTAAAAATACATACAATATTTACTGGTCTACTAAATATTGACGTTTTATGATATTATGAATCATTGAAGCAAAAAGCTATCTACAAGGAGTAATACAATGACAGGCTGCAACAATATCAGCATGTGAAGCATATAGTGCATAAACAAACATTTTGTATGGATGGTATAGTTATAAAATTGAATACTGTATATGTGCTGAAAGAGCTGTGAAACCTGTGAATGTGTGGGCTGCCAGTTCCTCTGTTTCCACAAGTCAACTCAAGAGGTCAGTTAGATAAATGCTACAAGTCAAACTGAGCTAAACTCTGCAGAGACAGAAACACGGTCAGAGTTCAGAGAGTTCACAAGTCCATCTTGTGTATGTAAGATTGTACATTCTCACTCTGAAAACAAAGTATGAGCAAAACAACGGAGCACCTGTGACAGTGGAATTAGTAGTAGTTGTATAAAATAGTCACATGTGTATCAGTAAAATTGAGGTCATAGAGAAAAGATGCCCTCGGAGTTGTATACACAAACACAAACACAACAGTTACACCCTCTCAGATTCTTCACTGCAGGTGCACAAATGCTGTTTTACGACTCACAAATGAAGAAACTCATACACTCACATCTTTGCTAAATACATTCACACAGCCGCATCAAATAATGTGAAGTCATGGACAGAATTTTTACATCTGCAAATCAGAGTGTGAATTCATGCAATGAGAGTTGAATCACATACAAGTGCAGCTAATTAGCAAAAGTGATTTGTGTTTACTGGAAACATTTAGCTCCAATGCAAGTGTGACATTATTGTAGGATATGAAAAATTTACCAATCAGAATGGACAGGTAGAGAAGCATATTCATGTAAGTCTCTGCACGGTACCTGTCTTATATGCATGCTGGTATCGCAGGTCAAAGGTCGTGCAGAGGTCAGGTCGTTGCTGCCCAGCACTGTGGAGATGATTCCATTACGATCCACCTTCCTGATCATAGTTCCGTCCACAAAGTAGATCATGCCATTTTTATCAACTGCGATCCCTGTGGGAAATAGAAGCAAAGAACAGACTCACAATTTAAATATATTGTCAGCCAGTTGATATTAATACATCAAATCCAGGATGTAAAGGAGAAATGAAAGTGTGGTTATTCTCCTGTGGGGACGTCAGGATGGAGCTGCAGTACAGACAGTACTGAACAATCATAAATAAGAACATGTAGAGCCTGAGTGTATTAAGAAAAGTCAGCCAAGATAATTATAAGAATGAAAAATGTCAGAAGTATTCAGAAGAGGAGAACAGCAGCTGTGCAGATCAGAATCAACCCAAAATACGTACATATATAGAACAAAACTGTTTGAACATATGGTAACTCGTGGTGTATTGTTATGTTTATTGTTATTATATTCAAATACAGTATGTTCACTTTCACATGTTGCATCTCTTCATGTAACAGGAGACAGACGAGTTAAACACCGCGGAGATGCTAAATGCTTTGTTTGCGCTTCATTGCGTCTTGCTGAGCTTGATGAAAGAAGCTAAGTTACTAATGTTACTACTAAGCCAGCAGTGTTTTATTTTTACAGAGCTACTTTGCATGCTTGTGTACAGTCAATTTTGGAAGCTTCAGAACCAATTCTGTAAACAATACAGTGGCTGACTTGATTTTATTTTCCCCTCAAGCAGTAAAAACATGTGTAATTAAGCCATGCCCAAGCCATGTTTTCTGCAAAAACGCGAAATGTGCAAAACCTACTTCTTTGAACTCCTCGTAGGCACTGAGTCAAATCTGCACGAAACTTTGCAAATAGAATCTCTGGATGCTCATGATCAAACTCATCAAAAAACTTTCATTCCTCCAAAGAATGTCTAAGTTACAACAGAACAACTTCCTGTAGCTAGCAGTCAAAACTTCGGAATATGCAAAACAAATTTTTATTTATCTCTTTACAATTCTTCGTACAAATGCTACTGAAATTAGCACCAATGTTCTTTAGAGGGGAGATATCAAGTGTTTCAAATGCTGTTTATATTGGTCAAACACTGAGTCTGCAGTGATACTCAATATGTTGCTGTAAACATTTTCTACTTCTAACTTTTAAGCAAATTTCACCAAACTGTTTCCCAGTGCATCTGAGCAAAAGAGTTATATGTGTGACTATTTTCAGAAATGTATCCCCAACAGTTAAATGTATACAATTTTTTTTTTACAACAATTTGTAAAAGTGCAGCTCTCAGCGTGAGACTTGCATTGCATGGTCTGACTTGCGTCGCTTCGACAGGCGGCCAGGTGTGGATGGCTTGGCGGGCTTGAACCCAGTCGATATGTCCTTTCAGATCTAGTTACTTCTTGTGTGTGTGTGTGTGTGTGTGTGTGTGTGTGTGTGTGCATGCACCTTTAGGTCCCAGCAGTTGAGCCTCAGTAGCTTTTCTTCCATCTCCACACCGTGCTTCATCAAATGGAGGACACTGTTCACCTGTACCAGCCACGACTTCTCCATTACCTGAACACACACACACATCATGCATTAGTTCAACAGTCCTGATCCTGAGTCTTTTCACCTGCTGTGGTCTAAGAATTTCATGTGAGTAAACTGCATTAAAATGAACAACTGAATGCTTTGATTTCTAACAACAAGTTCATTCTTACTGATGAGGTCACGGGCACCGCTGAGCATCTTGGGTCGGTAGATTCTTCGCGAGTTAGTGTCTGACGCATAGAGCTGCCCTGTTACTGGGTCTGTGGCTAGATAGTAACGGTGAGCAGGGTTGTTGCTATGGAGCGTAGTGGTGGACAGAGGGGAGGTCGGAAACAAAGATAGAGAGAAAGAAACAAGAAAGAAGAATTAATTCATTTTGTACCTTTAATTACGTCAGCATCACTGGCAGCACTGTTTGAAGACTTTAACATTTAAAGAAATATACACGACACTAAAATCCTCTGTGTCGTTGCCTCCAGTTCACCATGGTGACAGATGCAGATTTTATAAAATGGATTATAAGATGACAGCGCAACATTTTCAGTGACATTATCATGTGGAATGGAAGGGAACCTTCTGTAGCTGATGATGATGATGATGATGACATACTGAATATAAGCAAGGTCAATGAAGTGAGTGCCAAGAAACTGGTGTTAATTTACTGCCAATAGTTGGTGTGTGTGTGTGTGTGAAGGAATGAGAGCCAGTCACAGTGTGTGTGAGTGTGTGAGTTGTTATTCCTGTATACTTTTCAATTCTTTTCTCTAGATTTAAGTGTGGGTGGGATATATGTAAGTGAGAAAGTGTCTTTGTTTAGTGTGTGTGTGTGTGTGTGTGCGCGTGTGTGCGTGAGAATTAACAGCAGGTTTGTCTGTTTGTCAGTCTGAACACAGCTACGTGGGTGCAATGGGCTGTCACTTGACGGTGTCACCCTCTTACTGATGCCTGCCACACTGTCATTTAAAATCCATCACACACACACACACGGATATACATACATATGCACTCGCCTCTGGCCATACGTCTCAGTGTCTGATGATCAGCAGATGATCACAGGCTGTTAATTAAGACGGCTAAAAATAGACAGTCTTTCTATACTTGCGGGGCTCAGACGTGCCCTTTTGTTTTCATTTGACCTCAGTTTAAGCAGTAAAATCCCATTAAGATTTAAACGTTTTCAAGACTCAAACCAGCACCACAGACAAGATCCATGGATTCAGACAGACTACAGCGGAACAGTGAAAACAAATACAGAAACACAGAACTGTAAGAAAGAATCTAATTAAAGTCAGTGAATCATTTGACCTGCTGATTCTGTTAGAATATAAGACGAAGGCAGTCGGTCTGTTTCCATCTGTCTGTAAGATCCATGCTGTTAATTAAACACAATGATATCCTGGCAATTTATCCTCCACTTTATCATTTGCAACATTTAATGAAGCGCAGTTTTTCAGTTTTATGGCCCCATGTGCTGACAAAACAACTTGTGAGGATGTTTTGGGGGACACTGCTTATAAAAGACATGACTCAGTATGTGTGTGTGTGTGTGTGTGTGTGTGCGTGCGTGCGTGCGTGTGTTCAGTTGAATGTAGAAACACAGCCTGAGGATGGACTTGACGTGTGGATGGCACTTGATCATCTAAACATGCCAGCACACATTAAAAGATGTGACTGAACACAAAATAGAAAGAAGCAAGGGCATCAGGAGAAAAACAAGGAAGGAAGGAAGACAAACAAGACCAGGTCAAAACCCAGTACATGCCTGGACCGCATATGGTCAATGTGCAAAACTGAGCATGCAGTTGAACACTGTTGTGGAACCACCGTAAACACCTGAGCTCATCGCGTCCTCTCCTCTCCTCCTCTCTGTGCTCAAATATACAGTATTTTAACACAGCTGACTTCACAATAAAGCTGTTCTTTTAGCTTGAAACGTGGCCCATTAAGACCATACGTTTACCAGAACTTAAAGACATTTCCAAGCTGCAGCTACAATCCTGATTTTATAACCATGACGTCGTCTGACAAAATCACCAAACACATCAGTTAAAGACAAAGACTGAGCTGTGATTTCGGTTCTGTTTACTTTGAAAATGATCACTCACAGAGAAAAGTTAGAAGAAACACCATATATTTCTTATTCTGTCTCTCACAGAGCACAGCCTCTGTCTGGGTGACAAACTGTTGCTCAGCCACTCTGCCCCTCGCTGAACAGAGGAGACACAGAGGAGGCATTACTGACGAATGCTCTAAGTCACCTCCTAATAGAAACTGTTTGAGCCAATTCGTTCTAAAAGAGCAACAGGCAATGGGGAAACGGGAAATTCAGTCAGTCAAAAACAGTCAGTCAGTCAGTCAGTCAGTTAGTTATAGGGTTGGCCCTGCTGTTGTAACCAGAAAGGGAAGAAAAATGAGAAATAAGAAAGGAGTGATGGATGAAATAACTGAATGAGGAAAGTATGCAGAGCACATGACAAGAGAAAGACAGAAGTTGGGGATAAATAAGGAGCGAACAAAGAACTAGAGCGTATTCCTCCGCCAAGGTCCAACAATCCTGCACGTCTTTTGTCTGTAAGCTAGCTTCATTTATTTATTCCTTGTCTTTAATCATTAGAGCTGTATGCTCTTATTACCTGTTGTGTGAAATAATGATGTCAGCACTATACATATATACAGATCTACAGCTGTATGAACTGTGTCATTGCTATATTGCAGCCGCTGTTATTATTGTGTAATTTTATTACTTGCATGTTGAGTGAAATACTGATGTAGATGTAGAGCTCAACACCATAAACATGTCTGCCTTTTTTTTTTTTTTACATTAAGGTCCAATTTCCAGAGAAATTGCTGAAAATGTCAAAAAATGGCAGATCTCGCAACATTAACCAAAGTGATAAAAAATGCCTCGATCTGCAGCAGAATTTAATGCCCATGACCCATCCCTACACCGAGTTTGGTGCAAATCGGCTCAGTACTTTTCAACAAACACGGGTTACCTCCTTGGCGGAGGTAATAAGGGAATACAGGAGGCAAATACGAAGGGATAATATGGCTGTAAAAGGAGATTCAAAAAATTAAGGACAGAAGAAGAAAGAACTAAAGCAAAAAAGGAGGGAATGAAACAATGGCTACAAACGTAAGAAAACATAGTGTGAATAAGTAAACATAAATGAATGGCTGTAGGTAGACAAAAACTGTGACATGACAAGTCTTCCCAAGAGGGAGTTGTGTTTTAATTAAAAAGTGAAATTTAATTGAAAACTACATTTTTGATGAGTGAAAAAATGAATCCAATCATTGTGATTTGCCGGTGGCAAAGAGGCTCCAGGTATGGTGCTGCTCTGTATGTGTGTGAGGAGTAGAAAACTAACGGGCTAGGTTTCACTTTCAGAAGGAAGGATACAGAAAAGGAGCCGGCGAGACAGGATACAAAATCCTAATGTGTCAGCCTAAATCACAGAGTGGCCATGGATATGGAGAAGGAGCTGGAACATCGCATTTGATGGTGAATCCTCATTGTAAAATGCAGAGGACCCCAGACAACATAACTAAACTCAGGATTCACCCACAAAAAAAGCTGAATGAGCAGCACTTGTCCAACCCCTATCAACATCACTGTGGTGCCCTTGAGCAAGGCCCTTAACCCCAACTGGAGTTGCTCAGTGGTCGGCAGGCGGTGGGGTTAAGGGACTGTCGTTGCACTGGGCAGCTTCCAGGCGTGCATGTGTGTAACTGTGTCGATGTGATCAGGTGTTTTTCTTTAAAGAAAAATTAGTGAAACTGCCTGAAATGATAAATGGCACCAAAAAAAAAAAGTTAGTTATTAGTATCAGATCATGATAAAGATATTGTTGGTGCACGAGCAGTAAGTCCCATTAAGTGAAGACATTGTTTGTCTGGTACTTTTTAGAAAAAACACACAAGCATTTTCTAATAAATGTAGAAAGGGCAACATCGTGTCTGTGCCTTCCAAAACTATTAGAAATCATTGCAGAAAAATCAATTTCATGTTTTGGATGCAATGATGGTGCCCCTGCAAAATAGTTTCCGAGGGGAATTTGTTTTAGGGGAACTTGCACATGGAGCTGAGCACTGTCAGGAAAATTTGACTGATTCCGCGCAAAGAAAACATACATGAAGCACATGAACCTAATGCAGGCTGCTCGGATGTTGTTTCCGTAGCAAAGGAGATTTTGAAAATAGTTAACAGGCAGGGGAAGCCGCCTGGAGGTAACTGGCTGTAACAGCAGCCACTTAACAAAGAGGAATCCACACTGCTAAACCCAACCAACGGGCTAAACCATGACGAGAGCGAGACAGAGGAGTTTGGGTTTGTTGCACAGCTTTAGGTACATTTTGCTATGACAATGTGGTTTATTGAAAGTCAAGTGTAAGGCATCATTTTTTAAATGAAGCATGACATAAACTTGATAAAGCTGAGCCAATAAAGAGGGCAGTGTTGATGGACCGCTGAATAAAGACACCATCATATCCAGAAAAACTTCCCTCTCTCCGTGAGAAGCGTTTGTGAGAATGTAGCGATAGCTGCGAGACTTGGCGCCAGGAAAAGAGATAAAAGAGGAACTTTGTTGCTTGAGGCCCACACATGGCAGAACTAAAGGAGAAGACATTGTAGGTGTTCTACTGAGCAGTTTGGCAGCACAGGGGTCGAGATCAAGAAAATGTTTGGCTTCATCACAGACAGTGCCCTGGTAATGGTAGGGAAGCAGATGGGAGGTTGTGACAACACAGTCCGCTCTAATTGAAAATCAGATCGGTCGTCCTGTCAAGAAGTTACACTGCATTATTCACTCACTCACTCACTGAAGAACTTAGAGCTGACCACTTGTGATCAGATCGATGGAGATGAATGTCTCTGAAAGCCGGGACATACAGTCTGCACAAAGCACGACTGGTTGGTGAAAGGAGAGAGGTGTGTATGTGTGAATGAGTAAGAGAGAAAAGGGATCCAGAGCAAATAATAGCCCGACAACTCAACTCCACATTATCTTTCCAAACAAGGTCAAATTTCCAATGAGAGTGTAACTAACTCTCAGTGTATAAATTGCGCCACTGGCAGACCTGTCATCTTCATCTTTGTAAACTGACACTCTTCATCGTCATCTTTGTTAATCATAGGAAAGGCTGCCAAGCCCTGCTCTGCAAACACTATTCAGTCCCTTCACTTAAGGAAAAGTACAATTACAGAGAGAAATAATGAAGTATAAAGTGAATAAAGTAACCACGCCAAACAGCCCCCCCCCCCACACACACACACACACACACAACACTCCCTGCTAGGTCTCCTTGCTAGGGGCTTCTGCTGCTACAATGATGACTGTGCCATTCATCTGAGCTGACAACAGAAGAAATCGGCTAGATTTCCTGTGAACACTTGTCAAGATGAGAGAGGGAGAGAGAGAGAGAGAGGAGGGCGGCAGAAAGGGAGCATGCAAAAAAAAAAAAAAAGAAAGTGTGAGTGAGAGGTAGCAAACATCAGGGCTACTTTTCCCCCAGTTCTTTGTTGTCTCTGCCTTTCATCTGACTCTGTTGAGAGTCATATTGCAACATTAGTGATAAGTAAGTGAACGGACAATTCCATGTTTCCAGATTTCATCAGTTATTTTGGTGAGTCTCTGTGGAGGACCAGGGATGTCAAACGACTGATTGATGGAACGATTAATCCATCAATTAATACTTCAGATTTAAAAATGGATTTACAGAAACAGCATGAAACTCTCATTAAATAAACCATTTAGAAATACATTTATTAATTCATGAATAAATAACAGAAACTATTTGAAAAAGCATTTTAAAAATGGAAATACACACTTCCATTTCCTTTTTCCAGCTACTTTTCCTTTTCCTTTTGGCTAATCGATAAGCTTAGTCATTTAACTTCTCTTGACACTCTGGGCCTTCAGTGCTCCAACCAATCAGAGAGCTTGTTACGTCCCATGGCCAATTAGGATTGTTTATCCTGGTTTTACTAGCGACTGAGGTAAAGCTTTAGTTTTTATTGATGGATTAATTGTTCATTTATAATTTTTCTTTTTTATAATTCGTGTTTTTAAAGCCTATTAAAATATGAAATTAAGGAAATGCTTTATTACTTTTCCTGTGAAACTCCTGGTCCTCCATAAGTAGCTTACTAGGCGAGGAGAAAATCTACATCAGTTTTTAAACATAAGTAAAAACCTTCTGTTTAAAGATATGGAAAGAGGAGATCTGGTTGAATGTATTTCAGTTTCAATCTGCATGTTATAACTTATGGGCAGTAATGTAGCAGAGGCCCAGCAGTCTTCTTTGTTCGTCAGGACAGGACAGGACCACCATGGTAATCAATTATTACATAGTTTCTCCACAGTGTGCGGCTTCAATTTCATGAAGAACATTTGTTTGTTTTGTATTGTCCTTAATTTACTTCTTATGTTGTAATGAATCCATGCTTGTTTCTCTCTTTTTTGAATATGTGTTGTGTGTGTGTGTGTCTGTGTTGTGTTATGGCAAAATAAATCAAAACTAATCAAGACCCAAGTTGTAATTAATCTGAATTATACTTGAAGCTAATTTAGTGTGAGGGCAGTCTGTTTCATCATCTGTTTGTCAGATCTATTTAACACTTTCCTCTTCATGATTCAATCTGCAGCTTTGAATCATTGCTGAACTTCCACAAGAAATCATTAGATTGCAACGAGTTTGATCTCACTCTCTCCTTGATGTAGTGAGACCTTGGGCTTAGGATGTCAGTACACAGGTCTGAGAGCTGCCAGGGATCAACAACAGTGCTTGTTTTTAGTGAAAAGAAGGATAGAGGGGTGGAAGATATGTGCAGACCATAGTCTGGTGCATAAGCAGCATAAACTGAAAATAACAAGGTTAAGGGTTGAAAAAGATTAGGCACTCTTACCTATGTCTGAAATCTTTGTTTCTTTAATACAGAACAAGCAAGGAAAGAAAAGAGAGAAGAAACATGAGTTAGTAGACAGATTGGTGCTTGGTATTACAATGAAGAACCACCAGAAATGAGAAACCCACTGGAAAACAAAAAAGTACTAGTTAGAAGTCGGAGAGAAAAATCAGGATTTGAATCATGATTCATCGAGGTCAACAGAGAGAGGACTTCAGAGGGCAGAGAGTTTCTGAGAAATGAGCACTCCAGAGTGTGCCAGAAGCATGTTTCTAAATTCAGAGCATTAAACCAGACGTTTCTCTCTAAACTCAGAGTGTTCTTCTTATCTTTCAACATTCTGGTTAAAGAGTTAAGTACTCAAATGCATATTACTGTAGTGCTAAAGTGTCCAATCTGGCAATTCATCTGTCCTTCTCTTTCTTTATGCTTTCCAGCACTGCTTAACAGTCCTTCGAGACCAATGATGTGGCACTGAACAGTTGAGTACAGGA
Organism: Seriola aureovittata; assembly: GCF_021018895.1. Classification (NCBI taxonomy): domain Eukaryota; kingdom Metazoa; phylum Chordata; class Actinopteri; order Carangiformes; family Carangidae; genus Seriola; species Seriola aureovittata. Next base: position 2,289,463 of record NC_079366.1, on the reverse strand, counting down.
GGGAAAGATGCCCAGTGAGATGAGTTGGAATGCTGGGTTTTAATTAAAAGCCAACGACTCTTTAGTCAGTCAGTTTATTTTGACAAATATTGTTTCTTTAATAAACCTGAATGAAATGGTTGACCTAAAAAATGAAACACAAATCAGTTTCCAGTTGTTAGACTTTAATCTTTCATTTTGTTGTGAAATCTTGGATAGTTATAGTTATTTAAATGAAACCTTTTAAGTCACTCTGAAACTGTATCACTCTCTGAGACTGTAACAGACATCTGTGACAATGGGTAGACAGATTTTTTTGTAACTTATATGACAAAATGGTTGGAAACGACTGATTTAATCTTTAACAGTGTATTGTATTTCATGACCGTACCATATGTCTATTTAATGAAAGGTTTTCACATCCTTTTAATGTTAGAATCGTTATGTGAAAAAGAACTAGTAACTAAAGTTGCCAAATGAATGTCGTAAAAAGTACAATATTTATCTTGGAAATGCAGTAGAAGTACGAAATAACATGAAGTGGAAATACTCAAGAAAAATACCTAAAAAATTGTACTGAAGTCCTGAATGTACTTAGTTCCCTTCCACAGGAACAGCGGCGGCCGTGCTCCCTCCCTCCCCCCTTACCTCAGCTCCATGACACTGGTGACATTCCCAGAGGGGAAAATCCTCCTGATGTAGTTGAAGTCTCCAACAAAGATACTGCCATCTGCTCCACAAGCCAGAGCCAGAGGTGCCAGCAACTTGTTGCCCTCTGCCTGCCCATTACAGCTGGGGCAGGAGATGCTGCGTCGACGCCCATTTCCTAGAAGAGCGTGTTGAAATCCATTTTTACTGACCACAACAGCGGGTTATGTTCTTTCCACAAAACAGACTGGACGGTTGGAATTTTATCTGACCAGGTTGTTGAACACTGTGGTGGTGGGGGGGGGGGGGGGGGGGGGGGGGGGGGGGGGGGGGGGGGGCATTCACTGTATTTGACAAATTCAAGTCAAATAAAGACTTTAAAACAGACTCACTGTCCCAGTTGCAAAGAGCCAGGGTTTAATTCCCTGTAGGGGCACTTCTAAATGGCATAAACCTCCCAAAAATTGAAACTCAGCACTGCCAGGTAAAAAGAGCTGGATAGTGACACCGCAGTGTCAGTATCCAGGGATTAGCGGTGCCAAGAACTGCACTTTCCAGACTGGAAGAGAGAGGGGCGATGCTGCAGTTCCTCTGATGGCCACAAGAAAACTAACTATTTAATTCTCTCAAAAAGTAAATAATTAAATCTGTTAAAATATAAAGAGCATAATTCCTCCACAGAAAATTGTGGAATATCAATACAACCACTCCTCCAACCTTCTGATATGACCCAAAGGAGTGTGTCCTGACATAGCTCCCCTATCGTGGCAGGCCTACTGGACCTCGGTTGTCATGGTCACAATTATGAACATGTAGACTGCACTGACAGCGGTGTCCCTGCCTTTGTTGCCATGGCTACTATAATAGCGGTCATGGCTTGGTTAGGTTTAGGAAAACACCACTCTCCTGTGTCATATTCATCCATCCAGCACAACCCTCCTCCAAAACCGATCTATGGTTCATAATAACCTGCTGCACAGATAGATGCTGCAGTCTTTGTGAGTATATGGAGAAACAATATAGAGGAACTTCATGTCAAATGCAAATGTCATGTTTTTATTAGTAAACCAGAAACAATAAAAACAGAATAAATACTGAAACCAAACAAATACAAACCTGAAGGTCAGACATGTATTTTCATTAAAATGTTGTTAATGTAATCTATTCCTATTTAGACGTTAAAACATACTTTCACTAACAGTAGTTCACAAATGCGTCCCATCACTTATCACTTATAAAGTTATACAGGAAGTGTTTTTCTTCTGGCTCGCATGAGATTCATATGTCTCACACATTTTGATCCGAGCAAGTCAAACAAATTACAAACCATCCTGCAATGACACGATCAGCACTGATTACAAATGTCTTAAAGGCTCAGTCTGTACTTACCCATGATGCTGCTGATGACAGGGGGCTGCTGGGAGATGAAAATGTTCTCACCATTGCCCTTGTACAATATACCTGGTGGAAAGAAGATGTGCGGATGAGAGAGAGACATAAGGAGTACAGAGAGACAAAACAGCAGGACTAATTCTACTGTGCATTAACCACAACTGTCACTCCAGTACGCACCAAGATATTGTTCCTTTAATAAAGATCAACTCTGAAGATGATGAGATATTACCTTAACTTGTTGATTAGACTATGTTGCACATTTGAAAGTGAGGGAGCTGTGATGAGGGTGGTGGGTTTGTGCACGTATCTGCCTTAAATGAAAAAAGTAGAGTGTGCACACACTGTACTCCACCATGTGTGACAAAGAAAAAAGCAATAATTCCACTGCTGTGTCATTTGCATTTTACAAATGAAGCTATTTATGCTTACGCATTTAAGTGTTGTGACTTTATGGCTATTTAAACCATTAACCACGACTGTGTGATGTTTACATGAGAAGTCGTTAAGCATTAGAAAAGTTGCTGCAGAGAAAAGTTTTAATATCTGACAACTAGACCTCCAACCATCAACCTTCTGATAGCACCCATAGGAGTGTCTCCTGTAATAGTACCCCTATGGTAGCAGGCGACTGGACTTCGGTTGTCATGGTTACAATAATAAACAGGCAGACTGTACTGACAGTGGTGTACCCACCTTCGTCACCATGGTTACAATAATAACGGTCATGGCTCGGTAAGGTTCAGGAAAAGATGGTGATTTGGGTTAAAATAAGTCCTTCTGCCGTGGCTCCTGTCATCATTACTACGACCACTAGATATCGCCTAGCAACAAAACGTTATTGTGGGTCATAATAACCTGCTGCACAGATGACCTCTGGGCTGGTTTTTTCACAGGAGTTAATATCTGTTGTTTTGTATGGCTCTGAAGTTATTAATACAAGCTTATCTTTTTTTCCCCTAGTATATGTAATACTACTACTACTACTATATCGTGCTACACTTAATGATAATGAACTAATAATGCATAATGATGCAGATAGGCATGTGTAATTGGGATTGGAGCATGGGGCTCAGTGTGTGTCTGTGTGTGAGAAAGAGAGAGAGAGAGAGAGAGAGAGAGAGAGAGAGAGAGAGTGTGTGTGTGTGTGTTTGTGTTGTAAGCTTGGAGGAATTTCTTTGATCTGTTTAGAAAGATAATGTTAGCGATCATGGCACAGACCCCATGTCTCTGCTGATGCCTGCATACAATGTGTGAGTTACTGTAGGTTACAAAAGCACCAGAAATGAAATTGAAATGAAAGAGAGAGGAGGCAGAAGCAGAAATATGATGATGAGAGGAGAGACAATATAAGAGGGTGGAGGAAGAGGAATCCTCTGACTTGTGATGAGGTTAATGTGTTAATGTAATGTGAGAGGAATGTACTTGTTCTTCAAAGTGAGACATCAAAGAGGAACCTCCTGTGGTGAGCTGAATTATTAAAACTCTGCCACCATCCAGAAACCAGCCCGCTGTACTATCTATCTATCTATCTATCTATCTATCTATCTATCTATCTATCTATCTATCTATCTATCTATCTATCTATCTATCAGTGCATCCCTGCCGCTGACCCACTGTTTGTTGTAATAGACTTTAACTGCAGAGTTGTGAACAGAGCCAGGGGACAAGACCGATCATCGATCCTTTGCACTCTGAGCTTTTACCCTCAGGGAGGCGCTGTCGACAAGTAAGAGCCACCAGAAATGTATCAGGACGCTGAATACATAGTTTTCTTCGAATGCCATACAAATCTTGCCCTTGTCTCATATGTGATACCTAGCATATCTGTATTTTTTTTTGACCCTGTGTTCTTGTCACTTGTACTCACCATTGTTTTGTACTGTCAGCTCCCCTGTATTGTACTGTTTTTAATTAAGCCAAAGATAATTACTCACGAATGAGGAACCACATATTTCTCATGCTTCGTGCAGCACATTGTGCTTCCACCTGGAACAAAATGTGCTGTATAAAGCTTTGCTTGCTTTGCTTACTGCAGACTTGAAGAATGTGACCTGAACCACTCAAGCTTTTGCTCCACTGAAGAGACTAAAAATGGCAGCAGATGAAAACTTCAGATTGGTGTGGACTCATAATGAGTCGCTAATGTTTTTCTAATGAATACATCAAACAGAAATGCTCTAGTTCCATCATGTTTTCCATTGTTTGAGTTGTGACTAGAGTTCTTTAAATTATATCATCTCATCTTATCATCTCGATGGAAACAGGTGGCCACTCTGACGCTCTCAGCTCTGGTGTCTGGACTGCAGCCCCGTGGAGACACGCTCCACACTGCTGACCTTTGACCAACTTTGACTTCCTCTGACTGTGTGGAAATCTGATGTTTTCTCATCCCTGATGTTGAACAAAGACGTTGAACATGAATGTTTAGGTAAAACATGAGAATCATGAACAGTAGAGGGGCGTGAGGCTGCTGCTCTGCTGACTGCTACATGTGCAGGGGAGTGAATGAGATATTTCAGTAATGATTTTCAGTGAATGAAAAACATAGACAAGAACCAATACTCAAGACCCAAACAACTTCCCTCAGCTGAACAGCAACAAAACTGAAGTATTTGTATTTGGTCCCTCTAAATCCAGAAGGCTCCTTGAAGTAAGATAGACCACCTCATCCCATATGTAAAGTCTCATGCCAAAAAACCTAGGTGTTATCCTTGACTCTGAGCGTTGCCTTGGCAAACACATCTCCTCTGTGCAAAACACATCTCCTCTGTGCAAATAATCAGTAAAAGAACCATTTCCAAACTGAAACCGATTCTGTCCCTCAGAGATATGGAGACGGTCATCCACGCCTTCATCACAACTCCACCGGAGTATTCCAATTCTCTGTATTTAGGCCTTCCTCAGTCTTCACTATCTCACTCACAGTTAGTACATCAGTCTCAGCCTCTCTTCACTGGCTTCCTCTTCACTTCAGAACTCAGTTTAAGACCTTGCTGATTACCTTTAAGGCTTTTTAATGGTGAGGCCCCACCTCACATCACAGATCTTATTGACACTCAGCTCCTGGAACCTGCACGTCCCACGATCACGTCTAAAACCAAAAAGTGACAGTTGCAGTTGCTGCTCCAAAATTATAGAACCTTTTGCCACTTGATATCAGATGATCAAGCTGTGTTTAAATGTGCTCTTGAAACAAAGTCGACTTAACTTGACCCAACAAGCCACAAGCACTAGACAGACTTCATGGATAGAGATTGGAGACACAGTGTGATGTAGCCAGGAGGAGGCTATGACATCGGGCCTTTAGCCCCGCCTTCAAGTGTGGCACTTTGGAACAGCTACACACACTTTGGCCTTTAAACATGGTTGGACAACCATAATCATATTTTAGAACCAATCAGCACTATAGCACATTTGTGAAACATCTTTAAAACAAGATTTTTTTCAAAATATTCTGCTATGGTTTACGCATCAATACGTCTTAATGGTAAAAGACCTATTTTGTATTACATGCTGCGCATTTCTGAGGATTTTCTGACAGGACTAATTCTCTTCCCTTTCTGGAACTTTCAGCCATCAATTGTTATCAGTGTTTAAATCCCATATCAGTTAGTTCCCATCCTGTCTGTCTATCTCGATATCCCTCTCCTTCTCCTCCCCTGTATCTTCCGCTCCTTCATTCTCTCTTTCATCTCTCCTTCCATTAGTAGGTGTTGATTGATCAACAGAGGCCGAGCCAGCAAGGTTCCACCCATGCTGTGCTGCAGTCTACACAGGCAACTGACTGGTAAAAGTGTGTGTGTGTGTGTGTGTGCGTGTGTGTGTGTGTGTGTGTGTGAGTGTGGTGGTAGTGGGGGGTGATATGAGAGAGAAAGAGAGATGGAGAGAGAGAGAAAAAGGGAGAGCAGGGCAGAAGAGAAAGAGTGAGGAAAATCAAAAGCTCCTGCTGTGTTAAAAGAGAGGGCAGTAAGACTTTCTCACACGGCTCTGTGTGTGTTTATATAAATGAGTACATTTGACTTTGATCTCAAAACTCTCAATCTCAAAATCCTACATGCTTACATTATTACCACATCACCTACGGACCCCGACACACCAATGTCCTCTCAAAGACTTGGCAGCAAAGAGGTCAGACTAGTAAAACATTTTGTTTTGCATCACCTTTGGTAAAGGTTTCACTCGAATAGTTTAACTATCACACTTGGACAAATAATAGAGAATGTGTGTTTTCAGCAGAGAAAGCTAGGGACAACATGCAGCAAATCACTGACTGGTCAGACTCACTGAGCGTCTCTGCTGCTGATTTAAAATGCCAGTTCGCAGGATTCAGAAATGGAATATGAAATTCATAATTAAGTTTTTATTAAGTGTATAACCACCTGAAACTAAGAACCGTGTTTTCATTAGAATGAGTCCTTCATATCTACATAGGGAGCAGGTCATGTTTCTACAGGAGCCCGGAATGGACAAACCAAACACTGGCTCCAGAGAGGGCCTTTTGTATTTCAGTTGGCAATGGCAGATTTAGATATGGGAGACATGGGCATCTCGTCAGGGGGCGTCGCGGGTGCTCATAAAAAAAGAAAAAGAAAAAAAGAAATTACATTTGCCCGATTGGTCTCTATCGCTCATGTCAGTAACATCATGTCACCGTGTGGGTCGGGGCAGCCGCTCTTTCTAGTTTCTGTGAGAAGGTCTCAGAGGTGCTGAGAGACGGGGAGGGGGGCGGGGGAAGTTTGACTACAGGTCAGGGAATCTATCAAAAAGCGCTCTTCTATCTCTACAGGACTAATGCACTAAAGTCAGTCACACCATGAAAAGCTGCCAAATAAAACCACAATTCATTCATAATACTGTGAATACACACCTGTAGTCTCACACACATCAGTTTTCTGGGTTGCGTGAAATCATTAAGAACTAACTGATGACTTTGCATCAAGGAAAGTAAGACAGGTCAGGCTTTAGATGACAGTTGTGCAATGTAAAATGTGTGTGTCTTGTTTGAAGTGTGCATTAGTTTAATGATTAATTCTCTTTGGTGTGTTGATCTATTTGTGGGATGAAGAGTTTGTGCAATTAGTATTCTACAATTCTCTATTTTATTTGTATGTAGGTATATACACTATTTCCTTTCTATACTTGGTTTGAAGGTGGTGTTCACCCAGGGCACCATACAAGCTACAACCACCAGTCAGTTGGCTGCAATCTGCAACCTCACTGCTAGATGCTATTAAATCCTCCACACTGGTCCTTTAGCAAGGTGAAATGACTGACAGGTGATGGGAGCAGACTGCAGCCAACTGTGGCCCAAAAACTTCAGGTGTCATCAGCCAAACACTAACAGTAACCAAGCAACAGATAAATGTTGACTTGGTGTGTCAGGGCTCTAACACACACACACACACACAAACCAAAACCCACACAACACACACACACACACACTCAAGCACAGTATGTGCTCATGCTAACAACTACTCTACGACTATTATGTATCCACTCATACACATTGTGCCACACATGCACACACAGAATAAACAAGTGTTAAAGGCACTAAAATCATATACTCCACACACATACTGTATAATGCATCAAGCTATTTGAATAATGAGGTCACTAATAGTCAGACCATAGTCCCCAGACCCAAACCCAGACGCCATCCTTTCCAGACCTAGACCTATGACCTTGGGAAATATTGAGAATAATTAAATTTTGACAGAGTGCTTCTATTTTAACCGGCGCAGCTTTTCTAGCCTTTACAGCTCTGGTTTAGTGGACCGCGAAACTCCCAGATCATCTGCATGCATTGTAAATCATTTCATCTCGGGGATATGAGAGGAAAAGAAAGAGAACAGTTGTTAAAGTGGTTCAGTTGTGATGAGACTGTTTTATTATAAAAAATGGCTGAATCTGTGTGAAATAAATAAGAAAAGAAATAAAGAAGAAGAAAAAGGGGAAACTCAAGCTACAGTTTTTATTTCACTTCATATGCCCTGTACATGCACTGGTAACCTGCGGGTTTTCAGGACTGATTTTTTGAAACTTTACTGTTTGTTTTTAAAACACTGAGCAGCCTTGTCCCATTTTACATTGCCAACCTTCTCACCCTTGCACACCTGCTCATTGTCTTAGATGTGCAGACCAGCTGTTGCTCTCTGTCCCCTGGGCAAGGCTCGAGACACAGGGTGATGAGGGCTCCTCAAGCATGGAACTAACCTTCCTATGGGAATTAGACAAGCTACCAGAGTGTCCTCTTTTAAAAACTAATTTTTTATAAATAACTTCTAATAAGAGTTTTTACTTTTTGTTTTATGCTTTTATTTTTATTCAAACTTCAGATTTTCCATTGTCTCTTATCTTTGTTTCTATTTCTTGACTACATCAAACTATTCTAATAAGCAAGTGTACATAAACAGTGTATTTGATCTGTTTTTACGCTGTGAAGCAGTTTGTAAACCTCTTTTTGAAAAGTGCTACATCAATAGAGATTATTATCAACATATCATGGTGATGTGTTTTGTATTAAGATGTCATTAGCATCAAGTCATCAACTTGCATTAAGACATTAGAGGAAACATTTTCTGTCTGTTACAGTCGTACACAAGAACAAATAAAACACCGACATCTCCAACTGTGATGTTCTGAACTGATTAAGGCTGGAGAAGAAGAAAGGCTCTGACACAGCTGAGAAGGACTTTTAATTATACATGGCATAGTCTCTGCATACCTGTCAGTTATTTAAGCAGAAACTTTATTAGAGAGAGCAGACTGACATCGTCCTTCACTGCTTCTTTAGTGATGAAGGATTGTACTAAATACAGTCAATAATATATACATATATATATATACACACATATATATCTATATATATATAGATATATATGTGTATATATATATATATATATTGTTTTGTTTTGTTTGTAGGTTTTCTTGTCAAAAAATTCAACTACAAACACTTAAATTTGGGATTTGTGTCATTTTGATTTGATCTGGGAAAAAAGAAACTTTCACAGGTTCTGTGGAGCAAAGCACTGGAGCAGCTTGAGTCTTGCTGACCGGCTTACACACTCCCACACTCCCAGTCTCTGTGCACACACACACTAATATGTGAATACATCGACAAACATGAGCTTCAAAGACTCACAAGTACACTTGAATGGAAATCACACACACCCTGACTGTAGAACATCCTCACAGTGTATGCAGAGGGAAGCAGATCAACTTGTCAACCCTCTGCCCCTGAAACACCTCCACGCACACGCACACGCGCACACACACACACACACACACACACACACACACACACACACACACACGCACGCTCTCTTTTATCCAGTCTTATCTGAGTTGTTCAGCAGTTCAACTCACTACTCAGTGCTCACAGATCACACAACACATCACCTGTGTGTGTGTGTGTGTGTGTGCGTGTGTGTGTAAGGTGTGGGCAGTCCTCTGCACACAAATCCAGTGTGTGTCTCTTTTGCTCCCTCTTCATGCCTCTCTCTGTTTCTCCTCCCTGTTTATCTCATTTTGCCTCTGCCTCTCGTTCCCATAACAAATGTGAAAATGATCCATGTTGTGTCGTCACGCTTCACATCTCATGGATTTCTGATCATTTCTGCCAAATCCAAACTGATTCTTACCACTGAACATGGTCACACACAAAAAGTTGCGATTATTGAGATTTTAAAAATCAATATTGCCAAACAGAGGAGTCAAATACTCAGCTTAATGATGGAAGTGATATTTTAGACTTTTGTGACATTATGATGATGATGTTATTTTATTGTTATTTCATATTACAGCACCTTAAAATATTTACTTTATCATTAAGATCATTTAACTTCCTGTTCATGAAACTGGGCTTCAAACAAGAAAGTGAAGTACGATAATAATAAATAAGTAAATTAAACAATTAATTAATACATAAATAAATAAATAAATAAATAAATATCTTTCCTTCAAACCACAAACTAATTTAACATAAACTTCTATTCTTTATAAGACAGAGAGAATTAGTGCTAGTAGTTGCACAGAAAGGTATTTTTGATCATTAAGTTCGTTTAGGACTCTATCCATCCATCCATCCATCCATCCATCCATCCATCCATCCATCAGCTGTAACTCTTGTGCCTACGTGCTGCCAGTCTATCACAGGGCTGACACAACGTCACACCTATGGGAAGATTAGTCACTGATCCTAACCTGCATTAGTTTTAGTTTAGTTTATTTATTTGATAGGTACATTGCATTTAAGATGAACTATAAATTAAGAAGAACTAATGTGTTGCACAAAGAGTTTATAGCTGTTGCTAATTCTCCACTCCTGTCCTTAGTTGGGCTTTTACATGTGTAATGTAATTAAAACAGGCAATGGCCAAAACAACACAAAACAGAAAACACAACTGATAATATCCCACAATTAGCTAAAATATAGAGATGTTCAGTCTAACATCTTTAGACTGTGGGAGGAAATGGAGTGCCTGGAGGAAACCTACTGAGGCACGGGGAAAGCCCCCGGCCAGCCAACATGTGCAAACCCAGAACCTTGCAGGGTTCTAATCTAATTTAATCTAATGTAATCTAATGTAATCTAATCTAATTTAGTTTAATTTAGTTTAATTTAATTTAATTTAATTCAATTTAATTTAATTTAATTAAATCTAATCTAGTCTATTAAAATCTAATCTAATCTAATCTAATCTACTATAATCTAACCTAATCTATTATAATCTAATCTAATCTATTATAATCTAATATAATCTAATCTAAAATAATATAATATAACCCAGGAAGGAGCGGTGGTACAATAGAAAGTGAATACAGCTTTGTTTCACAGGGCTTCATTTGTTCATTTTTACAGCAGCTCCCACACTGACACCAGCACCTATTCTCATGTTACTATATAAACATGAGAATGATAGTCCCTCTCTGTGCTCCTGCACCAGCTGATGTACAAACTAAACGCTGGACATGTCTCCCAGCTGCCATCTTTATCCGTAGATAAAAAGATAAAAAGTCAAATTTGAGACATTCAGTGTAGCAGCAGCTCTTCCCTATGAAAACATGAAAACACAGAACAAGAAACAATGACATCACTGGCCTCACTGTCAGACCGTTAGACACAAACATACATGCGCCGTGTATTTTCCAAATCTATTACTTTACCCCATCAATATCACTACTGTAGTGGAGCTATGAGAGAAACTACAAAGAAAACACTGCAAAGGATTGTTTGATGCTCTCTCTCTCTCTTTCTCTCTCTCTTTCAACACAGACAAGATTATTCTAATGTCCATACACTGTATTTCAGTCTCAGAGGAACAAACACACTTTGTATGTTGCGATTCTGTCCCTTCAAGACAGAAAATCACACCCACAGAGAGCTGTATGCATACAGACAGAAAATCACATATCACATGTGCATTTTAAACACACACACATACACACACACACACACACACACACACACACACACACACACACACACACACACACACTGAATCAGGTGACAAGGTGTTGAAAGCCCAAGAGGACTGCAGGGAGAGAGGGATGAATAGCAATGTGATGGATGGGGTGACAGATAGAGGACGGCAAGGAAGGGAGAAAGAGGAATAGGGGGGGGGGGGGGGGGGGTTAGATAAAAGCTGGAAAAATACATTTAAGTATGTATGTATGCTTATATATCCCAGTTCCTGAAAGGTTGGCTATGTGAATGGAAACTGTTCTCTTTTCAGTCTTCAGATGACAAAAGCAGCTGATCAATATACAGTATAATAATTATATTTTACTTGTAATTGAAGTGTCGGGTTTCAGATTTTATAATTACTTTAAATAATTAATTATTGTATAATTCGTTTGTAAAACGGGTTACATAGACTACTAAAAGAAAGTGACTTTCCAGAATTTCCTCCACGGAAGAAGAAACCACAAAACCACGGCCTCCGACAAAGACAGAGATGAGACCAGAGCACAGACGGACAAGTTACATGTCAAATGTTGCCATCGCTTTTTGGCCAGCATCGCAATGCTAGCAAACCATTATCCCACAGCACTGCTAGCCCTGACGGGGGGGGGGGGGGGTCTGACATGCAGGTGGTCTACTGCGACATTCTGTGGCAGTGACGATCGTTTGCCTTTAATAATGAATTTAGGGAACAGAGACAGAGGTGGAGCGACAGTTCCAATTACATGGCTTCTTTCTTTTCCTTGAGAAATCGAGATAAACAAATTCAGTTTAACATCAGCAGTAAGTGGCGCACTGAGGGCTACATTACAACATATGAGATTTTCCCACTTCCCAGAAATGTAATCTGATGTACCTTCAGGCTGCAATGTAAAATATTCAGTCATCGTATTTCAACTCTCAGGTTTCATTGGATTATCTAAAATCAAAGTGGCAACTCTGGATTTCTACATGGAGCATTTTATTGTGGTTTTTATTGTTTTTATTGTATTATATTACATTTGTTTAAATCTTCATTGATGTGGACAGCAGTACTGCCAAGGTGTTGTTTCTAAACTCAAGACCAGTACAAACGTAATGAGGATTATTCAACCAGTGAAATGTTACTGTAGGTTTTGACTTTTCTGATCACATGTTCAAAGTAAGAGTAAAAAGACTTAGAGACCATCTTATGATGGAATCACACCAGCTGTGGCACACCAGCCTCAGTAGTTATTACTATATTATTACATGAGTTCTCAGTATTAATTGGTTAGACCTCACCCATCTTTGAACTTGGCCTTCATTTTGATCTCAACCACACCCGTGTGAAGATTAGTGACTGTATCTTGCAGGTTGTGACACCATAACTGTGACAAAAATCTGTCCACAGACACATCCTGCCAAAGTCCTCAGAACCTCCTCTGTGGTAGGTCCCGCTGCAGTAGGTGTCACCAGGACCACATTCACGATGACACACACACACACACAGACTCACAAGGTGAAAACAACACCAGCCACACTGGTAATAAAAGATAATATGTTAATGCACTGCAACACAAAAACAAGCAAGCAAAGAGAGGAGTGATGGCATGGGAGGAGGCAAGGAGAGATGAATGAAGGTCTAAAATGATGGTGTTGGTGAGAAACCAAAAATGTGCATGTGTGAGAGAGAGAAAGAGAGAGAGAGAGAGAGAGAGAGAGAGAGATGAAAGACCAAAAACACCACTGGGCAGCTGGAGCAAATCCAAGAGGCCAATAAGGAACTCTCTCTCTCTCACATGAGCGCACACACGCGCCCACACACACACACACACACACACACACACACCACACACACACACACACACACACACACACACACACACACACACACAAATACACACAAATACACACACACACACACTCTTTTCGTCTGTTCTGTCAACCAAAGCCTGCATGACGACAATCAGTCTGACAACTGCTGAGATTAACATACTTTTAAACTGCAATTAGCTTTGTCCTCTTACTCTTGGACACGTAATTAACCAGTTAATGATGTGGGGAGAGAAAGAGAGAGAGAAAGAGAGAGAGAGAGAGAGAGAGAATATGTATATTACTTTCAGTGCAAAGTTAACGTCTAAACCTCGATTGTCAGATATACATACAAGTATTAGGCTTAGTAAACTAAAAACAACAACATGACAGCATCAGTTTCATCATCTTGCACTGTAGACGCTATATGAGAGTATATGAACATGTAGCTGCAGTTGGACAGTGCAGGTTTTGTCACTTACCGTTTTGTACGTCCAGGATGTGATGTTTATCCAGGGTCCACCCTCCCATGTTGGAAGCATCCAACTCATAGCCTTGTAAAATGGCTGTTCTCTTCTCCCACAGGATGAGGTCCAGGCAGGACTCGTATTCAAACCCCACCGACACTGTTAGACACACACAGGACAAAGGCCAGTTATTCAGCTCTCTTCTTTGATTGCACTTACTTCAAACCAAACCAAACAGGATTCAGACCAGAGCAAACAGACAACAGGTTTGAAAACACAGTGAACCACGGCGTTAACCTGATCTGTCTGCTTTTCTAACATCCTCTGACTCCTGCTCCTGGCCAGTTCTCTCACACACACACACACACACACACACACACACACAGATGTTTCGACTTTGCACTCAGAAACCATCTCTATGAGGTACAACGCTAACATCAAGGATGAAACACAAAAATATCATTAATGGTTACTAGATCAATCAGAATAAATTTTAGTTAAAAAGGTGATTATGCTCAAGCAATAACACTACAATACTTCCTCTTTCACCCTCTCCTCATACATACATACATACATACATACATACATACATACGCACTCTCTACCCAAAAACCAGTCTACTCAGGATCACAGAACACAGATATATGATAACCTCTAATATCAACATCAAAACACACACACACACACACACACACATTAGAGACTCATACCATACGCATTGTATTCTTATCATTTTTACGTCTCTATAACTGTTTCATTTTGTTGTCATCTACATGTCTGTCCATCTTATAATTATGTAAAAAACAGAAATAAGAAAGAACCCCAGAGGATAAAATGAAGCATTGAAACATTTGCACAACAACATTTTTGCACACACATTCTGGCTTTTCCTCAATTAAGAGACAACTTTCATCTGCACATGGTATAAATAGCTCCCATCCTCATTGTGTGTGCCCCGTTTTTATTCATTTAATCATTTAGCACAACATTTCAACAAAACTCACTGCAGCTCTGCTTCCTGCCGCTGTGTGTTGTTGTGTCATTTTAATTATTATGGAGTTTCATCAGCAGAAAAATGAATGACAAGGAGCTGATTGAATGGAGGAAGGGCTGGTGTGTTCTGGTCTGCAGGAGTTTTTTACAGGTTTCCACATGCTGATTTAAGAAGACGACTGTTCTTTAAAACCTGCAATAACTCACATTTTTGGCCAGTTTGGGGCAGTGAAAAATAACTGACATCACATCTGGTTCATCAGTTGCTGAATTCTCCACTATGTTCACCAATAACTGTGTCTATGTGGCATTTGCATTTGAGCTCAAACTCAAGCTACTAAAGCTCAGTAAAGCTGAGGGGAGCCGCAGGTTTGGATGTTCATTCTCTGCTTTTGATAGTGTTAAAATGAAAATGTGAATTATAGCTGCTTTAAGGTTTAGATTTGACTTTGACTTTTTGTTTCTTTATTTCTCATATGCCAACATGTGCAGCTGTCAATCATTTTGACCGTGTGACTATTTACCAATGTTGCTGTAATTGCCAACGTTTGTTTGACGTGCTCTGCTTGGCTTTTCATCGCAGAGGAGCGCAGGCAGCAGATATGCTTCCACGCCATCCATGGCAGAGATCATGTATATTATATACTGCTAATCGTCTGTCATGCTAACAAAGCTTATTTGAATTTGAATCATCTATCCTGCTGTGTCTGTTATTAATCACTGTCTGGGCCTGTGACACCATCATTATATCACATTGTCTCATGGTGACGGGATGACTACTCAGAGAGACCTATAGTTTGCACTCATGCAGCCCCATGTCAGCACACTGCCACCTCCATGTTTCCCTCTGCAGTCACTGTGGTGGTCCTGGCCGGGTCCACGTCAAAACATGCTGGACTACATGTGATAATAACAAATCTGTTTTGGTTTGATGTGCTGCTTCTGTTTAATCGTGCAGTTTTGTGAGCAATAGTTTTCTTCTTGGACGCCGTCCATAGAGGCTGACTTCTTACAATGTCCTTTGCGCTGTCTGATCAGCTACTAAAGCACATTTTGTACACTTTGCAGGGAATTTGTAAAATGACACAGTTTTCAATCAATAAACATTTTAATGACATTGCAAATTGCTCTTTTGTTGGGTCTCCTTTCTTGTATAGAGTATGTATTGTACACACTTCAGTATACAAAGTCAATGGAGATGACAGATAGATAGATGCAGTGTGGCAGTTGCCTCCTGATGAGTTCAACCTCTACATTTATGTCTCAGCTTTTATTTCAGCAGTTGCCGGACATGTGCTACAAATATTCTCATGTTAACCCTATCTTATTATAACTTATGAGCACCAATTTCAAAAGTGTTACAAAACATAGCAGTAAATTGTTTTTATGTTCACCCCATTAAGCCGGGCTACCTTAAGTAATAACTCACTGAAAAGTATGTCTGCTGGTCCCTCATAAAGGTGTCAGAGGGGTTAGCATGCCCATTATGTCCCTGTTAAAGCTTTTCTCCAAAACCTATTTGAACTTAGCTGTGGCTGTCTCCAGCTTTATATATGTTCAGGAGAAAATCCCCCGCCTCTTTACAGCTACTGTGCACAGTATGTTGTCAAACTTTAATACCAGGAGTTATTATGTGATGAATTGGTGCATTTTAATTGTTGTTTACCTTTTATCTCCACCTCTGATAAAGAATGATACTTCTATTAGCATCATTTCCAATGATTCCCACAGTGTCTTGTCACTTTCACCTCTGGGTTACAGAGAGGTTAACAGTTATGGTGACTTGTGGTGCAAGCAGCATCGTCTCTATGCTTTACTACGGAATAAAGGACAAAAACATGTATCCACTAGGGGGCAGAACAGAGCGGATTTATCACTGGTTGACACCTGATGTTACGTTTCTTGAGAATACTGCATAATGTACACATAAAGGTGACACCTGAGATTACTATATGGTTAACTCTGAAGCAGCAGTGACAACAAGTGCAGAGTGTGCCATCAACAGACCTGCCAGCCTTGCAAAAATATTTTGAGTCCCGTAATAGTGTTTAGGAACAGTCAGCTGTTTCACCTCAAGTTTCTGAACTTTGACCATGTTTTTCTAAAATGTCAATTACTCACTGTGTTACATTATAATATACAGTTAAAGTCAAAAGTTCATGATTAATATTTTATTGTTTGATTGGTGTGTTTATACAAACCGACAAACTAAAGTGAATTTCATTCAATTATTTAATAAAAATGGATGTAATTACAGAACAGAAACTTATGTTATGATGTAAAAAGCTCAGTCTCTCCCTGTCAGTGTCCCTGTCTCTGTGCGGAGGACAGAGACTCAGGGAAGAGTTGGAGCTGAGATTGATGCTAACCTTTGTTCTGATTGTTTCTCTATAACTTATGAAGCAGACGTTCAGCAGGTTTTTACCAGCAGCTGAATTATCCACAGAGGTGTCCTCCTCTCCATAACAAACACACCAGGGGATTAAAACCAGTAGAAACACCCACAAAGCAGTTTACTTTTCAGTGACACAGGACAGGACGTCTCCAGCAGCTGGGAGCTGAGCTGTCTAACATTTCCTCAGCTTGTTTCTCTGATAACTTCAGATCCAGACATCCCATAACTAACACCCTTCATTTGGTTCAAATATATAGTTGAAAGGTGTAAAAAGTGAATGCATATAACACAGGTCTAGTCATTTTTAGACAATTTAATGTGGAAAAGTTACATATAATAACTTTAATTGCCTGGTAACTAGCTAGCTTGAAAATTACGTAGCGTTAGGCTAAAGTTAACAACGTTAAATATTTTGACAGGTTTGTCAGGTCTGCATTAACTTAATTCACAATGTCAACTTCCCACATCACATCCAGCCCAGCCCATTCACCTTTACAGAGGGGCTGAAGCCCCGCCCTCACCTGAGGAAGCAGCCAGAGGGAGGACTGAACCCTGCACTATGATTGGTTGAAGTCTACTTCTTCTTCTTCTCTACTCTGCAGACTGGACGCTGCTGCCCCCTGCTGTTACACTTGAGTACTGCTCTTGTATAATTTACAGCGACAAATCGTAGCAGGAACAGTGTATTTGTATATGTGCTGTACGCATATACTGTATTCCTCCAACTGCTCATGTGTTTAATTGCATATTGCAGATACACACACACAGACAAAACTCCAAATGAATGCAGGTACACAGATAGGTGAAAGCATGGATTGACACTTGTGGCTGTGCAGTCCAACAACAGCTTTCCACAGTGCTGCTGCTCACTGAGCTCACCAGCTGCATCTTCAAAAGCTTTTCATGAGGGGGAGACTACTCGTTTCATGTCCTTAGCCATATTATCCTCAGAAGTCCAAGGATTCAAACAGTGACCTTTTTTTTTGTCACAACACCACTTAACCTCCAGGCTTCTGCCCTCATTCTACCATATAAAAAATACAGCACAACACAAGTTTCTGTTGTCATTTCTGTTGTGTTGTAAAAGGAAACCTAGTATTCTTAACCACAGATCCCTGTTGTGTGGCTTTTCACAAACATATACTGCACATCTCACATTACAGCAGTTTAGCTTGGCTGCCCATCATCCTTAGGATCAATTGTGTCTGCTTCAGGTTCGAATTTGAAAATTGTCAAAGTTGTCATGCTTTAAATGGTGTTGTTCCGCGACTTTGGAATAATGTTCCATACATTTTTCACATCTCTTTAAAAACATTATTTTCTGTTTAGCTTTGATACTTAGTAGCAAACTCACCAACTGCCTCTGATAGTCCATAGACACGTTGGCCATAGGCATCTGTCTTGTCCCAGATGAAGGTGTAGGATAGGTTTGGCTGGGCAGGGAACCATTTCTGGAAGAGGCGACCCACCACCGCCACCATCAGGTGTACCTGGAGAAACAGCAACACACACAAAGGTCACTAAATGGTAGTTCAGGTTAGGGTTGCACTGATATCAGGCACTGATGCTGACTATCTGACTGAGGCATTCTGATGTAGAACATCATAGCGGTTTTGAGGACACTTAAAATTGTATCATATATTAAATGTCTCACCTTCATCAGGTTGAACGGTATTGATGACTGGGTCATGGTGACTTTGAGGACTGGTTTATATCCCGCAGCTCTGGAGCTCAGGTAGATCAGGTTTAGATCACTGCCTGGTATTGAGGTTTCTTCTTGTAAAACCTGCAGATGGATAAAATGACAGAAAAAACAAATCAGCACCTATTTCACTGTCCCAGTTGGTATCCGAAGCATCTTATTCATAAGGAATGCAGAGATAAAGAGCACACAGCTTCATAGTGCCACTAGAAGTCTTTGTAGTGAGAGAAAAACAAACATCAAACCATCCAGACTCACGACAGGTGTGCATACTTAAGATCATGGCTTCTTTCCAACTCAATACAGAGACATTTCTGTAGTAGAACTGGTTAATATGACTATAAGTCAAATTTTAAACACTGATGCTTTACAAAATTAATTGTCTAATCAGAAGATGTTAGATTCACCAGCCTTAAGTACATAGCTCTAGATCTGAACAGGTCTGTGCAAAATGACCCCTTTTTAATCATTCCTGAGACAATGATCAGGCTCTGACAAAACAGCTGTGTGCACACTGAATTCCCTGGTGGTCTACAATAATGAATATACTCACGTCATTTTATCATGAAAGTAAAAACATGACCAAATAAATTTGAATAAAAAGACTTGAATTCACTTTGATGCTGAAAATACTAACAGGACAAATTGTGTATCTCTAACAAAATGATTAAAGGTCACATATTTTACACTTCTCCTACGTTTTATTAGAAGATTTTTATATCAATAAGAAGATATATTTGTGGTTTAAGAACCAAAAAACCATCTCAATGTAGTTTTAGATCTCCTCTCTCAGAAACTAACACCTGCAAGGTTGACTTTGATATTTTCACATATGGACCTTTCAGAAAATACCACGAACAGCACCGTGTCTGCACATGAAGAGCAGCACGTTAGCAGAGCAGCAGCAGCTTCAGTGCTGTGTGTGTGTGTGTGTGTCACATTCCACAATGCTGCTGGTGTGTGCTTCCTCAGCAGCGATCTCACTGCATTCACAGCTGCGCACGGGGCAGGGAACAAGCTTGCTCAAGCTCTGAACGATGATACTGGCGCTTCTCATTTTCTTGCAGGTTGCAGGGCATTGGGGCTGATTGACAAACTAATAACTGAGCCTCTTTGGGCTGCTGTTTCAAATGAGAAGAATGTGTGTTCCATGAATGACACATATCAGGAGCTAGCCAGAGAGCCCGCCTGGTGACAGGGGATGTTAGATAGACCAGTTCAGATAGACCTGTTTTTTTTTTTATCTTTAGCTAGCTAGCTATCTTTATCTAACAATTATATAATATTGACATTATTAATATCTGCATTTTTTATAGGCTACTACTTATTGAGAAAAATGTAACTTCAATGTGTCCACTAGATAGCAGTATTAGAGCACAAATGGCAACCTGTTGTTGTTAACTGTTTAAGATCCTTTCTGATGACCAGCGAGTGTTTTCCTGTTTATTCCCGTATATGAAACGTAGCCCCTCCTTCAAAAAGGGGTGGGTACTAATAGCATGGAAGCAGTGATGGTCCAAACGCCTTAAGATGCACATATATGGCGTCTTAACACGGACGTGAAACCAGATATTTTGCACCAATCGGACCGTTTTGGGGGGTTTAGATGAGAGGATTCAGGTGTGCCATCCGCGGATTAAGAAACGTGAACTTGCAACCTTCCAGCCACGAGCTTGCTTCTCTAACGTTTAGGCCATATTGCCCACAGTAGTTATGGTGCCATACGTTAATACACCGAAACAACTTGTGGGAAAGCTGGTCAGACATCCTGGCACCAACGGTTGATACAGGGCTACAGTATTAAACATGCGACAGATGAATAATAGTATTTAGTGTACTTTATGATGGGGAGGAGCAGTCTGTCAGTGCTGCAGACATGAGAGACAGGAGTGTGAAGAACACGCTCATAGACGAACAGGGAAAAGAACAATGGCATCCAGGCATGGTAGCTGCTGGTGGCACAGAGGGATTTACTTCAAACAGAGTACCCATTGGAAGCCGGGGGGCCTTTATGATTGTGCTGTTTGAGAAGACTATGTTAGTGATGAAATTTATTTTGCTGCACAGATTTTCTAATTCAGCATTCGTGCTTGCTCGACATTAGTTTGGTGGTAAAATAAGAATATAATGGTAGAACTGCTGCCACCTATCCAGCTCTGTAAGCTCCTTGGATATGATCATGAAAGAATCAGAGAGAAAGAAGCTATCGCTAACTGCTAAGCTAAAGTAACAAGCACATCTGAACAGCATGTAAACAAACTGCTGAATCAGTGGCCCTGTTCAGACCTGGTATTAGCATATGTCTTCAGTGATCCGATCACCAGTGGTCAAATATATAATTACGTCATTTCACACCTGGATTTAAAATGCATTTCTACATGGGTCTCAATTAACCACTTGTCATCGTATCTCACTTCTTTGCTTTATATGCAAATAAACAGCTATGAGTTGTTGTTTTTAGCCAATCGACAGACGGGTCCATTGTCAATGTGCTTGTGTGTGTTATATATTATATATTGTTATCACCATATAACATGTTTTACCTCACATGTGTTTAAGGTACTATATAATAAAACTTTATTAAATCAAAGGGCATCTTTAGGCAGCCAGGTGAATCAGTTCCCAGGTGAGAACAGCATCGAAATCAACCAATTAATGCCAGTCAGGCTCTTTGCAGCCTGTGCATACAACTGATAATTACTAATTTACACTTTTACAATTTATTACAAACATCCAGCTAAAACTGATGTAGTCTAACAACAGTTCTGCAGTAAATCCTCCTTCATGAAGGTTATAATGTTCAGATTTTATTAAGATAGTTTTAGACAGTTGTTGATCATCTTGGAGGAATTATTTTGTCTGCTGGAACAGCAGCAGACCAGAGAAGTAGAGGAGGCTGAAGAGGAAAGAGGTGCATCTTCAGGGATTTAGGGGAGATTTTAAAATGACAGTGTGCTTAATTATACACTAATATGGATTGATTGTAAATTACTAACTTATATTTATCTTAAGTGTAGTCCACCTATACTAACTTGTAAGTTATTATAACACATGATAATTTCCCAAAGTTTTAGTCTTTGATCTGATACTTCATAGATGTATCTAAATATAAATACATTTCTGAATGTTAATTCAGATCTCATATGTTACTAAACCATGTGGTTGACAGCATTAAAAAAGTCCTCTTAGTTTTGGAGGGTGGTTGGGTTATTGGGTCCCTACCAATGTTGAGACCAAAACCTGCACCCTTGGGTTGTGCATTGATGGTGGTTGGACAACTGAGCCGGCAGCATTCAGAAGTTGTTAACAAGGCACTCTCAACTGTGAACTGGCTCTTCTGGCTCTTCTCAGTTTGGTTAGAAGGTAGAGGCTTTGTTGTGCCTTCCCAGTGACAGTGGAGGTGTGTATGGCCCAGGAGAAGTCTCCACTGATGTGGGAATTCAAAAGTAGAGACTCTCTCCACCACCTCGCCATCAATGTCCACTGGGCCAGGATCTGTTGATCCTTTTTCTTATTGTAGTAAATGAGAATGTTGGAAGAACACCAGGAAGTCCGGTTTCACACCTTCTCCATGTATGCTGACTCACAGTTAGGCCCATGAATCGTGCCATCAGCAAACTTAATGATGGTATTTGTTAAGAAGGGCATACAGGAAAGGGTTCAGCACACATCTTTGTGAAACACCAGTTTTCTGGGTGAGGGTGTAGGATGTATGTTTTCCTATCCTGACACTATGGAGGTGGTTGGTCATGAGAATCCAGTGTCCAATTGCAAAACTGTTGTGTGCATTCAGCATTCAGGGTAGTTGTCGATTTGAGGCATGTTGGGACAACAGCATATGTCAGTGAGAGGTTGAAAATGTTGATGAAGACCTCCTCTAACTGACTGGTGTATGCCCAAAGCACCCGCCCTGGAACACCATAATTTCCAGTTGCTTTCCTTGCGTTGCCGCTGTGCAGCGCCCCACTGACCTCATTACTGTCCAGTGTCAGTCCACGGTCTATCCCTTTCCCTACTGTTGTTACTTCTGTCGAAGCGGGGAAAGAACATGTTAAGGTCCTCTGCCAGTGAGGGGCTGCTGCTGACAGTCAGGCTGTCTTTCACTTTGTACTCTGTAACGGCGTGAATGCATCGCCACATGCGTCAGGGGTCATTATTGTTAAAATACAACACAAACAGTAATGAATTCACGGAGAACTGAGCCACAGCATCTGACTTTCCCTCCCTCTTTCTTTCTCTATTTGCTTTCAAAAAGAATATATATATATATAAAAAAAGCTCCTCAGGGAATGATCCATTCGGACTGTTCCGGTGTTATATTTTTCAACTGCACTATTGCCTTTTCATTAGCTGCGCATTTAGTGTTCATTACAGATCCATTACATCCCCTTTAAGACTGCCCTTTCCACTGCCCTCCTCTCTAATGGACTCAGCTCCACCAAAAGCTAAGTAGCAGCTTTCCATTCACTTGCTTTTGATCTGCACTTAGACACACACAGACACACACACATACTTGCCGCACACACATTGCGCACACTTTTCTTTTCGTGAACACCATCTTACCCTGTTGACGGTCAAAAAGCCTCATGCACAGGCTTGTCATATAAAAAATAATTATGGAGCGCTGGTTCAGGCTTGTAAAAAATATAAAAACACACATTGAGTTCTGTCATCTGTTTCATTTCCTCTGTGGACTGGTTCACACAATGGTGTGAGTGTGATGAAGAACCACACACACACACACACACACACACACACACACACACACACCACTGCTTCTCTTTGTATTCCACTCTCAATCTCCTTTGCATGCACGAGAGACACAGCCAATATACCTCTTTCTCCATCTCTTTTTTTCCCTTTCTTTGACACACAGCACACACACACACCACACAAAGATAACATGGTGTAATGTGTAAGCAATTACAGCATTCCTACATGATGAGCCTCAGTTGCCCCATAAGAGGCGGTACCTCGGGTGGAGCCTTGTGTGTGTAAGCACAAACGCTAGTTTCATATAAAAACAATCACTGCAGAGCTGTGGTAGTATGTTTATATATATATATATATATAAACATGGACTATATATATATATATATATATATATATCAGTGGTGTTGATGGCACTAATGTGAGTGATGTGAAGTTAAAAAATAAGTTATTTGTTTTTGTTTTGTCTTTTCATTTGCCCTTTAAAATGTTTCCTTTTTCATCATTTGACAGCAATTATTTCATTATGTAGGAATCTACTTTCTGAATTGATTTGTCTATATAATGTCAGAAAAAATGCCCATCACAGAGTCCCAGTTGACGTTTTCGTCAATAATATAAAACAGAGAAAAGCAGAAAACACACGAATTTAAAAAAACAGCAAATGTTCAACTGATATTCAACATTATATCAACAACCACTCCAGCTCTATAAAATTACAATTAGAAATGCTACATTGGTGTTTAATTATTCATTTACTTAAACACTTTGAAGGACTGTGGCCCCAAATGACCAGCTGATCAGCCCTTCACTTTTTTTTGTTATTGCCATGTTCTGTCATGGTGGCAACCTGAGAGCCCACTGGTTGACACCAATGGTGAAGGAGGCGGCCAAGCTAAAGGAGGAGACCTTTTGGGCTTGGTTGGTTTACGAGTCTCCTGAAGCATCTGCTGGATGTGGGAGGGTTTGAGAACCTTTGGAAGGAAGCCTCAAGGAAGTTCTGGCAAACCATCAGACAAGTCAGGAAAGGATGGTGTAAAGAACACAGACCAACATGTCCTCTGAGGGGGAGGAGTTTTAAGACAGATGTCTCTGAGGAAGTCAAGATGCTCCTCATGGGCAGCGTGCCAGGTATGGATGAGAGTCGCTATGAGATGCTGAAGCACCAAGACATCGTTAGGCTGTCTCAACTGGTATGCCTCTGCAATTCCGAACAGAGTTCGGGGACAGTGCCTGTGGACTGGCAGACCAGGGTGGTGCTTCCCATATTTAAAAAACGGGGGTAGGTATCACACTGCTTATGCTAGGGGCTAGGGTGCTGGAAAGGGTGCTGGAAAGGGTAATTCTACATGGTTCACTTACTTTATTTTGCCAACTTATTTTTGAGACACTAAGGCTCAGTGTCCCATCAACATGGTTCTTATATTCCTACAACATCCATCCATCCATTTTCTTCTGCTTTCCGGGGTCGGCTCACAGTGGCAGCAGGCTGAGCAGGAGGTTTGAGACATCCCTCCCTCCAGCAATGCTTTCCATCTGCTCCTGGTGGATCCTGAGGTGGTCTCAGGCCAGATGAGATATATAATCCCTCAAGTGAATGCTGGGTCGACCCCGAGGCTTCCTACCAGTTACATGTGCCCAGAAAACCTCCAAAGGAAGGCGCCCAGGAGGCATGCTAAACAGATGCCCGAGCCACCTCGACTGGCTCCTTTCGACATGAAAGAGCAGCGACTCTACTCTGAGCTCCGTCCAGTTGTCCAAGCTCCTCACCCTACTCCTGCCAACCGGTCTAAATTGCACCCTACCCCAATGTCCATCCCTGCTGGTTGATGTTCCATTTCGTGCTGAGCCCAACCAGGCCCTAGAATTTAAGGCCCGGCCACCAGACGCTCGCCGACAAGCTCCCCTCCCAGGTCTGGCTCCGGGAGGGGGCCCCGGATTCCCGCTCTGATGTCAGCTGAACACTGACACTATTTCACTGCATGACTTTGACACTGATACATACCCCTGTGGTATTTCTTACCTGTGTTTCAGGAATGATGGGGCCGTCCTCAGGTGAACATCTGTAAAATGTGGACAGAGGAGAAGCAACAATGACAGGGCTGGGTCTGATGAAACCACTCAGGTCACAGCTGGGAATGTCATTCTCCTCCTGAAACAGCCAGATGTAACATGTGCCAGTTAGTCTTTTCATTCATCAGCTCACTGACTGTGAAACACTGACCTGTCACTTTAGCCGGTGAGTCGGTGTCAGTCAGATAGTGTATTTGTCATGAAAAACATCAGACCACAGCGAGTCTATCTGGAGTTTTAAGTAAACTGGAACATTTCAAAGCGTAGTTTCAGTCAGGCAGTCACCAGTCATCAGTCCGTGACAGACAAGTATGTAGACAGACAGCAGTGACACCACTCACCTTCTTCATGACCAGTGTGTCCATCACATAGAAGACGTTCCATGGCACCCACACGGTTCTGTACTGAGTGATGAACGGAGCACGCTCAAAACCCAGTGTCAGAGACGCCCCACCGTTGGCCAGGAGGTCGAACCTGCAGTACATCAATAACAATATATACATATGTTATATAAAGTAGATTACTATGTAAAATTGTAGTGCTGTCAGATGAGGAACAGTGTGAATTAAACCTCCCTCACTGAGCTGAGGTAACTCTAAAACTCTTGGAGCATGTAACTTCTGTACGGTACACTGGCTCTTAAATGTTGAACTGTGAAGCCGTGATTTGTTCATTTAAATTCTACGAGTGTGTTTGTGCCTCTGTGGATTTATAGGCATTTCCCCACGAGTTTGTTTGCTGCGAAAGCATGTCATCTAGGTTATGTTATGCATAGCCATGTGTTGTTGGGTGTGTGTGAGCATGTGTTTGTCTTTTGTTCTCAGTGGACCTGTTTTACTATGTTTGCGGGGTCTGAAAACCTGGAGCCCCGGGACCAAAATGCTGGACCCACAAGTTTGAATGGCTGTTTGAGGGGTCAGAGGGTTAGGGCTAACATGGGGCTTAGGTAACGATTAGGGTAAAGCTTTCAGTAGGAGCATGTGACCCATCCTCTTATTTAAAATAAACCCATCCAAAATCTGACTAAAGTTGAACCTAACATAAAGCGGCTTGCAGAAGTGTGAATTTCCCCTAGGGGATAAATAAAGTATCTATCTATCTATATCTATCTATCTATCTATCTATCTATCTATCTATCTATCTATCTATCTATCTATCTATCTATCTATCTATCTATCTATCTATATCTATCTGAACACTGAATATTTGTTAAATTCAGACAGCTCGTGTTGTGAAAAGGAGCTTGCCTGTCTCTGTCTCACTGAGCTGTCAGTCAGACACAAACACACAGCAAAAAAAGAAAAAAGGGGAAAAGTCAGGAAGCAGCATCTGCTCTCACTATACAGTTAAAATCAATGAGCCAAGCTTCCAACATAAGTCTGGGGTAGGAGAGAAATCGGATTCCGCAATGGTGATTCCAGTCGTGTGTGTATGACGTCCAAGACCAATCCTGGCTGACTTTTAGAATTGATTTCTAACATTTCACTGCTTGTTTTTAAAGCCTTGAACGGTCTGGCTCCTGCCTACATCTGTGACCTGCTTACTCCCCATGAGCCTGACCGCTGCCTGAGATCATCCAGCAGGGCCCTGCTCACTGTTCCAAAATCACCACTTGTTACCAATGGTGACCGAGCCTTTGCTGTTTGGGCTCCACGGCTGATTTTGGAACGCACAAGCATCCGTGGCTCCCCCACTCGGTCTTGTTACTGCTACGGAGATTCACTCATTCCCTCGATAGCTATGGCTGTTACAGATGTGCAATCAGAGTCTTCATCAGTTCTGGTCCCGATAGCCTTTGGTAGTTCAGTGTTCCATTTAGTGAACTGAGAAGTAATAACATCTGCTTTTATAAATAAAGGAAGGGCCAGGTGAAATAGTTTTGGGGAGGGAGGATGCAAGGTGCATATAGAAAAGACAAGGTTACACAATACACAATATGAATAATAAATAAATACGCACATGCCATCCTTGCGTGTTACAGTGTATCCGTGTTCAGCATAGTGAACAAACGTCACATTGACTCCAATCAGAGGTGTGCCGTCGGCTGTCAACACCTGACCTCTGATTATCGACACCAAGCTGTAGAGAGAGAGAGATGGTAGAGAGAGGTTAACTTCATTACTACATTGCAATATGCAACATATACAAAATACAAATAAATAGCAGTAATACTATACAAAAGAAATTACAATGATTTTTTTTTTTACTGTAATTAACTGAGCAAACTGAACCATCAAGTATAGAACAGACCCCGTTGTGTCTTTGACTTGAGCTCCTGTGGCTGGGTAAAACACACACACACACACACACACACACACACAAACACACACACACACACA
Source organism: Seriola aureovittata (assembly GCF_021018895.1). Taxonomy (NCBI): domain Eukaryota; kingdom Metazoa; phylum Chordata; class Actinopteri; order Carangiformes; family Carangidae; genus Seriola; species Seriola aureovittata. The sequence goes on along the minus strand of NC_079366.1, from coordinate 2,261,526 downwards.
CACACACACACACACCACAGCCTTTCTTATCATCACTATTACTCTGTTTAAGGATACTGCAGAGTGCACTGAGACATCAGTTGAAACAGAGACTGTTGTGCTAACTGCTGAGCTGTGAGAGCGGGAGAATTGATGTTACTCCAGTACTGGCGGCTCGACTGCACCACAGCACTGTATTCATGAGCCGCATTCGAGTCAATAACAATGTCATTCATTGGAATTTGTCTTCTTTGTCTTCTCTCATTATTATGATATACAGTATATATACACAGTACATATCATGGATAATATGTAGAATCTATTGATTTTGTTGTCCCCATTAGTTAATGTAACAGTTCAAGGTAGTGTTGTAACTCTGAAACACTGAACAAATGGAAGAAGAGACTAATGAAACAGAGACAGACAGAATTTACTGCAGGTTTTACAGCCTGTTTAATGAAGTATTCCCAAACCACAACGGGATTATTTCTGTAGGTAGAGATCTGGTATAAAAATAACATGATAAAAATAAACAATATCAGATGGAGGCTTTACTCACTGAATCAGATATATTCTAAAATAGAGCAGAATCCGCCCCAGTTATTAGTCTATAACCATACAAGTAATAACAACACTGGCTGAAGAATGTCTGACTCACTCAGTCACACAATCACAATGCCATGTGCGCTGAATGCAAGACCATTATTCTTCTGCCTGTTTGGTTCCAAATGAACCCACCTGCTGCTCTGGGTAGACAGTGCAGCTGAGCTTATGATGATCAGGTTGCACAGTGCATTTTCACCAGTCTCACGTGGTGCTGAAGACACCGGCTACAGGGAGAAGGACCACAGAGGTGGTTTGCCAGGTGTTTGTATGTCTGTGGACAGACTTTGTCACCGTGAGCAGTCATGGGTCAGAGCAAACCCAAACCCAACTTTATGCCTTTTTACATTTGAGGCTGTGACGCTACCACAGCGTCAACATGACAGGTGAGGCGGCTGGTGTGTCGAGTTGCACTTGCTTTGTACTGGAACTGCACTTGTGTCACCTCTTATAACAACAGGTAAGATGGGGGGGGGGGGGGTATGATCATTATCATCACGATTATCATTATTATATATTATTTCATTATTATTATATTATTATTATTATTATTATTATCATATATTATTATTATTACTAGTATTATTACTATTGTCTTTGTATTTATGTGTACACAGACAATACTATTATTATATATCATTGTTATCATTATTATTATAATTATTATGATTATTATTACCAGTGCACATTATTATGTGCATGTGTAAGACTGGTGATACTTAATGTGATAATGGCTTTTACTGCAAACAAAATTTACCTGCGTGAACAAATAAAGTAACAGACCTCAGATGTTCTAATGAGTTAATCATGTACAATAATAATAATAATAATAATAATAATAATAATAATAACAGCCATAATAGGTAGCTATAATAATAATGATAATAATAATAATAATAATAGCTGCCTATTATTATTATTATTATTATTGTTGTTATTATTATTGTTATTATTGTGTATGGTCAACATTCATTAGAACACCCTATCACACACACACACACCCACGAGTGTCCATTATGTTTTATGGTCACAAATGTCCTCTATGTCACTTTCTGTTTGTTCACAAAAAAAAAAAAAGTAACAGTAAACTTTTGTTTAACGCAAATAAGCACATTGTGTCTGTGTCACTGTGAACTTTTTTTCTGTGAGAGTCTGAACACAAAACAAAAAATCAGTAAATTATGCACTGATTACAGCATTTAACACTGCTGTAAAACTCACAGTTTCGTTATAGACATAATTTCTAGCAGACAGAGCCTTTATGTAAATGTGTATAATGCACTGCATGTGAATGAATAAAACAGATTACAGCCCATTCATTCTAGATATTACAGTATATTTGTAATAAAATCATGTACGTGTCTATGGATTACCCTGTTGCCAGATGTGTCACATTAGTGCAATTGTCATACAGTATTAACACAGGATTTAATAACTATTCTGTATCAACCACACAGGATGAAGAAAAGACCATCCATAGAGGTTTTCTTGAGATGCTCAAGATCAGACTATGATTCATGATGTTCATGGCACAAAAACAACTGTGTGTTTGTGTCTGTGTGTGTGTATGTGTGTGTGTGTTTGTGTGTGTGTGTGTATCACACTGATGAAACCAGGAAACCAGGTATAAATGGTCTATATGTCTATATGTTTACTCCATTTTTTAAAACCTTCCAACAATCCACCCACACACCCACACACACACACACACACACACACACACACACACACAAACTCAATACTGTTTTAAGGTCATCTAATAAAGCATTTTTATTATAAGGTTGCAGGTCCATTCCATTATGGAAATACAGGACATTTTTATCATAGGGTTGTGGCCCTCTGCTCTAATGAAACATTCAGGATAGCATAAAAAATGTGACAAAAGCAGAAAAATGGCTGAATAGAATTGCCATCATGTTTCTTCCCTGTCAGTAGCCATGCCTTTCACTCTCTATATTTTGCGGACTGACACCTTCTTTCTCTCTTATCATATTTAATGAATGTTATGTCTGAGGCAGATGTGGGCAGAAATGGCTTTTGGCAAGGAAAAATAGCAGACCTTAAGTTCCTGTATTGTGATCCTACTCGTTCTATTATATCAATCCAGACAGAGAGCAAAGCCAACCTGCAACTGCTCATATTATGGTAAATCAAAGTAGGGTGAGCTATGACCTGCGGGCAGACACGTTATGAATCAAACAATCACCACTATAGAAGATAACATTGGAAAGAAAAAGACACAAATTATCCATGATCCCACTGTGATGAAAAACAACAGTGTTTGTACAGAAGAACGTTCAGCACATAACAGATGTAGGCAACTGCAACCTTATACTAAATATGACTTACATTTTAAAAAGAAAATATCTTCCTTCTGTAGGTTTGGAGATCTTTCACTCACTGTCTTAACCAGTCACTCACTAAAGTAGTATTAAAACCCCAAGTTTAACCCAGTTATCCACTGCATTGAAAAACTGCACAGGAAACCTGGGCTGCAGTCGTCATCTTTAACAAGCATATTGAATTTATAGTTAACAATATCATCATCATAGCAATGTACTATATACATACAGCTGATCCTGGTTTTCCGTTCCCTTGAATTGGTTCATTTCTCTTAAAATTACACTGTTTTGGTACACTTGATAGTTTTATCTGTTTTTCTTCTCTTTGAATTGAATTGAATTGATTTTATTGATTCTATTTTTTGTTGCTGTCTCTGTCAAGCGCTTTGCAACATAGTTTTTGAAAAGTACTCTATAAATAAAGATTATTATTATATCAATATATTACATAAATGTTGTTTATTCGGCTCAATTCTCTACATGTTTATTTCTGTCATGCCATCTTATTTCAACATTTCAATCGTGTTTTTTTTGTTTTTGTTGTTAGGAAAGAGGATTTATCATCCACGTGTTATAAATGAAGTTGGTTAAAAAAAAAAAAAATCTTGTGTAAGTGCAGTCAGATTCTTTTGCAAAGTCATTATGAATTCTCCTTCACATCTTTCCTTGACCCTAATGATGTTTTCCATTGAGGTCGAGGAGAACACCTTTTCGAGTTTTCGACTGCAGCCTTTGACTTTCATCTCCAATGGTGTGAAATATTTGATTAAAGTGTGGATTTATGTTGCTATAAGTCCAGAATTCAGAAAAAAAACTATATAAAATTAATTAAAATGAATAACATAAAATAAAATAAAACACAATTACCTTCTGTTGAAAGGACTGTCTCCAGTGATAACATGAGTGGACTCAGGACCAACCAGGAAGTGAATGCGTTGGTAGAAAGACCTCGCAGCCTAAGTAAAATAAAAGGAAATAAGTGGATAGACAAGTGCTGATTCCTGTCACTGCTCCTATACTGCAAAGTAATGTCAGGTTGTATCAGGAAATAATTTGCAATTGGAGCTCATTACCTGCTGAGGGGCCAATGAGGATAGAGACTGGCTGAGCACTTCCCCTGGGTCAGGTGACCCCTTGCAGTACAACTGGTTCTGACAGGAGGGCTGCAAACAGCAGTCTGGATCCATGCAGTCAGCCAAGCCATCTGAAAGATACATACCAAGTTATAATATTCTCAAACATCTCAAACATGAGAGGGAAGGATTGGAAATGCAGAAGGATGTCAAATGGATGATAGGAAAAGTATCGTCGCACCAGAGACCAGGGTCCACACCCACAGTCCTGTCTGTGGTCGGGCTACAGAACCTCTGGGGCAAGTTTCACAAACATATTTCAGACTGGTCTGTCTTTGTCTAATGCACCTTACCCCCAGACTAACTCAGTCCTAAAACTAATGTTACCATGGGAACAATCAATGACCAGTAGCCCCCAACAACACAAAACAGGAAAACATGGCTCATGATTTGTGGTATGCTAACGTTTTTATGGAGAGAGCAAAGACAAGGGAAAGAGTTTTAGAGACTGCAGCAATTTTTTTTCAATTCAGATATTTCTCTTTATTATTTCACTTTTCTAGTAAAACATCCTTAATTTACCCAGACTTCATTGTACCACAGTCCAGCTTGAGATAGTCTATCACTAAACTGCTTTGTGCAACAGATGAATTTAGACTCAGTCAGTCTGAGGTCTGACTGTTTGTTTTACCTGAGAGTCAAAGTCTGTCTTTGTGAAAGCGCCCCCTGGCTGAGGTTTGGAAAAGATTGTGGTTTTGATTAAATGTGAATAAACACATTGTGTCTGAGTCACAAAGCAGACCAGGATCTTTCTCAAACATTAACCAAGTAACTATAAGTGGATATATTCATGATGTTGATAGAAAATGTAATCTGGCTGCATTTTCTGTTGCACATTAGTGCTTTATAAATGTGACTGCAAGGAAACAGGGTTGGCCAAGAAGAATAAAGACAGAGAGAAAAAGGGAGAAAAAAGGACCTCTAATGTAAATGATGAGAGGCAGGGATGGAATGATGAAAAAAGAGGGATTAGAGTGGGAGGGAGGGATAAGTGGGGGACAGGGAGGAAGAGAGGAGAAGAGATGAGTGGAGTGGAGAGACAGCTGGAGAAATGGAAGGACTGAAAGAGGTATGTAAGGTAATAAAATCTTGACTGCCATTTGTCTCAGTTAGTTTATAAAAGCCATTTGTACATCTGGGGAACAGGCACCAGGGACTGATATTAAATGCATGCACGCACACACGCACGCACGCACGCACGCACGCACGCACGCACGCACGCACGAATGAATGTTCACACAAACAAAGACTACGGGGGGGGGGGGGGTGCTTGTTTTTGCCATTGACATGTCCAGATTGTTAAAACAATTGTCTGACAACATTATGGCAAGGGTTCCTAGAGAAATAGACCTTTTCTGTTACAGAGTAAAACCCTTTTGGTTAAACCAGAAACAGCTGTGTGTGTTTTAAAACATCTGTATAGTGGAGCCACCACTGAAAGTCACACAAATACACAAACAAACTGACCGATCGGGGCCGTGGAGGATCAGCAAATCCCGTGTTCTGTGAGGTAAAATGTTTTTGTCAGTGGAGTCTGGTAGCTTTGAAGATAGCGATAAAACAGCTGTTTCTGGTTAAACAAAAAATGTACTCCCACTAAACACGCACGCACACACACACACACACACACACACACACACACACACACACATACAGTAAAGCCCGTCCTCTCCCTGACTCTTCTGTCTAATGTTCATTTCTTTCTAATCTTTCCTCTCCACTGTTCCCGTTAACACTGCTCTCCTGGTTTTAGGGTTGTACACTGCGGCTCAGAGCTTTGCTTGTAGGGTGAATCCACTGATACCTGATGTTTTGTGCTGTTAATAACTCTTCAACTTTGTCTCTGTCCATGTCATTTTTTTTTTTTTTTTTTACTTCAAGGTTTCAGTTCTTCCCATAGAAGTTTACAACTGCAAGTTTCTTGTTGGGAACTCTACCGCTTATATTTAAAAGATTGTACCAGAGCCTTCTGAACATTGAGGCTCATTTCCAATTCCAATCGGTGCTCAACGGCCTTTCAGCTACACATTAAGGCTGATACTACATGTTCAGTATTTTATTTAGCAGCAGTTTGTACATACACTATGCTGTATGTAAGTTAAGACCCGCTACACGTCGATGAGCAGCTCACAGCAGGTAGCAGCAGAGTAGCCACTTCATCATTTACAGCTGTTTAAAGATTATTTTTTTGGCATGTTGCTTGAATTGAACATTTTACAGCCTGCAGAGACAGGAAACCGTGCAGGGCAGAGAGTGAGGGGGGGTCTGACTCGGCCAGGAATCAAACCATAGACATTGTGGTTATGTGGTATATGCCTTAACCACTCACCCACTGGATGACCCAGATTCATGTTTTTTTCATTCCTTTTACTTTTTTTTTTTTTTGGCTGGACCACAACTGGCCCTATAACTGAGAATTTCCCTGCCTGACTGACTGCTCATTATTCAACCATTGGTCAGCCGAATACCATGTGACAGAGTTGGAGTTTCCCCCATTAGCTCCTGTTTGCAGTGTTAAAGTTACTACATTACATGTTAATACAAACTCAACACTTCATCTAATCATTTCAAATTAAAAGCTCTCTAGCATAGAAACCCTTTACTTCTTAAGAGGGCTTTTATTGATAGCGTTAGCGACTACTTCTCTCTCTCCCTCCCTCTCTCCTGCTCTCTCTGCTCGGTGTGTCTCATGTTTAGTTCTTCCTCTGCCTCCTTTGGTAATAATGATACATGTAATGAAAGTAGTTTATTTGCTGTAATGGAGGCGAGGCTCAGTGTATTGGAAGAGCTTCTCCGCTGCCCTGCAGTTCCAGAGCAGCCGGGAAACCTGAGCGGCTCCGTGTAGCCCTAAACCCCCGCCCGGTCAGCATGCATACGAGGTCCAGTCATGAACCAGAACCTTTCTGCAGAATAATGTTATCAGAGTGTACTGATGAGGAAGTGGTGCTGAGGTGGGTACAGGAGGGAAAGAAGAGGGAAAGCGAAAGAAGAGGGGGCACTCCTGCTACAAATCAACCAGAATACCAGTCTGGAGCAAACAGGTGGCAGCTGGTCTTTGTAACACATGCCAAACTATGCAATGCACGACAAAATGTTTTTGTTTTTATTTAATCTTGCCATTTTGGAACCATTGTTTAATGAAGTGAAGCGAGTAGGCAAGTCATTTTACTTTCACCGTGATAAACTCTGGTTGCTAACACGTAGGGATGGTGTTTCCTGCTGGGAGCGGGTGGTGTTAATGGTCGCTTCGCAAGAGCTTCAGCATCAAGTGTTTACAATACAAGAGGTTTTAATATGTCCCTCGAACAACGCTGCTTCTTCAGGGTACAATGGACGCTACAGTGACTTGGTATCGGAAAGTGATGAGACAGTCCAGCCACACAATGGCTAGCTGGTTAACATGCTAACAGTAGAAGAAAATAAGTGGTAGAAAAAGAAGCAGAACAAGAGTTAACATTGGTGTTTGTTTACACCTCTGGAGACAGCTGTTGGTGAGTCAGGAATGAAGAGCTTAACTGTCAATGTTTCTTCTAGACTGGTAAGTAAACAGCTGCTAATTCTCACATTGGCTATGTAGCAATAGCAAAACTTACAAATCCTTTAATGCATCCTGACTATATATAACTATAGATACTGCATTTCATCTTTTGTTTAAAGTCTTGTTTTCCATGCTATGATTTGTCTACATCAGTAATCTGACTGACAGGGCCGTCTTCAAACGCAGTGACACTGTCATTGTAAGAGGGCCTTCCTTACACAGAACATCCTCCAGCGTGGCCCTGATGTAATGTGAACGCCTGAGCGCCTGGTTGAGGTGGTACGGCTGCAAACATACGCGCAGCTTTTCTGCTCTTTATGACTATGACCATATCGCTTGACCCAAACCGTGGGCTCGCTGACTGACGTGATGTGACCCCTGTGGAGCTGAGCCTTCACAGCTTCTTTCATGGCCACCGGGACATTGCCTGGTGCAGAGTGCACCGGCTGAACCGCTGGGTTCAACTCAAAGTGGAGCTCTCTGGGGAAAGCCTCCACAGGATTACTGAACACATCGTGATACGCTCTGATGACTTCAGAGATGCACTTCTGGTGAGAGGCGTGGTGAGGCTGTCGTCCACTGTGTTGAGCCCATCACACACAGATGGTGAAGTGTAAGAGCCCCACCTCCTCTCACATGGGCCACTGTTGTATTTACAACTTTAAAATCCAGTTCGTATTTGCTGCCTTGCACCACACACTCCCCTAATGATAGCAAGCCCTTGGTATGAGTATTAAAGAAATAATATTAATAACCTATTTGTATAGCACCTGTCATACAACACATGGAAAAGACATAACATAAAACATGTTAAAAACATTGATTAATGGAAAAGGAAATGAAAAATAAAACACCCACTTAATGATAACAAGATCTAATAAATTGAAAAAGAAAAAAGAAAAAAAGAAAAATGTTGTGATTATAAATGGCCGTACTTTAGCTGCGTCTAAGGTGGAAAAATTTCTGTCACCTTGGTGATGTGGGACTTGAAGCTTAGATCTGAGATAAAACCAAGACTTGTAATCACAGATTTATATTCATGGAATTTGTTTCCCCAGGTTCTTAAACAGCATTTCTCTTTTTGTTTTAGGGCCGACTAGTAGGATTTCAGTTTTGTCCCAATTTGACTTTAGGAAATGATTCTCATCCATTTATTTATTGCTAGAAGAGAAGTGGTAATGGGGTTTACAGCTGCAGCATCATTTGGCTCAGCAGAGATGTACAGTTGTGTGGCATCAGTGTAACTATGGAAACATACATTGTGCTCTCAGACGATGTCATCAAGTGGCAGCATGTAAGGTGAGAATAATAATGGGCCACGGCAGCTCCCTTGAGCAACCTCACAGCAGATGTGGGTGCCATTAGGTTCTAGTTTCTTCAGACTCTGTAGGACAGGCTGATCATTTGAGCCAGTGTCATAAGTTTTCCCCTTAACAATTTTCTGTGTCCTAAGTAGCCATAGCGATAACTATTTAGTGCATGATTCATTCATCTCCTTAGGTTTCATATTCCCATGTAGAGGCTTTCTCCCTGAGCCAAGTCACAAAACTCTATTCTTTCCGTGTCTCTCAGACATGTTGACACTCCGCACAAATAACTCTCCTCAGAATTGCCGCCTCGATGCCCATCGGCTTTTTCACCCGCCCTGTTGCTAGGACATAATCTTTGTATTCCAGATTTCCCAGTTCACACTTAGATTGCCACTGAGCGTGATCGCAGCTGGTGAGGATCGTGGCCTATGGCTATTCACTCCTGCTGCTGCAGTATAGTTAGCTTCACCAAACCAAAACAAACAATATACAAGCAGAGCCTAAATCACTAAATCAGTGGTCCACTTCTGACACCATGTTTGGGTTTGTGGTGTTATAAAGACGGGACAGACCATAATGTTAGTTGACGACAGGCTTTAGTGGATGCTAGTCAGGGCACAACGACAATAACGAAGAATAACACAAGAAAGGTGGCTCAGAGCATGCTGGAAGACTACTGACTTCACCAAAGGTTTACTACCACTAAACCTCAACAACATAACACCCGTCCTGCTGAGCGATCCAACATGGAGCTACACAGAGGGAATGTATATCATTACTGTGGAAATTAGTCCCGGTTTAAAAGATTGTTTAACACATGGAATCATGATTACCTTGAGTTATTAATGCAGATGTGTGCTGTAAAATAAATCAGTAAGATTTGGAAGTGGGCAAATGTCCTGAACATTTCATTTTGGAAGTTTAGAGAATTCTGCAGAATACCGTACTGCAATGACACTGGCCCTTTGGTCCTTTGCTGTTTTACTTGGTGTGGGAATGTTGTGAGAGGATTTTTATTTTTTCTCAGTTCTCTTCATATCTGCATAAAATCAGTGACTCTCGAAATCCCTCTTACCTCATACCTCTTTCTACAGCGTGGAATGAATTTTAAGACTGAACTCAACCCTGAATAACCTACTAACTGCTAATTCTCTCTCCCTCTCACCATCTAAGCTCCTGATTGGACATGTGGTTAATGTGCACCCTGTCCCCACCAATATTTTTCATTATCCTTACGACATGTTCATCCATCCATCAAACAAATACACTCGTCAAACTACTCAACCATCTATCTGCACACTCTTTTAGTGTATGTACACAAATATACCTCCTTCATTGTCCTTTCCGTCAGTACAGAGAGTCTCCATGGCTACGTGACACCCGGCCCCGCGCCATCCTGATTGGCAGATGCAGTGCCAGCCACTGGCCTCCAGAGTGCATCGTCCATTGTTGTTGCAGAGTCCTGGACAACCCTCTGGGCACAGGGAACAAACACACAGTTAGAAAAGTTAGAGCAATGTGAGTGAGCAGGATGGGGTCACGGCTGGCCGACAGGGCGTGAAATAGGTTTAAACCCATTTACATTTTTGAAGGGAGGTGATGTACTGGAGCTCTGAACGATGAGAGTGATCAATGTTTTCATATCCGATCATTTTCAAGCCAAAAATGCAACATATTCAGTGTTTCCCTCTCAGCTCGGAAAAGCCTCTGAAACAGCACTGAGACAATCATGAGAAAATAAATCTCCACTGCTGAATGAAATCCTTCCACACCACACCGACGTTAACAGAAACAAACAGACCTGGTGTGGTCTAGAAATAAATCAAGAAATAATCCATACTCATTATATCAAGGGCAGATTGTGGAAGACTTGTGTATTGTGACAGACGTTGTTTGTGGTGTAAATGAAGTTAGAAGATTAGGACAGAGAGGTCAGTTTAGGTCATTTTAAGTCCAGTTCATTTCTCATCAATTCTGGTTAAAATAAAACACCGTCTACAGTGACTGTGTGAAAGCAGCGTGTCAAACAAACTTGTTTTCTTGAAGAATTTAGCAGTTTTAAACACATCACAGGTAGAAAATCCACGATGCAAAAAAATCTATTCCTGTGTACTGCTGTATACAAAGTCAATGGAATTATGCCATTACACACATAATTGGAGGGGGCGGTGTAAATTGAAGCTTCTGTGCAAGTTCAATATGTTTCAACTGGAGGAAAAAATTCGCAAAAATTCTGGGGCTTTTTCAATCTGTTCAATGAAACGTAAAGAGACGAGAGGAAGAGAGAGAGAGAGAGAGAGAGAGAGAGAGAGAGAGAGAGAGAGAGAGAGAGAGAGAGAGAGAGAGAGAGAGGGGGAAATAACAAAGTTGTGAGTTCAGTCAGAGGCTGAGCTGAGCACGAACACACAGTCAGCTAACAGTTGTAGAGTTGGTACACTGGCTGTTTGGGGTGTGGGTGTGGGCTGAGAGACAGCTGGGCGTAAAGTGGCTTTAGGCTTAAAAACTGCAGCTATTTATTTTTGTGGAAACGTCTAAGAGCAAAAGCCAGCTCATACCAGTGCAACAGCTTCATGTCATTCTTATTATTCTTCCCATCATGTTTAACCGACACCTGCAACTGTCCAGTGATAATGTGTGAAACTGTAGTGACGTGAATGTATACTGGCTATACGCACATCTGCTCCAGCCGAACAGCACAACGACGTATGCAAGTGGTATGTAAATAACCTTCCGCATCACATCTAAATATCCATCATTGCAAAAATAGATAGAGAAAAGACCTGTTGATGTCATATTGACATCATACCAGCAACATGACATAACACTGACACCTTCACTATAGTTGTGTTCCCGGCTTTATAAAGATACTGGGGTTTACTGTGTGTGTTTTACTTTCCCCACGAGGTCGAAATGCTGTTTCAGAAGCTTTTTTCACTTCTCAAAGGAAATACTAAATACCTGTTTTTGGCATGAATAAAAGTTTTTTTTTTTTTTTTTTAAAGTTTAAACAAATTGCCTGTCAGCACAAAATTCTAGCTGTCAGTAGCTTCAGTCCAAAATGACCAGACTTCAAAATCCTGATGTGTATAAAGGCATATGGCCCTGTGTGATGGACCTCTCTCCAACAAATGGACTGACAGACTGAAAGACAGATCGGCAGACATATAAGACAGATCAATACATTAACCCACATGTGAGGGACACAGATTGACAGACAGACAGCCTTCGGTGAAATGCACTGATGTTGTAGTTTCACATGAACCACTAAAATTGCCTCAAGCCAAAGTGGCTACTGTGTGCTGCATGACTTCAATTAGAAATTAAATCAAAATGATATATTTTTTCATCTGTAAACAAAGAAAGAAGATGTTATTGTTGCATAATATGATGAAGAAAAACAGGGCATACAAACAAACCAAAAATTCCAAAGTTGAAAAGCAAAACCTTGGATGTTAAAAATGTTATTAACGTTTATCGGTCCGAGTGAAGTCTAACCAGATCCGAGGGGAATTTAACCCCCGGCGAGCTGACAAAGACAGCAACTCCTCTTTTTTCTTCTAGTCGGTGAAAAAAAAAAAAATAAATAAATCACAGGTTAAAATCCATGTGAAAACACAACAGGTAGACAGATACACAGCGCACAAAGTATAGGGAGGACAGGGTGGTTTGGACTGCATGCCTCCGAAGGCTATACTTTATGCCTTTGTTTGACATTCCTCACTCACAGAATAGACAGTGAGGCCGGCAATCAGGTAGACTGATTAATAAACAGTGAGTATCAGAACCAAGCATAGCCTAGCTGGAGAGACACAACGAGGGATGGAGGACAGATGGTGAGCGGGGGGGAAAGAGAAACAGAGAGAGGCAGGAAAGTGAAGGCAGATAGAAGGAAGACAGAGAGACAGAGGGCAGCTGGCTAATTTAACACACACACACATATATATATATATATATATCAGGCTTGTGGATGCAAGACAAAACACACCTTGGGTATGCGTCTGTCTGTGTGTGTACGTGTGCGTGCATTTCCATTTTTTTTATGTGTATGTGCTTTGCGTGCACCTTCATCTGTACTGTTCGTGTTTTGTGTGTGAGAATCTGAGACCGGGACAATAATGATGTAACCAGAAAAACAAACAAGACAAATAAAAAAGCGAGACTGTAGAAGTATAACACAATACAACGAGATAAAAAAACAAACAAACAAACAAAAAAAAACAGATATACTGAGCGTTGTTAAAGACTGAAAGACAAAAAGTGAGAAAAAAAGGAAAAGACAGGAAAAATAAGATGGATCAGAATAAATCAGAATCAATGTAAATCAAAGTTAATGAAGCAGAGTGTGAAGTGGTTGTATTCTGGGACAGTAAGGCCTTTATTAAGTCTTTGGCATGAATTACCTTTATATCCTGAGAATAGGAGAGGGCACGAGGGAGAGAGGGAGGAAAATTAGGGAAAAAAAGTAAATCGAAACAAAAGCAGCACTGCCAAATATACTCTGTGTAATGGACAGATGAAGATGGCAGCCAGAGGAAGAGGAGGGCAGGAGGAAAGAGCTGGGATCGGGGGAGTACAATATCGTAGAGAGAGAAACAGCAGTAGAACCTGTCGTCAGTCTTCATTCACATTCAAATCACACAAGAAGGAAGAAAGACAGAAAGCAGCTGATAGAAAATATAAATATATTTATATTAATGTATCAAAGTTTCACTAATTAGATTTTAAAAAAATCAGCCAGAGAAAGATTCTTTTTCTCTAATCAAAGTTTGTGATTTAGCAGCTTTTCATTAAATATAAAAGAATTCAGATGGAAAATAACACAGTTGCAGTCAAACAGAAGTTGGAGAAAAGTGGGAAATGGATATAAATATCCAGAAATGGTTAGCTGAGGGAGGATCAAGCAGCAATTACCAGCTGCAGCTCACACAATGAGCTGTAGTTTCTCTAGTGATCACTACACGCTGACTCTGAGAAAAAAGTACAATGGGAGTTTTACTTAAAAGTCCAGCTCAGGGCAACTATTATTGAGGGCACTGAGAATTTGGGCTTTTTTAAACACTTTTGGGAGGTGTCAAATTCTACAATTAAAAACATTTGGTCTATATTTTACAGGCTGGTTCCATTGCCCTTAATAAAGACTCAACATACAAGTTTGACTATTTTTGCCATTAAATAAAGTAAATGAAAGGATTCATTATTTCCTCACCGAAAGTTAATTCCCGTCAGTGTGGAGAAAAAGTATAGATCTTATAGATGTTAGAGTTGGGAAACAAAATTCTATAAAAATCTGTTTATATAATAAGAATAAACCACCCTCTGCATCATTCCTTTTTTTAATCTGTCTCTCGCAAATTCCCTCACCTTATGTTGAGGCAAAACTGTATCCCTAGAGTTCTCTCTCTAACGCCTGAGGTGGAGAATATTTGGGGACATTAGTTATTTGACTGACAGATTTCCTCAGTTTATCGCGCTCTCTGCCGTGGTGGTTGCTGTTTGGTCGTTTAACCTTAACTTCAGGCTTTGCCCAAAATCGTGTTCCCAAAATTGTGTTTCCTCGCCTCAACAGCTGACAAAGATGTCAAGGAGACTTCGAAAAGTTCTTCAGAAACTTATGGCCGACATTCATGTTGCCAAATTCATACCATTTATGAGCAGGATGCAATAAATAAGAAGTGGTCTTTTAGCAATTACAGCTACAAATAATAATTACCAACTAATTTGACTGCAACTGTATTTAGTTCATGATGTAAAGGAAGGCCACTTTATAATCTACTATGTTTTTTTTTTTCCTTGTCCAATTCTGCATGGCCTCTGAACATGAATACTCTGGCTCCTTCTGTAGGATATTCCCACGCTGCACAGAGGGAGGCTTAAAGTCATTCAAATACTTGCAATTACACAATGTTTTCAGTACAGATTCACAAACATGTAGGCATACGACTGTGCAGAGAGACATGACAGGGACAGCACAGGAGAACTGAGCTTAAAGCCGAGCCAGCATTTCATTCTACATCAAAAACTTTCAATGTTATTTTTCTCTGTGCTTGTACTGACCTTGTCTGCTAAAAGTAATAACATGTCTGGACTATCAATCTGTCCCAAGCCACTAAGAACATTACAATGTCAAACATATCATACACTATCTACAAGAGTACAACAGTCAAATATGTGTTTCAAAGTGGTTTTCTAACAGTTTTTTTAATCCAGCTTCAACATACTATATAGTATATACTATATAGTATGACAACCAAGGGAAACTGGATCGCTGCCCTGCTTCTCGAGGTTCACTGCAGTGACACAGCTTTACAGAAACCTTAAAATATAAGCCCTCAATGTCAAACCAATTCACGACAAACAGCCAGAAATCTAATGTTGGAGGTCAACATAGCTGAATACTCAATTCTGACTTTTTCAGCAAAACATTTTGACATTTTGGCAATTTTGATGGAAAAGAAGAAATCTGGGAGGCTTAAGTAGGTGTTCAAATTAATGGCAAAGACACAGCATGCAAAAACTACAAAAATAAAGCTACTTGGACAATATACAGAGAAAAATACGTACTCTAAACTATACTATAATATCCTATAATATACTATACATACTCTATAGGCAAAGGAAAATAAAGCCATTGTACATTTGGCTAAGGACAATATTAAAATCCACAGTAAAGGTTAATGTCATCAGAGCTGGCAAATGATAGAGGGGATGAGAGGAAAAAACATAATATACTCCAGATATCCAAAATTAAAAAACCTTTCTGGATAAACAAATAAATAAAATAACCTATCACTGATGCAGCCACAGCTCGACAGTACATGAAGAGAAAAGCAAAGGATGAAGGGAGGAAGAGAAAAAAGCCAGTGATGAGGAGAAGAAGAGAAAGGAGTACAGTACCTTTTACTCTAATGTCCGGATTGTGAGCTTTAAGAAAGGAAGCAAAGAGAATGAAAAAGATAGAAAGAGAGAATTTAGTCCAGAAACACAGGCAGAAGACATGTAAAAAAACAAAAAAAAAACTATCCAGTAGCACCATCAGCTGCTCACAGGAGTGATTCACCAGGCAAGTGAATGAAGAAAATTAAAAGATGTTCAATGAATCAGAGAAAGGGAAAGAAAGACAGACAGAAAGAGAGAAGATCTGTATTATTCATCACCAAATTCATCTGAGACCTCAAACACCTCGAGCGCTGCCATGGGCCGGGCTGTTTCCACTCAATGAATATGCAGACAATTCTACAGAGAGGTCACAGTTTCCAGAAGACTTTAACACGGGATGTAAATGTGATGGTTGGAGACGGGGGAGACGGGGGGGGGGGGGGGGGGGGGGGACAAGCCTGCAACAATCCTCTCCCCAGCCACACAATCCATCCAAACACACGAGCTGTTTGTTGGCTAAGCACTTTTAATGGATTTCTCCTCAGCTTCCTGTCGTTATCCTCTCGGCGTCCTTCTCCATGTGTGACAGTGGCTGTTTTCCAACAGAAATCCTGATATAATGCCGTTAAGAAGACCACTCATTACGCCTCCTTTGCCGGTTCTCACCGAAGCAAACAAAGCCGCCGTAATGCTGCTGGCGTTCAAGATTCAGAGGCGTGACATGTAACACGACAACATCAGCGTCTGACCCACCGTGTTGGCTCTGTGAATACTTCTGCCGGCGGCTTATTGTCGGAACAACAATGCCCTGCCATTCCATGTCCCTACCTTTTTATAAGGAATTGCACGGTGGCCCTGAGAGCTCAACGCACCGCCACTTAAGAAAACACATGCAAATAGACAAACGCAAACAATTTCTTCTGCAAATACAGAAGTGTTTCCATGGTACACTTTCTTTTTTTTTGCCTTAATTCCAATAGCGACAGTGAGAGAGAGAGAGAGAGGATGATATGCAGCAAAGGGCCATGGGTCGGACTCGGACCCGGGCCGCTGCAGTTAGGACTCGGCTTCCTCTACCGGGAGAGCCAGGGGACGCCCCTCCATCACTTTTTTGTGTCGGCTGGAAACACTTCCATTGTGTTGTGAGTATTTGCAGCATGTGTTTTCTTAAGTTGCAGTGTGTTGAACTCTCAAGGCCAATGGCAAGGCAGAATAAAGACACAACATTCCTGCCTTGAAACAGCTGTATAAAAGGGGCTAGTGTGCGTGCGGGTGTGTGTGTGTGTGTGTGTGTGTGTTTCTGTGCGCGTGTGTGTCTAAGTGACAACAACTCTCTCCCAGTGATCCCGCAGCTGTCTGTCTGTTTGACAACAAATAGCTTTTTAAGTGAAGGGTTTGGAGGTGAGCTCTTCTCATCTGTGTCACTGTTTAACCATCACAACACAACAGGAACAGGTTTCTCAACTTAACAACACAATCCAGTTGTCAGTACTGTAGACGCCAAAAGTTCCATCCATCAGCACTGAGCAAGAGCTCAGCTTTTTGTAGTCATTTCTTTTTACTTCTTATGAAGTAATTTCTATAACTGAATCCTTAAAGCTGATAAAATCAACATTATTATCAAAAAACTACAATAACCCACAGAAAATGACCTGATTCTACAGTTCCTCTCAGCTCTCAGCGTTTCTGTGTCTTTCAGCTCATTATTTGTTTTACAGCCACAACCTCAGTCTCACTGCTCTCAGAAGTGTCATCATCATTTTCAGCAGCAGCTGTTTTCAGTGAAAAGTCTCGGAAAAAACCCACAGTGCACAGGTAGCGACAGAGTTAGCGACAGTTAGCCAGCTGGTCACTGCATTTACGTCTCCAACAACTGACGTCTCCATTTTCCGGGGACAGTCCTTGTTTTTGGTGTCCAACAAAGGGGGCTAGCTCCTAGCTATAGCAGCTTTACAAATGAAGCTAAAACTATCGAAACAGTTAGTTATTCAATCAGATTTTTCTTTTTTTGTGGTCTCAAGGTGGAGGGAAAGTTTAGCTGGCCCACTCATCGGTTAGGATTTCATAACCTGGCAGTTAACTAACAGCTACAAACAGTTAAAAACAGTTTCAATTCAAGACAGAACATGTCTTTTAGTTTCCAATTACAGGATGATTCCGTAGGCCTATTTCACGGGACGTTGGACAACCCTATTCATTTTATCAGTTGACCTTCATAATAGTTTATTATAGTGCAACTGTTACCATGGTCAAAATACATGAAACCGGGACTACTACCAGCATTTGATATCTAAATGTTATATTGAATGGTGAACTGGAAATGTCCCTGGAAATGGCCCCCAGAACAAAACAGCTAAAAGGGGGAGTGAATATTCAATTCATATTTAACATTTTTGAATTTTTGAAAAAACATGAATACAATGAAATGAAAAAAAAAATAATTTTGTTTAAATGAAAGTATTTTTCTGGAATTAAAGTTCATTTTTCTCAATTCTAGTTGAGCAGCTTAGATACAAGCACTCAGACGTCAAACAAGTTGATTTACATTAGAAAAAGTTCTGAATATTCTTATTGGACCAGCAGCATTTTCACTTGCTTTAAGAAAACAAACTTTTAGGAGTGATAATGGACAGAAATGACCTGATAAGATGGGGCTTTTAGCCTGATACAGCTAATACAGCCGGTTTGGCTAACGTCAGTTAAGAAATGGAGTAGCTAATAGGATTTCCCAGAGAGAGGCCAACCTTGACTGATTCTAAAGGGCAATTCTGCTTTTTACAACCTGGATCTCATTTTCACTAGTGGTACTATTGTAGCACCAGCTTTATGGGATGACAACAATCACCAACACAAACATGGACGTCCATATAATTAGCAATGACATTTTCCTCTAATCTTGCGCAGGCAGCAGCCACAAAGAATAAAGACTGTGTTATATCTGTCACGGGTTCTTTCAAGTCCCATCAGTGAAGAAGAGTTTGCCTACCCACCAAAGGCTGCTGAGTGCTGTGCAACTCTTTTATCATGTCCTACTGGACACGCCTGTCATTTCTGAGGCTTTCTTGAGGTAAGTTAGACATGCTGTGTGTGTGTGTGTGTGTGTGTGTGTGTGTGTGTGTTTATGTGATCCACTCACCAATATTGCAGTGCTCCCCCGTCCATCCCTGGTCACACTCACACTTCCCCTCCTTACACACTCCATTCTTGCTGCACAGTGGGTGGCAGGCCTTCTGGTCACATAGAGTCCCTGTCCAGCCCTCCTCGCACCGACACACACCCCCAAAACAGACTCCGTGGCTGCCGCAGTCCACTTGACACACCTCTGTTGGAGAAGAAAAATGAATATAATGCATTCAGATCAATTCTGTACTCTAGCAAATGTTGTTTAAGGCACTTCAGTTCCATTATAAACAGCACAAACAACACTGTACATATGCATCATGATGTAGTCTAAACTGTCACATCACAAAGTGCTCAGTGGACATATTAACTTCACCAGTGTCACTAATGGGCCAACAAAAATTTGTATATTAAAATATGTTTCCCTTTGATGCTAAGAAGGAGTGGGTGAAGAACTGCAGGCAGACAGAAACTGTTCAGTTATAAAAAGCACATCAAGCAGTTGATGTCAAACAGAATACAAATATCTATGACAGCAGGACTGCTGTAGCAACTTTGTTTATCTTCTCACATCTGCAAGAAGGAGGACAGAACAAGCTCCGCCTCAAACACAGGTAGATATTTCCAAAAGAAAAAACGCAGTAGTAGGCAATAATGCGATAATGCAATAATGCAGACATTATTGTCTGAGTTTTATTCATTATTATTCCGCACACAAAATATATTGCCTTTTTGACGGCCTAAACATAACCCATGAAACTTTGCACACACTGGTGAAAAGTTTCATATTTTATACATCTTGCATATGGATGTGGCAAAATGGCTCCATAATGCCCCATAGAAAATTTCTATGAGGCACTTCCTACCCCGTGGTTTCATCTACATGTACGAAAATCGGTAGACACATGAAACACGCCAAGATGTACAAAAAAGCCTCTTGCATCCATAGTCTAAACCCAACAGGAAGTCAGCCATTTTGAATTTAATCTGCAACAGATCGAGACCGCATATCGCTTGCAGCTTTAATTACTACTGTATTCGTACAAAGTTGGTGTCATGTATGGTGGGTGAGTGATCAGTTCATGGCCTAAGGTAAAAGGAGATGAGTTATACAGCTCTCATTACATGTACCTGCAGTTCAGCTCTTTGAGTAATTACACAGAAAGTTTGAAGGTAATTACTTTTAAAGTAAGTAAAATCAAAGGTAACTTTTGTGGTGTTTCTGTTTTGGGTAATTGAAAATTGCGAGTCACTGGCTTTCCAGAACAGGGTCATCTTCCAGTCTTTCTCTGCTACGTTTGAATTCAGCAGCTCACCGGTTCCCAATAGTGTTATGAGGGGCATCGTCCCCTAGTGTTGCTGCCATGTCCATGAGGTGATAAGCCCCTTGAGACCGAGGGAGCGGATGACTGCACGAAGGATGATGTCCATTCGCAGACAGTGCTGAATTGCAATTTTCAGTTCAACACTTGCTAATTAATATTTATCAATAAGAGCTGACTAGAGGCAGCACAGGAGAGCAGTCCTGGCTCAGAAAGTACTGATTCTCCTGTAAACCCTAATGACCTGTCCGAGCAACTTGATGAAAAACAAGTGAAAAATCAATTAAAAGCCAAAGCTTTTCCCTCAAGTCCGTTCACCTGTATCTCCGTCTTTGTCGGTGACCTTGACTAAACTCTCTGATACCACACAGCTGTCTGTTTGCTGTGTTGCGTCTGTAAAGAGTGCTTACAAAAACGTTTGACGTATGAGATTTACAAGTCAGTGTGTGTGTGTGTGTGAATAACTTAATCAAGTCATTTACAAGTGTGCATGTGTGAGAAAGATAAGGAGAGAAAGCCACACTTGCTTACAGTAACTGTGTATAAGAGTGTATGTAAATGTGTGTGTACTCTTATGTGTGTTGTTGAGTGTTTTGACAGATCCAAAAAAGTCCAGAACAAGCCTGAAAACAAAGGTGTATGTATCTGCGTGTGCATGTCATTTATTTAATTTGTGTATCTGTGTGTGCATGTGTTTTACAAAGAGACAGCTGCTTAATTGGATGTATGTTTGATGGTTTTGACCAGACGACACTCAGAGTAACAGCCCAACGCAACACAAATATTACAACACACATGCTTGTCTTAATATATTTGTGGGGACAGTTCATTGAGATAATGCTTTAGCCAGCTCTAACCATCACAACTGAACGCCTGACCCTGACCCCAACCCCAACAAGCCAGGGACACACTGGAATGCGTCACGGCTGTGGAACGTTTTCATTTCGGCGCACATGTAATCACATTAGAGCATACACACCGGCTGCGTGACATACGTGAAACATTGGCGTCTCTCGCCTCGTGGTTGCGTGGCATGATCTAGAGATTTGGTCTCAAAATATAAATATATTTTTTTAACAATTTTAGCAGCCGCATGTGGAGACAGTGACATTTGAGTGAGGTTTTCTGTCAAAAATAAATCTGAAATTAATTTATAATAAACGAAATCCAACATTCCTGCACACTATGCAGAGAGAGAAAGAGATGCAGCAGCAGCGACGCAGCAGAGACAGAGGGTGTGAACACACGCAACGCAGGCAGTGTGTTCCTGGCATAATTCTAATGCTACAACCAACCTAACCCCCAAACAGCCATTTAAGCTTGTGAGGTCCAGCAGTTTGGTCCCCACAACTATAGTGAAACAAGGGTGTCCACACACACGCTCCTTTCCTCCTGTCTTTGTTTTTATGTCAAGCCATCTGTTACTGATCCGTATCAGTGCAGTCGCTTCAGGTCTCCCTCTCCTTCTTTTCATCTCCCTCCCTCTTTTCAGCAACAGAAAATAGTTGTTAGAGCGCCGTGCAGCCCTCGTGAGAGGAGGTCGGGGTAGATGAATGGGTCAACAAAGTATATGACTGTAATAACTGAGCCCACTGTTTGTTTCCCATTTCCTGCTGACAAGTCAATTTTGGTTTCCTTTAACCATTACCTCGATCATTCCCTGACCCAAAAGAAGTAGTTTTCATCAGAAAACAACCATATGAATTTTGTAGCTGACATGTACATATTGAAAAGCACTGTCAAACGATGTTGTGCTACCAACTGGAGAATCAGATCAGAAAAACTGTAACGTAGGTCATTTGGAAAGGCAATGACCAGCAACCTACTTTGTCATTTAGTTCTGCAGGACTTGAAAATGATGCTATGCCCTTTGCTTTGCCAAATACATTTTGGAGGAAATGTAATTGCCGGCGAGGCTGATGCTCTGTGGTAATGTTTTTACCAATTTAGGAAGTGTACCATTCCTAATCTGACATCTAGGGTTAATTGCTGGGTTTGCAAATCACAGTACTTAGACAATGAGACTGGGGTTTGTGCCCACATGTTAGGTGCAGGCAAACAAAAGACTTCGGTTAAGGTTAGGGAAAGACTGACCTTAACCAAATGAGTTTTCCAAATATAATCGTAATCATCAATTTAATCTTCAAAACAAATGAAAAACATGACCATGAACCTTTAACAGATGTTTTCATTTAGCCAAAAGGTACCACAGCCGAGCACTGATAAAATACAACGTTCCTTTTTATGATTGAGTCATGAGTCATAGTTCATAGTAATAAATGGTAAATGGTATATTCACCATTTATTTTATAGTATGTTACTTTCTGCTGTACTCTGACCCCTCCCACTGTCAAGAGATAGATCTCCTGTTTCAGGAACTACAAACCACAGCTGCAGGGTATCTGACACGCTGCAAGTCATTCTGAAACCACAGTCCTTCTATCTTAGCTTCTCTTCATTGGCCGTGGGTTAGTTTAAGAATTGATGTTACTGATCTTACTGAAATCTTAATGTGATTTATGTCACTGAGCTTGTACCTCCTCACAAGCTGAAGTGTGGGATCCTCAGGTAAGGTTCTCCTGGCTGTTTCAAACTCCTAACTTACTTGTAAAGGTGAACATCTTTTTTACCCCCAAGGTAGCCATGTTGTAGAAGATACATTTACCTGTGAATATAGGCCTAGCTAAAGCACTGTCATCATTTCAGAGGTGCTATATTTAAGTAGTTCGGCCACTTCAGAACGACTGAACTCCCATGAAATACTGGAGCACACGATTCACCTCAGCAGTTTAATGATCAGGTGCAAAAGAGTCATTAAACTGCTAAAGTGAATCATGTGCTCCAGTATTTCATTTGGGTTCAGTCGTTCTGAAGAGACCTATCAAACTATTTGCATCCTGTCCTACTCTGAGAGCACCGATCTCTAGTGGAGGGGCTGAAGCGCTTAAGTTTTTGCTATCGCAACATAGCAAATGTCAGCATCAACATCTGTTTACAAGTCTAGCAGAAAGGTTGCGAGTTCAGCTTCTGTTGTAATCACTTCATTTTTCTACTGACGTTAGCATGCCAACCAGCTAGCCTCGGCCCACCCTGTCTTGTAATGCTACTTTGTGATACTGAGTCACTGTGGTGTCCAGTCTGCCCTCAGTAGCGCTTATCACAGGGCGCGGTCTAACCTCATGTCTTGTAAACGCAACAATGGCTGAATCTCTTAGCAAGCGACCATCACCACCCGCTCCCCGCAAGAAACCACGCTTGACAGCAGAGAGAACTTGCGTATAGCACCTTTAAATCACTCCTGAGAAGTTCAGGTTTTGTACTTATTCACTTTATGTCTTATTAGTTGTTTTACAAGCTATGTATCTCATCATTTACACCTGTTCCCAGAGACTCACAACTCTTAACACTGTTATCATAACTGTTCTGCTCTGTAATTGCTTTTTCATTTTCATTTTATGCTGATCTTGCTCTTCTTTATCCTCTCTTAATGATTCTGTAAAGCACTTTAATAACTCTAGAGACTCTAAAGATAATGTGATATTAAACATGACACGCACCTAAAGAACAGTCAGGCCCAGTCCAGTTCTGGTCGCAGGTACAAGTGCTGGTCTCTGCGATGTAGGTTCCATGACCAGAACACTGGTCCGGACACATAGCCTTGGCAATCTCACAGCTGGCTCCGCCCCAGCCTGGCTGACAGTGACACTCACCATGAATACACACCCCATGGGCTGTACAGCTGGGGTCTATGCAGTCCACTGGAGACAAAGAGATGAAGAGATGGAGTTAAAACATACCAAATAGAACATATAGTATTATATTATATATATACTGTATATTTATATATTTTAAGCTGCATTGACTGATTTTTGGCCACTTCAGTGCAGCGGAACAAGCTCTATCTAACCCTCCTTTGGAACTACAGCTTGTGAACTGTTGAACTACCGTATTACTACCGATATTACATTACTACGGTGTGCACTGTATTACTCTGCAGATCAGCTGCTTGAGTCAGACAGAGCTAGGCGTAGGGTGTGCTTGTATATAGGATTGCAGTAGTTCAATGGTTGAAAAAATGTAGTTCCAAAGGAAAGGGCTGTTTGTAGGCAAGATAAAACCTAAGTGAAAATATTAGCATCAGATAAACACAAGAACAGGAAGACGAGGAGGAGGTCGTTAATTGGAAACACATAAAGTTCATTATTACACAGGGGTTCAGTCACAAGTTTGGGCTGCCCCCTAAAAGTTGATGAGTCGATGCATCTTTCAGGAAGACCTGAGTCCATTTGCACTTTGTGAGTTGACTCATTACATTTTTTATTTAAGGTGATGAGAAGACTTTTGTAGATAAGATGTAAAGTTTGTATATACAGTACAATTAATACATACTGTACATTGGTTAGAACTGCTGACTCTGAATTGACTCAGCGACAGTTCTAGTGCCAGTTCTGTAAAAAAAAAAAAGAAAAATATGATAAACTAGAAAAAAAAGGAGAATTAAACTCTATCTGCTTTCTGAGATTTGAAATATACCATCCAGTATTTTTCACCCCTGTCCTTCTTTAGTCAAAGGGTAAAAGTCATCTTTGCATGTTGTAAACTGAATGAACACAGTAGGACAGATTCTCTGAAGCCAGCCGTTAGAAATATGTTTTAAGGAGCAGCCATTCAGATCTCCAAGAGGTAAAAATCACTTTCACAAAAACCTTTAGGCATACCTCCAAGAACCAGAGAGGAGAACATAAAAACACCAAAGCAAAACTTTCAATATTATATAAATAACACAAACAGGATTGCTTGTACCGCCACTGAGAATCTCCCCAATTCTCAGCATTCTCTCTCAGCTGCTGTAAGCTGATCTTTTGGTTTGCTTATACTCCTTAAACCAACATCAGGGTCAATCTGAATGTGGCAACCTGCGTCAGCTGACCCTCTTCATGATGGGACGCTGCCTGGTTTTTATGAAATGGCATTGTTAGATAAAAAGAAAAATACCGATGTTTAACTGACCAACCGACAGAGAGAGAGGGAGAGCATGTGTGGGCGATCAAGAGACAGGGAGAGTCGATGAATGAACAAAGAGCTTTCAAACTTTCAGTGACTTTTATCTGGCGGTACATGACTTGATGTAATTCAGTGAAACTCTCAGTGTTTGAAACTACAGAGCTGAAGTAAACACTTAGCAACTCAGATGGCGGACCACCAAACCAGTGCAGATTGTACTTTCAACAACATAATGCTTTTTGTTTTTTCTGTTTTTTTTGCCTCTCAGTAATGCTGACACATTTATGGCTATGACTATTTGTTCCTTATTGATTCCTTGCACATTATATTTCTTTGATATTTCTAGTGGAAATTCTACATGGCATCATTGACATAATTTGCAGATTCAGCATCTGTAAATGGGATTAACACACACACACACACACACACACACACACACACAAATGCAAATGCTCTCTCGCTCTCTCCTTCTGTCTCCCTCACACACTCACTCAGAGAGGATTAGTGTGGCCGCGTATTGAACTAATCTGAAACTAATCTGGTTACTGTCCCCTATTATATGGATTTGCATATCTGAATGAGTGTGTATGTATAGATGGCATGTGTGCACCTTTGTGTCTACACCTGCATACACTTTCATGATATGAATGTGTACATCCCTATAGAGATTAGCGTCAACCTCTGGATGTTGTAGTATGTCTGATTAAGTGTGTGTGTGTGTGTGCGTGCGTGTGTGTGTGAGTCCAACCAGCCAATAGTAGATTAGCATTGATCAATTCAGATTAAATTAGTGTGGTGCGTAGCCCGTAGGTTGACTTAGCCAACTGTCTGTCAGCAGTTGGACAGTAACCGTGTATGTGTGTTTGTCTGTGTGACAGAGAGATTAGAGTAAATTAATTTACCATGCAGCGACAACACTATCTGAACAAACTACCTGTCAGCAGTCTCACCTGAGGGATGAAAGCAGCTACCACAAAAGCAGGGACAAAGATTAGCTGCTCAGTAATGTGTACTGAAGCTAACCAAGGAACAATCAAGCTCATTGTGTTCTTTACAATAAATACAGGGGGTGGCATGATAACATAGACCTCACAACTTCCAGAATACTCCCATTCACATAATGATAACAGTTAGTTAAATTACTCACACCAACACTATATGACATTTACTAACTGTCCTGTCACATCACCAAGAGCAATAATATGAGTTAAAAAGATGGAAACTTTGGAAGTTATTGTGAATTATTATCCAATTATAACAAGTCGCGTGGATGTTTCTGTTTTAAAAGTAAATGTCATGCATAGCCATAAATGTATGCTAAATGAATTATTTATGTTGACATTTAATCATGTGCTGACATCTTCACCAAATTACAGCTTCTCAATGACATGAAATGATGCACAGCAGAGTCATATGCAGAGCGAGGGACCTAACTGCTGCCAACAACAAAGTCATTCACTACATGTACCTGTTTGTGTCTTTGCTCGGAGGAAATTGTTCTTACCTTCCTCACAGTTATCGCCTTTATAACCAGTATTGCAGATGCAGGCACCAATAATGCAGATGCCGTGCCCCCCACAGTGGATGTCGATGCACTGGTTGGCTGGCACGTCGCACTCAGTGCCTTTCCATCCGCTGTAGCACTGGCAGCGTCCGCGGGAGTACTGGCCGTTACCACTGCACAGCACTGGACAGGCAGCTGTACCAGACACATGGAGGAAGATGGATCAGTCAGACATACTGGTTACATGGACTGAGACAGAGACTTGAACCCCAAAGTTCCCCTTAAGCTCTATTATTCAGTTAGTTAGCAAGTCTACAGTGTCTGCACCATGCAAACAACAAATTAGTCAAACTAGAATTTCCACCTGGCAGTTGTTTGCCTTCACCAAACAAGTTGCAGTTTACATCCATGTCCATATAATATACTGCTTATATTGAAGAGGGAGTTTAATCCCATACAGTATAAAGGCAGATGTCCATGTGCTGTTTGATTATAGATCAGGTCTATGTTCTATATTAATACTGTGAAAGTATCAAAGCCTCAGTCCACAGAGAAATGCACACAGCCTGTATTCAGAAACTGAGCCTTAAAACCAGCCGTCAGGACTTCTGTTACTTTGTGATGTCACAACAAAGGAGTCACTGCTCTCAGCCATGCCACAACTCCGCCCACCTGGACCCACCATTCAGCCTTGCAGGATTTGGTTTCGCTGAGCGTTAAACTGAAATTTAGGTTCTTTAAACTACAAATATATTTTCTTATGGATAAACACTTAAAAAAATGACATAATTAGTGCATGAATTCTTAAACTATGGCAAAAAACGTGTTTTGTGAGGTCACAGTGACCTTGACCTTTGACCACCAAATTCTAACCAGTTTGGGCCAGATATAATGAGAAACCCTCCAGACGTTCCTCATATATTGTGTTCACAAGAAAGGGAGGTTGGGACGGGAGGTCATGGTGACCTTGACCTTTGACCAAAAAAATTAAATTAGTTCGTCCTTGAAACCAAAAGAATGTTAAATAATATATAATATAATAATATGAAGAAATTTCCTATAGGCATTCCTGTGATATCGAGTTCAGGAGAATGGGACAGGACGGACGGACGAACCCAAAAACATAATGCCTTTGGTCACTACTGCTGCTGCTGTCGCTGGGGCACAAAAGAGCATAATTTTATTTGGGGTACATGATAAATTTAACAAATGACAGTCCATGTACATGAATGACAAATGATTCCATTATGCCCCGGATGTATTCATTTGTCTCCGAAACATAAAATTTTCAATTGTCCTGTGGCTATTCCCTTAGTTCTTATGTAGAAGTCCTTAGGGACCATAGGGCCGATTTATGGTCTCTCAGAACTAGTTCTTAAGACGTGCTGTCTGACCACACTGGAAATCAAATGTGTTCATAGTCATTCTGAATTGCCACATGGCAAGGCGGAGTGAAAAGCCAGCTGTCAGAGAGAGGGAGGAGATGTGATGTAGTTCAAAGACGAGCGTAACGCCACATATTTTCAGACGGGAGACATTCATACTGTTGCACTCAGTTGTTCACACTGAAATTGCCACAAATGGTCGTGCAACAAATGAAAACTGGCTCCTCTCACCTCCGCACAGCTAGCCAATCACAGTGTGAGGTGCGTGAAAAACGTTGCGTCTTTTATTGTCACAAAGTTACAGAAAATGGTTAACACAGGGGCAACAGGGGTTAATGTGATCCGACCATTTCACATACAGTTCAGACTGCAGTATTAATCACATTCCAATTCTGCAACATCAAGTCCTGTGGAATAAGACGAGGAGAGGAGGCCCCACTCTGACTCATCACCTGGTTTCACAACAGACAGCACTAGTCTATTCAGCATGTGATCACTCAACACTGTCACAGTCTGGATTTAGGTTCAGCTTCTACATGGGACCAATATTGTTCTTTAATAACTCAGATATTGTCCTGCCATTGTCGTGTGCCTTCGGTGTGATGGGTGTAATGGAATACAGCTTGTCAATACTGCAATACTCCATGCATTTTAGGATGAACGGATTCAAAAAATTACAAAAAAATAGTATGGTGTTATTATTATTAAGCCAAATCTCAACCTGCAGGTCTGAGTGATGAAGCCGTTGGAAGACAACTGCTCTCTTTTTAATGTCCACCAAATTTCAAGACATCAGTTTCTCTTCAAATTAAAATTGTCTCTGTTACTTTTTGTGTCGGAGTCTAGACTGTCAACCATTGTAAAGTTTGAACACAGGTCAATGTATTCCTTTGATAAAGAGAGTGGAGAGGGAGAGAAACCACAGAACAGAACAGTGACACCTTCAGAATGAGCAGGTCACACTCACTGCTGGGATAACAAGCTCCCAACAATTACTGCCTCTCTATGGGTGGGAATGTGTGTGTGTGTGTGTGTGTGTGTTCTTACCTCGAGAGCAGTCAGGCCCCAGAAATCCTGGGAAACAGTGACATATTCCTGAGAGACAATCTCCGTTTCCATGACAATTCTGAGGACACTCCATAATCGACTCTGATTAAGAGAGAGAGAGAGAGAGAAGACAGAGCGAGAGAGATTTTTATTTTTCAAACCAGCATTTATTTGCCACTGTGTAGACTTTACATTTACATAGGTACCTACTTCACAAGGAGAAGGCAAGAAGCTCCTGGGAACCACAATCTCCACAAACGTCCCCATTACATCCCTTCTTCTAATCAATTTCATTATCTATATTACCGTGTGTTTCACCATTACATCTATTTTCTTCAGCTCCATCATCTTAAAGAAAGCAGCTCTTTTAATATCATCCCTGGCGGCTCGGACACCCCCTCCCTCGTAGCAGCAGCAGCAGTACTTCTGGACGCAGCTTCCCGGGCAGGAGCGAATTAAATGTCTCTCCACACCATAACCAGAACACTTCATGGTCTCGGACGAGGCAAAGACCATGTAGTTGCAGCCGTCTTTTTTAAATTTGAAAGGCAGACTAAGATTATCATCCATGTTATCTTTAAGAACCATGAAAACTCTCCCACGGTGACACACAGCCAGTTTGAGCAGGAGGGATCTGTGGCCCATGAAACCATTTCTACGGGGGAGATGAGCTGTCCATTCCTTAGCCTTCACTTTAATAGATGGGGGAGCATTAGATACATTTATCTTCCTGGCTGGACTAACCAGCAAGACAAGTGTAAAAGAGTAAAAGTGTCTTGAATGACTAACTTTGGCCATTGGTCTACTGTCCAGGAAGATAGCTGCTCCATGTCACCAATAAACAGACTTCATGCAGGCGCAACCACCACCTCTCCAACCGCTTGGCTGGGCCCCCTCCGCTGAAATGTATTTACTACCCTCCACATTGTCCACATTGCCGTACTGTGCCTACAACTAGCTACACCTAAACAACAGTCAAACACAAATGTCAAGATCTATATGAAAGAAAAAAGAAATGAGCACAGAACAGCAAGACAGACAGAAACACGCTCCACTCTCTCACTCAGAGAGAGATACCCTTTAATAATTCAAATTCAAAAGCCAAACATCAAATTTTAAAAACACCTCCAATCTAGTGACCCCTACTCCTACCAGTACAGGGCCATTCAGTGCCAAGAGCTGAACAAAGACAAGAGTAACCCTCTGCCAGCTAGTACTGAAGCTCTGCCCACTCACTCCAGAGCTTTAGGACAGACACCAAACAATGTGGCCCAACCAAACACCTCAAAACAAAAATGAAATGATATCAAATATTGGAACAAAACCAACAAATCAAAAAGTAGATTAGAATTTGATTTAACCCTAAACAGAGAGCACATGGTGGCAGAGCACTTGACAAGCCCCAACTAATAGAAAACCGAAGAAAATGTTGACAATGTAAAGACTAAGTGAACCCAGCCTGGCCATAGAAACAGCCAAGGCTCTGTTCACTTTGTCATAAAAGAGAAGTTGAAACAGAATCTCATTGTGAGAAATCTATGGATCTGAGAGAGGTTTTCTTTGAACATCCTATATCCTGTATATCCTGAGTTTATCTATCTCCCCGATCTCTGACACTGTCTTGTCCATGTGGGGAGTTTTGCAGTCCATTGTGCAAAATATATGGACTGTACATGCAGAGAACCCAGCTATGTAGTAAATGTTTCTGAATACATATGTAAAAGTATTATAGCTGCTACTCCACTCATTCCCTCCATATATTATGGGCAACATTTATGTCCTGTGAATTGAACGTGATTTTCATTCAATGCTATGCATCACATTGGATTTGATATGGTATTTACATACTATTGTATATTTATTGCTAATCATCTGTCAGTGTTAATGATTTCCTGTACTGCTTTGGCAATATAGGTTCCTGATCTGTCTTGCCAATAAAGCTTATTTGGATTTGTGGAGAGAGAGAGAAAGAGAGAGAGAGAGAAAGAGAGAGCGAGAGAGAGAGAGAAAGAAAGAGAGAGGGGAGAGAGAGAGCGAGGTGGTTCAAGGGTGCAAGTAATTGGTTGGGCTGGATATATAACAGTTTATTTAGAAATGAAGCACTCATACATACAGTATATACAGCACTGAGAGGCCAGTCCTCGAGAACAGTTGCCGTAGTTACAGCCAATGAGTCCAATCATCACATTCTAACATCAAATTACTTCGCTGCCTTCCTCCTTCGAATTCAAAGGTGATTTATTGGCATGAAAGTTTTAGAAAAGCAAAATGTAACCAACATATTTTTACATACATTAATTATATATTTACAGTATATTAGTATTTGTTATTTGCATATGTTTGTGTGTGTGTTAAGAGGAAGTGTATCTCTGTCTCTACCTCACCTGTCATTCCTGTGTTGGCAGCCAGGACTTCTTGTGTTGTTCCTTTCTCTGTGGTTTGACTCTGAGTCTGTATTTGGTCTGGATCTGTCTCAGCTTTTTGTATCTTTGACAGTAAAGAGTTACTCTGCCAGTTTATATTCATGGTTATGGGTCAGATAGCAGTTAAGTTTGATTTGAGTTTTGGAGTCATCCAATGTTACAGATTTGCATCTTTTGTTAATTTAATCATTTGGTTTACTCTGATTAGTGGGTAGAAAGTAGTGCTGATATAATCCCTCTTGCCAAATAGAATAAATTTTTTTTTTTAAATAAATAAAACGTGCAAACATGTTTCCCTTGTCTTTGCGGTGATTGGGTAAAATAGCCAGTTTGCTTTTCACGCAAGACCTTGTGCTCCCGTGTCCAGTGTCTGGGCATTGACAATGCTGCACAAAACCTTCCCCAGATTATTGCTCACCCAGATGCCTTGATAATTGTTAGGGTCTAATTTATCTCCACTCTCATATTTTGGGGAAAAAAGGGAAAGAAAGCTGACTGAAGAATTAGATTGAATAACTGAAGCAGGGCCTGTCTCAGTTTAGGGCTGCTGTGTTTCATCAGCTCTGTCCTGATGCTGCCAAGTTCTTATTATCTGTTTTTATTCTCTAAGTGTTTCAACATAATTCTGTCTCAGGTCTGTTTTTTGTGGCTGAAGGTGTTTTAGGTTGGACTGCGGTCCTTGTCGTACCACTCGTCCCTTTTTTAGACTGTTTGGATGTAAAGCTGTTCTTAGTCAAACCTGCTGTCCTGGTTGATTTATGAAAAATATAAGTGATTTTTGTAAGTATGTTTAATTGGTTGATACAGTACAGAAGGGGATATGTTAATTAGACCAGTGATTGCAGGTGAAGTGATTACACTGTTAAATCTCCACCATTAGGAATCCATGTATGTGTATCAACCAAACCAGTGAATGGGTGGTGACTCCCTAATTTTGAGGGGGTCTAGATGTCCTATGGTCTATCCATTCCTCCATTGTTTATATTCATTCAGAGATCAGGAAAATCAAAAGCTTTTTCCATTTAAGTATTCCGAGTCATGAATATTGTCATGAGAGGTCTATAGCAGACCATCAAGTGATTAGTTATTCGAGCACTTCTTTCGGCCTTTAATTCATTTCTATCCTTCCCCCTGCATCTGCGTATGCTTGTTTTCTTTAAGTTACTGGCTTCAAAAAGATCTGTTCAGATTTCACGGCATACCCGAGCGAAAAACCGATGACACAATTCTTTCAGTCAGAGAAAGCACTGTTATTGGTTACTGCCTTTGCCAATCCTTCTAACTTGAAGACAGGTGTCTACCCTAGTAAACAGTAAACGTCTAGTATAGTAAAACAAGCACAGGTACAAGTACTAGTACTATGCCACTAAATGTAGGCTTCATACTGGTCGTAAGCATCGGCTGTATTTGCAGACATTATGACAAGCAGTAGTTTTACAGCTTAGTCTGAAACAAGGATTTCTGTCAAGTCATTTGGTGCGAAGGTAAGGTTAAAAAACAAAACCTCTCAGATGTTGATAATTACAGATATAATAACTGATATTATAAAATATGTAGCTTTTATTTTAATTCCTGTGTCGGACAGGTTTAACTGGTGAAGTCATATATAGTAGACAATGTTGTATGCATTGTGCTTACTGTAGAAGTGCACTTAAATACTAGACTAGAAATGGTATAGAAATTTAGTGCAACGATAATAGTCACCAAAATGATCACGGTTACCAGTATCATTATGATATTGTTAAAATGTGCTGAAAATGTTCAAAAAGTAATAAAATAAAAACTGAACTCATTTATGTCATAAGGGACCAGCAGCAATACTGGGTTTGCCTGCTGCATGCCCACTCTGTAAACAAGGGAATACCAATGGTTTTTTTTTTTACCCTGCCGTAAAGTCAACAGACACTGTAGACACACCTGTCACCTGTTCAGCACGGTGCTGTTAAACCAGAAACACAGCGGCCACACTGTGACAGTGAGCTGCAGCCCTTTTCATAAAACACCAAATCACCCATCGAAGCGTCTCACATGGAGGCTCAGCGGCTACTGCTCGCTGTGTCTCCTGCATCTGTGTGTGAGCTCTGCGGTCATGTGACATCGCTCCTAACAGAAAGGCAAACTTGTCTGGCAGTGTATAAGGAGTCAATAGTCTTTTTCAGCTTAGTCGCTTTTGAAAAACTCACTTATACCCGTTAAACTTGCAAAAAGGTTTAAGAAGTGGCGCTGCCACCTCCCGCTATGTTTTGACTGACATATAGCAAACCCACATTGCTTGCAATGCATGCGTCTGGGAACCTGTTGCTGGTTGATGTTGTACAGAACCTAACATCAAATTAACAGTTAAATTCAATTCATTCAATTCATGACAATCACCCACGGTTATAGGGATAATCAAAATGTACAAAGTAATACTAACAGTCTGGCATTTCCACCATGATGTAGCGTGAAACTGGCAACCATTTAATCTCTACATACAACTACCCTACCTCACCAGGAATTCCATGACACACAGTCGTGGCTATCACAAATATGCGTCTGTATCTCACCTATGAGGATGGTATTGTAAGAGACTTGTTCTGTGTTGCGTCCGTCGTTGTAAAATGCCAGATGCCAAATTCCTGTGCCCAGATATTGGATGAAGCCAGCCTCGTGCACGTTCACCGAGCGTGCATACCGGGCTCCAGACTCCTCCTCATGTGCAACAGCTGAGCGTGCATGTCCCGCGTCCATGTCACTGAGTGCTCGTTTGTCTTTGGAAATGAGACGACTGCCATCCAGTAGCTCCACAAAGTCATACTGAGAGACAAAAATACACAAAAAGGCAAATATCATTGAAAAATTCAGTATAAGAACATTTAGTACAGAAAGGCAACCCTGAGGAGGACTCCCAGTTGGCGTGCTGTAAAGAGTAACAGGGTGACAGAGTTCTCCACAACTCATTTGGATAAATTCCCAAAATTCAACTGATTTAAACTCAAGGGCTACTGTCAGGAATATACAGTATATACTGTATATACAGTATTTTGCTCAATGATTATGTATACATTCATGTAACTGGCATGAAGGGATGAAAAGTGAAAATATAAAATGAGAGTAGGCTACTGGTTTCTTACAGTCTTTATAATTTTTATAAAGACTGTTTAATTGGATCTTATATAAGAAGAGTCTCTTTCACGTCATTTCATTGTTTATTCAACTGATTTTATTTTCTCTGTGGTTCTTTGGAATGTTTAACCTTGTGCTGCTGTAGCCTTTTCATTCATCTGACAGCATTCAATTCATACAGAGATTGCTGTCATGACTTGACATGGGCGATTACTCTGACACAATATCATGTAAACTGTCATCGGTCTGAAAGGGCCTTAAGGCTAGATAAACTGGATTTGGTAACAGCATCAGTCTATAGAAACTCTGTGTGACTTTGTTTGAGCTGTACAAATAAATAAACATGTGATTCTACATGCACAGCCATGCATGTGATTGTGCAACAAACCTGTGTGTGTGAGGGCGGTAGGCCTTTGCGTCCATACACCCCAACTAGAGCATCCCTCTGCACGGAGATGTTAAACTTCAAGAACTGTGGTTGGTCAATATACAGCTGGGACCTCCAAAACACTCCTGGAATAAAGAACAACAACAAACGAAAAGTGATTTAAATATTCAAACAATCCTTGATTCATGTTCAGAATTTCTCCCTCTACATACTAAACACAAATCAATATGCACACGCAACAACTAATTAAAGAAAGCCATGGATCTTGCATACCCCAACATTCATGCAAGCACAAGTGCCCTGTTGCATTTCTGCCGCCATGTTGACATTAATGATCCAGTTCCCAAGTTTATTCATAAATATGTCCAATGCTTCAACATCAGAATGAATTCTAATGCAAACAGCCAAATATGTAATGTTTAAAAGCACTTAATAATTAAGGCTCAAAGATTATGTAAATAACAATAAAGAACAACAGCTCGCTTAAATACCACACATGACAGCAAGGCTGGTATTGTTTTCACCATTTAGTGGTGTGTGTGTGTGTGTGTGTGTGTGTGTGTGTGTGTGTGTGTGTGTGTGTGTGTGTGTGTGTGTGTGTCATCATGGCAAAATGTGTTCCTGGAGACACCGTTTTTGTCACAACTGTGCAAAATATAGTCATGACACTTTACAGGTGTGTAGATCAAAATCCTCTGATCCATGAGTACTTGGTACACATGTGTGGTAATAACATATAATGACTAATGACTAGTCAGGGATCGGAACATCACCAAGCTGACAGACGTCGCAGCTGCTGTGATCCCCTCACAAGATGGTCTCTAGTTATTAACTAAATACACAGTGCTATATGGTAGCATCT
This sequence comes from Seriola aureovittata, assembly GCF_021018895.1. Lineage (NCBI taxonomy): Eukaryota > Metazoa > Chordata > Actinopteri > Carangiformes > Carangidae > Seriola > Seriola aureovittata. Next base: position 2,225,585 of record NC_079366.1, on the reverse strand, counting down.
CTTAATGATAACCTCCCTTTATTAATGATAGTAACTTATGGTTACTACAACATGATACTATACTATGTAAACTGCTTGTCATAATACTGTATATAACACACTTTATTTACTATATCAAATATGAACTACTATTGCAAAATAAATTGTTTGTTTTGTTGTAACTCAACATTCAGTTAACACACGCACACAGAATTGTTGTCTGCCCTCACTCATATAAATGTGATGGACAACATAAAAGCAACACCTGTCGGTATAAACAAAAAAAACACGACATGAAGAATATACTTCATCCTGAAGGTAGTATTCACTGCAGGACTGATGTATTAGGCTGCAGGAGTTTTAGCTATGTATTAATACACTGACACCGGAGTGTATCAGTGGTGAGTATGTTTTGTTGGGAGGAGTTTTACACTTGTCAAAATAGTATGCGCATGACAGGCTTATGTGTGTATGTGTGTGTGTGTGTGTGTGTGTGTGTGTTGTGTGTGTGTGTGTGTGTGTGTGTGTGTGTGTAACTGACCTGGTGGGACGTCTTGAATGGCTCGTCTCCCCACATCCACCTCCCCCGTGTCTATGGTGTTGTTCTCTAGAAGAAACATTTTACCTGCAGAGACAGTGATAAATATTTCTTGTTTAAAGAAAAATAAATATTGTCATACAGGATATTATAATCCAGTTTCCACAAGGGATCATTCAAGCTCGATATAATGTAGCCAAACATCAAAATTGTATCTAAATTGAAACCTGAGCCGAACTTTAAAAAAGGTTTTCGAGGTCATTTGGAATGAAAACAAAAACTGCCATTTATGGCACCGTAAATACCATAATCCAGATGATTGCTTATTAAGTCATTTATTATTCTTATTCTCATTATATACCCTGGACAAACAGTCCATGCAGCTCACTGCCTTTACACTTTCAGCCAGTTTCTTCACACTCAGTCATGATACAAGTTTGTAAAGGACTCTGTGTCTGAGTAAAGATGACAGATTGGCTCTTTGTCTAAACACCAGAAACATTTTGGGTTGATGGCAAAGCAATAGACCATAATGCAGTGGTGTGCTGCGAGAAAAATGGACCAGACTAAAACATAACTTTTCATGGCAGTAGTAGTAGCAAATCTCTCTTATATTCAGCATTTGTCCTGTCTCATGATTCTGTATGAAAGTCTCTCTCCTGCATCTTGCTGCTCTTTGTATCTTCACCTTCCTTCACTCCTTCCTGGCTGAAGAAGTATTAGGATTATTATTTGAACTGACAGTAAACATATTGAATATGCAGTATAGAGAATTATTTGAAAATCACTTCTGTGGTAATGTTCAAGATATATACTGTAGACTGACAATGGCACACTCCAGAATCCTGTATTTTCCTGCCTTCCTGTCTCAAACTTGTCAAACTTAATGCAGATCTGGCACTGGTATTATGTCACATGGTTAACTGTCAATATGTGAACTGAATAAATATGTCAGTGAAAGCTTTCCTTGAGAACGGATTTATTAAAAGCTGCTCCACACTAAACCTGAACTTGTCATCACACGGTGATTAGTAAGACAACAGATACTGACTTGGCACGATAAATCACAGTGTCATTTGCTTAATGCTTAGGAAGAATGAGTATGTGCATGTGTATAATAATGGTGCAATATCAACGGTGGAAACTGAGTCAAGCACTCTTGTTTGCAGTTAGCTGTAGTTAGTCACTCATTTAAGATCCGAGGATTAAAAACGCTGCTCCCCTCTCTGTGTGACAACCCCCAGCCTTTGTCAATGGGACACAGCCACACCCACGAAAATGACAGAAATGATAGATGCAACAGCTGGTGGTTAATCTAGCTTCCAGACAGTAGCATACTGCAGCCACAATAGGGAAGTAAAATACAAGATGAAGGCAAACAGGTAATATCAGATCATTTATGGGACAGAAAGCTGTTGAGATGTAAGGACAGATATCACTTCCACTTCAGTATTGTTATAATTGATGTCTATTTTTAACTTAAACTGGTCAAGCACTGCTTACCTTGCTTGTCATGACTGATATAAACTATAAACTGTATTCACCTGGTTTTAATATGGCTAACTTGGATATCAGTGGTCACATCAGCTGGTGTAGTTCTCCAAATGTTGTCATAGATAGATAGATAGATAGATAGATAGATAGATAGATAGATAGATAGATAGATATTTTATCTATCCCCGAGGGGAAATTCATGTCTTCATAGTCATGCAGTATGTCTTATGAAAGGGTTACTAACCCATGGGTTTGCATGGGATTCATTCACTCACTCCAGATTAAACACTTACTTAGGCTACTAAAACATAATAGCACAATATTTACTCTAGTCTGGTAAGTAAACAGCTGTTAATGCTAATGTTAGCTATGTAGCAATAGCAAAACGTACAAATGTACAAATGCCTTTAAGAGCATGGTAAATTTAAAAACGTCAGCTGTAAATTAAATTATTGCACACTTTAGTTTGAAATGGCTAAAATTGCTATTTTTCCCCTTCGACACTCAATATCCCATAATGACAACCTGAAAACATGGTTTCAAAAATTTCAGCAAATTTGTATAAAATCAAAAACAGAAATCTCTTGTTGACGTAAGTATTTAGACCCCTTGCTTATCAATGAGCTGCGTCCAAGGGACTCTCTGTAGACCTCCACAATAAAACTGTGGTGAGGAGTAGATCGGCGAGGTTATAAAACCATTTCCAAGCTTTGAGTGATCCCAGGAGCACAGTGGCGTTCCCATCCACTCTGACAGAGGATCTGCCAGGAAGAATGGGATAAAGTCCCCAAATCCAGGTGTGCAAAGCTTGTAGAGACTCACCCACCAAGACTCAAAGCCTTTGCAGAGGCCCCTCGCTGTCATTGACTCAGATGTGTGTGCGCGCGCGCGTGTGTGTGTGTGTGTGTGTGTGTGTGTGTGTGTGTGTGTGTGTGTGTGTGTGTGAGTGAATGTGCGTGTAATATTTATTGCAGTCCAGATGTTACGCTCATTCGTTACACTTGAATGACTTGCAACATATGACACAAGGCTTCAGCTTGAAGACAAACATCCATCTTAATTTCCAACACAACACATTCGCACTACTGGTCTCTCTCTCTCACACACACACACGCGCACGCGCACACACACACACACACACACACACACACACACACACACACACACACACTGTCAAAGGTAATTTTAGGGGACATTACATATACTTGCATTCATTTCCTGGAGACTTACCCTGACCCTGCCCCCTTAACCACTGACCCTGAGACACTCTATTACTCTATTTAAGTGTCCACCTGAAGTAATGTGTGTATATTTACAGTATTAAAAGCAGATGAGAGGTGTGGTATGGGGGTATACTGAGTCCAGATGTCAGCCACTGTGCTGGAGAGAAGGTCACACACTGCTTTTTCCATACGTTTGCACAGCACGGAGTTCAGGGCAACTGGCGTGAAGTCGTTCAGGTCTTTAGTGTGTGTGTTTTTCGGAATAGGAATTATGGTTGGATTTTTCCATGGGCTAGTAACACAGCTGGAGTCAAGAAGGGGGAGCATTTTTGGATGAAGACTCCACCTACTCTCTGAGAACCCTGCCTCTGAGTTCGCTGGCAGCCATGAGTTTTATGGGGGTTGATGTTTATGGGGGATGGAGGTCACCACCAGCCGCTCCTTTATGGAAAGTGTTTGGTGGAGAGAGCTGGCACAAGGGGCTCTGCAAAGGAGATGGGGGCTGGATCATGGCTTCCTTCTTTTCAAAGGTGTCACTATAAAATTGTAAAATGTTAAATCCATCCAAAGGAATGTCTGTCACCTCACAGGATAGCCACATAAAGGGCTTGTTACGGGTTGTCCGTCAAATCTAGTGAGTGCAGAAAGTTCCATAGTGATCAAACGTTTGACAGGGTGACTGCAGGTAAAGGTAGACCGCTCCTCAATCTGTTCTGGATCACTCCACTGGATCTTCTTTTCCTTCTTTATTCACTTACGAGGAATCGGATGTAAGATAAGTAACGTGTGATACTGGCAACTCATCCAGGTGGAAGTGGCTTAACTCCAACAGTGGACAGGAGAGTGTGCTGTCACACAGTGCTGTTGCTCCTGCATAATGACCACATGCGGGACATAAAAGACCTGAGGCATGTGAGATACACCATTGTTAACACTAACACTCTGACGATGAAGAAAAGAAAAACAGCTGAGAGAGGACGAATTAAGAGGCACATTGATCTTGATTGATGGGTGAGTGTGTGTGTGTGTGTGTGTGTGAGTGAGGGAGGAGAGAGACAAAAAGGGACATTTAAAACTTGGCACTCGTGAACTGTGCAGTCATCAAGTTATTTAGTTATTTCTTATTATCAGAAATTAATTTTACAAATACATTTCATAATGAGCTGTTACCCACAAATGACAGACCTTCTTTTCCTTTTTCAGAAGAGTCTGGAAAATAATTTTTTTTTTACAAGATTCCAACTAACCCCACTGGACGCACCACTGTTGGTAAAGACTTGGACTTCAAATTAATATTATATAAGTCCCTGTCATCATTCCTCAGTCAGAGAGTGAAAATGGCTGAAGTGTTTTCGTGGCATTATTAGTCTTGAACTGAGAAAAGACCAACAGAAGTTCGCATTTCAGGAAAACAAAGCAAGTCCTTGTCTGTCAGACACTGCCTGACCTTTGCTGCACTGCTGAGCCTGGCAGATGGTCACATCAGCTCCACTCTGCATCAGGAACATCCTGGTCAAAGTGGAGAAACTTTAAACGGAACAAACATGTAGGAACTCACCGTTGTCTGTTGACACCATGAAGGTGTTGGGAGTCGTATCTCTTCCTCCTCCTCCGTTTTCAAATGCTCCATATCCCTCACTCTCCTGAAGCTGCCAGTTTAGACCAAACAGGTGCATAGCTGGAGAAAGGAGGAGGGGAGCAGGGAGGTTAACACAGTGTGCAAGGAGATAGGAAGGAAGAGAAGATTAATAAAATGATGGGAAAGGAAGGACAGTGAAGAGAAAGATTATGATAAATAAAAAGACAAAAAAATGGTGGTGCACAACAACAAAAGTAACAGAAGACGGAAACAGGAAAAGAAAAGCAGAAAAAAGAAGGTAGAAAGGAAGAACAATTAGACAGGAAATGATGGAGGGATGAAGGGGAAAGATCAGGTGTTAAAAGAGAAAAAACAGAAACAAAACAAGGATAAAATTGTGTGTGTGTCAAACAGGCGGATGAAGTGTGAGCATGAGTCTTGGTTGCATGTACACTTGTGGCTGTGTGAAGCATACTGAGCACTAGCAGCATGTTTCTGGAAACATGAATCTACACTGCTCTCAGGCTAGATACGCAAATTAAGTGTGCAACTGTGCACACACACACACAGAGAGAGAGAGAGAGAGCGAGAGAGAGAGAGAGAGAGAGAGAGAGAGAGAGAGAGAGAGAGAGAGAGAGAGAGAGAGAGAGAGAGAGAGAGAGACACAGACACACACTGGTACCCAGGGATAGATGGAGTGGAGTGTGTTAGCATCAAAGGAAGCCTCCTGCAGCTAATCTGACATAATGCAATACAACACTCACCTCTACCCCCTATGTGTTTTCCCTTCCTCTCTATATGTCCGTGTGTGCGTGCATGCCATTGAGCTTGTAAATCATCTGCTCACTTGCTGTCTCCTTCCTTCTCCTTGCATCTCAATTGAGAAACCAGATTATTTTCTGAGGCCAAAAACAGTCAAATTTGTGTAAAACAGAAAGATCCACACCCATGAAGCCCATCTCCATTCACCATCACACCTCCCTCCTTTAATCTTTCATTCACCCTACAGTATATTCTACATAGCATCTGCTGAATTATGCCGACTGTCTGATGACGAACTGCAGAGCTGATGTGGCATTTTACAAAATGAAGCAGCAGTGGAGGGATTTGGTTTTGTGCTTTGCCTTTGTCAGTCGAACAGAATTACACACAGCAATTTAATACAGTGGGCTGTTGTCTCTGTTAGCACTTATGTATTGGTAGTGCACAGCCAACAAGGAGCAGAATTACAGAATTTTACTGCACCATGTGATCAGACCTGTCAGCTCTTGGATCCTCTCATCTATCTGACATATATACAGACCTGAGACCTTAAGGAACAGAGTGGGACCTTACCTGGAACCTGTAAGACTGCATTTACTGAAATTTGGACCTGGCCATCGTGGGTCCTGGGTCTCAGTTAGGAACCAAATGGACCCATGGTGACCTGTAGTCTAAAGCCCTGCTAACAAACTTTGTCGCTGCAGTGTTCACAACACTGAGCTATGTAGGTAGGTAGGTAGCCATTATTTGCATGATAGAAAATGTGAGCTTCAATGTTCATGTTTATGTTGATGAATGCGGTAAGTACATTTTATGGCAATCAGTCCATTAAATTTAGATATGACACAGTTTAGAATACATTTCTCTCCTAATATGTGTAATAACAATCCTTATATTCCTTACATGGTTGAGCATATTATTTGGTAATCAGCCGGATCTTCTTTTTGTAACTTCAGCATCAAAAACCTGCAGTGTGTAGTGTTCAGCTTTTTCTCAATATCTGATCAATTTCGACTGAGAAATCGTGAAAAATGTTTTTGTCATGTTGTACAAAAACAGTGTGTCTAAAATTGATTCAAACGAATTTCATTTGCTTTGTTCTTTTTTATTAGCTCACATCCTGATGCGACTTACAGTAAAATTAAACGACACTGAGCAGCTAATGATTTACCAATCACATTTTTACAAAGCTGACTTGGGACTGTTACATGAACACACAGTTCACAGTTTATGCACTGGGACGCAGGGGGCAGATTCCATTCTGCTCTGGGCCCCAGAGGAGCAGATCAACCAAACACAATGCAGCTCACAGACTGTGACATAATAACAGTGCATTTCACAGAGCAGAGAAATTGAGAACTGCTCTGTAAAAGAGGCAGGTCATCCACACACAGTTTAGTGTGTTTTCAATGATTCAGAAGGCCAGCACCAACATGAGCGACAGAGATAAGAGCCATAGCTGTTGTACCAATATTCAATGTCCTTACATCAAATCACTTTCACTGCAGTCAGAACAAACCAAAGGATCAATATGTTTCTCTAATAAGTTTGGGAGCTTCTTAAAAGCAGACACTAAAATAAAACAAACAAATCCCCAATTATTTTACATCTGAGAGAAGTTAGATTTTTGAATACGTGTGGAGCCCCGTGTCCCATGATAGTACATGACATACTGACGCTATAACAATCAAAAGTAGTAACCTGTTGTGTTGGTGGGTTTGTGTGGGAGCGCAGGAGTCTGGACTGGATTCCTCACGCGGCAGTTATTATAGAGAGAGTTGTGTCAAGGACCAATTAGTGAGCCCCCCTCCCCCAAACCTCAACCCCCACCCCACCACCACTACCACCACACACATACACACCGCTCAGCCTCATTAAATTAGAGCCGTGCTGTGCTAGCCCGTTACCCACCATCCCTCCTGGTGAGAACAGGAGCAAAGGGTCACGGGAGAGTGCCGGCTAATCATCGTCAGGGGCCTGCGCGCGCATGCGTGTGTGTGTGTGTGTGTGTGTTTGGCATGCATGTGTGCGTGTGTGTGTGTGTGTATGTGTATGTGTGTGTGTGTGTGTGTGCGTGTGTGTGCGTGCGCACATGCGTGCATGTGTGTGCGTGTGTGTGTGTATATATATATATGTGTGTGTGTGTGTATGTATGTGTAAATGTGTCCGTGTAATAAGTAAGAGGATTAATGGGCATGGTAACAGTCATACAAGACTGGTTTTCCCTAACGGCCCCTTTTTGAGAAATCTGGGAAGTAACATCACCTTTCAGAGAAATTTGGTTAAGGATTTCAAGAAGGTAAAAATAAAGCCAAGAGTTAGGTTGAAAACTTTAAACACATACAGTAGACTTTTGTTTCATGGGAGCATCAACTTTACATCCACACAACATGGTGCTGAGGTGGACAGTTGGTGTAAATTGTATCAAATCACCTGCTGTTGGTATCCATCCCCCGATGTTTGTCATACCTTATAAATATGAACTGGTGTGTGGAGCTGTGATGAGAAGTCAGTGCTGGAAAAAAATCCCTGCTGCAGGAGAACTGCTCGGATCGATGAAAGACAAACTATCCTTCTGTGTTCAACTGGAAGAGGAATCAACAATCTAGGGTGCACTGTCAGCCTTTACTATGTCTGCTCAGTAGAGTGAACTGATCCCTGTTTAGTCTTGATAATCTGACACACACAAAGACGGACTACAGTGGCTGGACTCCTGGAGTCTTTTCTTTAAGTGTAAAAGTAAAGGCAACAGAGCAGAAAAACTGATTTTATACTGATGATACTATTTATACTATTTATACTAAGAACATGATGTGTTTTATGTCCAACTATGCCACCTTGTGGATGTACAGATAGCTAGTCAGAAGCCTGAGTAGGCTGTTCCGGCTGAACCGGCGGCTTCAATTTTTCACAACACTGCCACCTATGGAAGTGGACAAAAGGACTATATTTCAGTAAGAACATGGACGACAAGCAAAGTGTGAGTATGACAGCTCTTATTAATATATTAAGAGTAGTGAGCTGATTTAGCCGATTACTTTATTATTTTTAGCTATCTGCCATATCAATAATAATAAAATTATATAGAATTATTAATAACACACAACCGTGGTCCTAAAACTGCAGCCTCCTGTAGGCTACTACAGGAACACAAGATTGCCCGATCTTATATTAGCAACATTAAACTACTAAATTATAGCAGCAGGAAAAATAGTGTTAAAACTTTTTATTTCTCTCTTTTTTATTTCTCTCTCTCTAAATAAATATATATATGAAAGGAAAAGAGGGGGAAGGATGAAAGAGCAGAGGATAAGTGAAGCTAAACTAAGCTAAAAAAATTCATTGCCACAGCCACCATCATAGGAAACACTGCTGTTCTCCCACCCTTCAACACAGAAACTGACCCCGGCTCTGATGGACCTTGTGCAAAGGTTTGAACACTGCAATGAATATGCAGGCTAAAAGTGTTACTGTTGCACCTGCTAGGTCAGCTAGCGCATGATATTTAAGACAAATAAGGAGCAACAGAAGATATATATGCAGACATAAAGCAGGAGTTATCTGGGTATTTCTCATTCAGTATGAAATTTATCTTCAGAAAAGTCGAGCACGAAGTGGAAGTAAATCTGGACAGCAACCACATCAGGCTAAGGATATTAGCTAAGAACTGTGAGTTTGCTAATGATGAGGCAGAGATCAAAACTCAAACAATACAAAGCTGCACATCATCCAGGCTGCAAAGAACAGCACCGGGGGAGCAAGAGATGACCCTAGATCTGCTTCTAGACCATGACCCAGCTGACGTTCAGAAAAAGGGCGCCCTGTTAGATGTCCAGCTAGAAATAAATATTGCAAAGGATGGGTAAATTAAACCATTCAATGTCACTAAAACAAAAAAGCCGTAAGACAAAGTCAACCAACACACAAAGAAAGTCTATCACATGAGAAAGACTGCACCTGGTGGAGAACGCAATTCTTCCAGCAGTGACGGTGCATATGCTTTTTTGCGATTTCAGAGCTGCCACAGATCCACACTGAGCTGAATGGCATTCATGTGCTAGTTTGTCTATGTCTACATCATGGGATGGGAACATTGAAAAACTTCCAGGTGGAGCTGCAACCTCACATATTCACCACATCAACATATGCAATTCCACATTCGGCGGAAGGTCAAGGATGAACTTCAGAAACTCCACACTGTCACACCTCCCAGACCCTGACAAAGGAAGAATTTGTGCTGACAAGTGCTAAGCTAACACAACCATAGGGATAGAGCAGAACATCACTCGGGGTACGGTTAGCGGATGACATGATACATCAGCTAAATGCAGCTACAGTGGCTTGTAAACTGGATCTCAGAGCTGGATACCATCTAGACAGCTGATACATTCACCGTGCTCACCACTCACATTGGACTGAGGTCCTACAAACAACTGAGTTTTGACATATAATCTGCTCCTGAGGTATTTCAAAATGCCATATGTCAACCTTTCTCAATCTCTCTCTCAGGTGTGAAAAATCTCAGTGATGACATCGCAGCATGATGACAGCCTCCGATCACTGTTCCAGAGACTTAAAGAAAGTGCTCACACTCAACTGTGAACAATCAGTTCAACAAAGTTTAACTTGGTTGGCTTTACCTAGTTTGTACAAGGTGTCTCAGCTGATCCCAAGAAAGTCGATGGAGTTCAGCATGATACACACCCCCAGACTCAAGGTGAAATCAAGAGTATGCTGAGTACGGCCAACCATTGCCCCCCGCTTCATCAAAGACTTCTCTTCCACTTCAGAACCAGCCAGCTCACCAGAAAAGACACACCCTGGGTTTGGGGCCCAGAACTGCATTATAAAGACTGAAAGACAGTTTGACCAGTGACACCACAATGTCATACTACAGCCCGGGCAGAGAGAGAGAACTCATTGTTGACGCAAGCCCTGTTGGATTGAGTGAAATCTTCTATTGAAAGGATGAAAAGGATGTGAAGTACTGCACATAATAGCATATGGGTCAATCTCTCAGTGATGAGGAGAGAGAAGAGGAGCTACTCTCACACAGCTGTGAGCACTTCCACCTTTACATCTTTGGTCATCCTTTCACAAAGCACTGAAAATAATATGAAACAATCCCAGGTCAAAACCACATGCCAGGATCAAGAGACGGGGACTCAGGCTTCAGCTTCAAAGTGAAGAACATAACAGGAGCTGACAGTCGAGCAGATCACACGTCTCATCACTCCATTCCATCGCAGACAGACGACAGAGGGGGGGGTACGTCAGCTTCAAGCTATGACACTCACTAAGGTCGGAGAAAAGACGCCTATCTTTCAAGAGCTCACATCAGAGACTAAACACAACATACTAACAACATACTAAAGCTAGGGAGGCTGAAGCATCAGAATGTAGCTGTCTCGGGTGTCAAGCTAACACGTCACACACGTTGAGTCGCTGAAAATGTCAGCCTTGCCCGATCTTCCCTGGCACAGTGCAAAACCTCTATGGACCACTTCCCGCTGAACAGTACTTGCAGTTACCGGTTTCATGCTAAATCTACAGTTAGTCTTACCGTTTAGATTTTAATTATCACCATAACCGTAGTTGATTACCGTGGTTAGTTACTGTGGTTAATTTTAATCACGTTAGGTTTTGTAAGGCATCAGCCAGCTACAGCATCCCAGATGCATGAGCAGCAAAGCAACGTGGGTTCCTTATGTTTCAACATGGAGAAGGCAGTGACAGCGCTGCTCTGGAGATTTTTCAGCTTCTAAAACCTTTTTACATCAAGGTTAGCAGGTATAAAAAGGGTTTCTCAAACGTGGGTAAACCAGCTACAACAGGCGATTGACTCCTTCATCACATGCACTTACAGAGCACACACGCAGACTTTGACTCAGTTTTCTAACAGGAAGTAACTTGCCTATTCCGAACACAACCAAGAGATAGAAGAGAAGGAGGGAGACCCATCTCTGATGAGATTAGGGCAACACTTACTGATCGTGTCTTCAACCACAGGTTAAATATGACAGAGGCTGGACTGAGACTCCAACCAAACGTGAGTCAGTTTCCAGCAGCATCCATAATTCAAACCTTCATAAATGAGAACAGGTATGAACAGGTATATGTAATGGCTATTTAAGCATAACTATTAAATACGTATTACTGCATCGTGTTACATAAACATTTGTAGGTCTTACTGTAGCCGCACACTTACTGCACTGCATTATGGGAATGGATGGTTACCATACTGTACAATACAACCAACTGCAGTGCCCTACAGTGCACACACTGTGTGTTACTGTAATCTTCTACAGAGTGGAAAGGCAGAGACATCATGGAGGACGAGCTCCCGTGTTTACAGAGTAACAGGTTTTGTTTTCTTGTACAACACTGAACTACAGTTACAACAGTCATGTTTTGGATAACTAAATACATTCAGTTTCAACATTGTATTGCTGTTTACTGTACTGTGTACATTTCAACCCCTCTCAGCAAAACACTGTACTGTACTGTCACTTATAATTGTATGGAAATGTGTATACAAGTCTATTTAATAGGGATATCCAAAAAAATGATGCATTTTCAATGCAGCGTTTCAGTTTGCAACAGATATGTGGCACTTTGCGTGTGCAGTTTTTGGATTTGTGCGTAGATCTTTGAAAAAATGAGACCTAGTGTAGGAAATGTGTGAGCAGTTGTAAGAAATCGTAATAAACCATTGTCGCTGTTCAACATGTCGCTGTTCGCCTGGTGTATACATACAGGACACAAACATCACACCTTGAGAAATTACAAATACATTACAGTTGCTATCTAGCACAGAGAGGTATTCCACTTCTACTGTGATGTCAAGAATCACTTCCATAAATTTCCATTGTTTTAATTAAATGATCTATAAATGTTATTCTGAGCCACATCAATATCCTCCTAGGACCTGGCGTCCACATATGTGGACCTCACATTTTGGGTTCTCTAGACCACAATACTAACTTTTTCTCAACAAGGGCCTGGTGACCACATATGAGGATATTATACTGCCACTCAGTAATCGAAATTTAAAACTAATCATTTTTCTCAGGTCCCAATCAGCCTAAATAGCAAAGAGAAATTAAAAATGCACGCCATGCAAGAGTTCGGGTCTTAGGAGGATATTAAACCGATATCTAGCTACAGCTATCTAGCTATGTTTTGGACATTAATAATGAACAGCAGGAGCTCTATGTGGCAGTGGCGCTCTGCATTTCTGACACTGTGTCCTTGTTACTTTACAAACGACTGACATTAAAATCAACCTCCTCTAATGATTACAAATGTTGCTGTAGCTCCCAAGGTGATACTATACCCATGCTGCTATAATTTAGGCTGATATGCAAATGTTGTAAAATGGAGTACAAACTATTTCCTGGAATGATTTAAAGTAATCAGTGTATCTTCATTCTTCAACTGACTGTGACTCACACTGGTGGGAATTGTTAGATGAACTGGTTTTAGAAAAGGTGTAGGTGAAGAAAAATGAATCTTTTTGTGAAAAATACTGAACAAAAAAAGATGCGAATGACTGAATTTTGCAGAATCGTTAAAAATAAGCTCACCCCGCTAGGAGTCACAAAGACACTTGCATCGTAATGGTTTAATGATTAGGGCCGCTGAGTGTTCGTTCGATCCATAGCCTTGTTTCACGGGGTGCAGCCTGGCTTAATTAGTCACACAGGAATGTTTTATGTATGCATATCTCTTTGTTATTACAGTCCTGCCTGTTAGCAGATAAACTTAGTCACCACAATAGAACAACAACTCTGGATTATCCCTTTACATTTGCATACGTTCTGCTACAGGTGCAGTGCATGCAGCAGCAGCAGCAGCAGCAATTCCCCACTTGATTGAGAATGGGCTCAGAGAGTGATCTGACAGATTTCGGAGAAGGAATGGTGGTGGGAGCCAAGAAGAAAGGTCTCAGCATCAGCAAGCTATGAAACTGTTGGACATTTGCAAGAATGTAAAACTTCACTCTTCAAAATCTTTAAGAAATGCACTTGACCCACAGTCATTTTTCCAACAATCAGATCAGACAGGATTTGGTAACATACATTTGTCATTTGAGCAAGATATTATATTTGTCTTGGTCTACACTGTAATGCATTTTTCATTATGCATCACTTTTGCACAACAAAAATAAGGACAGGCATCAGTGTGCTTAGCTGATGAGGTTTCCTGCATGACTGTTCCATCTGAAGCAGTTGTGTGTCCAAAAAACATTTTGAAACCCATATATTATTTGGGTTTCTCCACAAACATGTAGTTTTGTATCAATGTAGCCCCCACCTCAGACTCCGACTCGTGTCAACATGTAGTGTATCAGTTAGTCTTGCAACTCTTTCTCTTTCATGTTCTACACAGTAATAAAGATCGACTATGGTACATTCTTGTAAGAGCAGAAAAGAAAAGAAAAGCTTTTCTCTGATATCAAAGAATATACATCTTCGGACATGAGGTCAAGTCAGGAGGAAATACACACACATGCACACAAGGGTACAAAGGCACACACAGTATGATTGACACATACATATATCCTAGAAAAACACACACAAGAGCAGGCAGGGATCGTATGTTGTCTGGTATGTCATTATGTGAGTTTGTCAAGGCCAAAGGTACTGTGTGTGTGTGTGTGTGTGTGTGTGCGCGCGTGTGTGTATGTGTGTATGTGCCTGTGCCAATCAAAACATGTGTGCATAGGCACCCTTGTGTATATGTTTCTCTGTGTGTGTGTGTGTGTGTGTGTGTGTGCATGCACATGTGTGTGGTCTGTATAGGTCCCTGTGTGCTCTATGCATCTGTGCCTGTGCCTGTGTTGTGTGAGACAGATTCTCGATGTGTGTGTGTGTGTGTGTGTGTGTGTGTGTGTGTGTGAGTATATGTAGTATGTCAATCATAAAACCCCAGGCAACAGATGCTCACACACACACACACAGACACACACACACACACACACACACACACAAACACACACACACACAAACACACACACACACACACACACACACACACACACACACACACACACACACACACACACACACACACACACACACACACAAACACACACACACACACACACACACACACACACTTGGAGTAGCCTGTAGCAAGAGATCTCCAAGTCCAAGGACCATCTGAGCTCCAATCTTAATTGCTTCTGTTCATTGTGGGAATCAATGACCTTTAGAAAAAATACTACTCTTCCTCCCATCTGACTTTTTTCTATCTTCCCTTTCTTTTTCTCTCTTTCTCTCTGGGCTTTTAAAAAAAAAAAAAAAAAAAAGTCTCTTGCACAGACTCCAAAAAGGAGCAATCCGCCTTGACAGTTTTAAAGCCATGTAGGGGAGAAGAGGAAACCCTTAAAGGTGCAGAAATTGATTCTCATCTAATATGCATTTTGTTAAATTCAGCAAATATCTCCTCATGGTACTACACAGCCCTGGCTGGGAATCAAACAAAGTTGCTCAGACCGAGACACACAACAGTAGTATTTGAGCCAATCAGCAACAGGGGACATTCATGCTTGTGCAGGACGAGGGAAAGAAGAGAAGAGTGGTAAGTCTGGCACATGTTAATGAACAGTGCCAAATTAAGGATTGCCAGTGGAAGGAGAAGGAGCAGTCTACTCTTCCGTCGACTGCAGACGAGCGACGGGTGGAGAGACCAGCGGCGGAGGCAAGCGTGTGAAAGAAACGGTGGTGTAAACTCCACAACATAATCGCATTGTCAAGAAGGAGAGATGGCCGAGGAACAGCCAATGATCAGGCAAGAAAGAAGAGCCACGTTAACATCAGTGAGGCTGCCTGAGTCTGTGATGGAGAGACCCGTGGTGGAGAGACCCCCAAGAGTTGAAGGGCATGGAGACGGAGGCGGAGGTTGATCTGTTTCTGCTTGACAGAAATTAATTTTGCTAAGTTTGACAGAACCAAGAGGTAAGTATTGTTTGGTCCTGTTTGCTAATGTTTGTGATAGCAATCGTAACTGGTTATTTAGCAAGCAGAGGGCAGTGTCACATTCAATGGGAATTTAAAGGTTAATAGCAATTTGTTTTCTCTTTGGACTGAAGCCTGCACTTAGAAATATGTTGGGCTCATTCTGAAGTGTAAAGAGGTTTATGACTTGAGTGGCGCACTCTTCAAATGAGGGTTCACATGAGTGCACAAAAGTAATGTTTGCAACACAAAAATCAAATCAAAAATTAATGAATTGAAATTTGAAACTTGATGTGAGTCAAAGATTTCTCATTTCATGTAGTAGCACAACCCAGACTCAGTGTATTCAGTAGCTTAAAGGCACATTTTTCAGAGCTGCCAAAATTTGTAATTACACATGCGAAATATTAACATTGTAAAATGATGTAGACTTCTATTAACCCACAATATTGAGCCCAACATAATTATATTCCATTCTGCTGCCCCGGGCGTATCAAAATCACAGTGATCTAATTTATAAAACGTTGGTTAAAACGGAATTTTTGACATCAAATATGTGTTACAAATGTACCACTTAAATACGAAAGAGGTAACTAAGGTGATAAATGCAAGATGTTTTAAATTGTATTTTTAAGGGGGTGTTTTGAACATATTATATAACCTATTCCTGAAAAAGGAAAATGAATCTGGTAGAAATATTAAATATGTTACAGAGTCTCTGTAGAATAACATATTTCTGTTATAGCTCTGTTAGGTTTTTCTGAAGCGAAATAAACTTGACAATGAATAGTTTGAGTTGTAACTCTGAGAAGATTCCTGCTGTGCACAAAGCATTTCTACCATTTGATAAACGAGGTATTTGGCTGACTGATGAAGAGATTGATTAAGGTCCTACATTGATATTTTACCATTGTCACATTTTTAAAAAAATGTATTGTAGTGGTCAAGTGACCCTTTTTCTTGATCCTAACACAGTCACGGTGCAATTTGCCAACAACTTACCACTGAAACCATGTTTCCAATGTGGATTCCAGCTACAATTTACTGTAAAATCTGCCTGACATATTACCCTACGCTTCAACTGTAGCACATCCTGGAAACCAGCAGTGAGGGAGAGACAGAGGAAGGATAAAAGCCTAAAGAAAGGAAAACCCTGGCAGTCTGTTTTATCTGATGGGCTCACACCACAGAATAAAAACCAACGCATGCAGCAACAAGAGTACAAGGACAGCTGATACAGAGAAGCCAGAGAGGGAAGGAAACCGGACAAGATTGGAAGAGATGATGAGGGATTAACAACGGACAAATCAGGAGACGCACAAATAAAAGTCTCATTTGTCATCCGGCGCCTGGGCCAAACTAACCCTTCAGACTATTGTGTGAGTGTGTGTGTGTGTGTGTGTGTGTGTGTGTGTGTGTTAGAGAGAAAGCGAGAGAGGGATGGACAGAACACAAAAACACAGACACAGAAAAAAGTGTGTGTGTGGTCTCACCTATGCAGTAACAGAGGAGGACAGATAGCAGTACAGACAGTCCTACTGCACTGAGGGCTGTACACCTGTAAGAAAGAAAATAATGTTGTTGCTGTCACTTTCTTTTCAGTATTAGTTTTGTTTCCTTTCATAATCCAGAGAAACATGTTCTTGATTAATCATTGCAGCCTCACAATTGTATAACTTTTAATGTCTGATCAACTTCAGCTGCCAAGAGTCAATGAACTGTTAAATCAAATCTTCAGTATCTACTTTGACGTCACATAGTGATGTCATGAGAGCTGATACTTTAGTACCAGGTTGATGCCAAATTTCTGTGACGGTACTTGTTTTTCTACAGTACTGAAGGTACTGAAGGAAGCGTAGACGTCGTAGGTGCTGGAGATGATTCTTCCAGGACTGATGAGGACAGTGTGATAACCCTACAAGTGTCCTAGTCTGACATCAAACTCAGAGAAAAGAAGACAGGCACAGTGAACTATAATAACACATGGACAATGTGGGTGCAGCAACAGGTCTGCCGTGCCTTGTTGAAAAAAAACACAGCAGGACTGGTGTGTGAAGATATTTTGTATTTGAAGCAGGCCATCAGGGAAAAGTTATAGATAGCTGAAAACCGGTGTGAAAATGGTGACACAGAGGAAACACCTCAGACTTCTCTAAGCAGCTCAATGACAGACATCAGATCTGTACAGAGTTTCAGTTATTATCTTTATATTAACATGTCGTCAACATGTTCGTGTCCTGAAATGTTTCCGTTACTGTTTGTGAATTGTGACAGCTGATATCTGTTGGAGCAAGGCTCCACATACAATGTTCACAAAGGCTAATGTTAGATTGTTTAGGTTAACATGAGCTGGTTGCTCACGACATCAGCAGGCGACTGTCATCAACATTCAGTCTGTCAAAATATAACGTTGACTTTTTAAATGAGGTGAGTGCATGTGTGTGTGTATGTGTGTGTGTTTGTGTGCACTCACACATGCATGTGTTAAACTGTGTGCAGCAGTTTATGTTGTTTTCTGTTTTTGTTGTGGTATCGAATTTGGTGTTGTGATTGCAGGTATTTTAAGGGGGGGGGGGGGTTATGATCAGCGGACCGCCCACTGCGCCTGCTGACCCACAGCCGAGGACTTCAAACAGTGTACAACAGGACTTTGGTTCCTTCCCGCTCATCCCGTCTTACCTCCATGAGCAGTACTTTGAGGTCTTCTTGAACTTGAAGGCAGAGCGGGACAGGGTGTTCCTCGGCAACGGCCTGGTAGGTGGGGAGTACACTGAGCCTGTTGCCATAGTGTAGCCAGGAGTTGCCGTGGAGAAGAGAGGGGTGGTGCCTGTACCTGTCTTAAAAAGGAAGTGCCTGGGGGGTGAGAGAGGAGAAAAGAGAGAAATACATTGTGGTGCATTAGTATGACGTCAACTACAGTTCACAGCTATCACATACTGTTGCCCCCCTGTGGCAGCATCAGGTAACTGTACATTTTGATTCCTATCCTAAATCCACGGCTCCGTTCAGACCTGGATTCTTGAACCTCAGTCCACACCTGTTTGCTGCCACACGCTGCACTTCAAGGTGCCCGGGTGTCTGCAAGTAAACTAGATTCTATTCATTTTAAGGAAGAACTTATTTTTATGAGAAGTAAACTCGGAGGGGAGATGGGTTACCGACAAGAAATTTTAGAAAAGCACTAACCATCTCTCAGTGTAATTTATCCTACTAAACATTTGGTGAAATAATTTGGTTGAAGTTGAAAAAGTTCATAGTAAGAAGCCTCATCTCTCCAAGTGCTTCAAGTTTTATGGAACAACCCAACCAAGTGGCAATGGACTGTCTAAAAACTACATTTATATAAGTTCTTAGTTAAGTTATATAAGCTCTTTTTTTATTCCTGAGAAGGCCGTCTTTGGAAATGTCAACACCAAAGTGGGGAAAATCACTGGCACTTCCTCGTGTGCCTGCAGTAATTACCAAGGTCACAGTGTGTAATTAAAGACAGAACCCCGGCTAACAAGCATCTGTAATTACAATTAGACTGCTCTCTAACAAGGCTGTGTGATTAACAATTAGAAACTATTATAACAAGGGATCTTCAATTAATACCTGCCCCCAGGCTAAATGTGAAAAGAGCGAGGGAAGAAGACAGAGAGGAGAGAGCAAGAGTGAAATTGGAAGAGACTGAAGAATAACTGAAGTACGATGTGTGAAAGACACAGGTTTACTGTATTTTGTGTGTGATAAAGCATTGACACAAGCCTTTGGGAGATCATTTAACGACACTACTACTTGGTGTGATGATCAGCAGATAAAGGTCAGAGAAAACCCCTTAGTTTTTTAACTTTAATTAAAATGCTTCTCAGACCCCACAGCACCTCTGTTAATGCCATCTACCTAATGTCCAACGTGTAAATCAGTCGATGACAGTCAGAGTTAACAACTGGCAGAAGTTAGTGGTCCAGTCTACTTTATCTTAGTGGGTTTACCCACAGCAACTGGAAATCCTGACTGGAATCAATTGGTTGATTTCAGTGCTGTCTTCACCTGTGAACTGACAAGCTAGCCTGTTCTTTAATCTTATTTTATTTATCATATATCATTATTATCACCATGTTTTACCCCTTTTACGTTTCCTCCGAGACATTTCAACCAACTTATGTTGTACTTTTAACTGAGATGTCTTTTCAGTAGCAGGAGTTAGTTACCGTTCACGTGCTGAGTCAGTGTGGCGTCCCATCTCCAGTCAGTTTCTGTTACTGGTGGAGTTTATTGCTGCTCTGTCTGAACACAGTTAATGTTGCTGTTTTCTTCATCACAGAGTCGAACTACCTGCTGTACATTTAAACTTACACTAGTTCTGCTCCAGCACCCAGAGCTCTCTGCTCCTTTTAGCGACTTTCACTAACTCAGCAGTTGTTTACATGCTGTTCAGATGTGCTAGTTACTTTAGCTTAGCAGTTAGCGCTAGCTTCTCTCTCTCTCTCTCTCTCCTGCTCTCTCTTGCTCGGTGTGTCTCGGACCTTCAACACTGCACTCATTAAACGGAGCTGCAAAGTACTTGCATGGTCTGAGCCCGTCAGTGTAAACATCAACCTTCAGCGTGATAGGCTATTACTCGTGACGTGTAACCAATCAGATGGTGCTGTGGGCGGGACATTGCGACACCTTTGTTCAGTTTACTGTCAGATCTACTGACCGGTTTTCTACAAAACCAAATTGCTGAAGTGCAAGCCCTGCCTCAAAACTATGTTGTTACGTATCTTTGGGCATTTTTAAGTGATAATGCAGGAATTCTGAAGCTTTCTTGGTGGATATACGGCGTACACCTCTGCATCATGTATCACCTGGCATTAACATTCAGCAGAGTAAAACCATACAACAACCTATAACTGTCCATGTACACTGCAAACGCAGGCAAGAGGTTCTATGGGTGGATTTCATTTTAGTGCACCACACCACAGGGATGCACTGTGACCACACTCTAAAGAAGTGTAAATGCCTAAGCTTCTACAGTCATCCTGCAGTGAGACGTACTGCAGGAAAAACCACATCTTACTAATGCCCCTGCTGCTCTGTTTGGCTTTTAGCAAAAGAACATTTAAATGAAAGTGTTTTTCTATTCATTACTGCTCATGGAGACGCAAATGTTGTGGAGAGGGCACAACATGTTTCTAATCAGTAGAGCACCATAATTCTCCTACCAACCAGATGCATAGTTGTTGCAGTTCCTGCCTTATATGACTTATAAGTTACTTTAATGGAGGAATTTTTTTCCTTTCTCTACATGTGGTGTCGTTGTCTGCTGCTGTTTTATTTTGTTTTTATGACTCAGGTTTTTTGGTGGAGTAGAGGCATGTGATGGTGGGTGGCAGTGGTAACTCCACTGTGGCTACACTGACACTTTTGCATATTACCCAAAGGTGTTTCTAATATTTTATCAACCTCATTTACATATATTAAAGTAAAATGATCACCTTTGTGACAGGGCCAACAAAACTGAAATATATAGGCTAAGTTTTGTATTTATATTTCAATCTCTTTTTGTTTATGTGTAAGCCAGAAAATAATGGAAACCGTAGATCCTAAAAAATGCAATCATGTTTATGTTTTTCCATAGTTAGTCCCTACAAAGGTCAACTTTCAGATATTTGGTCCAGGAACATCCCAAAACTTGGAGGAGATTCGTTGTTCCAACATAGAGGTATGCATTTCTTACCGAAATATGTTATAGTTGTCAATAATCTGCATTTTTTTTTATCTAGATGAAAATTGGGTATATCATTTAGTAAATAGAAACAAGGGTTTAAATCAAAATTTTCAATCAATTTTCAAGACTGATGTAGTGAAGGAGTGAATTGAATTCCAGAAGGTTTTTAACAGATCACTTTAACAGATTTAATGACTTATCTTTAGAAATCTTATGCATCTTTAGTGTAGTGAGGGAGAATTTATGAATAAACTTAAAAGTAGCTTCCTTGATTTTATTACTTGAAAATGAAAAGTGTATTCTTTTCAAATGTTTAACCAGGTATTTTCATTTATAACCATTCCTAGATTTTTTCTTTTTTTTTCAAATCTTTAATAGAGGTTGGAAAGATGAATGAGTGAATCCTTAAATTTTTACCTTTGATTGCATTTGAGGATATTAATATATTTTCTACTTCGGATCATCCAAACCTTGATTTAACCTTTAGTAGTGAATTGAAAAGTAGAATGTTAGGGCTGCTGTATTGGATTGCATTAATTTACAATCGGTAACATGCGTTTCCATCCAAATGCAGCCACAAATTTTTTAGAGCAGAATTTCAGAATTGATTCAAAATGCTGCTGCTCAGCCTATGATCACCTCACACCTTTACTTGCCTCTTTACATCGGCTCTCTTTTAGATTTAGAATTGATTCAAGATTTCACTGCTCACCTTTAAGGCATTAAATGAACTTTCATCGTAAATACCTCTGTGATTTACGGACATGGTATGTGCCCTCTAGACCACCGACTACTGAGGTCCGCTGATGGAGCCCTGCTGGTAACTCCCTGGTCACAGCTTGTGGCTCAGGGTGCTATTAGAGCCCCCACCTCAGTGGAGCTCTGTGCCTGTTGAACTCAGTCCTCAGCTTCTTTCAAATCCCTTCTTAAAACATTTCTTTTCGTGAAAGAATTTGCAATTGTTTGACATTGGTTGTTATTTATATTGATTATTCCTATTTATTTGATCTTATTCATTTTATTCTTATTTTTTACTTCTTTTATTCTTGTTTTTTCATTGTTTACCCTTTTCTGTTTTTTTATTTCTTTTCTAACACACTTTGTAACTTTGTCAAGAGAAGTGTAATATAAATAAAGTAAAGTCAGTGGTGGATTGAGCTTTAAATAGAAATATTTTACCTTACAGAATAATTGTTTTTATTACCCTAAAACAGTTTTCATCTAGAACCCCAAACATAAGTGGCCTTAATCAATCTTTATTATTGATCCAAAAATAGAAAAACACATGTAGCTTGTTAAGTTGTTTTTTTTTTGTTAGCAATAATTTTGTAGAATATCTTCAATTGAAGGATTCTCCAATAGAAATCAGTTATTTTTTTGTAAATTGTTCTGAAATAATTGCTTTCCAAGGTATTAAAATATTGAATCTGTCTTCCAAATTATTTTCTTTATCTTTGCTTTGAATAAATAAACATTTATCCTTATAGTAGGTGCACTACACACTATACAAAACTTTTTTAGTTTCTGTTTCCAGCTAAAAGCAACTGATTGACAACAAGTGACTGAAATGAAATATATCAAATTACATTACCTGTCCAGGAGCAAAATTGACAGTATGAAAGGAAATCACCTGTGCTATCTAGTAGTAGTGGCCTAACTACTCTGGTACCCATCACTTCAACAACTAGGGTTAGGCTCATCTCTTGCAACTTGTATCACATTTTATGTCTTTACATCACAATGATTTTCATCAGACTCCTCCACCAACCTGAACAACCATCAACCCTCTGATACCCCCCATAGGAGTGTCTCCTGAAATAGCGCCCCCACAGATGCAGGCCTACCGGGCCTTGGTTGTCATAGTTGCAACACGCTGACTATATTGAGAGTGGCGTACGTACCTTTGTCGCCATGGTTACTATTATAACGGTCATGACTTGCTTAGGTTTAGGAAAAGATCATGGTCTGGGTTAAAATAAGTACTTTTTCAAGATTAGATGATCTTTGTTGTCATGGTTACAATAATAATTGTAAACATAAACAGCTACTTTCACATGGGAATCGAACACCTCTCTTTGTCTCTCTTTATACTACGTCACCGCACTTCTCCCTTTGCTGCTGTCATCATTACTACGACCACTAGATGTCGCCTAGCAACAAAACCAATGGGTCATAAGAACTTGCTGCACAGACGAACTATGGACTCATTTTGTACAAGAGGACAGTCTCTTTTCATCACATATTTCTCTCATTCACTGTATATATGACTTGTAAGTGCATCTCCTCTGACAACCTGCAACACCAGCTAAAAGCTCAACTTTGCACCTGCTGCACAAAGTGAACGTTTGTTGAAATGAAAAACGACGTCTTGTGCTTGGAAGTGTGCTGTCTTTTGTGTGTGTGCATGCATGGGTAAATTTGCCACTTCATTATTTACCATCATATTCAACTGCCTCACGCCTCTATGGAGTCTGAGTGTTAAATAGTCACATTTTTATTATGTTCTCATTTTGAGCTAGAGAGAATAAAACACAAAAGCCAGGCATTGTCCAGAGATTCCACACATACACACACACACACACACACACACACACACACACACACACACATGCACACTATTCACCGCTGTGTATTTTCAGTATATATTGAAAATGAAAACTTGAGAGAAAGAGAAAAATCAATGTAACACAAGACTCAGACAAGAGCTGTCACTGATTTCTACCTAATTAAAAACAGGGTAATGTTAATGCAATCTGACAATGACTGTGGTCTCCCCTGAGAGACTAGAATGCTTTTCTTTTTCTATTTTTGCCACAATCCACACTTTAATATCAATTAATTATGAAGATGTAATTGGGCTGTGAACACTCTGAATCACCATGGAAAATATTGTTACTAATAACATCAAGAAGATACCAGAAAATCAAGTTGCAAATATAATTCAAACAATCCTGAGAAAATTACAAACACAAGGGTTTATGGGTAGTCAGACATGATGTTGACATCTGATAAGTTTGCAATTTGTCATGCTTGGAAAGCTGGGCATGTTGAAATGAATTCTGTGTATTTCTTCTGGTGTTATTTACCACACTGTAAAGGTTTGGTAAATAAAAGTTTGTAGTTTTAATTTTACAGTACTCAAAGACCACAGTGCTTCACACAGGGTGACATTTTCAAGACAAGCAGATCATAAAAACAATTTACGATCGAGAAACTGACAATGACATCATTTCTGTCACTGTACTCAAATATTTTTGCAGTCATCCTAATCTGACATCAGGCACGTGCTCACGTCTTCTTCACGTCTTCTTTGGTTGATAGAACGACGTTTTCTATAATAGTGTCATGATCCTTATATTTCTGAGGTTGGACACTTTCTTTGGACTTTGACTGGACTGTTTGGATTTTTGTTTAGTTCCTGTTTTACTTTGAAATAATTTACCTCGTGTGTCTCATGTTTGTTTTTACTTCCTATGTTTGTCGCGTTTCCTTCCTCAGTGATTGGCTGCCCCGCCCTAATGTGTTTCACCTGTGTTCTATTACCCACGCCTCCTTTGTGTATTAAAATGTGTTTTTGTTCGTCTGTCTGCTTCAGATGAGGTTTCCTCTGCGTCTCTTTGTGCTTCTGCTCAGTTTTTCGAGTTCATTGTGTTTTTTGTTTGCTTTTTTTGCCACACCTGACTAGACTTCTTTCTGCATTTTAATCAGAATATTATCTTTATTCTTTGTTAATAAATCTTTATTCGCCACCTACTGGTTTCATCATCTGCATTTGGGTCTAGAAGTAAACTTTAACACATGGTAGCTTTTCTTATGTGAGGAAGGTCCAGTTTGCTCATTGCTCTTTTTTTTTTTTTTACCAATGATATGCTACTTGTTTTGATAAAAGCTAGTTTAGCTATGTTTCCTGATGATTACACAGTGTATATCGCATCAAACAGTGTGGATAAGTTGAATGTTCTCTTTCAAATTGACTGATTTTGGATTAAATCTATCTTTGAATGTGGCCATTTTCCAAGGCCTTTGCCCAGAATGTATTTCCATTTGATTTCAAAGTTGATGTTTGGTTGGAAAAGTGAAAAACACATAGCAAATCTGCTTAATAATGTTCAGTGTTCTTAAAATGTTCACTGTAATTTTCTTTTCTTTTGAGTCAAATGAAGGTGAGTCAGGTTTTACAGTGTAGTTCACCAATGAAATACAAACAACTTCATCATGCTAAGATTACAGGGCAATAACCGGCTTTGTTTTACCAAAATCTGTCACCAAAGGGACTTACAGTTTACCGGTACTCTTATATGTTTATAAATCACAGGAGCTCTGCTTGTAATTAGCAGTGTCATCTTAAACACATCAAATGCAAAAATGCAACATACTTTTCCCAAAATGGTTTAAAGATACATTTCAAGGATAAAGCATTCAATCTGTCTATTTACCTTGCATAAAACTAGAAACCTTTTAAGGCAGTAAATCAACAACCAGTAGCTTTAATCAAAGGATATTAGTGCTGGTATTTCCATCACCCCCCTGTTAATTATAGTCATATCAATCCAACCATAGTTGGCAGGTGAATATGAGCTGGAGACAGTTGTTTTCTGTGACATTTGAGACGTGCAGTTTTCATGACGCTGCAGCACTGGAACATACACCGGGACAGGGCCTCCCCACAGGCACAGACACACAGCAGGGATGCAGATAACGCACTAACGAGTCTATATGTGTTTTTATGAGTGTTTAAGTGCAAGTCAATTACAGCAGATACACGGAGTGAGGATAATCAAGTGTTAAATGACTGCAACCACAGTCTACTTGGCTGAGAGTAGCATGTTGTCAACCATAACTAATACGGAAGTCCGCTAATAATAAGAGCCCTTCACATGTACCATTCTACAACCTGCATTTACATTACATTAACACTACTTACACTGGGCCTTTCAAGTGTTGTAGACAATAGGAGTGACAGAAGGGGGCTAACGTTGGTGCTGCTGCTGCTGCTGTGTGTGTGTGTGTGTGTGTGTGTGTGTGTGTGTGTGTGTGTGTGTTGAAGTGTGACATAAAGTAACAAAAGGGAAGTCAGGTTGGAGATCCTCAGGAAGAAAGTGACTGTGACTAATGTGTGGATAGTAGATGCTGTATATACTGTAGCTGGCATGTCTAACACTGTGACAATAGCCAATCAACAACAGCTTTCTCCACACATTCCCGCCTACCAATGATCCACACACAGCCGCTGCCTGCTACAGTATAAAAGGATCATTTCAATTTATATTTCACCCTTTTACTTGCTTTTCTCTGCATGTCAAAAAACAAACAGACCTATTAAAAGAACTGCTTTGGACAGGCAACTGAGTTAGCAGTGTGTTTTGTGTTGTTGCATTTAGACACAACTTGTTCAGGATAATATGTGGTGGGAGGCAGGGCAGCAGGTAAGTTGGAGCACCCTTCATGTTTCACACATGGTTTGGTAAAGTTAATTTTTAGATAAGAAAGTCAGGGTTTTTTTTTTTTGTTTTTTTGTTTTCAGAGGTAAAGAACCTTCGTTTGTGTTTAGATGAGTTGAAAATAATTTCACTTCAAATTCTTCGGTTTTCATGTTATCGTCTCTGTTTTCCCCTTGTTTCACACGGGGCATGATCATTTATATTTCTGCAATGTTGTTTATGGTGGAGTATCAATATGTGAAAAGTTAATTCTGAGATATTTTTTTGGACAATTTTTTAAATTTAATTTATTTATTTAATGTAAAAAAAAAACAAAAAACTGTAAAATATGCAGCTAGCATCTGGAGCTACTCCCCAAATTCAAAAATCCCTTTTAGACTCAGTGACATTACTCCAGTAAATAAGTAGCCTGATCTCTTGTGGTTTTCTTCAAATAAATTTGAAAATATACTTTTCTGTATTAAACCAGACCATGATCTTCCCCAAACCTTAACCAAGAGCTGTTAGCATATAAACCATACAAACCATATTTTAACTTGAACCTTTGTTGTATAGAAATATAATTTCTAGGAGGCAGGAGTGCATGTAAACTGTCTTTCATAGAGGTGCATGTCTCAGTTAGAAGTTCATAATATATTAAAAATATCTTTTTTAATTTCATGTTAGATGTACCAGAATGTAAAGAAGTGCTGTCTAAATTACCGCAATTTTATGTTATGTTTGGTTGTGAATGTAAATGTAAATACACACGGATTCGGTGGTGTTCACATGTATAGACGTGGTCACTGAGTGTGTTTGTTTCAAAGCAATGAAAAGTGAGCAACAGTTTAGTCCATGTTGACCTCTGTTGTGCTGTGTGAAGCAAACGATGTGGTAGCAACAATGAACAGACAATCGATGAATCAATTAATTACAATTTAAAATTTGTACAAGATTTTTGTTGTTGTTGTTGTTGTTGTTGTTGTAGTAAGAATAAAACCTTTTTACAGAACAATTAGTACAGACAGGTCGAACGCACAATCATCAAACTAGCCAGGTCATCCTGGCTCATCACGAACTTCCAAAGCCAAAATCAAATCAACTTAAAAACTCAGTGGTTTACATTCACAGAGCCTCCAGCAAATGGAGCTCACTACCAACACATATAAAACAAGTCAGAAGCAAATACTTGTTTAAAAAAATGACTCAAACAGAAACTGATGGAAGAGACCACACTACAGGAATGATACCACCTGCCAGGATGTGTGTCTGTTTTAGTCCTCAGCATTAGATTACTGTTTAATCTCTGTACATGTATTGTTTAATTTATATGATATGTTGAGTATTTTGATTTTTAATTATGTAATTTTGTTTAGACTGACAGGGTGTCGTACAATGCTTCATTGTTTGTTTGTTGTATGTTTATATACTGTTTGTGTATGAATGATTTTATGCTGACCCCGAGAAGATTAGCAACCGCTGTAGTGGAAGTTAATGGGGATCCCAATAAAGAATAAAGAATAACACCAGTAACGTTAAGTTTTGAGAACAAGTATTTCTTTGAGATGAAAAATGTATGTCATATACTGTTTTCACAGTATATGTGTGTGTGTGTGTGTGTGTGTGTGTGTGTGTGTGCACGTGTGTGATTGACATCAACATCTGCTCAATCCAGTGACCAGTTGTGTTGGGTGTCTTGTAACGTAACAGGTGACAGGCACCGACATGAATCTGTGTGTATGTGTGTGTGTGTGTGTGTGTGTGTGTGTGTGTGTGTGTGTGTGTGTGTGCACGTGTGTGATTGACATCAACATCTGCTCAATCCAGTGACCAGTTGTGTTGGGTGTCTTGTAACGTAACAGGTGACAGGCACCGACATGAATCTGTGTGTATGTGTGTGTGTGTGTGTGTGTGTGTGTGTGTGTGTCTGAGCATACAACATTTGTCTTTAAGAGAGTGTGTGTAGAGATTATCACCTCTAAATGAGGACATTCACACTCTCCTGTCACGTCTCACCCCATTTCTCCAAGCAGCCTAATAAATGGCGATAAAGGCTGTTTCCTGGTCCGTCCTCGTCCTGGGAGGGACTGTGGACGCAGAAACCATGAACTGGCCTTAACACACCTCTTCACTTCTCTCTGAGTTTTAAGGTCTGTCACTGTCAGTATCAGTTGTAGCTACAAAATTGAACATAAATCTGTGTCAGTGTTCACCCCAAATTATCCCAAAAAAAGACATTTGTTTCATATTGTCTTCTAAAGCACTGTCTTCTGTCAATTTTGAAAGTGTATAATTAGCATAACAAAAGTCTAGGCTGTACAAGAGCTCAATCCCTCAATTTCCCCAGAAAAATGTGTCAAACACATCTTTCTTACTTATTGTCTCATTTTGAATAAATTTTTTTTTCAAAATATCTGTGTTTTTCTCTTCTCTCAGTAGAAACACTCATTCAAGAGTTTCTCAATAGATGCTGGTCAGTGGGATTGTGGGAAACGTGGAGCACAGTGGGGAATATTGTATCCGTGCGGTGGCAATAAACTGGAAGCAAGAAATGCACTGTCTGTTCGTCACTACATATTTGATACAATGTGTCATAGAATATTGCAGGGGTTTCCGACCTTTTCCAACTCATGGCCCGCGTCAGACCCAATAACAATACAGAGGCCACGTAATGCATTCACAGATCCCTCTTTATTGTAATGACAATGATCGGACATTCAGGGCTGCACTGAAAGCAGGGGATGCTAATTTTTTCTTCATTGTTTGACGGAGGAGAGATCACTTGTTGATTTACCATCTGTCCCGGACTCTTTCCTTTTAATTCTTCCTGTTGCTAATCACCTTTCTATTTTGATTCTCCTGTTACTGCCATGGATGTGATCTTTTCCTATCATTGGTTTATCTCAGTGAAAGGCTTTAAAAAGGGGGAAAAAAACAATGAGAGGAGCTTTTCATTCTTTTTTTTTTTATGTTTTTAAAGATCATTTCATTTTAAAACATTTAAAAAGATAACTTACATTGATGTTTTTATTTTTTATAATTACATCTTTCACCAAAATTGTACAGTTTTGCAAATGATTTGTTGGCCCATTTACAATACCTTCACGGCCTGCAGCCCACAGGTCGGGAGACACTGGAATATTGTATATCATATACAAAATATTTACTTTTTGGTACAGACACTTCAAAATGCACAGATATTATATAGTGATGCAGTAAGCTACATATATATAATCCTTTATCTGTTCTGACTAATTGTGGAAATACTGTGGGACATTTTAAGTATTCGTTCTGTGCCCGTTGAAAATGTGCCTGTTGGTAGGGGCTGATTGTTTGGCATGTGTTAATCCAGCTTGCAGCTTTCTTGAGAGCATTATCCAAACAACACACCAGCCAAATTTAAAGTTGATCGGATGAGCAGTAGTCAAGAAAATCAAAATACATCCCCGCTGCATCAAAACGCTTTTGACAATGTGCCTGCAGCACCCCTTCTAACTGTGGTTGCTCACAACAGGACACAGGCACACAGAGCTGCCATTAGTTACCATAGTGATCTATTTGACTAGTGTGAGCTACCATTCTCAGGCCAAAAAGCCAGGTTTAAACCTGTGTAACTCATTAATCTCAGCATTAATCAGCCCTTCCCATACAGAAATGTAATACATGACATATATGTCCCTATATCAAAAGTGATGTTGCCATATATGTCACCTATAAGGGGATATATTATTATCACATATTTAGATCCTCTGGATATATGAAGATATACATTTATATCATATATGAAATACCTACACTAAAAATTACATACAATATATCAAATATATCTATATGATGAATTTTTATATGGTATAACATGTTGAGACCATATATGGTAATGAATTATATTTGATTTATACACACAGTTTATCAAAACTATAAACACATACAAGTTATATGTACCTTTCATTGATTTTAAACATGTCTATCTTCACATTCTAGGAAAGTGGTCTCAGACTTTTTGGATCCTACTGTTTATAATATATACATATACTGACAGGGTTTGCATAACATACTGTATGTCTTCAATATAAGCATACATACATAAGCATTATGGACTAGACATATACTGTATGTCATGAAATTTTTCCAATTTCTGAATTTTTACATGTGCTTTTATTTTATATATATATATATATATATATATATATATATACTGTATGTCATGCATGGAAATTCAATATATGTGCATATTACACTTATGGGATTTTGCAGTGTGACGGTCATTCTGATGTCATGTGTTTACGTTGAACCATATATGGAGCACTGCTCCCTGTGAGCTCACAGCTACATGGTCCTCTAGCGAAGTAACTGACGAGACTGACAGCAATAAAGAACAAAGGAAAACAAATGTCTATTACCCAGGGTAGTGTCAGATTAAATTATAGCACGGAGCCATTTATCACTCAACATCACATAGGCTAAGGAGCTGGTATGGAGCATACCTTCACCTCAGACATTAAACATTAAATGCACAACCACTCAACAGAAGAAGAAGAGCAGCCGCCATAAAGAGATCAGGGAGACAACAGAGGAGAGAGCGAGGCAGCAGAGAACGCAGAGGAAACAGTATGTAGGGTAAAGGTATGTGACAGCTGGTTAATGTTTTGTCTGCAAAGTTTAACTTTAGAGTCTATATGATACCATGACCATTTGACACACACACACATACACCTAACACAAAAACACACACACACAAAGCACTCAGAGCATCATCTTTCAAAATTCATTCCACCCCCCACTGAGTGTGGTATGTATGACGGTATGTGGAAGAAATAGTAAATCTCTCCCTCTCCTCTTTCTCTCTCTCTCTCTCTCTCTCTCTCTCTCACACACACACACACACACTCACTCACTCACTCAAACAGACTTGTAGATAAAACAAGTTGTGGACAGGGTGAGAAAGAAACTATCAGCTCTCGGGTGGAGCTGAAAAATAAATGCTGTGTGACCTGGAGGCACTCCCTGCATGGCAAATCAAACACATACATCCTCTGCTGGACGCTGTAGTCAGCACTCCTTCTCTGTCCTGCAGACACACAAATCCAACATCCACAAAGCTGAAGTACTACATTGGGTGGTTGGTCTGTCCCTCCCTTTCTTTCGTTCTTTCTTTCTTTCTTTCTTTCTTTCTTTAATAATGTGTAAATATCACTAAATTGTGCAGCATAATAATTCGTACCATTAGGCTGCAATCAGGGCTGCACGGTGGTGCAGTGGTTAGCGATGTTGCCTCACAGCAAGAAGGTTCTGGGTTCGAGTCCCGGCTTGGACGCGGGATCTTTCTGTGTGGATTTTGCATGTTCTCCCCGTGCCAGTGTGGGTTCTCTCCGGGTTCTCCGGCTTCCTCCCACAGTCCAAAGACATGCAAAATGGGGACTAGGCTGATTGGATAATTTAAATTGACCATAGGTGTGGCTGTGAGTGTGAATGGTTGTCTGTCTCTATGTTGTTTGCCCTGTGATGGACTGGCGACCTGTCCAGGGTGTACCCCGCCTCTCGCCCGAAAAGATGCTGGGATAGGCTCCAGCCCCCCCGCGACCCTACTAGAGGATAAGCTGGATGGAAGCTGCAATCAGTAAGCTTCTGTGGTTCAATTCAGACCTGCCATTAACATGCGTCTCCACATGCATCTCCAGTGACCACTGCGAATGAATATGTATGTGTTGTTGTTTTTAGCCAGTCTGACTGTGATGGAGGGGTCCATTGTCAATGTGTTTGTGTGTGTGTGTGAGAGAGAGAGAGATAGAGGGACAAAGAGGGCCTCAGCGAATCAATGCGCTGCACACAGCTCTACATGAAATAAAGTTTTATTCATTTGAAATAGTGAAATATTTTCTGTTCATTAGGAAACTGTTGGCACTGACTGTGACAGAGGACGTCAGGACGCTAAAAGCATGTGGCCTCATGTGGTCCAGACCACCTCTGAATGTGGTCTGAGTGATCAGATCTCAAATGAGTCCTCGATGCATCTTGGGTGCGTTCAGACCTGAACTTAGAGTTGAGCATTGGTGATCGGATCACCTGAGACGGATGTTGATGCCAGGTCTGAACAGGTCTGAACAGGTCTGAACAGGGCCAGATTGAGACTGCATTAGTAGTATCAGCAAGAAGCAATTATTTATGTTGCGTGAAAACATCCTTTTGTTCTGCTGGCAGCACAGGAGGACATGTTTTTAAGTTATTATAAGGTGGACGAGGGGAGAGGATTCAGAGTGGATGGATGGGTCAACAGGTTATGTAGCTTTGTTTTTTATCCATGATGATGATTGTTACCATGGCAACAAAGGTCCCCTAACCTTTACAAAATAGCCAAACCAAACCAAAATCACTATGTTTCCCTAACCTAAACCCATTTGCTATTTCAACTCAAACCATTATCTTTCCCAAACCCTAAACAACCAAACCAATCCAAACCAGACCAGACCAATCCAATCCAAACCAGACCAGACCAATCCAATCCAAACCAGACCAGACCAATCCAATCCAAACCAGACCATTACCATATGGTGTAAGATCAGAAGACAGTTTTGTTTTTGAAACCGCAGCATCATTCTGTCAGTTATAGTGTGGGATCAGAAACATGGTTTTAGACAGTGTGGACCAACAATGTGTTTTGTTGTTTAACTTGGAGAACTTGTTGTTGCAGTTTTTATTCTACTTTCTGACCACGTTGGCCCAGTGACCCCTAATGTTACAGAGAGATGCGGAGGATTGCTTACCCTCATGTGTTGTTAAGGCCTGTATGTTTCCTGAAATAAAGTCCAACTATCAGGGGTGAATTGGTTACTACCTTAGTTACCCAATTAACCTCCACTTAGTGTCACTCCACAGTTCTCGCCCTGTCCTCGCAATAAAAGACATACTCAACCTATAACATATACAAATATATATATCTGTGAAGATTCTCATCCAGGGCGTGGTTATCCAAGAAAAGTTGAATCGTGGCCAACTGTACTTGAAGATGTTTCACCTTTCATCGCAGAGGCGTCTTCAGTTCTGACTGACTGGAGGGGAGCTCCATTTAACCTCTGCGGGTCCTTATCAAGGCCATTGATGTCACTTGGTTGGTAAATGTACGTTTCCTGTTCAGAGCGACTGCACAAAAAGGCAGCGCTCTCTGAGAAAAGACGCTGGATACAGCGTTTTTTCTCCAGGCGGCCGCAGCATACGCCCCCTCCCCCCCTCCGCCCCCACCGCATTGGGAACAATTGAAAAAAGACGTTGGGATTCAGAAGAAAATGCTAAACCGTGAACAGGCACTACACTACGACTGGTCCTACTGATAGGGAGAAATCTTTGCTTTTTCTCTGTCTGTCTTTTAAATTTCTCAACAACCGGTGATCCAAACACCTTCAAACGTGCCAGGTGTACTGCTGAGGATCTGAGGAAGTGCAGCGTTAACTGTGGTTTTTTGGATGAGCTGTTTCTCAAGATCCTTACCCTAACATACCCTAACCTTAATCCCCAAATCCAAGTCTGCACCCACAAAAAGGAGTTTCTAGCCATGCAGAACTCAATTAAAGTCCCCGCTGGGATATAAGAACAAGGGGCACACCCACACACACACACACACACACACACACACAGTTACAAAGACAATAAATCTGTCACTCTCCTTTTCTCTGGGTGAGAGACATTAATGAGAGCAGGACAAAAAAAGAGAGGGTGAGGAGGGAGTGAATGAGGGAGTGTGATGAACAGAGGGTCATGGCTGAAGTTGCACCCATAAATTGTGTATATGTGTGTGTGTGTGTGTGTGTGTGGGCAGTGGAGGGACAATAGGCCTTTACACAGTCGCCAGCATGATGTTACACTCTGCTGGAGAGAACAGATTATCAGAGAATATCAGAGTATCAGAGTGAATATCAGAGAACTGTGTTTAGGGCTCAAAGAAAGAACTACAAATCATCCAGTGAATAGGGATTCAAAGTTCAAATTATACAATAAAACCCATGTCACAGCCAAAAAGAAAGACAGGCTGACCTCGGGGTACTTGGTAGTGCTTTGAAAGGACAACTGCGAATACCGAAGTTCAAGGAAACTAAAAGTCTTCCATGAAGACGCTGGTTCAGTGTATATTTGGATTCACAGTCAGAAAACGAGCGACACGTTCAGAGAATTTATTGTGGTTGGTTGGAAATCTTTTGTCTGAACTGCAGATCATTTTCATATGATTTGGGGCAGACAGATTAAAGTAACACGGCCCCATGTTTGGGACCAGATTAGGCAATTTAAACGTTTGAAAAAGGTTATAGTCTTGTTTAATAAACGATATGTATATTTTGCTACATAAAGTACAGAACATTTAATAACCACAGCCCTCTAACCGCTGTGTTTGACTTTGAGAGGTCTGCCAGACGGAAGCATTTCAGGACATATATCAGCTTTCTTTTCAATCTTTATAACTCTCAACAAGACACAGGCTAATAGCAAACAAACTAAGAGCATAATGAATTCAATAATAATGAATAGCCTTTTGGCCTGATGTTCTTCACATATTTAAATTTCTTTGCAGCAAAGTTAGGCAGCGACAGAGGACAAATTCGTTAATAGGCTGAAGCGAACTCGCCTACAGACACAGATCTAACCAGACAAAGGTGGTCAAATGAATAATAATGAGCGTGGGTTATGCACCCTTGCTGTGTCTCAATTCAGGGGCCGCATCCTTCAAAGGCTGCATTTGAAGACCGACTGCGTCACAGCGGTGCGACTACACTGTCCAATCAAAGGCTTTTAAAGGCTTCTTCAAATGCATCCTTCTTTTCCTGGACCATGACGGATCCACCTGTTGTATCTTTCATGTTCCAGGTGGACTGACCTATCTGAAGATTCATTGCGCTCTGGTAATGAAAATAATATTGGAACAAACAACACTGACAGAGAGCCTGCGGATTACACTTTTAAAGTATTGTATTGGGTTTCAGCTCAGTTCAACAGCTAAACAGCACAACTGAGGACCACAAAACCTCAAGTCTTTGTGAAAAAAAGGTTACGTATTGTCAAGGTTGCTAGGCGACAGAAGCCATGCTTTTGCAACGCAGCGGTAAGGGCGATCACAGGTAGTGACGCTCAGCGAAAATCCTCTGTAGACCAGACCGTCTTATTTCATCTCGGCCTTTGAAGTCTACATCGCCTACAAAGGGCCAAGCATTCATAGACCACGTCCTCCGAGGGATGCGGGCCCTGAACTGGGACACAGCTCCTTCACTGTCTGAAGTCCAGAACCCAAGATGGCGGCCTTCGGTTCCACATGATGCCATCATGTCACGTTGCACTTTTATGTAACATTTTTTACTCGTTCACGCTTTGACTGCAGTAGCAGAGCAAAACATCTGGGGTGAATAAATAAATGTAAGTTAATGGTATTTGATTAAAAAAGGGACTGGTGAGAAGAGTGAACCCCTGTCTGTAAATCTGGGATGACCTCCGGATGGTCTCTAATTTAAAATGCGATTCAGTTTTTGTTTGACTGGCCGGGTGTGTTTTGGTGGTATATTGTGGTCTACTATTTAAAGTACCAGTTAAATTTGCTAAACATTGATTTGTTTGTGATTTGACATAAAATGAACATTTGGTTTGTCTTGATAGGACAGTGAATAACCCAGGAAGGTAGAAGAGGCATTCTGCTTGAGGAAACATAACATTCCTGCCATGAAAGGAAATCCCCACTAAGTGTCAGTCACTAACATCACTCCATAACCACCATAATTAGCAATGCTGACAACTCTGGCTGTGACTCTTTAGCGTCAGGTTCAGGCCTAGTGCAAAACCTACAGAGGAAAAATGAAAAGACACGAAAAGTAAGATAAAGTCACTCTACCTTGTTTCCAGAGGCACATTGCTACCCAGCACCCAGCTGTCTTGCAGCGGGACGCTCTCGGGGGGTGTGGTCTGCAGCTCGGCTGGTGACTGGCCGGCCACAGGGGCCGGGCTTCCAGTAGGAGGGGTTAGCTGCCGCGTTGAATTCAGGGACTGGCCAGCGTGGTGCGTTGAGCCCAGAGATTGGTTGAGAGCTGTTATTGAGGGCTGCTGGCGGTGAGGGGGGGGCACAGGAGGCAAGGTGGAGCCGTGGTGATTGGGTTGTTGCTCTGTCAAAAGAAGAGAAGCGTGGTTGTTATTTGCATATTTTTATTCTGTGACAATCTAAAACTTTATGTGAGGTGCATTTTTGGACTTCTTGAGAAATCAAAAAGATTCTATTTCCAAAGTCGAACTCTAACTTGGTTTTATAAGGTTCTCTGTCAGGTCACCTCACTCTTCAGAGACGGCGGGAAAAGGGGCATAGATGGCAGGACACTCAGTGGAGATAAGAAAATGTCCCATAACACGAGGTTAATAAGAATAAGAAGGGCAGCAGAACAAATGCAAGTTCAGTCCCTTTTCAATTGTTTTAGAACTCGTCGAGGAGTTTACATTCACTGTTACCATGCTAGCATGCTAACCACCTAATGCCTTAAAGGTAATTAAATAGTCTACATTTGAATTGATGGGGTTGTAATAGCACGATAAACACTAATTTAATTCATGCACCCATTCCCCCCCCCCAAAAAAAAAAAAAAAAATAAGACAGATCATCAGAGTCAACATTTCTGATACAAAACCTAATGCTGCCTTTACACTGACCTGCTACATTTACTTGCTCTCCAACCTATAGGAAACTTAAACTAGTGGTTCCGATATCTGATTGGCCTCTGCACTGGACAAAATATTTAGCACTGACTTTTATACATAACCTGATTTTGATATTGTAGGTGTAGAATATATGTAATGTATAATATGTATATATGTATGATGTATGAAAGCGACCTGTTCCACATCAGTTTTGCTCTGAGGAATACAAAAACTTTGAAGCTCAATATCTCTCTGTCAATATAACTGCTCAGAATGCAGATAGAACCTTATGATTTCAAAGGGACGATTTGATTCAACTCTCAGGGGGAGGGTGCGCTTTGTCCTAAAGGACCTGCGGACACTGCTGCTTAGTCTGCCTTTAAATTATGATCCCACCACCTTAGATCACATTTCTCTATCACAGTGCCACACACCGTCATCTGTAGAGAAACAGAGCTGTCAGCACCTTAACCACAGAGAAACAGGTGTTACCTTGACTGACAATCACAGACTTTTACTGCTCATCAAAGTAAGTAGGAATTCCTGTGATGCAGTAATTAGCAAAAATCTAACTGCGGTGCCGGTACGAGTTTGACCTGTTGACGTAAAAACCAGTGATTCTTTCTCAAACCCTTTAAATAATCAGCCCTCAGGCTACAGATGGACGGACTGAAAATGCTGAGGGAGATCAATTACAGAACTTTACTCTTTATGAAGGAAGAGGCGATGAAATTTAATGCAAAATTTAAAAAATATTGTCCTCAGGTTTACATACATACAGTGTACTGCAGGACCGATTTTGAGTGTGTGTGTCTGTAAGATGTTTGAGTGGTGGTTCTCTCAGCTGACTGCAAGTCTATGCTATTTTTCTCTAAATCCCACTTAAATTTGCATTAACATTGGCAAAGTTCACACACGTTGTCGCTTGCTCCTTTCATTTCCTCTCCGCTGTATTTCAGTTAAGCCCTCGAGGCGCCTTTCCCCAGAGCAAACATCCACCAGCAGAGTCACGTGCTCAATTTCATGTATTTCTTGTTACTCTCAATGTCAGATAGGATTTAAGTACAATGTGTGTTTCATGGTGACGAAGAAATCCAATGAAAATCATCTAATTACTATTACGTTACTACTGCTGAAAAACATCATGATATCCTTGAATCTGCATCCAGGCTCACATCTTCATGTTTTTGTGGTACAGGGCGAGCAAGGCTGCCGAGAACTGTAACCCAACGCTGCGCTCGTCTCCGCCAGACTGAATACTGATCAGTGATTGGCCTTCACAAAACCCTGCTTTGTTTTTGTAAAAACATTTGCTCAACGTTGACCTGGCTTCAACTTTTTCGAGCTGTTTCTTCCCTGTGCTTTTCGGCTCCTCTGCCGTCCTTAGGGTGCTCTGAAGGAAATGAATGACAACGCTGGTATTTGATTTGCATAAAGAGCATCACATCTCCATTTCCCAGCCCTGCTGTTATTCATTCTCCACTGCCCTCACTAGAAAAAATAGAAAGCAAAGAGAGAAGAGAATGGAGATGTGGGAGAGTATGGGGCACTTATGTAGATCTTCAAGGCTAAATGCTGAATGCCACACACACACACACACACACACACACACACACACAAAAGTGAGTTTAAAATTAGTGTTCAGGCATCGTTAACAAGTCTACATCTGTATCACTGCAAATGTATATCTAAACACCTTTTACGCACTCATATGCTGAGCAGCATACAGACAGAGAGTGACACACACACACACACACACACACACACATCAAACACACACACACACACACACACACACACACACACACACACAGATAACAGATCTCAATGAGGAGGAGGCTGGGAGATTTATCAGT
Organism: Seriola aureovittata; assembly: GCF_021018895.1. NCBI lineage: Eukaryota > Metazoa > Chordata > Actinopteri > Carangiformes > Carangidae > Seriola > Seriola aureovittata. The sequence continues at coordinate 2,186,424 of NC_079366.1, read as the reverse complement.
CTAGTTGACAGACAACAAGCTGTCTCAGTGCAGCAGATGTATCCACTCATACGCATGGATGTGTCAGGATCAATGTCCCACTGGATCTTCCCAAATATCTCTGATGTGTGTGTTTGGTATCATGAAGCCTAATATCAGGATGAGTGTGTGTCTGTGTGTGTAAACACTTAAACCCATAAAAATGTAATGAGGCCAAAGGGATAGCATGCATGGACCAGCTCCTTTATATATGAGGCATATTCATGCTATATATATATATATAAGTTTCAACTTGTAATTTTTGTCATGTTAAATCATTTTCATGAAACAGGGAAAGCAGCAAAACAGATTTGAGGGCTTCTACGAACTCACACACAGATATCTGCAAAACAGTTCCCTCATCACGGCTCTTCACAAACCAACTTTTACGGAGGAATAAGAAGCAGATTTCTAACTTTAAAGCACGTTGTTTCACTTGGTCGGCCAGGGTTGTGAAATCAACACTACCGAGTTCGAGGGAGGGAAGAGTCTGTGAACATGAGTCACATAAAGGAAGAGAAGCTCATTACAAATGAAAACAGTCTGTAGACTGTGTTTTTCCATGTTGTAATGAAACTGAGGTCCTGTGAAGAGCCACGGCCTGCGGGGTCAGCTACTGTGCCCCACCAAGTGACGTCCCGCTGGGGCCTGATGCCTGTCAGACAGCAGCCTCATCGGTTCAGACTTGACACTGACAGTGACGACTGTCAGTGTCTGCGCTGTATTAATCTCACAACACTCTTCTTGGTGGGTAAACATGTCTTTTTCTTTTGACAATGTTGTTACATGGGCTTGCATCACATGTGTAACACATCTACAACACACAGTCCGGTGATGGCCATTAGGGCAGCCTATTCTTTGTGATGTGAGAGGATACAGAGGGTGTTTATGGTTTCTTCAGCTGACAGACAGAAGATTTGTGCTTCATGAATTACCCTGACTTCAATAACCGAGAGGTGTTAAAAATAGGACTGACACAGCTGTTATATTTATTTTTTCTAATGCAGCCAGGAAGGAGCGACACACTGCCTTCAGATGTTTTGTGAAAATGGCCCCAGAAGTGTTACATAAATCCTTCACTGCCAAAAGATTTGCATGGTCTCTAAATGATATCTTGTCTGATTTATATCCTGTAGCGGCAAAGGCAGCCGATGGTCATGGTTTCCACAGTCATTATGCAATTTCTAACACGGCTGCCAATTTAGTTATTGATAACGTGCAGATAATTAATTACTGGAGACGGAATAATTATCTGTCCGGTATGTAGAGGAGAAATTGATCTGCAGTAAATTGTGAACTACATATGTTGTGGATAAGGTCAGTAAAACATTCAATGGCAATTAAAAGACAACATCGTGAAATTCCCTGACAACAGGCTGTCTGTGGAGAACCGCTCCTCTCTGCACAGGACTGTAGTTGGCAACCACCTAACAGCAGACGGCTAGCATAGCTGCTAGTGAATATCGACTGCTTGTAACATTAATGTTACTTCTTTAACTCTGATGCTGAATGTTTGCTCCTTCAATCCACACGAATATTGGAAAGTAGTATTCAAAGGCTGAAAAGGGCTCCGGACCGGAGGTATTAGCAAAACAGAACACCTTCAAACTTAAGAAAACACATGTGGGAAAGCTGAACAGTCCGACCTGTAGCTATCCAATTAATTTGTTTTGAATATTTCCAGGATTTTTGCTGTGGCAGCCGAAGCAGCAAGAGAGGGTCAGGGAGGGAGAGCTGTAGCTAATGAAGGGAGAGGTGCAGCAGAGGAAGAGGACAGCAGCACAGAGTAGTATATTTACAGTGGAGCACCTTATATATGGTAATATTTAATAATCAATTCAAGAGAGTCTAATTCAGAATCAAATTCTATGAGAAACGCTGACAGTGATCCAACCCTACTAGCAGGGACTTAAAAAAAGGAATCCAAAAGAACACAATTGTCTATTACAACCAAGTTCTGATTCCTGCAGGACCTTGATGAATGAATTCAACAAGCAGCTGGAGTAGATGAAGTAAACACCCCCTATAATCATGACACATACAAACACACAGGCACGTCGCTACTAAGATTCATTTTGAACAAAATTCATTACCTGAAGGTATGTGGGCAAATGAGGTTTTCAAATTTATTCCACCTCCCTCGGTCAACATAAAAAAAAATCCTTGGACAATCAGTGTTGTGGAGACGGTTTAGCCACTCCGGAGAAAAAGATATATATATATATATATATATATATATATATATCTTAACAAGAAGCCTAAACCTATCACAATTCTTAGTAACTGGAGACAAAACTTTAATCTTTACTCCATGTAGATCATAAAACCTTGAATATTAAAACAACTCACTAAAATCGGTAGAGAAATATAAAACAGTCTTTGTATATATGTCTATGGTCATAATTGTTTCTTTTAACGAAGACTGTCCCACATCTGTAACCATGACGACAAGGCTCATCTAACCTCATTCTAACCCAAACTGTGGTTTCTCCTAAATCTAACCAAGTTGTTTTGGAGTCTAAACTGAAACCGTGAGCAATTTCATAAGCTTAATCATATGTTTATCACTGTAACCATAACGATGAATGCCTGGTGCACTGGGGCCAGTGCACTTCTCAGGTTTATAGCTGTTACCATGACGACAAAGATCCTGTACGCCATTATTTTAGGAGACAATGGGATGTATCTGGGACAAATAACCTATATGGTCGTTCAGGTTGCGTGACTCGTTACTGGGAACAGATGATTACCAGCACCAGTCATACCAGTCATAAAAAACAATGTCCCACTGGGATAATTATTATCTAAATATGAGATGATTATCTAACTGTGGTGTTCTGTGGCTACTCTGTAGGCACGCTGCTTTCCGCAATTTACAAGCTTCACTATGGCACTCCATCTATCTGTGTGTCAATTGCTCTCCGTTCGTGCACAGATCTTCTTCTCTCTCTCTCCATCACTACCTTCCCTCTCTCACTCTGACCTTTTCATAAACCATGTCAAAAGTTATATATTTAATTCATCAGTGTTTGCAGGTTTTGCTGTTTTTCTCATCTCAGTATTCACTGTGGATTTCAAGGTATGTTCAAGGATTCTCTGACGTTTTTTTGAGGGAATCTTTTCTACAAGATCTAGTTTACAGCACAATACACTGTATGTCTGATGTATAGTCTCGTAGAGTCATGGAGAACTGTTGTATGTGTCATAACAGACCTTTGTGAGCACAGGCAAGAGAGAAATTATGACAAACAGCAACAAAGGTTAAAAATGTAACGTAAAAGTGATGCTGAGTGAAACAGGGAAGATAAAGTAAATTGTCAAAGCATGAGAAAAATTAAATTGGAAAAAGAACTAATAGTGAAAATATATAAATTGAACAAGACAAGGGAGGCCAGTCAATGCTCAGGTCAGTATTTGTGTTAAACTCCATCACTGTTGACAGAAAATTGAACAAGGAGAGAAGAAAAGAGGGTACAGAAAGAACAGGAGGTGACACAGGAAGTCAATTAAAAGTTTCAGAAGCAACAACAATGGTCAACAGAGATTAGATGAGGTGAAGAAGGAACAATATGGACTGTAAGAGAGGCGCAGCGAGAGGCAGAGGCAGACAGAAAGACACAGGGATGGTCATAGATGGTAGTAGTGACAGATTCAGAGGACAAAAAAGAAAAAAAAAGAGAGGAGAGAATAGATCCTGGTAAAAGTAAAAGACTCATCGACATAGTGAAAAAGGTCAGTAGAAGAGTTAAGACCCGTGGTTCTTGAAGCGTGAAAACTCATTCCACCTCTGGACTCCTGGCAAGGAGAGGGGCGTGAGGCAGGCCTCTTTACCGAGCCAGGAGCTGCCTTTGTGGGGCATGTGGGCGGAGAGGGCCCCGCTCTCCTCAGTGACCCACACCAGGGGAAAGGATAGAAGAAATAAAAACAAAATTAAAAACCACAGAAATCAGGGGAGGCTTACAAAAACGTGAAATTACAGATAGAGCAGGTGGCATGTTTACTGTTACAAATAAAAATAAGACAAAAATGTCTGTCATGATGTAGTTTTGAAAAAACATGGGTTTTCTGAGAGGATTCTTCCTCTAAAAAAAACACCACACAGACTCATCTTTAATGCGCTGGACCAGCAAAACATGACATTACTTTTGCTTTTACAACTGCTGGCTGCATCAAACATGGCCAGTTACTTTTGCCTCTGCTAAATTGGCACAACTAAAGCTGCCACTTGTGGATAAGGTTATATACGTGACTGGCAACCCTGTCTCCTAGAAACATACTGCACCGGCAAAAGTGTTTATTGGAAACAAATTGCTGCCTTTTAATCAACATAACGATGAAACATTAATATTTAACCTCATCACAGAAGCTCAGTGTTTTAACACACACACACACACACACACACACACGGAGTGTCTCTATAATAATGTATTTCATTTTTGGTGCTGTGTGGAAACGTGATGACGTGATGACTCCCTGCACCATCCACACAATATGATTTCCTGAATAAGTGTCTTTCCATTTGTTTAGCTGTTGTTGTCTGGCTTCACTGAGTGCATTCATCAATCACCACACACTCTGATCTACAGTATATTCCCCTTCCTACCGCTGCACCTGCACACAGTCCGTGCACCAGAGACACTTCATACTTGGCTGTAAGTGTTTTAGTAGCGTCAGAATAAAAGTTTTTTCGAATAAAAACAACATTTCGGCAATTGTAAATATTACAATATATTCTGCTTGGAAGAATATTATAATACAATTTCAGACACCTCCACAGTGGACCATACCATTTCTTAAGCTTGGCATTAGTTAAACGTCTCCTCCGGTGTTGCCAACTTACCGACTTTATTGCGAGATTTAAATACCAGGCGATGGCATCATGGATATTCAAATTAGGGTATTACGTCATCTCGCAACATTTAGCGACTTTTCAAGCAGGCTTCAGCTGCTTTCTTTTGACAGTGTTTTGCAACACTGGTTTCCTCTGGGTAATTGAACAATATTAAAATCCATGTGCATTAAATGCGTATTAATTGTTTTGTATTACCATTGGTGGAAAGTAAATACTGTCACTAAATGCAATTGCTACTTTATACTTCAACTCCTACATTTCAGAGGGAAATATTGTTCTTTGTACTCCACTACATTTATTTCACAGCTTTACTTAATCAAACAAATGACTGTACTGTAACACTGTAAGCTCACTGAAGCAGGCGCCTGCACTGTACTGGGTTCCCTTTCGCCCCTAAGAAAAAGTGGACCCTCCCATTGTCATTGTATAATTGAGACTCTGGCGTGAACCCATGGAGCATGGTATGCAGGACGTAAACTCTAGCCTCTAGTGTCAAAGTCCTATGCTTCGTATGCTCAGTCATCCATTCTAACCTCCTCCCTTTAAGTTCTGTGCAGCAGATGAATGCTAGTGACTGTAATACTGACAATATCTCAGCAGTTCTTTAAGATTCTTTCACAAGGGAGCAAATGATTGTTTTTCCAGAAGCACAGGAAGATTTCTTTATTTAATTCTGACCCTGTATTGAATTGTTGCCTGTAATTCTTGCTTTTATATGTGTCCCTTTTAATTATAAAAACTACTGACAGGGTAATTTACTGAACTGTCTCACTGATGGTCTTCTCTCTGCAGCCCAACTTTTAATGAAAAAAGGAGGGAGTATATCATATTAGTCCTGGCCTAACTGGTCTTTGTTACATATATAATATATATATATATATATATATATATAATATTTTCGAGCTCTTAATAGATTAGGACTTGCTTTCACAGCTGATTCTCTGTTAGCCGACAGCGCTTCACATGCCCCCAGGTCCTCTCCAGCGCACTGGGCAGAAAGTGGGGATGCAGTATTTATTAATGTGCTTCACAAGTCTAGAAGAGTCTCTCTGAAAATATTAAGAAAGCAGAGGCTGTGCATACTTTTATATAACTGAAAACAACATTTTATTCCACCTGCTAAGTAGACTGCATCTCACACAGCACTGCAGCGTGTTTTTATATTGCACTATATTTACTTTATTGTACTTTGATTTTATTTTTGTATTTTAGTGCAGCAGGTAACTACAATAATCTTTCAAATAGGACACAAGCACCAAAATGTGTATGTTTATCCCTCCAGAGCCATTAATTTGAAAAATCCCATAATCCACTTGAAATTTCAAGATGGCTGCCACTTCTGTCCCTACGGGGACAAACAAATCCTTTTTTTAGACTATGAGGATGTCAAATTCACAACTGTTAAAATTTCCTCAGGCCTTTTTTAGTGCAACTCCTAACATGTTATGTGAAAAATTCTTCATGAAACACAAAGTATTTTGCAAACCAATGATAAACCAAAAGTTCTCGACAGTCCACTTATTTACTTGTCTTAACATTAGCTCTCTAGGCAAACTCGCCTGCGCTAGGCTAGTTAGCAAGCTCTTTTGGTCCCTTACAACCGAACCATTTTATCATCACTACAAACAACACATGGGAAGTGCAACATGGCCTTGAAAAGGGGTAAGAAAACATGGGATTGAACTAGGGAGGGAACTCCCTTTGAGCTGCGAGACCCTTCAGTAACCTACTGTCAAATGGATGAGCTGCAAAACCTGAACTGATTAAATGAAGGTAACGTGTGTACCCAGCACGAGGAGACCAGCTCTGATCCTTACCTAAGAATTTCAGGTATAGCACTTAAGCACTCGGGTCATCTGCAGATGAACTAAACACAGATTCTCTCTAGACCAGGCTGGGAAATATCAAACCGTATATGAGAGGGAAAGAGAGAGATAATGAACATAAATCAATGTTGAGGCTGAGTGGTAAACTCACTGACGTTGTTTACTCCAGACGGGTAGACAATGATTAAATGGCTTAAGCAATAATTACAATTCAGTTCTTTATCCAACAGCTTGAGAAATATTTTAAAAGAAAGTTCCCTGCAGGCCTGCAGCTGGTTACCAACGACATTAGACGTTGATATTAGATTGAATATAGGTTGCGACATTGGGCAACCAAAACTTTTCGTTTTTTTTCAACCCTCTGATACGACCCATTGGGGTGGGTCTCCTGAAATAGCGTTACAATAATAAACACCGGGACTGTACCGACAGTGGCGTACCTACCTTTGTCACCATGGTTACTATAATAACAGTCATGGCTTGGTTAGGTTTAGGAAAAGGTGGTGATATGGGTTAGAATAAGTACTTCCTCAACATTAGAAGATCTTTGTTGTCATGGTTACAATATAAACAGCTACTTCCACATGGGAATCAAACAGCGCTCTCCTGTGTCATACTCATCCATCCACCTCAACCTCCTCCTGACGTGGACTTTGTCTCTCTTTACACTACGTCACCGCACTTTCCCCTTCGCTCCTGTCATCATTACTACGACCACTAGATGTCGCCTAGCAACAAAACCTAACTATGGGTCATAATAACCTGCTGCACAGACGGATTGTGGGCTCATTATTTACAGGACAGTCTGAAATCTAACTATGTAAATTTGAATAATATGTATATAATATAATCATGTGCAAATTATAAATGCAAAAGTTTTTAAGTTTCAAATGATTTCACTCCCCCGCCCTGGTCCACTGCCTGCTACCTGGATCCCACACACACGTTAGCCCAGGATGTGTGTTTGTGGCTGCGCTGCGACTCACAGAGTAAGCAGCTACTTCGCTGACAGTCATTGAAAACAGCAGATGTGTCAAACATGTTTCTTTGCTTCTACCACTCAACAGAATGACACACATTTACATTTGTAACCAGACTGCGTCTTGTTCGCTCCGTTACCTCGCCACGTACGCACTGACAGCAAAATATTACAGATCTTCTTCTTCGGTTAAACTAAATCTAATTAAGCTTTAGCTTTATTGTTAGTGGCTGTTGTTTCTGTCCGACTACTTTAAATAACCTGCATGTTGTGTTTCACCAGCGAGCTAAAATGAATGAGTTTTTGTGAAGAAACAAGAGTTTCCACTATTTACACTTTATACAAGTTCAAGTAAATAATAAGGGTAAATAGGTAAATAAATCTTGAGTGACTAAATAGAGAGTGAGACAGATGAGTAGACACACATGCACACACACACACACACACACACACACACACACACACACACACACAGGGAGGAGAGAAATCCCTCCTGGCAGACAAGGCAATGGTCCTTTTAATTTGATTGTTGCAAAGACGCTACGTCCCGCTGATCCAGGAACACATGAAAAGCTCCACGTTCTAATTTCATGACCTGTGTGTGTGGTTAGAAACGAGCAGAGGAGCAGAATCACTTGTTGACTGGCTTCTGGTGCGAACAGCCAGTCTGCTGCTCGCCACACAGAGTTGAACCATTAACTGACAAACTGATGCATCATCTGTGTATTCAGGTAGAGGAATCAAGGGCATACTGTTGTCCAGACTAGATTGTTTTATGATAGACATAAAGTTAGGACTAAGTGGTTATATTAGGGTTTATGGCAAATGACAAGAGAGGGGCCTCAAAGGTATCATAATACAAACGTGTGCGTGTGTGTGTGTGTGTGTGTGTGTGTGTGTTTGTGTGTAATGGTTGTGCTCTGTCTCTCCCCTTCTCCTCCACTAACTCCTGCTCCTGAATGACTTCCTGTGCTGTAAAGTTGGTGTTTTCATGGCCACTGCATCTGACAATATACATCACCTTTTTTAGAGCTAAAGGCATGTAAAGAGAAAAAAACAGGGGGGACAGGAGGGAGGGGAAGGACAAGTGAAGACCCGGAGAGAGAAACAGAAAGTGACACAAAGGAAGAGAGGTAGAGAGAGCAAGAAATTAAAACATAATAGTATTAAGCAAAGAAGGGGCGACGAAGAGTTCAGAGGAAATGATAGCTTCTACATCGACAGGTCAGCCAAGACTGACAGTTGGTGCTCATGAGACCATTTAATAGCAGCATTAGCATCACAGCAATCCTCTTAGACACAAGCAGTCCTAGGAAGGGATTTTACTACATGTAATTAAAGGAGACAAGCCTCACTAGTCTACATTTTATTAAAAAAAAGAGAATATGGAGCAACATTATTTGTATATTGTTTGCTTAGCTATGGAGTTCAATATGAGATTTTCTGAACAGTGACCTCTTTGCAAATACGCTCTCATATAATCTGATGAGTAGGTTAGAACTGAGTGGGTACTGACAACAAGAGAAGACATGACCACGCTTTCTATCCAGAAAACACTTGTCTGGAAGCTTCAGCTTTTCATTATTGTTATTTTTTTCCTAGCTGAACAATGTCCATATCTAATGTACCATGAGGTACATATACAAAAAGCAGAAAATCAGGATTATCTATTTGTATGCCAGCTAGTTTTATCTGCCTGTCATTTCCCATTCCCACCATGTAAAGAAGACGGGCAGAGGAGGTGAATTAATGAGGTCATGTCTGGGTACCAGCCGACTGGTCCTATGGAAAAAAAAAAGAAAAGGTATAAAAGTCTGATGTACTGGCTGAGCTTAAATAACACTGTATCAGGATACAAGTGCAGACTCTCTTCAGATAGAGATAGACTGAAATATATGTATGTGTGTGTAAATAAAAGAGAAACTGTCATTGTAATGGATTATGCATCTGAAGCAAGTCTAGTGCCTCCAAACAGATGTAAAGTAAGATTATATATAATATGCAGTTAATTAAAATATGCAAAACCCTACTCCTGGTCATTTTAAGGAGTGTAATAAAACACCATTATGACATTACTCAGATATGAGGCTACGCTTTTATTGGTTGACCTGAATCTTATCAGCTGTTCTGGTAATTTGGCTAAGACTAAGACTTGTGCCGATACAGCTCATGTGGTGGAGAATGAAGACGCAAAGAGAGGGAAGGGACTTACTACTGATGGGGACAGCGATAGTGATGGTAACAAAGAAAAGCGATTGATTTAAAAGAAGGAAGTGCAAGAGATTAAGTAAGATGTAGAAGAAAGTATCAATATCTGTTCTTTTCCTCCCCCTAAAGTGATCTGAACAAAGTACAGGACAAACTAACTTCCTCTCCTCTTTATCCATCCAATCTCTTTTGTTTCTCTCCCTCCATATCTCTATATTTTCCCATCAGCTCCCTCCCGCTCCTTCCATCTTCCTCTCATCTGACCTCCTCTCTTTCTTTCCTATCCTATCTTCCACTCACTTCTTTAATATAGGCAGCTGCAGCCTTTTCAGTACCTCTCATCAGTCCTCCACATTTATCTCTCCTTATTGTAGCACCAGTGCAGTGACCCGTCATCCACTCTCCCTTCCCCCTGTCTCTCTCGCCCTCATTCTCTCATTCATTTTCTCCTGCCAAGTCAGCTCTCGGTGCTCTCTCTCTCTCTCTCTCTCTACATTCTTCTACTCTCCCGCTCTGTCCAAGTTGTTAATATGGAAGACTGTGATCCTCTTAGCCACTGGGTCTTTCCTTGCTTTTGCTATTTTACTCTTACATTTGTTTTCTATCCTTTTTTTGTCCTCTCAGCAACCAGGGTTTTTTTTGTTTTTTTTTTTTAAAACATGCAGTATGTCCTACTCTGGTTCTTTCTTATCTCCATCAGGTTCCCTGTTTTTGCTTTCCCAACTCTCTCTCAAAATCAAATTTCCTTTATTGGGTTGCGTATCAGACGAACCTTTTTGCCAGAGTACTGAAATACAATCGAAATCTCAATAACAACCACTCTAAAAGTGCCGAGCCCCTTGAGGCTACAAGGTTCTCTACGTGAAAATGAATGGATGGAGCACACACTGACAAATTTGCTATTAGCTTTAGCTTCACCAGCAGACCACATAGAACAGAAAGGGTTTTTCCCTGTGGGATCATGTACCCGCCAGAAAAATCACGACATTTGTGTCTTCCAACGAAACAAAAACTGAACCCTAGGTCGTCTGTGTAAGCAGCTTATTAGGTTTCTTTTCTAGTGGCCGTAGTAACTATGGGCACAAAGGAGGAAGTTGGGTTTGATGGGTGGGTCGACAAAACACAGGATTTTCAAACTGGAAACTGCTATTTGTTTTTTGTGTGAAAAGAAACTTTGTTCCTTCTATCCACGACCGTTCCGCAACATTAACAGTGTTTATTATTGTTACCATGATGAAGAAGGTCCGGTGGCCTGCCGCTGGTATGCTCCTACGGGTCACAGCCGAAGATATGCAAACCAAAAAGTGAAAAACAACCTACTGTATGTCTATTTTCAGAGGCTACGTCCACACAACTACGTTTTCTTTTTAAGACGATCACCGACCAGACGACTGTTTTAGCTCTGTATCAGAAACAATCTCTGTCCGGACTCACGTACACTGAGCATGTGCTAGCCCGTGTAAACAGGAAGCAGATGAACTACTCTGCAGTTGATTAGTCGCACAAAATACTACGAACGAGGAACAGTAAAGACAGCTGTAGTGTTAAAATACAGAATTTAACCAAACAACAGCTGCTAGCAAAGACAACAAGGTCAGTAACACTTGTAGGTCATGTTGCTTTCACCACTGGTAGTTGAAGCACATAAGAGCCAATCAGGAGCGACCCTTGGTATCTACATCATAGTATTTGAGGAGGTTAAAATGGATAGAGAGACTGCGGCCAGTGTTATGTCTTTTAACCTTGACCACATGCTTTCCCTAACCTGATCCAAGTAGTTTCAGTCACATCTTTATAAGTGTCATAATGGGAGTAAACAAAGAGCACTGTCATTTAGGTTGGACCACCTGTTGGCAAATCACCAAGAGTGAAAAAGGCTGCACATAAAACCGTCACATTCAATTTGTGACAAACACAACCATGCCCTTGCATGCTCAATTACTTTCAGTTTGGCTTTCAGTAATTGAGTCAGTGATTTTCCTTTTGAGAGCAACACATCAAAAGGTTTTTATCGTGTAGACAATATGGCCTTGACTTGCTTGTTTCCTTGTCAGTTTCACCGTTTAAGCAGTAATTTGTATAATAAGAAACATTCAGGTGAATTGTACTATTGACAACTGAGACACACTCATCTGTAAATGTGCTGCTTCCATTGGATGTGTGGTGGCAGGTTTGTTCTGACCTATTTTATACAGTGAGATGAGAACAGGCTTTACATACAGACCCTGGACACAGAGAACTGTTGGTTTACCTGCAGACTCACTACAAAAATAATCTTGAAGTAATTTCTCGAGGACCGTCAAGAGCAAAGACATTTAAAAGATGCTAATATCCATTTCCCTGTTCCATTTATTCTAACTCATATGCAACATTTCTTTTCTCTGGAGCATGCATCGCTAAGATGAGGTTACAACCAAAGCCTGTTTCATACTCCAAAGTGTACTAGGTATATATATATATATATATATATATATATGTAAGCTATCTACTTATTCAGCAGATGTGTGTAAATTGGCGTCCTTGGGCCCAGTCTGTGGTTATAAATCACTAATCCACACAGCAGAAGCAAAGCCAACATTACCCAGAGTGAGGTATTTAAAAAGGGCCAGAGTGGAGGAATACAGTGTGTGCATAAGATGTATAAAAGCACTTTTAACCAATCTGGAAAATATATCAAGAATGCAATATCAACATTAATAAGAGGGACTTGATTGTTTAACAGTATTATTTATTCAGCGTTCCTTGAAACGTCATGCTGCAGCTGATGTTAGCATCATGTCACAGATTTTGGACACCAAAAAAAACTTGCTTTGATCGTTTGCAGTACTGGCTGCTGATGGAGAGTGTAAGACTGGCTTTGTAAATAAAAATCATTCCACAAAACCTACAGTACCTGGTGAAACCCTGCATGCCAAACATTCGCCCTCACCCCGCTGCAAGATCAGTCCTCATAGAAGTAGCTGGTAATAACGTGACCAAAGATACCTTGACTTGCATAATAGAAAGCCAAAAAACAGCAGAGCACCATGAGTTGTAAGTTTAACTCCGACAAAAGGGGCCGTAGTGTGTCACTTCAAAACATTCCTCCACCTGTGTCTCATTTTATAGTCAGGACAGTGCACTGGCTGTCACACACACACACACAGACACACACACACACTCTCTGCCTTCACCCTCTATCCTCTAACTCCCCTCCACTCTCTTTGTCTGGCTCTGTCTCTCTCTCTTCACATGGAGTCTGCTCCAACATTTTGATTTTATTTTTGTAAATCCATTCTGCAATCAGCCTCAGACGTGAGCTGTGTGATTCTGGCCTTTTTACCATGTGAGTGTTTGAAGCTTAAATCCCAGCAACTAGCCACCAGCCACTTGCCCGAGGTCCATTAGCCCGATCAGTGATTGATTGATTAGGTCTTGTGTTGAGGAGAAATATGTTTCTTTTTCTCTCCCTGTCTCTCTCTTCCTCTCTTCCATTCAATGACGCATTGATTAGTTCTGGTGTTGAGGAGAATTGCCTACTTGAACCCAACGTAAAAAGCACTAAGTGTTATTCGTGTTTCTCCCTCCATCTAAGTCTGACCTTCCTTTCTCCGTCTCACTATAGATGTTGTCAATAAGCCTTGGCGTCATCCTGCTGTTTGCAAAGAAACTCATCTTCTTTTCTGTTGCTTTTTCCGCTCCGAGCTGATAGCCTTGGCGTCTCGGAGGCAACTAAAGGCTGGACAGTGGAGTCTTTTCACTCTCAGGGGGAAAAAGAGACTGTTTGTGTTGAGAAGCGATGTGCTATTACGCTGTCTTTGTTCACTTGTCTGAAGATAAGATATCTGGTGCAGTGTTTGACTACTTATTGTAGAAATAAACAAAACTACATTGTTGAAATGAATAAAGTGCAACATTTAATCAGATCAGAAAATGCATTTTTGGTAAAGAAATCATAAGACTTTAAAAGTCCATATAGTATAAAGGCAGATGTCTATGTGTTGTTTGATTATAAAGCAGGTCTAGCTTCTATATTAATGCTGTGAAAGTATCAAAGCCTCAGTCCACAGAGAAACGTACACAGCCTGTATTCAGAAACTGAGCCTTAAAACCAGCCGTCAGGACTTCTGGAACTTTGTGATGTCACAACAAAGCTGTCACCGCCCTCAGCCCTAATCCAAGCCCCGCCCACCTGGACCCACCATCCAACCTTGCAGGATTTGGTTTCTCTGAGTGTTTTACCTGAAATCTGCTATATTTTTATTAGATCACTCCGAAAACAGTCTCTAGTAACAACTGCCAATCAGAAGAGAGGAGGCTCTGAGCCTCTCTTCTGATTGGCAGTTGTTACTAGAGCTCCAGAGAGAAGAATGAGAGAGGAGATGGTTTTTGGTTCTTAAAACCACAAATATATCTTCTTATGGATCAACACTTCAAATAAAACACAGGAGAAGAAGAAAATATGGAGCTTTAAAGTTTCAGTACAGAGGCTAAGACAACCTGACTCAAGCTGCAATAGTAATTAAACAGATATATTTGTGATGGATCTTTGAATGTTTCTGTCTGAGTGAACACCTTTTTGTCCTTCAGTCCAATACAGTGAAGCTGTTGTCTATAAGTAGAATGCAAGAGGAAGCCTTCGCCTGAGGCAGTGTAAATAAAAAATATTTAAATAAATAAGGTAAGACACAGTGTCTGTGTCCCGCCCTGAGACGGAAAAAGAAAAAGCTCACTCTTCAACCTGCTGCTGCAAACCCAGAAAACAAAGCTGTGCAGGTGTGTGAGCGCATATGTACATGTGTGACTGACAGAGAGGGAGGTAAACACCACCGCTCATTTGTTTTCAGGTCTGCTTAGCCTATATTTCCTTTACAGTCTCAAAGGCATGTGACACCTTCAACACGAGCTTTGATCACCGTATATTCCCAGTGGCTGCGGTAGTAATAAAAGGACGGTAAGTATATCAGCTCCATGCTGTATGCAACAAATACATTTATAAATGAATCACACATTTGAAACACTTTCACTTAAAATACACTGTGCTACAATACCAGATTGGTATAAAGCATTTCACTCTTAGCAGTGAACGCAGATGATGTCCATATTTAAAGTTAGTTTAAAGGGATTTACTTTTCTGGGGTATTTCCATTGTGAATGATGCAAACTTGCAGTTTTAACTTGAAGCAAGACGAGAATGTACATGTGCATGTACAACTTCAAGGGAAAAATACACAAATGTTTTCATTATTTCAACAGTTTCTGTGGTTCATAAACTAATTAAATTGTTTTTTATTTTTTTTCATTATTATTATTATTTTTTTTTACAATATATCATTATATGATTTTACTTTACACACACACACACACACACACACACACACACACACACATACACACACACACCCACACACATATATATATATATATATATGTGTACACACATGTATTCAATATTACTGTGATATTCAATATTATCAACCAAATAACGACCCAAGCCACCAACAACCAGGGACATGCACGAACACACGCAGTGGCTAAAGTCGGTCAAGCTGCTGACTTTTTACCTCAATAGCCTATTATTACACCAAATGATCAGTGTTACATTAAACAAGAGGCTGTTGCACTGTGTTGCTGTCTGCGGCTGTCAAACACTACCAATGGCAGAGAAGCTTGTGGTTATATCTGCCCACTTTCTACATGTTTTGCGCATTTCTGGAACTGCTATTCAGAAAACATTGCTATGGCTGAGGTACAGCAGTTAAAAAAATACCCTTTATGCTGCTATCAGTGTGACAAGCCTATAAAATCAGCCTCATACCTGTGGTAAGACTGTGTAAAGTTCTTTTTCAGATAGTTCAGCAGTAATACTGATCGCACAGCGGGCCCCTTCACTGATTATTGAAATCTTCCAAAATGCAACCAGAAAACAGTAACTGACCCTCTGCTCTTTTTCTTTGCAGATCTCTCTCACACATAATTTTAAAGTTATATAGTGATATTATTTCTATTACTTCAAACAAATCTCTGAAGCTGGTTTCTTTTGGATAATCAAAAATAAATTCAGTGTCTCGGCTCATTTATCACAGAGCATTAAGAGTCCGTGTAAGTGGCTGGTTGCTTTTCTAATGGTATTTACAGAAGTGGTATTGTTGTGCACATGTATACCCTCACAACTTTAACTAGGTACTAGTCAATATGTGGCTCTAATTGTTTTATAAAATAACATATGATACAATTACTGACTGGCAGTTTTAGTCTAACACCATCTGCTCTTCAAAGCATATTTGGGATACAGGATAATAAATATGGGACGCTGTATTAGTTCAATATATTAATATCATATATATTAATGTACTGCCATAGGTAACTGCTGTACATCAACACTGGGTTACCACTTAGGCCACAGCTCATCCTAACACACAGACACACCGTTAGCAAAGTATTTTCTTCTTCGGTGGTTGAATTTGTGAATTTGTTATAGCTATAATGTAATGTAATCATATAATTCCACGCTGGCAGGCATCAGTATTTCCTTATATGACAAGTACACATAGTAATGTAGGGTTAGGTTTATGGGCAAAAAAGTTTAGTCAGATATTTTTGTGATATTTGCAGTGTAGGTTAGTTATGTCATTTGACATTTACCGGGAAGCATTCGTAAATGACATAATGTAATTACATTAGAGTGACAATGCCCTCTGCAGAGAGGTGACAGAGGGAGGAAGAGCTGAGGAAGGCAGCAAAGGGAATTTGGAACGTGGTTTCAAAGCAGCAGCGAGCTGAAATATCCAACATCCAGTTTGTGTATACTTAGTTAGAGGTGCATTTTAACAACAATTACACAGGAGACGGTTATTATACACTGCGTGTATCATCGAATCTTTCTGTGACTAACAAACACCACCACTCGATTTTGGCTCATGTGATTTTTAGGATCAGTCTGCGGCTGTATTAGCGCCACACCTGGTTGTGCCTTCAACCATCACTGACGGCCACTGACTCGGTCTGACCAGGCAGGCGGCACAAGTAAATCCTATAAATATCCTGCGCTGTTTGATCCTGACAACCGTTCTCTCTCTCTCTCTCTCTCTGCCATGAGTACAGCCAGGTTCACAGAAACCTCAGCGAGATACGAGGCAGGACTCACGTCAGTGTGCAGCTGATGTAGCACAGCCAAACTACAACATTTACTATCCACTATAATGACAAATTGAGCTCCTGGAGTCAAACAAAATGTTTCATTAAAACTTGATAAAACTGTGTCCCCTGTTAGCCTGTATATCACTGTCACAGCAGTTTGTATGAATATCTCTCTGGCTTTTATATTTTGTAGCTTCTACCCTGAAACCCGTTTCCAATGTAGGGCAGTGAGACAGACTTTCAGGAACTGCCTTTATAGACTGAAAAAAGCTCAGTTTCCCTGTGTCTCTGATGCTTCATAAAGCACTTGGTCGTCCTAGTAAACAGCCAATAAAAATGTATTTTCTGAAGGAAGACGGAAAAAAGAAAAAGGCTGGATTCTCTCCGCTGTTCTCACAATCTCTGCTTGTTCTCCCCGCTCAGCTTCTTCCTCCTGTAAACAATGAGTTTCAAAAAAGAGAGATGTATGTGTGTGTGTGTGTCTTTATGTGCAAGGACATATCAGCCTCAGGTCCCTCGTTTCCTTTGCTTCAGTGCTTGACTTCCCACAAAATCAGTGGTGCAAAGAAAGAAAACTGGAGGAAATGATACAGAGTGATACGAGTGAACAAATAATAAAAAAAAAAAGTAAAAGCACGTCTAAAAAGTGCAGGAAGTGGTGAGAGTGATACTTTAGATGTTTGGCTGAACATTGGTTGGTTTGGTCAGACTGGAACTACTTTGGGGAAAAAAGACCACACACATATCCACAAACACACGCACGCACGCACACACACACACACACACACACACACACACACACACACACACACACACACACAACCCTTTTAGGCATTTCAAGACCCTGTTTCAAAGCTGTTTCTGATTATGTTTAGATGGCAATGTATATACGAAGAGACGTCTGTCTGTCTCTCTATTTCCATAACTCCGTGCAGCTGTCTTTCTTTTTCTCATTCTCCTTCCTCCAAATCTCCTCCCTCTTTATTTCTCCCTTTCAAGCCCCCTCTCCTGATATAGTCTGACTCTAATTGTGGTCGTCTTAGTTCCTTTCTTCAAACCATCAAAGTCTGTTTCGTATCAAACTCCTAGCTATAAGAGGACTGATCCAGGGACGTTGGCCTGCCAACGCGACTCAGCATCTGGTGCTTGTCAACGTCCACAAGCGAACTGTTCTCAGATCAGCACTCCGATTTGACCGAACTCAGCCCCCGTGGCCCCAGTGTTTCAAACAGCCAGACTAGAGTTTCATCCTCAACTTGCAGCCTAACATTTGCCATGTGGAGAGCCACCAGGAGCAGGCCTGATGGCAACTACAGCAAATTCTGGATGTGCCAAATTCTAGTCGAATAAGCTCTTATGGTTGGACTGTCATCAAAAACAGCAGCTGTCTCCGAGTTACTGACCAAAACAAAAAAAGCTTGATTTGACGAGAGGAACTGATCAGAATTACATGTCTTTTGGTTCACTCCACTAAAAGTTTGGTCCAGCCCAAGTTTCAGTGGGGTCATATGTGAAGTAGGAGTCTTACATAGTGAGACTTTTCCTGGTTTCTTTCCAGGTCCCATTTTGGTTTCTGTTGTAATCCACAAAACATAAGTCTGTCCAAACCAACCCAGGTCTAAAACCACATTCAGTGCTTTTATCATATGACCAAACAAATCATTAGAATTTTAGTCCAGAACTGAAAACCGTGAATTGATGCCCACCTCCATGCTAATAAATACAAGCACAACAAAGCTAATTGCTAACTGTTATTCAGTGAAATTAATTTAAAAAAAAAGAATTACAAATCTAAATGTGTTCACTTTCATGCATCATGGCAGTATCTGCAAATAATAATTCATGTGGTTCAATTTAAAAATTGAAGTTCAAACTTCTGCCTTAAAACTGAGTAAACTCAAGTTAAAGAGCTTGTTTCAGCTCAAAAATGTAAGTTTTATAAATCGTTGAACTAATGATCATTTGCAGTTTAAACTTCATACTGGGATTTAAAACAACCGAGTCACATTATCCATTCAAGAAAACTTCATCTTGTCAAACAAATACAATTCCACACTATTTCAACTCACAGTTTCAAGTTAAAGTTTTTCATACCAGTTGCCATTTCAAGTTAACTTTTCTCGTGGTTTTAAGGCAGCAGTTGAACTTAAGTTTTCAAATTAAGTGGACTAATGTTTTCAATTGTTACATTCCTTATGTTTTTCTAATAATGGCTCCACGTAGCAATGCACCATGATCTGTGTAGGTCTGTGTGTTATGCAGTGCATAGAAGAATCTCTCATAAGCTCACTAAGTACATTTCATTACATGTGGACCAAGTTGAAGAACAACTGACAGAGCTGAAATGTGAAAGTGTGCAGCAGTAATCGATCACTGATGATGGCCGCTGACGTCAAAATATATCAGCTTCAATAGCTGCTTTGAATTTCAAAAGATTGTTTCCAAAATGTTCCACTAACTGTTTTCTTTTTCTTGTGTTGACAGATCATATTCCACACAAATGTTCTTTATCTTTGAATTTGACACTAAAAATGTCTTCAGTGTGAATGTGACCGAGCAGATTTCAAAGCAATAAATTCATCAAATTCCAGTTCAGGCTATAAAAGGAAATGGGAAATGAAAATAGCTTCTAAAGAGGTTACTAATGAAGTAATTAATGTCCCTTTACCATGTGTTACAGGTGAGTACAATCGGACAGCATACTCCTCTTCCTCTTGTTCCTCCTCCTCCTCCTCCTCCTCTTCCTCTGAGTCAGGCTCAGCCGTGTCGCCTAACAACAGGTTGTCATGTGGACTGCCTGATTGCGGATGTGATTGGTCAATGACAGATGATGGACAGGAGGGGGAGGGCATGGGAGAACCTAGAAAATGAAAAAGACCAAAAAAAAAAAGGAAAACAAAGGGATGATGAATTTGAAGAATGGATAAAAGCGGCAACAACAAAAGCAACCAAAACTAAAAACTTAAAAAAATAAATGGAAATGACTGAGCAGTGACGTACGGTGATGGCTGCTGATGGTGTGACTGAAAACTGTGGCGTGAGACTGATAAAGTTACAGCATGAGAGTCACAGAGCGTCATCACTCTGAGCTGCACAAACACTGTTGGGGGGCTGCGTCCTCCTTTTCAACTGTTTGGATGTTGTACCTACAGGAGTCAGTCTTTGACCTCCCCATCCTCCGCGTCCCGCCTCATCTTCTTCAGTTACCCCCCCCCACCCCCCCACCCTTGCCTGCAAATCCAACTACGAAATTTCAAACTGACTCTTTAGCACCACTGACTTGTGCTTGAAAGAGAAGTTGGCCCAAGTTGTTGAACTGTGTGTTGAGGTGCCAGTCTGAGCATCAGCCAGAGGTTGTGTGAGACTAGACTCACAAGCAGTCTGTGCAAAATCAATTGTGTATCGATGTGGCAACCTTGGCATTTAGTGACTTCTGAATGCTAAGTGGCTCCTCTCTCTGTTTGTGCATGTACCTATCGTGTCTACGAGTCTTTTTGTGTGTGTGTGTGTGTGTGTGTGTGTGTGTGTGTGTGTGTGCGCGTTTGTGTGTTTGTGTTTTTCCCAGAAAGATAAGTCCAGTCTTGTATCTCCACACAAATGTGCTGGCACAAAAGAATGTAATTAGTTGTTGAAAAGCAAAGGAATGAAAAAAAAAATGCATTTCATTAACAGCACTTGTCACGGCGGCTGCTTTACAGATAAAATGTGTTATTTCTCTTTCTGAATCTCTTTATCGCTCACATTTCCAAATTGAGTTGTACTTTTTTTTTTTTTTTTAAATGCTTTCACACAAGTCACCTGGTCAAGGACATCTCACACACACACACACAAACACACACACACATGAGGAGAGATATATACACACGCAAGAACTTCCCAGCACAGCCAATCCCCTCCAGCCATCTACTGTATATTCCATCGTGACATTCACTTGGGGTTTTTCACAGTTTCAGGCTAAAACTACAGTAAAACACCAGCTCGATGCGAACACATCCAAAATAACATGACACCACTCTCTGGTTAATTATTTACTAAAATGCCTTTTGGCTTGTTTCTTTCCCTGAGACAGAAAATCAAATGGATGTGGCCTTTTCTATCAAATATGAGACTCCCATTCTCTCTCCATAGAGCGATGCTGTTGATGGAAAAAAAAAAAGAGAAAAAAATGCCTAGTGGCTTTTGCTGGGGAAACAGGACCAGCAGAGGATTACTGCTACTTGTGGGCAATATTAAACAGCAGACACGGTCCAGTGGCTTCTCTACATCAGCTGCACTAGTGATTCTACAGGAGGTCATTCACTTGGATGGATCCTCCTGAGACAATTTAAACAGTTTCCAAACAAGTGCGCCTGAACCTTTATTATTTCACCGTCATTAACATGATCAAAATGATTTGCTCTCCTTGTCTTTATTGTTCCACGATAGTCGAAAGGCTTTTTCACCTGGACAAGGATTAAGCCCCGGGGCAAACGATGAGTATTACATTATTATGTTGCACAGCTAAATTTAATTTAATACTTTACTCATGCCTCCTGTGAAATATTAGCCAGCAGCAGCTTCTGAACAAGAAGATCAGCCTGTACAATATCTGTACAAACTGATGTTTGAAACCATGTGAGAAAAAATTCAGAATTATCTCTTCCTCATTCAACAGTGACAGCTGCTCGCCTCAGCAAACCACCAGAGTATTATGACAGTGATGCTATCATCTCCGTCTCTGTCTCTACTGGCCACTCGTTACCTCTCTCCATCTGTCTCATGTTCCCTTCATTTTTCTTGTAGGTTCAAGGTACAGAAAGACTAAAACAAAACCAATGCATTAACCTGTCCCTCAACACTTACTGACTTCCCAGTCTGTATGCTTAAGTGCGCTCTTTGCTGCGGTACATGGAAATCTTTAAAAACACAAATACAATATGTTTTTTGTTTGTTTGTTCGTCTGTTTTGTTTTAATTCAGTAACTTCCTAAGGCAGCAGGAGTCAGGAGGAAATGTTGGACTATTTTCAGTAAACTGTACATGTAGCTACACACCGAGCAGCCGCAGCGTTACAACCACTGACACGTGAAGTGCATTGCATTGATTATCTTGTTACGACGGCTCCTGTTATACATCAGAAAGCAGGTGAACCGGCAATTTTTTGAAGTTGATGTGTTGGAAGCAGCAAAAACGGGCAAGCATAAGGATGTGAGTGCTTTGGACAGGGGCCAAATTATGATGGCTAGACGACTGGGTCAGAGCATCTCCAAGAGCAGCCAGCTCTTGTGGGGTGTTCCCAGTCTGCAGTGGAAGGATAACTGGTGAACTGGGAATAGGGTAACGTGCGCCCATGGCTCATTGATACACATGGGAAGTGAAGCCAAGAGCCGCTCTTGCACCGGCCGTGAAAACCTTCATTTGGCTGTGATAGAAAACCGTCAGAACACAAGGTGCATCACAACTTGCTGCACCACGTTAACGCCCTGTCCACCACTGAACGCGTCTACAATGGGAAACATGGCTGTCAGAACCGGAACATGGAGCAATGGAAGATAGCATGGCAACAGTATTACCTGATTACCGTGTTATTAGTGTTTTTTAACATGTGATACGTACGACTATATCACATCACATTCACATGTCTGTCCAGTGTATGTACCCTTTGTGTCGCACTTGTTTTTGTTATGCAAAGTCAAAAATTAAATCAAATAAACTAAAAAATAATGAGCACATAAACATTTGACTGAAGGCCATTTTTCTTTGACTCCTTACAGACTTCTATGCACATCAAATTGTTACCAATCTGCTCACTGAAACTATAAGAACTGATTACAGTGCAGGGCTCATGAGCTGTGGACTAAATGAATTACTATGTGCTATATCTAAAGACAGAACAAACTAAACCAAACAAAACAAAAAACTAAAAAAGCATCTGCCAGCCAGAGGTTCCCACACTGAGCAGCATGTCCAGTCTTCAAAGGTCTCTCCTAGCTCCAGGAAAACACAAACTGAGATATTACTTTTATAAAGATGTGTGTGTGTGTGTGTGTGTGTGTGTGTGTGTGTGTGTGTGTGTGTGTGTGTCTGAGAGCAGATAATAGAACCATCATTTGGTGATTTGTTCCTACAGAGAGTGTGCTGTTTGTTGTGCCAAAGGGTTTGGATTCAGATCCAAGTCTGGTCTACTCTCCAAATCTCTGAATACTGCCTGGTGGACACACACACACACACACACACACACACACACACACACACACACACACACAACACACACACACATATACACAGAGGCAGTGAAACACACACACAATATACTACATAAACAAGTGAAAAACAGGATGTGAATGTATGAGAAATAAGAGCTAGGAGACAGCAACAGGCACATTCTGTTGCATGAGTTATAGCTAAATGAGAATTCTCCCTTCTGTGGCTTTTTTACTTTGTAATTTTCTTAGCATCTTGTTAAATATTTGCTTCTGTGGATTGAAAATGAAACACAGACTATTTTCCATGTTGTCTCTGTTGTTGTTCAGGGGAGTGCTGGAGACCTTCACTGGAAGAGCAACAGGAGCTGTGCGGGGTCAGGCGGGGTCAGGCGGGGTCAGGCGGGGTCAGGCGGTGGTGCAGGAGGCTGCCTGTGTACTTTAGCAGTGACTGCTTTATGTCGTCTCAATGGAAACATCTTTAGAGCTTTTTAACCCAACAGCCTTATCACACAAAACAAGTGCAACCTTAGCTCTCTCCCAGCTGTTGGAGAGAGCCAGTGTGTGTGTGTGTGTGTGTGTGTATATGTGTGTGTGTGTGTGTGTGTGTGTAAGTTTGCGTATGTGTATACCGGTGTGTATTTTTATGTTTTGAACACCTGGCTCCTTGAGTGCCGGCTCATTCTTCATCCCTGCTTGGCTTGGTTTTGGCAGACACACACACACAAACAAATACACACACACACACACACACACACACACACACACACACACACACACACACACACACACACACACACACACACACACACAACAGATCTGTTTGCTATAGTGTCCTGAGGTAGCTCCCTCTGTTCTCTCTATCTATCTATCTATCTCTCTCTCTCCCCCTCTCTCTCCGTTTTCTTCGCCTCTCTCTCTCCAGTTCTTTTCTCTACTTTCTCTTTTCTTCTGGTTTCCTGTGAACTCTCGTTCACACCGGTCACCCCCAGCTGTGCAGCACAGTAGGTGTGTTCTACTTGCTTTGAAAACTTTCCCTGAATAAATCAATGACAGCAGAATTTACATTTAATGCAAATCATCACGAGTTAAAGTTACTAAATCTTGACAGTAACTGCTTCTTAAACTTTCCGTGGACATATTCAGGACAAAATAAGTAGAAGAAGGAATTTAAAGTTAGTAGTTAATAAACTAAAATTCAAATGTAGGTTTTTCCTGGCAGTGACACAGTCATCACTGCACCTGCTCAGATTTATGACTAAAATCAACAGAAGTCATTTTAGGGGCAAAACTGTTCAAATGTTGGAGCCTCAGTCACGTCAAATTCATTTGTTGAAGAACAAACAAACAAAATAAAGTTTTTTTGATCAAATAAATATGACAACAAATCAGCTGACTGACAAACAAGAAGCTGTCTATTTAATGAAAACTTATCCCAGGCGGCAAAATGAAACCCAACATAAGCCTGGATCCTCGGTCCGAGTCTGGTCCACATACTTTCAGATTCAGTAATAACTGAGAGCCAGATGATTTTCTGTGTGTCCAGATGTGGAAGTTGAATCTGACATTCATGCTGCACATGGGCCAGACTCAGGCCATGGAACCAGGTATATACTGGGGCCAGAAGAAACACAAGCATATGGCCCAAGTCTGGGCCAGATTTATTTTGCTATCTGGGTTCCAACCACTCTCTCCTTATTCATCAACAATTTGACCAGACTGTTTCCAGTCTCAACCACTTATTAATTCAAGACTTAAAACTTTGAGATTGATATTTGACATAGGGTAGATTTTCTTAACTACATTTTTCAACACACACACACGCACACACAAACACACATGCACACCCGCACTCACAGACGATACATGCTGCATACACAGTAGCAAAATGGCCAGCCAGCAGTTAGCGTTTGATATTCTGTTGGTTGATGTCATTTTCCAGCACAGAGGAAAAGAAGAAAACAATATTTCTGATGTTTTGATCATAATGAGAGAAGCAGAGATTATGTCTAAGAGGCTGCAATCAGAAGACAGAATATCTCCAGATGTAATGTGTCTCTCAAATGGTTTGCTTATGTTAACATACTCAATACCTTCTGTTGCATTTAGTGCCTAAAGCACATATCTGGCTTAATGAGCCATATGTCTGATTGGCCCAATTTTCCCTGACTCCTTGTATTTGCATTTACCAGGAAGGGTTGTATAGGTGTGGAACATAGCAAAACACATTTTTGTGATGCACAGTGATTCCCAACCAGGAATCAATCACTACAATAGAGAAACAGAAGTATTCCCCTGGGGTTATCTTCTGCAGTTGTCAGGGTGAATGTGGAGAGAATGTGGAGTGGGACACTGATCTAATATATACAGAGAATATTTATATATGTGTGTGTATACCAATGCTGCACAGGACACACCTCACTTATAGAGTCGGTTTGAAGTGTGAGCCACAGTGTGAGAAAGTCAGCAGGCAAGTTGAAACAGAGGGCTAAAAGTACGTCCAGCCTCAGCCTCTCCATTTAGTAGAACAAAAAAATGCTACTGCTCTATTGGTCTCAGATTTACCTTAATCATCTTAAAGATGCACAGCTTTCAAATGCAGTAATTCATTTCATTATTTCGATTTGCACCTAAAAGTGACAATTTCTGAAGGTGCAATACAAAGATCTGGCCAGAATTTTAGTTTTAAATGCTGAAAAATGAACTAACAATATCAACAGTGTGTGAAGGAGCCACAGCGATGATATCATGAGCAATACCTCCATCTATTGTATTTCAGACATATTTCCTGAAATGAGCATGGTAACGAACTAGCCCACATCCGTCCTACTGTGTGAGTCAATGTAGCATCTAGTCTGACCTCAGCCCCACGAAGAAGAACAACTTCCTGCAGAGTTTGAAGTTAGCTGCAGCTCCCGATTAGCATCACAGAAACACAGAGATGGCTGAAGCTCCTGGAAAGCGATCTTTATCTCCATCCCAAAGGACCGCACCCGACAAGAAACCATGTTCAATTGCAAAAGACGAGAAAGAAAACACGAGTAAATCCTGGTGTGTTTTTCCACCGCTGGAGACAGCTCCAGGCGAGTAAAGAGATGCGGTTTGATGCAGAGCTGCAACTTTTCTTTTAGACAGGTGAATAACATCTAATGTTGGTCTGTAGCGAAAAGTATCATTAGTGCAAATTACAAACCGTACTGACAAACACTTCAAGTGGCATAAATGTATGATTGATGATGTCGACAGACGTTTTAGCGGTTTAGTAGAATGTTCCTGTTCCTGTCGGCTGTTATCCAGCTATTTACCTCAGTAACTTTAGGCTTATTTTATTCTGACTGTACATTGAGATTGTATGGATCCAGTAGACCGAGTGAAAACACGTCAACTTTACAAAGTGCTTTGACAAACAAGGACAGGACAGAAATAGAGTAAAGGGAGGACAAACAAAATGCTTCAATATAAATATGGACAATTAAATGGAGCAGATGTTGTATAAACACACACACACACACACAGCAACATGGAGATGATTAAAAGATAAAAAGAGGATAAAGAGACAACATGACATAAAAGCAAGTCTATAAAAATGAGTTTTATGACTTGATTTAAAATAAGTTACTGATGCTGCCTTATCTCCTTAGGCAGATTGTTCCGAAGTGGTGAGGCCCTGATGGCAAAAGCCATGTAGCAAAAAGCTGTATTTGATAGTATGAAAATTATTGTGTATGGTGGGAAAATACCACAACAATCAATATTATCGAATATCAGAACAAGCCTAGTAACTGTACCACACGAATACTGAACTCATCAGTCTTTGTCGTCCACATCACAGAATGTTTTGTTTCCTGTGTGGGAGCATAATCTTAATTGCTTGCAGGAAAGGAAGACACCAGCACTAACAATGAGACAATTACACAATGCGCATTGACTGGCTAGTGCTGAGATAAAAGTCACTATTAATTGTATAAAAATTTCAAATCTGTCATATAATAACTTTAAGTAAACAAACTAATAGCCGATGATGTGATGCATTAATCTGCAGTGTCTCAATCAGTGATGAAAAATAGTCCCTGATCTGACGGCTGCAGTTTCACACAGGAAATGTAGCCTGAAGCTATTTTACTAAATCAGAGGCTTCTCTGAATCACTGTGGTTATATTTAGAACTGCGATCCCAACTGGAGAATCTATTTGTGGCTGTGCAGCACATTCAGGACCTATCATAGTGTGAAAAGGGAAGTCAGACTTTCTTCAATAAGTCATCAGTCTCCGTATGATAATAAAAACATTTTCACTGAAACATAAACAAGTGTTTTTTTTTACGGTGTAATAAAGTAGAACATGACTTTCTGAGGTGAGACCAACTCCGTCATGTTGACCGACATCATTTAAGATTGGGAGGACGTATGTGTGTGTATGTAGTTAATTGTCACTGATCTGCTAAACAGACATCGGCCAAGGTTTCGTGTAAGTGTAGCAAATAATAAATGAGGCTTCAAGCAAGGCCATCACATGCAAGCTAATCAAATGAGAGGACTGTGCTCCCTCTCCCTCCTATTTCACTCTCAATACAATACACACACACACACACACACACACACACACACACACACACACACATAATCCTGCAATTTCAATTGAGGCCACACACAAACAAACACAAAAAAACATCATATATGATGAAACGTCCCTGTGGCTTGGCTTATGTAGGAAAAACTACACGCTGCCTTAAGACCTTTATCTTGGAACATAGAGGCAACATACGCACAAAAGATCAAAGAACTCCGTGGCTGTGCACTTCAACTTATTAAAACATGATCCTTCCACACTGAGATACACAGGGATCGAACATGTGAAAGCCTCTAGAGGGGGAGGTGACATCAACAGCATCCTTTGAAAAGAGAGGCATTTAATATATATTCCCTTACTACTTTAGCACCTAAGGGCCTAAACCTTTTTTGTAAGTAGTAATAGTTGAAAAAAAACACAATATGAGAAACAGATTCTTTTTACAGAGATCTTAATGAATATGATGGTCCTTTTCAAAAACCTATATCTGTTGATGTAATTTCCTTCCCTGATTTTTTATCTTTTTTGGTTGCAGGTGTCAGTAAACTGTGGCCAACTGTTAGACTGAGCTCCCTGCAATCCAGAAGGTTTTGGGCAAGTATAATATTACTATATATTCAGTCTGAGTTTCAATCATGTAGATCGCAATCACCTGTGTCTATATAACGCTTGTTCTTCTCTGCGATGGTGATCTGACAGTGCCTGACAAAGAGATTATTACTTTGACACATAAATCTTTCCCATCATGCAACCTACCTACAGACGCATGACTCTTTACCTCTCTTCCATTCATGCCACAGAATTTTGTTTTGTTAGAATCCCCCCCTTTAAAATCATGACACAGGTGGATAAGAGGAAACTCTTGGTCATTTGGTGGTTTTCACTCTCTCTCCATTGCATCAATCCCTCTTCTTCATGAGTCTGTGAGGTCACATCAGCCTTTTGTTCGAGTGGACTATACGCTGGTATTTGTCCACTGTGTCATCTGGGTGCAGTTACAGAAACAAGCACAATGACAGAGAGAGACATGCTACAACCTCTGTTCACAAACCCTCAGAAATTGAATCTTAACGTACATGTGTGTGTAGAGGAGACGATTCAATTCTCCGACAATTTCGTTGCAAGTTCTGTGTATTTGAGTTTATATTTATTTCAGCGCTGCTGTGATTGGTTTAACGCTGACCGACTGTGGCAAGCAATGACGTTAACAAATCTTGTTGGAGCGGGAGCAGTGGCAGAGTGACTAAACAAAAAGCGTTGCCTATGATTCATGGGATCTGGCAACCGGGCTGATCCAGGCCGCTGTGTTTTGCATAACAGGTGTTACATTACCAGTGGGAAAAAGAAAGGAAATATAGAGCAATCATAATATTTCCATGACATACTCAGGTGTATAATCAACTGCTTGCATGTACACACACACACACATACACACACACTCACACAGAGATGAACACGCAAACACACGCATGTAGGAGGTGTGCTCTGTCCCCTGGTATCAGTTATTTCTGCTAATGTGTCCTTTGGAGGAATGAGTTGTGCGTGGTATAAGTTAGGGGACACCACAACAGAGAGCAATACATTACCCTTTCTTTCAACAGCCACACTCTGTCTGCCTCCTCAGAGGGAGCAGAGCAGCCAGCCAACCACATCTCCTAATCTCTCACAGACGATGTGGACGGAGAGTGGAAACGTCCATACACAGATGCTGATTTTCTATTAAGATACAGAGTTGTGAAATAGGGGTCGCTTTGGGCTCCCAGGGTTCCAGAGGTGAAAAGTCCGGTTCATTTTCTGCACAGTCAGTGTTTAGATGACTGACAGCTGGAGCACTTCCAAAGCTTCAATGGACATTCCACTCATCTGCTTTAATCATCAGATCTTCAAGTCATCCGCTTTAATTCAAAAGCTTTTGTTCGGAGAAGTCGACTGACAGTCAAGACTCAAGAAACATACGGAGACGATGCAGAGCAGAGTATGATTCTAAGACTGACTGATCTTTAGGTAAGATATGAGGCTGGTCCATGAACAAACACTGAACTGGACTCCCTCAAACATCTCTTTATTTGCGAGTCTCCACATATTGTGGAGTTTACTCCTCAGAGCATCCCCTTCTTTTCATTATTAGGGAATTTCTCCACCATTATCTCCACATTCTTTTTCTCTGAGTTTCCAGATCAGCCCAACCTTCCTAATTTGACATGCACTGAGAGCATTATTTTTACACACTGATGGCCTTGATTTCCCATTGGATGTTCTTGGTATGTAGGTTTTTTGTTACAGTGCGATCTGATTTCTGTTGCTCACTCACAGAACACCTGTCTCTAATGACTACACAACTCACTCTAGGCACATTCCATGTCCATGCCTTAGTTTACTTGTTACATGCATTCTTTGAACACACTGAAAGTATATATATTAGTTTATTTGTTACATGCTTTCTGATGGCTAATTATATATCTTTTGTTGATTACTAAAATATACCACAATACATAAAAAAAGGCAAAGGTACAAGATTGTGTACATACAAATGTAAGATGTTAAATCAACTACAACTCCCAAGGTGCATTTCAGTAAAGAACTTCCAATGAAAGAAAAGTAAGCTAAAGTCTACACTTTGCAGAAACATGACAACACATTGAGAAGTTTAAATCTGTGCTCTGGCTCTTGGTATCATCAATCATAGTACTTGGATTCAGGCCTCTGATTGGTTGATTGATCTTAAATACAAAACTACCAGGGACTCCTCACAAATATGTTTCAGCTCAGCTACAATGGAGTTTAACAACAGCACATATTTCAACTATGACTCTACCCAAAAGACTTTTGGACCCCGCCGCACATGATAAAGGATCAAAGAGTGAGAACTTGATAGAGTTTCCATTGGACATGTTGAGCGTTCACACACACAGAGGTGCAGTACAGGAGAGGAAGAGCTCTCAGTTACTCCCCTGACATCAGAGCAGAACGTATCACGACATGAGTAAGAAGCATGAGCAAGGGCACGGACGGATTAATGAATCCGACGACAGGGCGAAGGCCTGAAGATCAGGCAGCCCCTGGGCCAGCTACACTGGGACTGTTTGAAAGTCACAGAGCTCAGTTTAAAGACACAAAATGTCCACAGAGACGCAAAATGATCCTAAAGAGGCCGAAAAGAGACGCAAAACTACCAAAAACACACACAAGAAGACCAAAAAAGAAGGAAAGGCAAAAAAAAAAGAAACACAGAAAACACAGAGACAAAGTACAAGTACAAACGACGTGTCTCGTTGTTCAGGAGGAGAGGGAGGCCTTGTACCTGTCTGTGCCCATGGGCCCATTTTCTCATCATGAGTAATGGCCACAATCACAAACAGACCCCAAGTTCACAGAGTAGTTAGCTCTACTATAAGAGCAGCCTGCTTTTGAGTCCTAAAATCCAAACCATAAATTCCTTTGGCTGAAAAGTAATCGGAGTCCCCGACCACGCCAGAGCCACCACAGCCAGGGACTCAATCCAAGTCCCTGTGGTGCTGGGCAATTTTTACTCCTCCTCCTGCCCCGCCTGGGCACCCCTCAAAACCCAGAGGAGCTGCAGTCCCATGTTTTCCTCTGTGATGTCAATCAAACCAACACACACAGCCCATTTGTACAGAATGGAGCTTTTCTTTGCTCTGGTGCTGCTTTTCCATTAACATCACTTTTCATGACACTGGGCTCTACTGTGTCTTCATCTTTTCTTTTTTTAGTTGAATGATATTCAATATTTTGTTTCTAATTACAGCTCGTTTAGAGGCTTTGACTGTTTTTGAAGCAATGTGACCTGGAATGTTTCCTCATCGTTCTCCCAGATTAGGCTGGCACTACATATTGAATGGGCTTAAATTGGAGTCAAAAATATATATTTTTAATCTTTATCTATATACGAGAGAATAGGTAACAAATTAGGAACAATGACCACATCGTAAGCCCGGCTGATAGTTTCAACAAGTAGCTTCACAAATAAGAGACTCTGAATAAAATCTGCTAACAAATGGTGTCAGTGCCGAGGTTACACAAAGACAGTCTGAAAAATAAAGTGCTTTTGTGAACGTCTGTGTGCAGACACAAAGCCTGTGCAAACTGTGTGTGAAACTCCCTGTTTTCACACCTGAATCTGTCATTGTCCAATCAGATTCAAGTTTGTTCAAACTCATACTTGTAACTTCAGGGTCTCACACAGTGTGGAAACCTTGAGTTCTGCTTTCTATCTGTACACAGATAAAAACACATCATTCTTCACAGTGTCTTGGAGTACCCTCACCACTTTTATAATCTGTTGTTTTTCTTACAGAATCAAATCTTTTTTACACATTTACAACTACAAACATTGAAATTACTTGTTTCTCTTTTTTTTGCCAAATCCTTTTGACCCTAAAATATTGACACATTTAATATTAATCACATTTACACTTGAAAGGATCCTAAAGCATTGAAGATATTCATTAAACAAATGTAAGCCAACTGGACTATTGGTGGACTCCTTTACTGAAACTTACTGAATCACAATGATAGAAAAATCTCCGACATGTTTGTGTTTGAGTGTTTGTGGCCTGTCTGTCTATTCAAATGTGTCTCAATCTCCACATGAGCTGCCTCCACTTATTTTCCTCCATTGGCTTCTTGTTTTCACCACAATAGACTGAACATGTTTCCATTAACATGTAGTGTGAGCAGCCGACCGGCCCTGAGGCAACACAGACGCCAGGAAATGGCTGCTTCAGGACACACGGAGAGGAGCAAGGTGTGTGTTTGTGTGTGTGCGTGCGTGCGTGCGTGTGTGTGAACAGTCAACCTCTCTTTGTGCACGCAAGTAAAAAGAGCAGTTCCTGTCACACAATAGTGTCTGCTGAAAACACTGCCACATTGACAAACCAGGTCACACAGACACAGACACACACACACACACACACACACACACACACATACACACACACACAGAGAGAGACTTGGAGGTCACTGTTTGCCTTCAGGCAAAAGCAAATCAGTCACTCAAGACACACAGAGGAAATGCAGTGTGTGTGTGTGTGTGTGTGTGATGTCCTCACCAGAACTTCAAGCATTCCCTCTGGTCCTGATCTACCTCTCTTGTCATACCATAGCTGGTGGAATGGAATACATAAAGCTACTGTGCAAAGTGTGTGCAGATGGTGTTATTAACACAGCGGTGGGACAATATTGACAAAGCAGTAAACAAAATGCACTAAACGTATTTGAGCCATTAGGGCTAATTTCTAATTTAGACAGCCTGCACACCTCCCCCTGCAGTAACGAGCTGAAGATTCTCTCCCCTGTTTGAGACGGACACCTGTTCACTGTCAGTTGATCTGGGGGGGGGGGGGACTGAAAGACTCATTTGCATGACATGGACAGCGACAAGGGAAGTTCTGTATCCACTTGCTATCCATCCACAAATGGACAGCAGCAGTTTAAAGACCCTGGCTCGACACCAGATCCTTCAATGAGCTCCCGTGGTGCTAACATTAAGGCCAAGCTCCAGTTGAAGTTGTACTTCCCTGGCGTCTGTCTGTGCCTCATCATCCTCCTGCCGCTCCCGTCAAGTTTGCCTCGTCTGTCCGCTTGTTCTTCTCCGCTCACGCTGCCTGTTCCCACAAGCTCTCCGCCGCAGGTTTCACAATAAACTGAATCTCACTCAACACCTATGGGAGATTTTGGACCAACGTGTTGGACGGCGCTCTTCACCGCCGTCATCTAAAACACCACATGAGGGAATATCTGTTGGAAGAATGGTGTCCATCCTCCAGTAGAGTCCATAGACTTGGAGAATCAATACCACGAGCATTACAGCACATGGTGGCACAGCACCTTAAGAAGACACTTTATGTTGGTTTTGGTTGTTTGGTTCAGTTCTGGAGAAACATTGTTGATATTTGAAGTCAACAACCAAACACTTTTCTACGACGGAGTATTAGGCTGCATTGAGGAAAAAAAGTAAACTGTAATTTTAAGAATAAAGTCATAATGTTACGAGAATATAAAGGCGGACCTGTTCGGGAAAATTGTTGTAATATCAAGAACAAAGTCGTAATATTACTAGTGTTAAAAAATGTAAAAGAGAGAAAAAAAACATAATTTTTAGGAACATTACATCAACCAATAAACCTGGTGCTTCTGGCAGCTGCTGTTTGTCCAACAATAGAATAAACTCAGTTTCTTGATGATGATGAGCCAAAAGATGAAGTATCTCCTTATTTGTGAAACCTCTGCTAAAGTAGAAATTCACAGGATGCTCCACTTTCCTCATTTTAAAGCTTCTGATGTTTCTCCTCTAAATCAACACAGAACCTAAAATTACAACTTTACTCTCATAATATTTTGACTGAGTACGTCTTACTTTCCCGAGCGGTCTCTGGCTTTTAGTTTCCCCCTGCTTAGACTGTGCACAAAGATCTGATGATGGTGGAGTAGGTGGAAGTGGAATAAATATAACACAGAACTGCAATGAGACTGTGCAGTAGATTAGTGTTTTTCCGGCTTCTGGTGTGTGGAGTTGTTCTGTTCACTGACCAAATGAAATGAAATCCATCGCTCATCTGTCAATGAAAGTATTAATCTCTCACTGTCTGTGTTTCACCAGTTTCCTTTCTTTCTCAGTGTGTGTGTGTGTGTGTGTGTGTGTGTATGTGTGTGTGTGTGTGTGTGTGTGTGTGACCGCATAATATATACAGTATATTCAATGCCTGTGTGTGTGTAACTACACAGCTGCATTGTATGGATGTGTATGTGTGCATGCCTGTCCTAAAGCTTACATGTGTGTGTGTGTGTGTGTGGGTGTGTGTGTGTGTGTATGTGTAGCAGAGCGGAACAGATGGTACTATGTGGATCACCAATTGCAATTATCGTCTATATTTCACTAACTCATAATTATCCTGATTGGAGCTGCCTGCTGCCTGAATGACTGTGACATGTGACACATGCCACTCACTCTGAGCCTGTTATGATGGTGAATCTGCTCTGGCTAACGCTGTGTTACGTAAATATAAAAACGCCATATCGCAGTAATGGTCAGAATACATGTGAAATCTTGCATGACGCACGATGTGACTTGTGGCTGTAATGTCACACAACTAATCGTCGTCATCTGATGCTGGATTATTGTCCTCAGCGTTACGTGCACTCTCTTTTTTTTTGTTATTTACTCAGCTGTTGTAATTGAACATAGATCATCCTAATTATACTTGACACACACTTATAACAGAGATTACACACCTGAGCAGATGTACGTGTGGTATTAACCCGACAAGAGAAATAATGAGTGGATGGTTTACAGAGTTTTGAGTTCTAGTCTCTGGTGTAAAACATGAATGCTGCCAAGGTTCGGGTATCCAGCTGTTACATCCAACTGTGTGCGCATGTGTGTTAATGAGGACTTCTGAGATGAGTGGGTCCATACATCTCTCATTCTCTCTCTGTTTCTCCTCTTCCTCCCCTCTTCATCTTCACCCCCCCCCATCCCTCCCTTTTTTCCATTCCCATTCTGGTTTGCCTTTACCCATTCCTGCTTTTCAGATATTCTCTCTCTCGCTCTGTAATCAGTGTACTGCAGCACAGCACTGAGAAAACCTGAGGAAAGTGATTTATTACAGTCACTCACTCACACACACTCTCACACACACAGGATGATTTATTGCTGCGCAGGCAGACAGTGGTTCAAGGGTAAGAGATTAGTCTAACACACACTGAACACCAAATTATTATTACACATTTAGATGGAGGACATGGTCACACACACACACACACACACACACACACAACACACACACACACACACACAACACACACACACACACACATACACACACACCACTGTTTTACTTCATAAACTCCAGGTACATTAAATAAGTTCAAAGACACAACAGCTCTTCTTTAACTTCAGCTGCTAGTTGTGAATATTTGACCATTTCTTATTTAAAATAAAGTAAACAAACTTCATAATGTGCAAATGTGCAGGAAAAAAAATGTATATGCTGTATTTGAAAATATGTATTAGCCCTAAAAAAAAAAAAAAAAAAAGGCGGTTTGACCACCTCCATTACGGCGGATAACCCACACAGATACACACCCGTCCCCAGAGCTACATAATCCATCGGCTGTGCAGAAATGTATTCACAATTATGCTCTAAAAAGGAGCACGGACACACAGAGCACAACCCTGTCGGACACAAAGAGCCTTTTATAACCCGCCTCCATTGTTTTCATATATTTCAATCTAATTCTACTTGTGTCAAGATCGATTGAACGAACTGAATATGAAGCGATGCCCCCTGGGGTCATGTAGGCAGCAACAAACACACTGTGTGTCTATCTGCAATACACACTCACACACACACACACACACACACACACACACACACAAACAGCGCAGCTCTGGTTGTGTGCATGTGTAGAAGTGAGTAGAGTAGATTGCACGCTGTAAAAAAGTGCACTTCTTTCTCGCTACAGGAAAATCTTCTTGAGAGTTGTATAGGCTTGACGACGCGCGGAGCAGTGTTTTAAATCAAGTGATTCGCCCGCGCGCGCGTGTGTGTGTGTGTGTGTGTGTGTTTGTCAGAAAAAGAGAATGCTCTTCATCCAGACAAATGGGTCAGCAGTTAAAATGCCAATGTAGACCCCGCTGTCATTTCACATAGAAGTCTAGCACCAGGAGCGCGCGTGTGTGTGTGTGCGTGTGTGAATGCCAATGTGTGTGTGTGTGTGTGTGTGTGTGTGTGTGTGTGAGTGTGTGTGTGTGTGCAGCTGTGTGTACCATCCATTGTTCCAGCTCTAGCCTCCGAGTGGTGTGAAGTTACGGATTAAGACAAATAGATATGTGGAAGAACAAAGCAGTTGACTGGACAGATAATTTCAGTGTATTAGCATTTTAATAGAGTGATAAAAAAAAATGTGCTGTCCTCCCTCTCTCTTTTTCTTTCTCTTTACCTTCTGCTCTGAAGATACGATGTGTCACTTCAAACACGGTATGTATCCCTCTCTTTGCGCTTGGAGGTATGCTTTTGTCGAAAACACAGATTTTTGCCTCCTTCTTTTGGTGAGACATCAAACAAAAGGGTTTCTGTTACTCTCTTTTACTTTCTCTTGTTTCTCCGGTCCCTCCCCCACCCGCTCCCCTCTTCCCTCACCTTCTCCGAGAGTCAACATTTCTCCTCGTCTCCGCCTGACTCTGCCCTCCGTCTCCCCTCCTCTTCCTGTGAACTGTGCTCACTGAGGCTTGCAGGTGTACAGACATGCTTGTTCAGCTTCCATTTCAGACCATTATGAGGAGAAACAGTGGTGACTGACATAAAAAATAAATATTTCATCCTCAGAGTCGTTGTTCTCTTAGACCCACATTGAGTGAGGCCCCAGCTCATGACTTGTATCTGTTGTTCCCCACACTTGACACTTCTTGCTACAGATGACCTGGCATTTGTAATTGCCAGATTTGAACCAGTCAAAAGACACAGTTCCTTAAGGCATTAGGAATCCAGCAAACATGAATGATCCTGACACTCCTTCAAGATTCTTCCAATTATAAGCCAGTTGGTTTAACAGAGCTGACAGAGATGAACAACCAACGTGATCCTCCACGTGATCCGTGAACCTTATTCTGCGACACAGCCTGCTGCTGTTTATAGTTCTTGTGGCAATTGAGTGTGAAATCCTATTTAGACTTTAAATGTAACATTGGAATTGACATGAGAATCTGGTTATAATAACAACACTAACCCCCCCTACCCTGTTATTTAAAGCTCCGTTAAGCACTGGACATGAGCTCAGACAAGTTGATTGGACGTGTGATACGCAGTTTAGATTTTAAACTGCACTGAAGTTGTAGAAGAGTCAAGGTTGCCATACAAAGCAAAGATACTTTGGCATCTTTTTCAAAGTGACAGGTGGGTGAGCGTATCCTAAACTGACATGCACTACCTCTTTGCCCAGTTTTGGATCAGCTGGGAGTTAAGGGCGGAGTCAGACACCGCCAAGATGGTGTCAATGGAGCAGCTCACTCTGAGCTTCAAAACCGCTCTTCGGAAACCTGTGGGTGACATCACAGAGGCTACGTCCATCTTTATTTACAGACTATGGTCAGCAGCTCCTATTGTGACAACAATACTCAAATGAACATTATCAGTCTGATTTCTGCTGTCTCGTCTAAAAATCTGGATATTTTATTTTTTATGATTATGTTTCTTTTTTAATTGCTGGTATCAGATGTTTGTCTGTAAGACTGGTTTAAGGCAGATTTTCTCAAATGCTGAGAAGCAGCCTTAAAGTACCAGCAGCAAAACACTACAGAACTCCAACATTTCTGGCGTCTAATCGCTGTCTTGCCTGCTAGGCCAGTGCCTTGGTGATGCGGCCCGCCCGCCCAATGGGAAACCCCCATTCTCCTAAGAAACCAAAGACAAACATGGAAAAACAAAAAACAACAACAAAAAAACCCTAACATATTTCATTCATGTTATTTACCTAATTTATGTGCAATCGTTTCATTTCAACTCAGTGTGTTTCTCCTCTCTGCTTTCTGTTTCACCGTGTGTGTCTTAGCCCCTCCCACACACACAGAGGAGAGAAGAAACAGGTTGTCAACTAGCTATGTTAAGTGCAATACAAGGTTTCCAACAAGTGTTATGAATCCCAAGTTTTACCTCAAACGTCTGAAAGTCAGGACAAAATATCAGTGTTTTTTTAAACAAATGCAATCTGGCGACAGTGGTGAGGATGCCAACAGCTCTGCTGCTGATGGCAGGGAAGTTAGTCCTGCTGTTACAGCTACAGGAGAGCTTCACTGGTCACATTAGAGGATATAGCTTCAATATTATTCACATGAATACTAATGCATCTAGGGTACAATCATGAGAGAGAAAAAACAGAAAGGTGTAGCTTCAGAATTGACTGAAGACTTTATCCAGGTTTCTTTTTATATTGTTAAGTTATGATTGGCTGGAGACCCCAGTCCCAGCACATGCATGGATCATGCTCTCATGTGCACCCTGAATGACAGGCACACTCAGAGGGCCGGTAAAGAGACACACAGGCACGGTAAAAACTTTATGAGTTTTTGATGGTCCACCGGCCCAACTGATGCGGCAGTATTTCTCCCAGTGCTCCCATGGCTGGTCTGAGTATGACAGACGGGTCCATGTCAATGTGTTTGTGAGAGAGAGAGAGAGAGAGAGAGAGAGAGAGAGAGAGAGAGCGAGAGAGCGCGAGAGAGAGGGGGACAAGGAGGGCCTGAGCGAATCAATGCGCCGTGCACAGCTCTACAATGAAATAAGATTTTACCAATTTGAAACAGTAAAAACAATAGAAAATCAATATGTGGCAGCCACAAAAATCAATGTATGGGAAAGAGTGAACTATAGTTTCATTCTGTCAGCCACTGCTCTCCCCGGGGACAGCTGGACAGCATTTAGTCATGAAGCAGCAATTTTCTTAAAAAAAATAAAAAATAAAAAAAAGTCTTGGGATTCATACCAACAACCTCATAGTCATAAATCCAGCGCTCAAACCGGATCAGACCGAGCTAAAAACATAACTGAATGTTTTGGCTTAGAAATCCACCACTTTGTTACTAATGTTTACTGACAAGCTTGCTGATCCAAATACACACATACACACCCACACACACACACCCACGCACACACACACACGCACACACACACACCACACACACACACACACAGACAAACACACACACATCCTTTAGGTATTTACTATGCAGAATGTATTCACCGCACACAGCTTTTGTTTATGCAGCAATATGCTGACTACAATACACACACACACACCAAAAGTTAAACCTTATTATGCACATACACAAATTTACCAACTGTCCCACATACCAATGTGCACACACACACACACACACACACACACACACACACACGCACATGCACACGCACACACACACACACACCCACACAGACACACACATACACACACACAAAGTGTACCTGAGTGGGACCTTGCTGTGATTTAGGTCACTAATCCGTTTCCACAGCAATGGCCTGCCAGCAAATCAGAGCACTGAGCTTTGTTGTCCATTCATTGGAAAATCCACATGCACATCTCTGCATCTCTGGGTGGAACTGGATTTAGTCTCTCTCTCTCTCTCTCTCTCTCTCTCTCTCTCTCTCTCTCTCTCTCTCTCTCTCTCTTCTAACACTTCTTCCTCTCTCTACTTGTTTTTGCTTTGTTTTTTCCTCACAATACGTCTCTCTGCCTCTTTGCTTATCTGTTATCATTTCATTTGAGTCTGTGTGTGGATTTGTGTGTGTGTGCATGTTTAACAGAAGCCCAGCTGTTTACAAGAATATGGAAAGATATTGTAGAGTAGCAAGTAAATATGGCGTGATTGTTCAAGCACACACACACACACACACAAACACACAGATACTACAGCTTTATGTTCCCGTTTCATCAAACGAGTCATTTTGAGTTTGTTACACAGACAGAGAGTCGTGTCATGTTCACATGATTTCCTCTCATGCGGGTCTGCTGAGGCTGTGAATGTATATCAGGTCTTTCACTGGTCACCTGTGTATAACAGGTGTTTCTGCTTGCCCTGTTCTCCCATTCTGTCTAAATAAAGGTAACATTTACAACCAATCAACAAAATCACTACTGCAGACCTTGAAAGGTTAATAGCCTCTGCTTCTGGGCTATTTGATTCTTCAGTTTTCTCAGCCCATGACCCAAATGCATAATTTATCGTCTTATTCTTGGACCCTGGCTCATTAAAAGCGATTAAGAGTGGCATCCGGGGACTCAGAAGAAACAGACTTCCACATCAATATTGAATTACAGATCATATTTGTCAAAACAGGGCTTGACTCATTCTGATGCTTCCGCTTTGTATTCGTCTGTGTTTTGTGTGGAATTTTTAACCCGACACAAAAGTCTGATACCTGAAGAAGAAGATGCTTACAACAGAGCGTGACTCAACTCATGCACGTACTCACATGATAATAAATAGCAACACAGAAACACAGACGAATATAGGATTGCTCACAAAGCACACACAGGAGGATACACGAACGTCCACCTGATGCTTTCGGAAGCCTCTTTCATACTGAATACTCAGATTTATTTAGACGGTATGAGACACGAAACAGTGAGCACACACAAACAAACACACAATCATTCCAGTCCCATTTTGTCTTCTGTAACCAATTCATCAGAAGTAAAAAAAAAAAAAAACAACATAATGTGAGTAAATATAACAGCAAGCTCTGGCCTTCAAAATGGTCACACAGCTGAGTAAACTTCAGCAGCATTTCCCGTAGATAGGCTGTGGTTGGGCGGCCCGCCCAGGTAGATAAAATCAGATAAATTCAGCTTAGGTTGTTGCAACACTGTTCAGTCTGACAGCATGTCAGCCACAACCGAATACTATTAGGTTGTATTTGTTGCAGAGCTATTGCAGGGGATTACATGTACAAATGACGCAGAGGCGAATAACTTTAAAAAAAAAAATTGTTATGCACCACACCACAATACACCTTTCTCTTTCAAGCAACGTGTCACCGTCTTTGAATCTCATTGAGACGCCACATTTAATTAATCTGCTGATCAAACTCTTGAATAGATTTTGCTTTACTCTGCAACTTGAAAGGAAGCATCGCATTAAAAAAAAAATCGAGCAATCATCAGCTAGGCTTTAAAAGATACTGGAGACAGTGCTGAAGCTGATGAAGATGACATTACATATCTATAAACTGAATTCAACATAACTGGAACATACACAGTGTGTCTGTCAGCTGGGGAGCATTAACTTCACATTAATAAGAAAAACTCTTAGGTAAGTTTAAGAAAGAAGTTTCAAAAGAATTCCTCCAGTTTGATCTTTTCTTTTTTTTTCAGTTGAGTGAATGTTAAGTCCCAAGTGAAGCATGACGCACAAACACTTACACCCTGTCTGCTAGATATTACATTTCTACACAACTACACTACAACAGCAAATACGTTTAGAAGGAGACATATTTGTGACCATTTTTAAAAAATTTTTTTAATCAACATGAGGATATGTTGTTAATTTGGCAAATCACAAATACGTTGATACTAATACGCATCAGAAAAATGTACACATGTTTTTTTTGCCTCAAAATATCTGATCTTATACAATAATATCCACATTTAGTGACTCCAGCATTATTGAACTGTTTTTATGGTTATGTTGAGACGCTCACAGTTCTTGGTTCAGGTCAGGGGAAGATCCTGGTCCGGTTTGATACAGAGAAAGTTCCCAGTAACTTCAGACACAACCTGTTTATTACATACCAACCTCAACCAAAGTGCTCTTGTTGCCTAAAGCACAGATGGGACCATGGATGCAAAGCCCGGTCACCATCCGCCCCAGCCACCTCATGCCGTGTCTGCAGCCCTTCATTATAAACATACTCCAGCCAGTGATTGTGTTTCACACAAAACGTATCTGTTGTTGTAGTTTAGTTGTATAGAAATTTCATTTTTTAACCAAACAAGTTCATGGAAATTCTTTTTGGACCACAAACTAAATCCGCTGGGCTCCATGCAGACCACCTAACAAAATTAGACAAGTAGCCAGGATTCAGTCCTTGTTTTATGGTGGGCTGTAACTCTCTGGGGCAATTAGCCTGAAGGCAGCGAGCCAGGCTTTGGGTGAGAAATGGGGAATTCTAGACTGTAAGAGAAGAAGTAAACACTGCTGAGGTACAACTATGGCAGCTGCAGCCATTCAGGAGCCCCAGTGCAACCAAAACACACCAGTTGGACTAATTCTTTATAATTGTTTTGTTTCAAGTTCTGGGAAAAGTGAGCCAGATATTTCCTCTGAGAATATTTAAAAGCCTTTATCTAATGGCACGTGAAGAAATGTTGAAAACACGGAGAGAGGTTACAGTCATTATGCCCTCTGATGACAGGTGCCACAATAAATATGTCGGTGCATTTTTAACAGGTAGTAACGAATGAAGGTTTCTGAGCATTTCCAAAACACGGGTACCTGCACAAAACTGTGAATGTGAGTGAACATTACTTTCCAAAGCTGTATATAATAGTGCTTCAAAAGTCTGAATGTATTATGTAATGAAAATATGTTTTGTATTCTCCCCGTCACCACGACTGTGCAAGCTAACAATCTGGATTCTTTACTGTTGTTTTCAGGGTGTCTCGTCAACCACTGGCAACTTGGCACAATAAAGCCATTAATCCTGGATATCATTCGGTCCACGGCGAGTTTAGAGCCAACTTCAGTGTTTCCCTGGGCAAACAGTGAAATATCTCATTACAGACTTCAGCAGGACTCCCTCAAAGACATTTGCTCGGTCTCGAGGTCAATTAGTTTCAAGGCAATTAGCCAGTCTGAGTGTCACTGAATGCAAAGGAATTAGCCAAGCTATTTGAATAAACACACACACACACACACACACACACACACACATGAAAAAAAACAAGGCAGAAGACATGGAAAGAGGTAGTTAACAATGGGTCTACTGTTTACTAACGCATGCCAAAACTCGCAGGTCAGTGATGACAAGTCGACGTGTGTGTGCCATGTGTACACATCTCACTGTATAGGTTTGTGTGTGTGTGTGTGTGTGTGTGTGTGTGGGTTGGTTTAGAGAGGAAGGCAGAAAACAGTTAGTGCTATTAGCCCAATGTCTGCTGTACTTACTGTAGCTCTCCTCTGTCTCTATCCACGAGAGAAAATGTAATTACATGCTGAGACTACAGCTGAGCCACGTCCACTCATCTTCCCCTCACATTCAAATAAAATGCAATGCATAAATTAAATCAACCTGTCTGTGAGAGTCTAATAAAAACAATGTGGTGGTGGTGCGCTTAATTGGTTTGACTTATGCTGGCCTCCGCGCCAACATTAACCCCACCTGTCCATATATTTGACAGAAACCAGCTTTTATGAGTAGAAATATAAAGTATAAATATGAGTATGAAGGTGATCTCATGTGGATTTATGTTCCTTATGTTGCTCAAGGCAATAAATGCACAAGCGCACACGTTTATATAAAGAGACGCCATCACCTGAAAACAAATAAAACGCATTTTGTCCTCCGATGACGGATCGCCACAGAATCACAGCTGCACTAATTAATGACTCTGGCATAACATGAATGAAGCACTTTGTGACATCCACCCAGAAACTCTAGCACTTCACAAACTGTGTAAAGATTTAAAATCTGTGGTAGACTGCTGTCAGAGTTGTGGATATTCTGACTGCACGACAAATGATTTCACAGCTGCCTCTGAAAGAGCCAAATCACCACAAGTAGCATCTTCTTGCACACTGAAGGAGCATTTTAAGGAAAGAGTCTTTGAACTACACTTTCAGGTGGAGATGTTTTGGCATGAGCAGCATTCTCCCCCTGGCACACCTTTTCGGATGTGGCGGTGTACTGGCAGAAAGCCCACATGGTAAATATAATATCCCCTTTTTGGATGGGAGGAATATGAAACTACAAACACTTTCACTGGCAGTTTTCAACATGTCTAGAAAAATAAATCAAATGCAGAGAAAGCTGCAGCTCTTTTAACAAAAT
The DNA here is from genome assembly GCF_021018895.1 of Seriola aureovittata. Classification (NCBI taxonomy): domain Eukaryota; kingdom Metazoa; phylum Chordata; class Actinopteri; order Carangiformes; family Carangidae; genus Seriola; species Seriola aureovittata. The sequence goes on along the minus strand of NC_079366.1, from coordinate 2,142,111 downwards.
AAAGGAGAGAGAATGTTGGTGGACATGAGCTGATCCCTGTTCCTGCCGCTCAAGATGTGATTATACTCAACCCTGCTTCACTGAGAGCTCCAAAAAAACTGAAAATATTCTCTGTTGGAAGCTTCACTGTTATAATGACTGCATGATACTAAGTCAGTTACAGTCATGTGTTATTCAGTTAGCTATTACTTTTATATGGAAACCAAACAGGTAGCTAGTTAGCTTTCAGGACACATATTACTTTGAAATATCATGATGATAATAAAATGGATGAAGTGTTGCTAGAGCCATAAATGAAATTGGTGAAAAATCAGACCTGACACATCCATCGTGATTTAAAAATGGGAATATTCCTCCAGAGAGTGCAATATCCCATAATTCTGTAGTGCTCTTGCCATTTGCAGCTTTGTAGCCGTGAGAGCAAAACGAAATACCACGGCAGGTTGAGCTATGGCAGAACTCTGCTCAAGCATGACCTCAATTGTCTTCGAAGTAGCAAGAGTCTGTTATGCAAGAATATCCCTTTTGCTAGGGTTGTCAAAACCCACTAGTGTGTGTGTGTGTGTGTGTGTGTGTGTGTGCATCTTCAGGTGAGGGAGTAAGTATCTTTTTGTTATGATCAGAAAAGTGAGCTTGTATGGGTGCATGCATGGGGGGTGGGTATGTGTGGTGGCGGCCTGGTTAGCTGTGGGCTAGTTGCTTACATTAGCCCACAGCTACTTACAAAGTGGAAAGATCTATAAAAAGAATGGAAAGACTGAAAAAGTGATGAAGCTAATTTTGCCTGTAAGCAAAGCAGTCAAGCATGTTGCTATATGCTATATGTGTGTACCGTGGGTGCGGCTTCATATTTATTTGCTTTTATTTTGTACAACAATGACACACTGAGACATTTTCCCATAAGGCAGCAGAAAACAAATCATTCAACTGTCTGAAGTACTACTTTGACCATAAGCCTGATCATTTCTTTATTCCTGTGGAATGTGGAATGTGGAATATGGTCAAAACTGTGACATCGTCTGACAAAATCACCAAGCACATAAATGAAAGACAAAGACTGAGCTGTGTTTTCAGCTGGATTTACTGTAACATGATCACGCAGAGAGAAAGTTAGAAGAGACGAACTAAAAGTTATTTTTTCAGGCTTTTGCTTTTATATAGTCATAGTGAAAGAGAGAGAGGGAGAGAGAGAGAGGATGACACACAGCACAGAGCCACAGGCCCAGACTTGAACCCGGGCTGCGGGACAAGGACTAAGTCCAAATGTCACGTGCTCCGCCAGGTGAACCATCGGGGCCTGACACAGAGTATCTTTGTTATTTAGTCTCTCACTCAGCTCATAGTCTCCGTCTGGGAGCCACAATAGTTTAGTCTTTATTTACTTCGAGTCCAGAATGTTTTATTAGAGGCAGGTCTTTATGTCTTACTCCCTCTGTTTGATATGTAGAGTCGATCATAGTCGTTAGTACAAAGCCTCGTTACCGATGACCTCTCTCTCTCTCTCCCTCTCTCCTGTTTCTCTGCTCTCTGCGTCTTATGTTTAGTTATTCTCTGCCTTCTTTAGTAATAATGATACATGTAATGAAAGTAGTTTATTTGCTGTAATGGAGGTGAGGCTCAGTGTATTGGAAGTGCTCCTCCTCTTCCCTGCAGTTCCACAGCAGCTGGGAAACCAGAGCGGCTCGGTAGACTGCGGCTCGGCACTCCGCAGACCATTGGTGGAAATATCAGTCAGTCAGTCAGTCAGTCAGTCAGTCAGTCAGTCAGCAACATTCAACATGACAGTGCTGGCCCCGCTGTTGCGGTCCAGCCAAAAATATTTCATAGAACACCCTGGAGGTGAAGCAGGATGCGATGCCATCCACTGAGTGAAGGCACCATTTACTCTTCATCTGACAGCATTTTGTCATTAGGAGCTCATGTGTAAGTAAGCCATGACAGTAGTTACAGATGTAGTACGTGTAGTGTAGTGATGATAAGTTTCCTGCTGGCTTAGTATGCTTACATTATGCTCTGGTGCTAAAGTACTTCCTACAGCATTGGTGTGATATGTAAATGGTCAATTTACTTTTAAATGAAGTTGTTTCTTGCGTGAACAACATGAGCTCCTGCCTTCACCAGTGCTGCATTTATTCAATTATTGGATTCAACATGTGAGCTGTAGATATAATGTGTGAATAAAAGAGCTGCCATTCTCCATTAAAGTTCAATAATCAAACCCATCACAGAAAGGCCAAAGTAAAGCATTTTCTCCTCGAGCCTCAAAAGAGTAGGAGGCAGCGCAATGATGATATAATATATATTTTATACTACTTTCTTCTAAAGCACTGCAATCACTATTACTGACTCCACCTGCACATAAAACTCAGATGGAACAACTTCATCCTGCTTCTCCAAATGATAGAAATCTGAAAGCTGAAAGATAAGTTCCACAAAATAATAAAAAAACAACCGAGTGATGAGAACCTGAGACGAGGGTGGAGTTGTTTCTTAGGATGGTAGCTGTGCAGGGAATCAGCCACACTCGTCTGCATTGATTTAACTAACCGCCTCCAATACATCTGCTGTGACATTTCCTCACGATGTCAAAGTATTTCTCGATCAAACCGGAAAACTAATCAGAGAAAAGAGAGAATGAATAAAAAAAGAGAAGGAACAGATAAACATCTGTCCACATACAGCCACTAATGCACAGACGCATATAATACTAGATCTGTAAAAGATGAGATGAAATGGTGCTGATCAAGTAACACTGATCAAAGGTGAAGACACACACACACACACACTGACAAACTGCTTGGATGAGCATTCTCTCATTGTGTCTTCTCTCACTCAAAACACACTTGTGTTTTGGTGTGTTTGTGTGTGTGTGTGTGTGTGTGTGTGTGTGTACGTGATGTGTAAAAATGCGCTTGTGTGTTCAGCTATCACCATGACGATCTGTCTTATGGTGAAATAGTCACAACACTGCATTAACAAAACCACATATGTCAGTGCAGGTCACACTGTAAACTGACCCCAGGTCCTGTTGGGATGGCGAACTTGCCCCGTTCCTGACATGACCAAACAAAAGAGATGCCGAAGGGTTGGGGGGTGGGGTGGGGTGGGGGGGGGGGGTGAAGAAGGAGCAGGAGGGGGAGGTAGGAGGGCTAACACAGGGTTAAGTGTGTGTGTGTGTTCTTGTAGCCCTCTGTAAACAGCTGACACTCAAACTCAGGTTCTCATTCTCCCGGATGCCTCTTCACTTGGTTTATAGTGACTTCACAATCTTTATAAACTGTAACACTATCATAAACATTGGCGCCTATTGTATAATGACACAAAATGAATCAAATAAATATTTCAGTCTTTAAACGAAAAGAAAAATGTATTTGATTGTCCTACACGCGCTTTCATTCACTCCACTCGTCCCTCCCCCCACCCCTCTGCCTCTCCACTCACTGTGTGTTTGTCTTTATGCGAGTGCGACTCCATAAATGGAAGGAGCACACATTCATATTCCCTATCTCGTGTGTGTGTGTGTGTGTGTGTGTGTGTTTTGATGGAATAAAATAATAGAAGACTCCTCTCCACCTTTCTGCCATCATTTCCACTTCTCCTTTGTCCTCGCTCCACCCTTTAATTTACACATATCTGCTCAACAGAAAAGCCTCGGGACACACAAACATACACGCCGAAGGATTTTAGACTGTTATTAAGCTGATATATGTCCATCTATCCACCGGTTGGTCAGAGGAGACGACCACACTTCAGTCTTTTAAAAACTGCCCTGCATTGTGTGTTTTCAAATGCTACAAGAAAATGAGAAGCTCCCCAGACACACCCAGCAGACAAAAAAATAAAATTAGTTGTAAAATGTAGCTGAAGCTGAAAAGCGGGGGTTATGAGTTTATTTGACAGCCGTTCTTGAGAGAGACAGGGGAAACAGCGTGGGTATGACTCCAGTAAATGGTCTGGCCCGGTCTGTGAGTCGAGCCGAGGAACTCGCTGCTCAAGGTATTTGCACCCACGCGGTCTGCACCCACCCCATTACTGTGGTTCTATTCATTCAAAATATATTCACATGAACCATACAAATTAGCAAAACGAGTTGTCTGCAACTTGATATGTGAAGTTTCATCATGAGACAAACAGGAGGGACGGCTCCCTGCAGGACGCCTCACAGCGGAGCAGATAAAAGACATCACTGCAGTCCAACAACAATAGACATGAACTGGCACACACACACACACACACACACGCACACACACACACACACACACCACCACCTCCAGGTGCTCATGGTTCATTTTCCCATCACATCGTCTGTCTTCATTTCCCAGAGCAGCTAGATAAGAGCTGAAAGGAGCCTGCTAGTGATACAAGGGTCCTGTGTGTGTGTGTGTGTGTGTGTGTGTGTGTGTGTGTGTCTGCATTTTTTGGCACCATGCTGCTCAGTAATGTTACCTCTCCAGTTTGCTTCTTCTTATACACTTTTGACATGAACCTCTCCAATAAAAACATTAACCTCACAAGTTAAAGTCATAAAATCTAGTTATAGTTTGACAGTGATCCGTTAAGTGCAGCTCTTTACATACAGACTTAATTATCACTCATCTTATTTTTTAGCTTTTTATAAAAGGTGGCATCAAATATTGTGGACGTCACACTGTTCTCCATGTGAAATGCATGCTGGGTATCATTCAAGTGAAAAGGGGTTTAAAATAGTGAAGACACGAAGAAATTTGGGGAGAGAAGTGAGGGTGAGGAGAGAGAGAGAGGAAGAGAGAGAGAGGGAGGGGGGACAACAGAGAGAGAGAAAGAGGATGAAGAGGAGATGTGTTTGCAAACCATCTGGACTCAGTCTCTGATAAGAAACATTTAGTCAGCGAGCACCTCATCACTCAGCCCGCTCCCACTCCTTTTTTCTTTCAGTCCTGTGTAAACTCGTCTGAATCTTCCAGCTCTCCGCTCTAATTCTCTCTGTTTTTTTTTTTTCCTTCACTGACATCGTGTTGTTCTAGACACGAGTTAAAATGAGAGAAAGACTTAATTTGTAAAAAAAAAGTGGAGGAAAAAGAAAGTTGAGGAGCTCTTTCGGCTCAGACACTGTGAGAAAACAGAGAAAAAGGCCTGGAGAGAGAAAACCAGCGAGGTGAAAATGAACAGATTTTTTCACGTCACTACTGTCAACAGAGAGAAAATCTATTCTTCACTTCACTGGCAAATGACGACACAGCGCCCATGTACAAAATTACTTTTAGATGTTTTTTGTTTTTTTTTGTTTAATGTATTTAAACTTTTATTACAGGGTAATTAGACAATTTACAACTAATAATTAAAATGAATTATTATCATTATTATTTCTAATTGAAATAATCAGTTGATGTCTAATACTGATGTGCTTTGCAATAAAAATTACTAAAGAAAAGTTGCAGTTACAAAGAGCTGAAGCGATTAGTCACTTAAACAAATTAATGAATAAAACGATTGACAGAGAATCTATTTACATAATCCAATAATTGATTTTTTTTTATTATGATGACCGATAACATAAAATAATCAACATGTACAGCCCGAGTTCCCCACTAGTTTATGTTTTATTTAATAATTTTCCACTATGCTTTAATATAACTATTTTGAGTAGATGTGACATTATATCCCGTTAATCCAATTCGACTATTATTGAAAAACGTTAATGTAACATATTACAAATTATGATAAATTTACTGTGTATATTTTAGATATAAAATATATGTACTTGTTAAATACAGACTGAATTCTTTTTTTCCTCTTAACTGATGAAAATGTTCAGCGACAGTAGCTGAGGTCACTTCGCACGACGCTCCGGCGTTACAGTCCTGGTTTGCACCACCTTACACTCATAATAATGATGAGGGTTTAATCTTCTTTTGATTTTTTCTTCACACTGAAGTGAGAAGTAAAAGGTTTGTTTTTCGAATTTGTCCTTTGGAATCAACGATTAGAAAAACATGCATACAGTAAACAGACAGACACAAACACAGAGATGTATGAGGTACATCACACACCAATGTAGAGTCCCATTCGCAGGTACACACACACACAGCCTATTATAAATACACATTACTGCTGCTCTCTGACGATGGATGAACTATAAATGTCCTTGTGTGTAATGAAAAATACTAAAACAAGTAAAATTATGGTCAAAGTGACATGAATGAGCGAGACCTTTATGCCACCCCAAGTGAGTGTTGTGAGTGAACTATTGCAGCTGTTCATGCTAAAGAATAATGTTATACACTACATCGATGTGCATGTGCATGTGCATGTGTGTGTGTGTGTGTGTGTGTGTGTGTGTGTTGTACTGGTCCAGGATATTTTAGGAATAATTGAAACTTGTATTTTCTGAGTAGAGGCCCCATCTAGAGTAATGTGGTCCATCAGGAAAATTACTACACACACACATATACACACACACACACACACACACACACACACATCCAAACATGCATAACTTGCAAGGGCAAACCACTGACTTGCATTCATTCCTTAACTCCTGTTTCAAAGTGATGTCATTCCTCTGATGACTTTCATCATTTTCTAGCTTTGAAACACACACACAAACACACACACATACACACACACGCAGGCGCCTATATCGCAGTCACCCAATCTATCTCGCACAACGCTCTCAAAGGCCTTGTTGCTAGGAGATAGTGCTCTATTTGTGGAGAGAGAGTGACAGAGAGACATAGAGCGAGATATATGTATGGGGGGGTTGTTGTGGCTGTCTATCAGTGTGTGTGTGTGTGTGTGTGTGTGTGTGTGAGAGAGAGAGTGTTTGTGACTGTATGAGAGAGCACAAGCATAATAAAGATAAACGAAAGGTAAGTGCAGGATGAAGCAGGATGAATCTCTCAAGACATATCTTTACGTTCTCTCTCTCTCTCTCTCTCTCTCTCTCTCTCGCTCACACATACAGACACACAAACACACACAGAGTGAAAAATACCAGCAGGTTGTTTCTCAAACCCGGACCAGAAACGCAATACTGGCCAGGACAATGAGTGTGTTTCAGCAGCCCACGCTTGGTCGCTCACATGAATGTCTACATATACATGCAGCAACATGAACACCAGTGTGTGTGTGTGTGTGTGTGTGTGTGTGTGTGTGTGTGTGTGTGTGTGTGTGTGCGTGTGTGTGTGTGGGGTGTGTGTGTGTGTGTGTGTGTGTGCGTGTGTGTGTTCATCCAATTGCAGCAGTGGTGGGATCCAGCAGGTCATATAATGGTTGGCTGGTCACATTGTCTGCCCCAGCAGTCACTCACACATACTGTCCCTTTAATCTGGACATACATCTATTATTTTGTGACAAAGCCTGCGGAGAAAAAAAAATCCTTATCTGACACACCGTGCAAAAACACCATGGCTACAGCGTGAAACTTACACAAGCACACGCTCTCTGTCTTCACGTTGGTCTTCGAAGAACAACAAACATCAAATTCCGTCATAAAACCATGAGAAGTGACTCTTCTCAGCTGGTGCTGATCAGCGTTTTTTTAAACTGCTAACTTGGGTCTAATTTGCATGTTGTATTCTTAATATGTGTGACGATTTATTGCGGCTTTAAGATTCTCAAACATTATTGTTCTGCGTTTCTTTATCCAGAAGGTTGGTCCTTGAACTGATATGGATACAGCTGTGTTACATAAAAACACATTTATAAAAACACTAAATGGGAGAAATGTGCTCCTTCGAGCATTACAAAAGGCTTTAGACCTTCAGGAAAAGTTTGATTTATTCATACAAAATTAGCCATTAATTGCCTTTAAAAGGAAACAGTCTGTTAGGTCTGGTGCACTATTAATTAACATGAATTATCCACATCAAATATAGTCAGTACGTTTGAGCATTTGTTGTCCAATTCAAAACAAGCTGCTCAGTTCAGTTCATTACTATAAAAAAAAAAAAGAAATCATTATTTCACATTTTTACATCCATTCAATTGAAGCTTCTTTGTTTTCAGTATAATTATAAAATGTTATTTAGTTGTCATAATAGAAAGTCATTAACTTTACTGTATTTTAAATCCCTTTGTAGTGCATTTTCTATCACGCTGTGACTATAATAATTATGAACTCATACTAGTTTTATATTTGCAAATAAGGCTTATAATGCTTTATAAAGGCGCTCCACAATCATGCAGGTAAAAAACAAACTTTTTGGAGTTGTTTCCATTACACCGCAGCTGTCTGTGCTGACTGACTCACTGCATTGTCTCTCACAGTGGTTGGTCTGAAACTCTCAGTCTGTCGAATCCACTAAAACATTCCTGAGAGGCAGAAAAAGCCAAAACGTCTGCACGAAAGAAAAAAAAAAATCACCTTGACAAAACATGACAAATGCATCTAGTAAAATATTAGTAACGTGTGCAAGGACTTTAATTAAAGGGGGGGTGGGGGATGGAGGGGGGGTGTCAGTTTCTTCATATTATTCCAAGCCACACACATTAACATTACCATTTTAAATCTCACCCACTCGTATTACACAAGGCAACTGTTCAACAACCAGTATAATACTCAGAGAATACTCCTGCTCCTGCAGCACCCTTCTCCTCTCTGGAACAGGAGATGTAAATATTGGAGGGTTGCATTCTTAAAGTTAATTATTGCTTCACTTTGAATTACTTACAAACATATGTGAGCAAATACCAGCAACGGGAATTAGCATTTGACCTTCGGTGCACAATCCTCAGTGAATTTGATGTGAAATGCATGTACAGTTTTATATGCTTACATTACACACTTTTATTCTCGCTCTGACGTCTTATCATTCCTAATACTCCTGCTGGAATCTTAATCAGTCACACATGTTCCTCTCCCTGCCGTTGTCTCTGCCCTCCTTTCTTTACGATCTGTCCATCCAAAGTCGTTTTTAAGAATGTTTCCTCTCGCAGTGACAGTTTAATTCCTTCAATCCATCACCTACTTCCTTTTTTTGCTTCGTTACTCACACGCACGCTCTCAGGAGCATCGCGAAATTTATGTTTGTAATTGAAAGAGTAAAACTTCAGAGGAGAAGACAGGGAGAAGAAAGAGAGGGAGAAAAGAGAGACAAAGTGACGCGCACACACTCTCGCACAATCTCTATGTCTGGAAGTGATTAAGCAAAAAGCAAAAGCTTGTCTTTTCTCTTGTGTCTCTGAGCAGCAGCAGCACAGAGTCCAGCCACCATAACCCTCACCTCACCACACACACAAACACACACACACACACACACACACACACACACACACGCCTGTCAAAACACACAATGCAAAAAGCAGACATAATAAATTGCCAGAAAACCAAATCAGAGCCCTGATGCCTTCCAGAGTTCACCCACCTTTTACTTTTTAAATACACTTTACTCACTTCTGCCAACTGCAGGTATAAATACACATAAATACACAGTTTATCCCGTTTTAAATTCATCACTTCATTACACTTCAGATAGCAGGAGTTGTGTTTACTTTTGTGCTGCAGATCAATTGTAGGAAAAAGAATCAATGCACAGTAAATGACTCGTTTGTAGTGGAAAAACACACATGAAGACATGGTGATTTTGAATTGAATAAAAAATAGTAAAATACAAAATGTCAAAATACTCCACATCTGTTCTGCATTTAATTTAATAGTGAAATAATTCCATACAGGGAAGGTTCTCCTTTGTTCACACTTTGAATCAATGTTCAAAGTATAAATTCTAAGTGTGCATCAGAGTACGTGGTTTCAACTTAAAAGCTGAACAGGAACAGATAAAATAGAGAGAAAGAACGCCTTTTTTAAAAAAAACTATAATTCATTTAAGAGCCCGTTCTATCTGCTGAGAGATTTGACCTTTAGAAGCTGACGTGAAACCTGCTGCTGTAAATTCATTCCATCAGTTGTTACAGGGCCTTTTAAAGCAAAAACTGGCATTAATGAATCCATACTGACGGCTGTCCACCAACATGTCGATCACTGGCTGGACATAGTCCTGAACTTTCCTCAACAGCAGGATGAAAAACAGTGTTTCATCAACAGGCACACGCAGAATTTCCTCTCTGCATGAGGACGAACAATTTAAAAAAAAAAAAAAGAAAAAAGAAGAAGAGACTCAACAATGGTCACAGGGAGACATCCAGGGGCTGAAAGCACTTTGGTCACTTTGTCAGCAGCTTTGACTGACAGCAGTTTGTCCGGGATGTTTCTCATTACATCCTCTACATTGATTGGAACCATAATTAAGGTAATATTCCCCATCTCCATTCCCTTTGAATATTGCCCCCTATACGTAATGGCCTCAAAATCAAAACCAGACCTTGAAGCTAATGCTTACTATATGATTAACCACTGAAATATTTATACATGTGTGTCACTGTGTGTGTGTGTGCGTGTGTGTGTATAGCACAGAGACAAAGGCAGTAGTCACTAATTGATTGGCAGCACTGGCTACTTACTAAATGAGAAGCCGACAGTGATTTAGATTAATATAACCTGATGTGCCGAGGCACTGGTTGGTGTGTGGAGCAGTGAGCGACCGAGTGGAAGGAAGAAGAAGAAGAAGAAAAAAAAGAAAAGAAAAAACAGAATGACTGCTCGCACGACCGACCGACTGACTGTCGCTTACACAGTAACTTGCTGCTTGATTTAGCCTTAAAGTCTTCCGTTCAGTCAGTGTGACCACGAGCAAGAGGAGGGGAGAGGAGGGGAAAAAAGACAAGAACAGAAGAGATGAGGAGAACAAATGGTGAGGGAAAAAAATTCCTCCACCTCCCTCCCTGTCACTCTCTCCTGCCACTTTCTCAACAAATCAAACTATTAGGCCTCAGCCTGGCACTATTTTAACACACGCGCGCGCACGCACACGCACACACACACACACACACACACACACACACACACACATGGATTGCCTGTGTTGTTTTTTGTCAATGACTTTACATTCAGCCAGTGAATTCACACAATGAGCGGCAACTGACTGGAGACCAAGCAATTTCCCAATGCATGCACAGTTGCGCACACACGCACACACACACACACGCACACAGACACACACACACACCACCAGCACAATGTGCCGCTTGAAGGAAAGATTGAATCCAGTTGTCTACCTTGTCTCAGTGAGTACTCCAGTTTCGCCCGGTTTAAAGGGTTAATGCTCCCAAAAAACACATAGGATCCGCACAGGCAGCATGAACACTGAGTCCTGAGCCGCTGCCGCTGCCGCTGCCGCTGCCGCCGCTGCCGCTGCCGCTGCTGCTGCCGCTGAGGGAAAATAACATTACACCTCCGTCCCTCTCTTTCCTCGCTTTTCTCTTCTCTCTTCTTTGGAAAAAGGTATATAAAAAACAGGAGCCGTGTTTTCCCTCCCTCTCTCTCTCTCTCTCTCTCTCTTTCTCTGTGGGGACAGCCTCAGTCTTCTCTCTCACTTCTTCTTCTCCTCCAAGTGAGTGCTCCCAAATGCAGAGAGCAAAAAAAATGAAAAAGGAAAAACACAATCCTCCTGCTCTCTCTCTCTCTATCTGCTGTATGTGTCTTCTTTTTCTTCTGTCTCAGTTAAAGAACATGAGTTCTCTCCTCCTTTATTCTCTTCTCTGAGTCCTTCTTTCCCCTGCCTGCCGCTGCCTCTCTCAGTGAGCGTGTGTGTGTGTGATAGAGAGAGGGAGAGAGAGCCGCCTTCTCGCCTGCTTCTGCCACTTCTGCGGTGTGTGTGTGTGTGTGTGTGTGTGTGTGTGTATATATATATGTGTGTGTCTCTCTCCCTCTTGGCTCCCGTAAGTTTGAAGCTCTCTCGCTGGTTGAGCGAGGAGGGAGGCGGAGCCGCGAGGACACAGGGAGCAGAGGGAAGAATGGGATTGGCTGACACAGAGGGGGGGGGGCAGGGGGGCGGAGGGGGTACAATCGTGAGAGGGTAAAGACGTGGAAGGAGGGGCTGGATTTTTTTTTTTTTGCTTTCTGCATTTGGAGGCTGGAGGTGACGATGTCTGGAGAGAGAGAGGAGAGGAGGAGGGCAGGGGCACTCCCTCTCTTTACCTCTCTCTCTCTCTCTCTCTCTCTCTGCATTCTTTTGCTCTGATCTCCCCGATTTCCCGACCACATATGTATTCATAGCACAGCAACTACACGTCTCAGCCGCTCACACATGAGCTCTCTCTTTCTCTCACTCTCACACACACGAATGTGTGTGTGCGTGCGCGGGTGCGCGTTTGTGTGTGAAGTTAGATTTTAAGGCTGCTGTATAAACCAAAGGTACTGAGAGAGAAGAGGGGGACGCTTAACAAAAAGGGATTCGTTACCAGAGGAGCATATGCACAAGGACACACACACACACACACACACACACACACACAATGTCGGGGATCATGTATTAGCCTAAGTGCCATTTTTCCAGTGTTCATTTTGACATTTAGATTGAAATGAATAAAAATAATAATCTAAAAGAACAAACAAAGCCAGAGGTTCTTTGCGTGTGTGTGTGTCTGTGCAAGTGTGTGTGTGTGTGTGTGTGTGTGTGAGCCTCAGTCATCCAGGTCTGTTTTTCTCTCACAGCTTTGTGAAAGCGACTGGAGTCAGTTCAGGTTCTTAAGGATGTTTCTACCTCCCAGAGGCTTCATCACTTCTGAGTCGCAGGAATTTAACCTCTTGTGGGGTAGTCAGCACCTTGACAGCCGCTAAGCTGTATGTGTGTATTTTGTGGAAGAGTGTTATTGCATCTGTGTAAATGTAAAAATGTAAACAAATCTTAAATGTCAACGATAGGCTATTTGACTTTTAATACATTTTATCATTATTGGTTATTTTATTTATTTTAAATATATATCTATCTATATATATATGTGTGTGTGTGTGTGTGCTCATATATGTACTTTCACATTTTGTTATTTTGCAAACTTGCTAAAATAAAACAATAATTTTTTTTTCTCATAAGTCTTCACCTTAGGAGGCGCCTGAGCTAAATCTAAAGTGTCACAGCAAAGGGTCTGTAAACTTAAGTCAATGTGACATTTCAGTTTTTCCTTTTTCTAATAAATCTGATCATTTCTAAAATCTCCTAAAATTATTATTATTTTTTAGATTTTAGCATAAGGCTGCAACATAACAAAATGTGAACAAAGTGAAGGGGTCTGAATACTTTCTGAATGCACTGTAAATATACAGTATACGCAAACACACACACACATATATATATATATATATGGTATATATATATATATATATATACCAAGCATTTAATAATATAACAGGTTCAACATCAAGTTGTTTATTCAGCTGTAACATTTTTACTGAGGAGGCGGATCGTCATTCCACCAGAGGACGAGGGGATGATCGCTCAGAGAGCCTCGACACAGACACGTCCGCTTCAACCAAGCTAAGACAGGCTGGGTTCATTGAAAAGGCTGGATGAGTTCTCAGTTCTTTGGACCAGCTATGACACTGACTCAAAGTCTTCCCCAAAAAATTATATCAAAAAATCTTTTTAGTGATAGGTAAAAAAAAAAAAAAAAAGAAACTGGAAAATACCAAGCATGTCATAGTTTAAGAGTACATACATTTCACAGGCATTTCTGAACAGAATAATGAGGGGAAACACACAGAGAGATTCACACTGTCTTCAGGTAGCTGTATGTACAATCCAAAATTTGCATCGAGACAACTGCTGAAATGTCCACTGCAGCTTTATTTCCCCTGTGTGCACTAAAGGTTTATCACCCCTGTCCAGGCCCTCACAAAGCAGAGCTGTGTGTTTGCTATGGAGGCGGAAAGCTGCCGTACACCTGGGTGAGAGAACGAGCGTCCGACGGGACTAAGACTCGGTTCATGCTTTACCATGGAGTTCAAGAACCATGCGCTCTTCATGAGAGTCACGTGCGGTGCTTTCGGTTCCATCCCACCGCTTCTGTTGCATGAGAAGCATTTATTATACACTGCCATTCTGCACAGTTTATATTGCACTACAACCTGCCTTACACTGAACATCGTATTTCTGATGTATATATTGTATATTCTTATTTAACGCTGTTATTGTTGTCCCCAGTCTTCTGTAACATGACACAATCCACATTTCAAACATGAGGTGGCCAGCCTCGATATATAATATGGAATGAGTCACTTTTGCTGCAATTGTGGATGTTAAGTACTCGGTGACCATATGACTCATACATGGAATGAATAAGCAAACATAATTGCAACCAAATTACAATTACTGAATATAATGAGGACACGTTCTTTTATGTCCTGGCAAGATGCAGGATAATTCTTTACATTTTACCAAAGTGCTTTTGTTGCCTAAAGATAAAAGCAGCCGGGATTCAGGACACAAACCCTGGTCTCAATCGCCATCCACCCCAACCACCATGTGTCCGCTGCCATCTAGAAATTAAGTGCTTCATTAATTTTGACAATTATGTTTCCCACAATACTGCAAGAACTTGCTTTGGCAGTTTAGTCGTATAGAAATGTAATTTCTAAGAGATGGATTTGTGAATTAAGGCTGTAAAACAGCGATGCCTCAGAATGGATGTTTCCCTCACTGACAACTGAAGCCCCTTTTTCCACTGGTCAAAAAACCTGCAAAGACCCACTAACATTAGGCTTTTGTCGGCAATAGGAAAAGGGAACAATCAGCATTCAGATTGCACGACTCTGCAGTAGACACAGGTGTTTATCTGCTCTGGCACCGATCGGCAGAGACGCTAATTTTCACCCCTTTTCCCGCTGTGACGTCTTTCAGAGCATAGACACTGTAGACACACCTGTCACCTGGCCAGCACGGTGCTGTTAAACCAGAAACGCTACGGCTACACAGCGCTCAAGGATGAAAGAGTGAAGCTGCAGCCCTGAATTAAGTTTTAAAAACACAATCACCGGGGATGAGACGTTACGGCTCCATTTTACCAGTTTGCACAGTGGCTAGCAGCTCACTCTCTCTCCACTGCGTCTGTGTGTGTGTCCTCAGTCTGAACAGAAAGACAAACTCGACCGGCAGTGGAGAAGGGCTCACTTGGCTTTTATTAGCAGGTTTACCCACGTTTAAAAAAAACCTGCTTATAGCTGCTAATCTTTGGTGAAAAAAGGGCATGAGACTGCGCCCACCATCCATGTACTTTCAACACCTACCAGTGCCAGTGCCACTCGCAACTTCCTGCACACTCGCTGCTGTTTTCTTCCCCCGTTACTGAAAGGAAAGCATCTAGCTTTCGTCAGCTATCTTCCTTTCATTAGGCCAAATGTGGTGTTGGAAAACCGGACTGTCAATACTCACAAAAACAAAGTACTGAGGTCACACACGGGGTTAAGCGATGGGTAACAACTTCAGAGCCCCAGCTGGTTAACTGCCTGTTCACAGTGGTGTAGTGGTGCCTGCAGAGGTGGCTTAACTCTTAATTCATGCCCCAATTTAAAGCAGCCTGTCCAGCAAAGGATGAATGCCCTGTGTTATAAAAAGTGACATACAACACTACACTACTTCACCCAAGAATGGGCCAAGTAGTATTTGCACATTGTCACTTAACTTCAGCAGCTTGACTCAGCTGCGTACAGATCATTACGAATTGAATATGAGCCACAGAAAAGACAGATTTTGCAAAAATGCTGGCCCACAGACTAAAGGGTGAGACATCTACATCATTATACAACTATTTCTTTGGCCTAATGCATGAATACAAGATATATTCAGCATGAGGCAATAATTGTGTTTCACTCAATGATTAGTTTCAGAATGAAAGCTGATTTTCAAAATAAAATATCTAAAAATTAGAATTTGACAATTCTCAATACAAGTTCACAAACAAGCTTCAGGGAAGCAACGATTGCCCCAGTGCTGGTAGCAGATTAGTGAGTGTATTTTTAAACCCAGAGCATTTCCAGAAATGCTTCTCCCTCAAATCAAAATTCAGTGATAATCTGTTCTACTAAATATGACCTCAAAGTCAAAGGAACCTCATAGGATGTGCAGTGAGTTATTAACCAACAGGGCAGGTAGGCATGACCCAGCCTACCCTGCTTCAGATTGGCTTACCCTGATATTCTTACCCTTACCAATCATCATTCCTCATGCCTGAACCTAGCCAACCCATCCAATGAAGGCAATGAGTACAAGCCAATCAGAGGCAGGGGGGGCAGGTCATAACTTTGCCATCCAACGAACAAAAAATTGGCTCGCACAGTACTGCGTGATGCACATCAAAGGGGATTTACAGGCCATGTGCCTGTGTACACCCTGCACCACACCACTGCCTTTAAGGAAAATGAATGTAAAAAATCATTAGATCAAGACAGGAGCTAATATTTTTTAATAGGCGACAATCAGGGAAAAAAAATCACGAGATGAATCTGCAACAATTCATGAAAAATACATGAGGAAGACTAGAGGAAAGAAGCGCAGCAGAAGTGCATGTTTTAGTGAAGCTTCGTTTGATTCTGAAATATCAGATATGCTTGTGCCCGAAGAACTAATTTGGTCATGACATACAAAACTGTACACACAGCCTAAATATTTTATGAATCTATACATCATTATCATCATCACATATACACACACAAGCTAATGATATAAGCATTAGCTAGAGGTTAATGGAGTATTGATTTTGGCATAGAGGCCATTGGCAAGGATATGTGGGTATAAAGTGTGGAATTATCCTTAATCCTTAATGCTGTTGCTTTTATTTTTTACAAATTTCGCTGGCATACACAATATGTACAGTGTGCCTCTCCTTATTGTAAATACTTCCTCGTCTTCTTTCAGCTCTTTCACGGGCCAGGGGTCCTGCTCTGGGTCCGCTTATTGGCTACCCTGTTACAGCACATTGGAAGCCAGTGAATGGGTGTCTGCCAATAACTTGAGTGTCATATTAGCCAATGAGTAATCTCACACTGACCAGGACCCCTGCCAGTGAATGAGCTAATGGTAGATATTTCTGTGATATTTTACTAAAAAACACAAAGTGTCTGGAGAGTCTGTGGCTGCTGGTGTGCAAAGGTTTTACTCTCATTCTCATGGTGCTTTGTTGTAGTTTAAGATTGCAGAGTTTTTCCCCCAGTAATTGCAGATGACAGCCTGGTGGTTTGGATTTCCAGTGTGAAGAAAAGGAATGGCTGACTGTGAAACTAAAACCGTCCTATGTAATAAATGAGTAATGAGTATTAAACATTCCAAGCTGTTCTTTTAAAGTCAGTCCAAAGTCAGTGTTGCTTAGCATTTCAAATCAATAAAAACAACACAATTGCCAGTATAAGCCGCGTTGTTACAGCTATTCTGAAATGCGCAAAGTTCTACAACATTAGATTCATAATATGGTTTTACACTTAGGAGAAATTGTGAAAATGAGCAATAAACTAAAATAAAGGCTTAATTTAAAGTTTAAAACCTAAATTTTCTTCAACACTGCTCTTGATGCACATGGCATCCTGCATGTTGGGCAGGAACTGGACCACTAATACTGGCAAGACAGGTCTTAGACATGTCTAATACCCTTTTTCCACCAAAATCAACAGCTAAAAAAAGCTGGTTAAAAAAAGCAGATTGACCACTTTTCCACTGCCTGTCGACTTTGCCTTTCTGTTTGGACTGAGGACACGCACAACTGCAAGGAGTGATGTCATCACATGCACTTAAAGAGCACACACACACAGATGCAGTGGAGAGAGAGTGAGCTGCTAGCCACTGTGTAAACTGGTAAAACGGATCTGTCTCATCTTATCCCCAGGCCGGTGCTTCTGTAGAAGTGTTGGAGGCTTCATGTCTGACGCCTCCACCAGTGATTGTGTGCTTTTAAAACTTATTTCAGGGCTGCAGCTTCACTCTTTCAGAGCACGGTGTAGCCTTAATGTTTCTGGTTTAACAGCACGGTGCTGGACAGGTAACAGGTCTGCAGTATCTTTGCTCTGAAAGACGCCACAGCAGGAAAATGTGAAAAGGGGAAAATTTGTGCCTTCACACGGGTGTCGTGTTTACATCAATGCTGATCAGCGCAGAAGCCGGTAAATACCTGTGTCTACTGCAGAGTCATGTGACCCGGGAGTGAATGCTGATTGTTCCCTTTTCCACTGCTGACAAAAGCCCGATGTTAGCGGGTCTTAGTGGGTTTTTTGACCGGTGGAAAAGGGGCTTCAGAGGATGAAGATGTCTGACAATTTTAGTAACTTTTCAAAGTTACCAGCTGCAAATACTTTCTAACAGCACTGAGGTGCCATAATGTTGACAAGCAACTGTGCAACAGCAGCAACAGTCAGATCTTGAATATTAAAAAAGTGTCTGGAAATATGAAAATGTTTTGTTCATGTAACAGTCTTAATCCAATAAATGCTACATAAGCTTCTTGTCATTTACCGTTCAATTAATCAACACATGAATACAAAAGGCTGGTAGGTCATGCAGATTACCTTAAGTTAAAAATGGCCGGGAATTTGTACATTCTCTAATCTTGTAATCACGTAATCTTTGACGTCAAATGTCAAATAATTGCAAAATAAATTGTTCCACTTTTCTGTAAAGTGACTGAGTCGTCTTACTGATCTTGTGTTTCTCATATTCACTAAACTCCATCAAAACTGACACCAAAGTGTCCTTGATTTTCTGCTTCAGAGTCGCTGCCTCGAAAGGAAGAGTGTTTCAAGGGGAAGGGATTACATTTGAGTCTCGTACATTTCTGAATGTTTTCCCACATTAAAAATAAACTTCAGTGAGAAGAAAAAAAAAACAGTCTTCTATTTAGCAATTTCGGATCCCAATTCCCTGCAGAAAGAGACTGCTGGAGAGAGAGAGGACTACCTGGGCCGTTTTCTTTTTCAATGCCTTTTCTCCATCTCCATCTTTCCAGCAGTGAGGCTTTTCCACCAGCGTATTTGCTGGTGCCCCCCACTGACTCACACAATATAGACTCTATACGCCTTCAGAGTGTGTGCGGTGTGTGTGTGATCGATAGCGAGAGGGGGGAAGTGTGTGTGTGTGTGTGTGTGTGTGTGTGTGTGTGAGCAAGTTTAGCTGTTCTCATCATTTCAATACCCCATGTGTGTATGTGGGTATGAGTGTGGGTGATACGGGTCCCTCTTTCATTCATTGTGTGAGACCCATTCTAGGGAAATACACAACCTCAGAGTGAGAGAGGGAAAGAGAGAGGGAAATGAAAGAGAAACGTGAGAGGAAAACAGGGGAGAAGGAGACACACAGAGAGAAAAACAAAGAGGAGAGAAACAGAAAGAGTGGCTTAAACAAACCAGCTGGTGAATTAAAGAGGGAAAAAACAATGAGGCGAGAATTGTAAACCAGCAGATGGAGAGGAAAAGAGAGGAAAAGAAAAGAGAGCCTTTTCTTTTTTTCTTAATCCTTCATTCAGTATGTGGGGATTTGCGTTGATAGTGCGATAACGTAGCACAACTCCCTCTCACTGTGGTGGTGGTTTTGTGTGCGTGTGTGTATATGTGTGTGTGTGTGTGTGTGTGTGTGTGTGTGTGTGTGTGAGTTTGGACATTACCGCCTCCTGGCCATACTACAAAATAACAGTAATCATCTTGACCAGTGCACCCTGTAGCTGTGTGTGAGGGAGCAAAAGAGAGCAGCCGACAAAATGCGTGTGTGTGTATATGTGTGTGTGTGTGTGTGTGTGCACATTACACTGTCAACCTTTGTGCAGCCCATTCTAAATAACAGTGATTACTGAGATCATATGGGGGTGGACTAAACCATTTAGGATAAATGATGGCGACCTGCTGTTTTACCCACCTGTAGTTTAAGCACAGCATACTATCACACACACACACACACACACACACACACACACACACACACACACACACACAAATAATGACCACACAGATTAATATCCTCTCAGAGTCACGTGATGTAAATATGCCAAATTCATGGCCACACAAAGACATAAAAACAGGACACACACAAAGAAAAGGTTCATTAGGTGAGTGAAAGAGACCCTTGAATGTCATTGTGGAAGCAATGTGTGTGTGTGTGTGTGTGTGTGTGTGTGTGTGTGTGTGTGTGTGTGCATGCGTGTGTGTGTGTGGCCACTGGTATTGTGACACAGCCGCTTCTGATTCTTCAAATCAGTCACGCACTGTCACCAGTTTAGGTCTGAGCAACCGCTCAGCGATGCAGACAACCATGGATTTACAACATATGCATATATAACCATGCAACAGGTTTAGCTTTGTGAGCGTGATCTGCTGTTCAATGAAAACTGCATGGCAGTTAAAACACAATGAGTTGCCGATAAAAAGGGCAGGAGACATAAAAAGAGAGAAGAGAGAAGTAAAGTTTGAAACTATCATGCCATGACAAATATAATATAGTAGAATAAGTATTTCATTATATATGTATAATCAAATGTGTGTGTGCGTGTGTGTTTATGTGTGTGTATCTGTTCTTTAATATTTTGCAATTATGCGATCAAAGATTTCACCTCTATACTAAATGAAAACTAGATAGCCCACACCACATACAGACACATGTACACATACACTACATGTGTCCTGTGGTTTATCATTATTTAGACGCACAACATTGTCATTTGTCACACACACATTTATCTTTTCTACATCTTTATTTATGAGGAAACTCACAAATGCATAATACGTTCGCTAGCGCCTTACTCTGACCACAGCTGTCACAATTCAATAGCCCAACCTCTAACCCTAAACCTAATTCTAACCTCAAACTATGAGGAGGACTGATTTGCCCAAAATAAAATATAATATAAAATTAATAAATAGATAAATAACTAGTTCATAACATAATATTCTATTATATGCACCAAAATGAATATTAATTAAGTAATAAAATATGACAAACAGATATTTCTGTTTTAATTTTCTTCTGATGCTGCATTAGCTGCTGGATCAATGTCGCCGCCATGTTGGTTGGACCGGGCAAAACATGTAAAAAAAAAAAGAGTGAGAATCTTTGTTTCATTCTTTGTCATCTGATTGTAGATTCTTATCTTTTCTTTTGTTGTTCCTGTTCATGCGCTCTCTCATTCCATCATTCATTATCTTAACTTCCTGTAATTAGCTTCAAATTTCAGATTTGAACATTGCAACTGATCTTGCATGGTGTCAAAATCCAACAAAATGTCTAGAAGAGGAACAGCAGTTACAGTACCCATGGCTGGATATTGAACAATATCTTGTTGTCACTATTTTGTCTTCAGTTGAATCACCACCCAGCCACTTGATTGTCCACATAATCGCCAAGAAAACCATTGTACTCAATTGAAAAAGTAGACACAACCTCTCAGTATCCCAATGTCTTCACCAACTATCTGAACACATTACAATGGAATGATTAAAGGCAATAACCACAAATTCAACTGACTTGTTTAATTCTCATTGGGTCCCATTTTATTTTGTTTCATCATGTTTGTGTTTGAATGAAGCATCATGGTTTATGGTGTTTGTGCACCTTTTTCCTGTCTGTATGAGTTTATGTTCTGTCCTTTGCACTAATAAAATAAATGAAATTACAAAGAAATACAAGCATACAACACATAAATAAAAAATATTACGTAAATGAAGCGCTTAAACCTTTGTAAGGTACAGTATTAGTGCATTTAACATTTATTCCACTATCCAAAATCCAAGGTTGAGACACATTAACTGATACTTTGTGGTATCTGATTTTGGGTTGCCTTGGAATAGCAAAGCTGGTCAAAATAATCTCAGTTAAGCCCTTCCTAGAGGTCAAACTAGTCATTTGATCAGATCTGAACTGTAATGAATCCACATATAAGAAGATAAGAAGAACAGACTGAAACTATTCCAAGTTATTATCATTAAGCAGCCACTGAAAATGGCTTTCAAGAAAGGGAAAACGGTTTCCTTTTCTCGCTCTTCATTTTCTGTGTCTGCTACAGAGCCTGTAACACTGCAGCGAGTGTGTGTTCTGAGTGTGTTAGGAGAGAGTGTGTGGTTACAAACAAATACAAGGTTTCAATTAGGGACCTTATACTACAGGACCAGCTGTGTGTGTGTGTGTGTGTGTGTGTGTGTGTGTGCATATGTGTGTGAACATGGCATGACTCAATCCGGCTTGTAATGCAGGTCTGCCTCTTCTATGCATATGAGTTTCCTCACTCATAGAAAGCAATCCCCTAGAGGCTCAAATGTTAATTACACCAAAAAATACGAAGAGTCAAACCGTGGTATTGTCCTCACAATACCTCTACAGAATAGGTCATTAAATCACCACGAGGGTTCATCTTCTGGGAGCATAAATGTGCTTAATACATCTAATGAGTACAGATGGATATACTGGCCTGACGATGGCTCATACACTATAAATCATCCTCTGGCGTCCATGAAAAACATACCGGGTAGAGGCATCTTGTCATTCATCAAACTGCAGATCAAGTGGAGATTTCAAGCTGATAGTGCAACTAGATGGAAAGTCAGGGATTTGTCACCAAAGCATGAGTACCTGTACCACATTACAAAAGCTGTTGAGATACAGTATGTTGGTTTGTATAAAAGAGATGAATGGGCAAATGGAGGGACTGTATACTGCCATATTTGGTCTGACCCAAAAGAGCAAGACTACACCAAAACCTAGTATTGGACTGGAGCACACTGCAGCCTAGTGTCAGCAGGTTTCAGCTCTCTATCCGTTTGCTTCTCTCCTCCTCTCTGTGCTCACATATACAGTATTCTAATGCAGCTGAATTTACAATAAAGCTGTTCTCGTTGACATGTTTTTCTGTTTCTATTGTCAGACAATGGAACAAGTATACAACACTAGTAGTCACTGAAACACAGCCCATTAAGACTACATGCTAACTTCCGAGGCATTTCCAAGCTGCTGCTTGGCTTCTGCTAAAATCCTGATTTTATAACCACGACATCGTCTGACATCACCAGACACATCAGTTAAAGACAAAGACTGAGCTGTGATTTAGGTTATTTCCTTGTTAAATGATCACTCAGAGAGAAAGAAAGCCTGACCTCGCTCTCTCGGGGCGATATGTCATCCTCTACGAAGAGAGTCATAAGTACTTTGTGTAGCTAAGGTTTGTAAAGGGGTCTGAAAAGTCGGTAAATCTAGCAACAAAAATGCTAAGGTGAGGAACAAACTGGCTGCATGGCGGCTGCAGAACGTCTTGGCTTTCATTTTAGCCACCATGTTAACAGATCTTATGCCTCACGGCTGGGAAAAGACCTGTTCATAGTCATATTGACATCGTACCAGCAACATTACATGAAATTGATACTTTTCACTATCGTTTCTATGTCTAGTCTGAATCTGAATATGATGCAGTAGTACAAGTAAATTTGTCGGATCTAAGTAGATGAGATTCTCTCTTTTATTCCTCGTCATGTCTTCTTATAGATGCTTATCCTTTGCTCTGTCGTTCCTGTGCATGACCTCTCTCATTCACTCATTCATTATCTTAACTTCCTGTAATTAGCTTCTTTCCTTTAACCTTTCTTTTCTCTCAGAGCCTCCATCATCATTTACAAGAACGGCTATGTTGAGAACCTTTCACCTTGGATTCTTCATTTGTGTGTGTGGGCAAGAGAGAGAGAGAGAGAGAGAGAGAGAGAGAGAGAATGAGAGGGATACACAAAGGCAGGTGGTAAATACAGTAATACCTTTACCTGATATCTATTACACACACATATATAGGGGCATGGCCCATATTAAGTTACAATGTAAAAGAAGGTTGAACAAGTATAAGCGGATTACAAATACCTTGAGTGTGCAATATGAGGGAGATAAGACCTGAGAGAGGTTGGTGGTGGGGGGAGTTGATGGAGAGAAGGGAGGGAGACAGAGAGAAAGAAAGAGTTGAAGTAATAAAAACTGGATGACTCATTCATAAGAAATGTTTCACCTTCCCTTCACACAAGCTTTTGATTTTTTTTTTTTCTCGTTACCGTTCTTGTCTCATTCTCACCTTTGTTCTCTCCTCCTAGATGATGTGATTAGTTAAAAGCCTCCATCCGCTCATCATGCTGATGGAGATGGAAGCAGAGAGGACTGCACATGCATGCCCCTATGTGAGTGTCAGTGTGTGTGTGAGTGTGTGTGTGTGTGTGTGTGTGTGTGTGTGTGTGTGTGTGTGTGTTAGGGTGTTTGGCTCACAGCAGAGGTGCCATTCAAAAACCACCTCCTCACCCCCTGTTGCACAAACAACTAACCTGTCCTCTCTCTCATTCTGGGACAAACAAACACACACACACACACACACCCACACACACACACACACACACACACACACACACACACACACACACACACACACACACACACGGCTCTATTTTCGTATACAGGCAGGTCTGTAAATGTGATGAGGCTCTTATATCTCAGGCAGCTCTCACAAATAGTGTGTATTATACTTAAAAAAACAAGTTTGTAACCAAGACATTTTTACTTAATTCTTCAAAACATTGGGTTATAGATCTGTTATACCTTAACAGCATCTTACATTAATAACATATGTTAAAAAGAATAACACAATGGAGATATGTAAAGACTTCCAGTGTTTCTTTTGATTGAGCGTTCAAATTGTCTGTGACTTTCTGTCTCAGTCAGTTCATGAATCACATTACACATATCCTGTATAAAATTTTGGCATTAATGCCCTTGTCTGACAGCTGTAGGCTAGTAGAGATATAGACAGAGGGATATAGAGAGATATAGAGAGAGGGGTAACTGTGGATGTTGTGGTTCTGTGCTATGTAGTTTAACCATTAGGCTACCGGGATGTTGCAGTAATTTTGTCAGTACAAGATGCAGCGCACGCATTCATCTGTTCGAATGAAGCTCAGCATTATCTGTCAACCTATCCTATTTCGGCACAATCTCAATCAGCCAATCAGGTCGGTGCTGTCAAACTTTAAATCCGTTCTCTCTCCTGCTGTCAGCTGTCATTTCAGGTGGATTGCTGTGACCCTCTTCCTCCCCTTTCACGTCCTGGCTTCAAATCCAGTGTCTAGGTTGAACTCATCAGAATCCATTTCTCATCACATCCAGATTCTCCGGTCCTCATCATTTCTTCACCACGACCACCACCAGTGTCTAGACCCCTACATTTCCTACACCATGCACAGCATCTTGTTCCTCTCTAACATGATGACATCACAAGTCTAAACGCCAAAGACTCTTTCACCTCTCACAGTTCCCGTTTTCCACATGGCAATAAAGGTTTTTGCTTACTCAAACATTTGAGTCTCTCATGATTGAACTGCACTTTGGTTTGGTTTACTTTGCCTTCAGTTGCTCTAATTCCTATTAGATTAGGTTAGCAGTACTGAGGGTGCTGCTGCTACAGGGACGTCTTGTCAGACCTGATCAAAAGATGCAGAACTGTTAAATAAAGGAAGCATCCAATCAAACTGTAGTCTGACCATTTTAGATTAAATGATGTGATCACTAGATCATGGGGAGGGTATATTCTAGAGATTGTATTCTAGAGGTCGTGAATATTGTGTGAATATATATATATATATATATATAAATATATATGTTGATAAAATATTTAAACTTCATAAAATGTCTGATGAGTCATTACATATATTCCTGTTTGTGTTCAGTTTGTTCTATTGAATTAAATGCACAGTCAGTAACTTCTGCCTCTAGGGATGTCTCACTCAAAACAATAAGAAAAGACATGATGAAATAGTGTGGGATCATGGGAGTTGTTGTCTTCAGCACCATTACCATAAGCTCCTCTCGGTTCAGATTCCTTCAGTGTCAGTGGTTCAGGAAATCAAACAGACCCGGTGATTCTAACTGTTAAAAACACTGAATAAAGCAGTTTGACATTTAAAGTCAGAGTTTGAGCGACGCTGTACGGAGGACAGAGACTCAGGGAAGAGCTGGAGCTGAGATTGATGCTAACCTTTGTTCTGATTGTTTCTCTGATAACTTATGAAGCAGACGTTCAGCAGGTTTTTACCAGCAGCTGAATTATCCACAGAGGTGTCCTCCTCTCCATAACAAACACACCAGGGGATTAAAACCAGTAGAAACACCCAGAAAGCAGTTCAGCCGCCCGGGGTTCCAATCACATGGGCCTTCCAGACTATAAAAGCTGGCCCATGTGCTCACTTGTCCTCTCCCTTCCAACTGCTGAATCTATGTGTTGCACATACAACACCTCCAAAGCACATATACCACTTATCCATGCACTGCTTTCATGGTGTTCATTGGTTATTTTTTCTCATTTTTTTTTGTTGTAATAAATTATTAGTTTTTAGTATAACTTTGTGTGATCTCCCTTCTTGCCACACTGAGCAATGCAACCTTTTTTTGGTACTGTCGTTTAGATTGGTTACTTCACTAGTTTCGTTGTGTTGGTTTTGGTGGAAGTCAAAAGGGAGATGACAAGTGAGCACATAGGCCAGCTTTTATAGTCTGGAAAGGCCCTGAAAGACCCTCCCATGTCAACCCCAATTGCCTGCTGAGGTGAGCCTGGACAACTTCTAAAACAATGGGAGAGGTGTCATATCATGATAGATTAGTAAATCCATCCATCCACTGTGATATATATTATGATAAAGCTATAGAGAAGAGTGTCAGTATTGTTCTGTTTTTGTCACTAAGTGTTGCTTTAATGCCCATAGTCTAAGAGACAGACAGACTGGCCCGCCCACTCAGATGCACATATGCATATACACCTACACACACACAAACACACACACATATTCAACTAAACAGCCTTTGTTAGTGTCATAATAACATTTAGTAGAAGCCATATGACACTAGAAATAGCTGCCAAGGACAGACAAGGCGATGTGGGAGAGTGTCAGTTCTTATGCAACTAAGAGAGATGAAAATAATGACAAAACATGGCTGTGTGTGTGTGTGTGTATGTGTGTGTGTGTGTGTGTGTGCGTGTGTGTGTAGGGGGTGTGTGTGAAGTTTCTCAGTAAAATCACCCATATGCTGAGGTCAGCCACACTATCACTAGCTTTCCAGACACTCTCGGGCAGGCGAGCATGTCTGTGTGTGAGTGTGTGTGAGAAACAGAGGGAGGTAGGGTGAGACATTAGTGGAGTGGTAGTTATTTCTCCGTTAACAGAGAAAATCATTAATTCTTTATGTAATTAAAACTTTGAATTCAAGTCAATGTTTCCTAATTTAAACAATCTGTTGATGTGTTAGTTCCAAATGTTCCCTTGCTTTCCCATCAGTCGTTAAAGGCATCAGTTTGAGACATTTCCTGATGGGTGTGATGTCAGTAAAAGACAGTAATGTTAACTGGCTCTACTGAGCTGTGTGGTTCCAGGCTGGTAAAGGGTTCATCTTTAATAATCAATCACACTAAAATGCCACTGATAAACATGCACACCTGTCCCTCCAATATAATAAACATTTTACTTTCCAAGTCCCTCTGCAGGGTATTTAATTATCTCTGTTTGCAGAGGTACAATTGATGCACCACCAAAATTGCTGACGAATCACATCGCTCCAAATGATGAGTTCCTTCATTGTGACGGTGAGGGATTGAATCTTAGTGGTCATCAGGAATGCACTTACTATAAGGCCATATCAGCACAAAAACATAATCTTAAACCGTTTTTCATTCTCAGACATAATGATGTGAAGAGCAGAGGACAGAGAGTAGGAAGGACTGAGTGGACGGAGACAGAGCAGGACAGTCCTCCAACCTAAAAACCCATATATATACAGATGGTATAGGTTATGTCCACACTACTCTCTCCAGACAAGTGTTTCAGCTCAGAAACGATCTCTAACACACCTGAAAACACACACATACATGAGTATTCACATACACTGAGCATGTGCGAGCTGGTGTAAACAGGAAGCAGGCTGTCTACTCTGCAGTTGGTTAGTCACACAAAATACTACGAAGGAGGAAAAGCAAAGACAGTTGTAGCAGTAAAATGCACAATTTAACTGAACAACAGCTGCTAGCAAAGACAACACGGTCAGTAACACTGCAATTCATTATCATGTTGTATTCACCACTGGTAGTCAAGGCGGATAAGAGCCAATCAGGGAGTGACCGTGTCTGACTGATGTCTTCGTTTCCAAAGTTCCCCGTGTCTGTCCATCCAGACCACAAACATGAGTTTTCAAAATAAAACAGGGCAAGCAGCGTTTCCAAAACTCTCTTAACGTAGGAAAAGAGATGTGTTTTAAAACGAAAACGTAGTAGTGTGGGCACAGCCATAGTTTGTAGTCATGGTAATAATATCACGACCTATAGGAGTGTAGCAGTGGCAGGAGAACCTGACCTTCATTGTTAATTTTTTTTTTGTTAATTGTGGTTCAGGTTGTGGAATGGTTTGGTCACAGTTTGATTAGGATTAGGGACAGATTGTGGTTTGAGTTAAAATAAGTACTTCTTTAAGGTTGGAGGACCTCTGTCATGGTTACAATGATAAACACATAGTTACGGTTGAGCAACAATTATGGATAAAAGAAACAATATTACAATATTACATAAGAAACAGCTAGATGAAATGGTTACTGGTTTCACCCTAAATCACAGTAAAAATGCCAGACGGTTAGTATTACAGTTTAAATATTAATAATCACTATAACCGTGGTTAATTACAGTAGTTAATTACTGTGGTTAATTTAACTCACGTTAGGTCCTGTAAGGCATCAACCAGCAACAGTCTCCCAGTCTCAAAACATGGCAGAAGGCAGTCGTGCTCCTATTGAGATTCTTTTTTTAAACCTTTTTATGAAAGTTGTGTGGTTAAAAGCGAGTTTATTTAACACAGGTAAACCCGTTTAAAGGTGATTGACTCCCTTTACACTGCCAGACACACAGACACAGGGGAGAGACAGTGAGCTGCTAGCCGTGCAAACTGGATAAAAAAATGGATCTGTCAAGTATCATCCCCAGCTTGGTGCTCCTGTCAGTGTCAGAGTCTCTGTGTGAGATGCTTCAGTCAGTGATTGTGTGTTTTTAAACTTATTTGAGGGCTGTAGCTCACTCTTTCATTCCAGAGCACAGTGTAGCTGTGGTGTTTCTGGTTTAACAGCACTGTGCTGGACACGTGACAGGTTTCAGTGTGCTCTGAAAGAGGTCACAGTAAGAAAATAATAATATTTTTATGTTGGATATTTACATTTACAGAGTTGTTGTTGTTATTCACAGAGTGGGCATGCAGCAGGTAAACCCAATACTGTTACTAGTCCCTTGTCCTTCTCTATGACACAGATGTGTTGGAAATGTTTAACGTTTAAATACGACAAAAAGTGTTACTAATCATTTATTTGTGGTTTCCATAAAAAACTTGGTAGAATGATTTCAGTTATTTCTTTTTGAACACTTTCAGTGTATTTTAACAACCCTGTGATATTACTAATAACCATGGTAATTTTGGTCACTATAATGATGATATTAAATGTTTATACTGTTTCATCTCTAAGGACCACTAGAGGTCGCCTAACATGAAACGTAACTATGGGTCGTAATAAGCTGTTTGTACAGCCGGCCTATGAGCTTGTTTCTTAAAGGAGGACAGTGTCGGACTGAGAGAGAAGGAGGGAGAGTAAGAGAGAGTGGTGATGTCCTAATGATGTAGTGGCTGTCAGAGCATTTGCTTCAGAGGGCAAATGATCCTGTAAGACCAGCACAGCTATTGATCCAGCTATTACACAGCTCAACATAATAATGATTTTGTGTGTGTGTGTGTGTGTGTGTGTGTGTGTGTGTGTGTGTGTGTGTGTGCAAGAGAGAGGGAGAGAGGGAGAGAGAGAGAGAGAGAGACACACAGCGATACGTGGAACAAT
This sequence comes from Seriola aureovittata, assembly GCF_021018895.1. Classification (NCBI taxonomy): domain Eukaryota; kingdom Metazoa; phylum Chordata; class Actinopteri; order Carangiformes; family Carangidae; genus Seriola; species Seriola aureovittata. The sequence goes on along the minus strand of NC_079366.1, from coordinate 2,112,409 downwards.
GTGGAACAAAAACAGGTAGTTGACTGTGTTGATAAAAAAAAGGGAGAAAGAGCAAATATGTATGTAGGTGTGTAGGCTTATGAGTTTGTGTGTGCCTGTCTGCATTTGTGTGTGTGTGTGTGTGTGTGTGTGTGTGTGTGTGTGTGTGTGTGTGAATGCGTGTGTTCTGACATGACACTTCATCAATTCTCCCATTACAGTGTGACAGATATGAAACCCAATATGAACCTAATCTGCTTGATAGCCGATCTCACTTCTCACCTTGGCTACTTTCAATACCTCCCTCCCCCTCACACACACATATTAACCATCTGCACACATGTAGCAAACACCCAGCACAAAATATCTTTTTACTTCTCAGAAATCATCAAGCTGTAATGCACATTCATAGGAGGAAAGCCTGACACCCTTTCCCTTTCACCACACTCGAAACTCGGAATCAGTGATCTCTGATTCAAAGACCTTGTTGTCGTGTTATCCTGAACAAACAAAACCCTTCAACATATGACCCATGTTGAAAAAAGAATATTTGTCTCCTAAGACAAATTATGTGGCCATCTAGTAGTTACAGCATTCATGAATAATCAAGATTCTACACAGTCACTCATGACCACTCAGATAGGCTGTGGCAGTCAAACCATGATTGATTAGTATTAAGGGTCCAAACGGAGCCAAGAAAACATTCTTACTTACTGCATGTTCTTCCTGCTGGCATGTAGGGCAACAACAAAGGATTGCCACTCCTGTCTGTTCGGGGCCAGTGTCTACATAGTACCCCAGGTGTGTTGCAGGCTCTTAACCCCCCCCCCCCCCACTGTCCGACACCAGGTGTTCACTTGGGTCTGCCTCTTCTTCGATTTCCATCCACTGAAGGGAAGTCAAGGTGACGTTGTCCTGCTCTCTTCAGATGACATGTCCGATCCATGACCATCGCCTTCTCATGGTGATGGTGGCCATGTTGTCTTGCCTTCACTAGGCGAGTAGATGTTGGTTGGAGATGGTATAGGGACAGCAGGAAATGCAGTATTTTCTTGCTGTGAGTGTGGAACGTTGACAGCTTATGGAGATCACTTTCTGTCATTCTCCAACATTCAGAGCAATACAGCAGGGTGGACAGGACACAGCTCTGGTACAGTCTTAGCTTGGTGTTGGTGTTGTATTGGGCCAACTTCCAGACGTTGTTGCGTTTTTGGAAGATGCTTACTGAGTCGGCTCATGATGTCACTGCTGGCTCCTCCATCATGTCTGACAATGCTGCCTAGGTAGGTGAACTCTTTGGTTATGGGTAGGTTTGTTCCATCTACTTGGATTGGTGCGGGGTTAGGGACACCAATCAAGAAAACATCCCTAACAGTTGAGGGACATAACAATAAATGAAATAATAAACCAGGCCAAATAGAGAAGAAACAGGAAAACAGATCAGCCAATAATAAGGTTTTTTATTCACAATAAACAAACTACAATGGAAAACCGACAGTGGAACACTCTCTGGGTAACTTAAACCACTACTTAACCACTAAATTAAACTAACTAAACCAACAATAACACTATAGCTAAACCAAATAACCATAACCAAAAACCAGAAACCAGAAAAACCAGAGCCTGATCAAGTGCGCCTCAACACAGCGGCAATATCCCATCTCAAACATCAACACTTTCCATTACAACTTCAGCTGTTTTAGCCAGAAAGTTCACTGGCTCCCCAACAGAGGGCAACGTATCCTCCGACAAGGCTGGAACAAGCAAAGAATTACACAGGTCACCATCATGAGCTTTCTGTCAGAGAGTCTGAACTCTGGTCAGAGCTCCACCACCACAAATGGAAACATCCACAACCTCAGAAACAGGGTATACTTTCCTGCCCGCAATGTCATTCCCCATAACAAAATCAACACCTCACACATCAATGGGAAAACCAGGGCGGACGGCCACCGAGAAGAAACCAGAACACAGCGGTGATTGAAGATGGACATGGTGGAGATGTGCAGGTATGACACTCATAACTCATGCTCCCTCTCTTCCTTCTCCATTTGAAGGCAAGCTGAATGCACTTTCAACCAGGCATCTAAGCTAGAGCCAGGAGATGACTCCGCAGAGAACGGGACAAACTGTGCCAGAGTGACGAGTCTCTCGTCTGCCTCACCACTTGCTACACCAGCCGCCACCAGCCTGAGGACGTTGCCGCCACAAACTCATCCAACGCAAACGCTGGGCTAGTGATGCTAATGCAACAACCAACACAAAAGCTGAGACCACAGCCACCACTTAGCCCAACTTGATAAGGCTGATGTCTGAACGCACACGCAACAGATTTCACATGCAGGCTTGCCACCAAAAACTTCCACAGGTCCTGCCTTACCGAAACTTCACCTACCTGTTTTCTGGAGTCAAGTTTGAGGCGACTTGAAAGGCTGAACTCAGTGGCTGGAGCCCTGAAATGCCTACTCCTGACAGGGAAGCAGTGTGAAACACTATCACACCACCACCACCAGCCTGGACTGTTGACACAATGCAGGTTATCTCCATGGATTCAAACTCTGCTGTCTCAGCACGAATCCAGATCCATCAGACCAGGTCTTCAACTGTCCAGTGTTGCTGAGTCTGTGTCCACTGCAGCCTCAGGTTTCTGTTCGGCATCGTCTTGTGCTGTTGTAGCTCATCCGCCCACAGGTTGGACGTGTTGAGCATTCTGAGATAATTCTCTGCTCACCACGGTTGTAACGAGTGGTTATCTGAGTGACCATAGCCTTTTCTCCTCTGACCTCTCTCATCAACAAGGTTTTCCCTCCACAGAGCTGCTGCTCACTGGATGCTTTTGTTGTTGCTCCATTCTGAGTAAAATCTCCAGAGACTGTTGTGAGTGAAAATCCAGGAGATCAGCAGTTTGAGAAACAGTCAAACCAGCATCTGACACCTACAGTCATGCTAGGTTCAAGGTCACTGACAATTCTCATTTCTAGTGTGGAGAGAGTTTAATGTGAACATTAACTGAAACTCCTGTGCTGTATCTGCATGACTTAATGCATTGTACTGCTGCCACGTGATTGGCTGGGTGTGAGTGTAGATCCAACTGGACTCAGTCAATCCTTGTTATGGGACACTTCTTGATTTTACTCTTAAGTTTCAACTTTTCATTTCGTCGGTGTGGGGAGAATGTCTATATTTTAACGTGAGAGAACACAGTGACAGTTTCCCAGTGTGAGGGGACGCCGTCTTATCATTTTTAATGAACATTTTGGCACATTTGAACCGTTGTCGAAAAGCCAGGCAACATAACAATTCCAAATATTTGGAGTTTAGCATCTTCTCAGCATATAAGATACAGTACTATAGTTTGGGCAAAACACAGAGAAGAAGAGCTAAACAGAGTCACTGCGTGAGGTTTCTGCAGAGCTGCAGTGAAAGCTCGCCTGTCACCACAACTAAAAAGGCCATCATCTATCAGGTCCCAAGACTCATTGTTGTAGAATTTAGTAGGCTGAACACTCCCTCTATCTCCCTCTCTCCATTCCTCTCCGTCTATCTACCTCGCTCGCTCCTTCTCCCACTGCACTTCTGGTAATGGATTCTGCCTAAATGGGTTCTGAGAAACAAGTGAAGAGAGAAAGAAGAGAGGAGGCAATGTGAGGAAAGAAGAAGAGACGACTTGTTGCTTATGTGCGTGATGTAGATTCATCTGATAGATTTATAACTATGAACTCAGTTACAAGCTAATGAATAATAACTTTTACAATTAACAAAACTCTCAAGATTAGTTTGGATTGATTGGTTGTTTGCAATTTTTGCTGAAAATGTTAATCATTATTAGAACAGTGAGTTGATTTCCATAGTTGTAAAATTGTCAAATGATCACAGTCTGTTTTTATTTTATGACATTGGACAAATTCATACAATATTAATTGCTACATTGCTGTTATCACAGTTGTCTAAACTGATCATACGTTAGACTTTGTTACTGGATATTAACTGTATCTTAACAGGAAGCAGCAATGATGATAAAATAAATAAATAAAAAGGATGAGAAGGTCAGAAGAGAAGGGGGGGTGAAAAGAGAGAAAATGAGGGGAAGAGGAAGAGAGAGCGATGCTGTATGGTTAATGATTTAATGTTAGGCACTTGATGGAATGAAGTGTCTTCATTAGTGGCGCCAAAGTTAAACCCTCTAGTCAGTTAGTCTGTTATTCATTGATTTCTCTGGTCAGCACTAGATTGCTATTGAATATGACTGGCACCAGGGCTTTGTGTGAGTGTGAGTGTGTGTGAGTGTGAGTGTGTGTGTGGGTGTGGGTGTGTGTGTGAGGAGCGTGCATTCAAGTCCATTTCAGCTACTGGAAAACTTATTTTTCTGTATACACGTGACCTCTCCACTGGCACACGAGAGAATTTGTTTGTGTACATGTGCATACACGCGCGCGCACGCATACACACACACACACACACACACACACACACACACACACGATATCAACTAGTTCTTGGAAGACTGTGAAAGATGAGCCTGAAATACATCTGCAGTTAGTAACTGCAGTATTTGTAACAAACATACTCACTGCTACACTCTCGCTGTGAGAGAAGAAGAGATATGATACATTATTTATTCCTGAAGGCTGTTTTGTATGAAACATACAGCTCCATCTGAGCAAAACATAACCAGCAGTAATATCTATGTATCAATGCTGAAGCGTAGATGACAGAAAAATGTATCTCAAACGCATCTGCTGAATGTGAATGTATAATCTCTCTGTTCTTACATATGCACCTTCGTTATTGCAGTGATCCGTCTTCTCGAGCAGTCACATCTGTTGTCTCTTCTCAACCAAGATGTGTGTGTGTGTGTGTGTGTGTGTGTGTGTGTGTGTGTGTGCTGTACTGGATAACTCTCTGATATATGGAGTCCTTATGAAAAAGCAAGAGTAAATAAGTTGTGAGCATATGAACACTGTGTTTGGGCTACCTGATGTATAGTTTAATAAACCCGCAATATAAATATTTTAAGGTCTACTTAGTATTCTAAACAGCACATAGAATTTGCAGGCATGAGCACGCGCACACACACACACACACACACACACACACACACACACACACACACACACACACACAAACACTTGGGTAATTTACCAACAGTGCCCGTGCAACTACTACTACTACTAACAACAACAACAAGAAAATGAATAATAATAATAATATTAATATTAATAATAATAAATAAATAAAAAATAAGTCTTGATAGTCAATGTTACAATCAACATCTTCTTTCATCATTCTGTCTCCAAGTATTAAAATAATGGAACAACAGAAAAGCATCATCTCTGTCTCATGCATCGATGGATGAGTGGTTAAGTTCCTGGAGGTGGATCAGCTGAGGCCAGGTGTGGCTTCAAGACATGGCGGAAAATATAAACTGTAATTTTGGAAAAAAAAAAAGAATAAAGTATTTTGAATTTTTAATTCCAGGTCCAATGTACATAGAGTACAAACTGTATCTACTCCATAGTTTTCCTTAAATTAACAGGAATTCTTGCTACTTTTGTGTGGTACTGTTGAGAGGATATGTATCTACTTTTTAATTAGATCAATTAGTTATTGATTAGATCCATTCACACTTCAAACTGTGCGAGCAATAAGGCAGAAACTGGCCAGAGGAAAGTGTGAAGCAATTAGCATTAAAGTCTGAGTAAGAGAGAAAAAACAGGCTGTCCTATAGTCAAGATTATATGGTAAATATAAATAAAATATATGTATAGACAATGATGTTCTCTTTTATTAAACAGTTAACCATTACCTGTGAGGGCTTTTCCATTATGGGGGTTGTAGTCACACCAAGCAGCTGTGAGCAGCAACAATAAGGTGTTTACCTGAATTTCTAATGAAGTTCTACTAACTTGATTAACTCACTGCATTTGCTATGAGTTCTTCACAATAAAAGTAGAACAACTCAGGCTATTTTACTTCAACTTGATGTGTGTGTGTGTGTGTGTGTGTGTGTGTTGTGTGTGTGTGTTAATGACACAAAATGAGAGAATGACAGAAAGAGGGGTAGACCTTATAATAAGAATTTGTCAGTCAGCAAAATATCAGAAAATGCAATCAGATGCAAATATATCAGGATGTTTTGGGGGATAATTTTTTCAATAAGCATTAGAACCTCAATTTGTAGCCATAATTTCACTAATGTATGAACACAAGCAACAGCAATTCTCTAAATACTACAAACAATATGTTACCAATGGATATAAATGTTAGCATTTTTATATTTTACTGTATGGTATTAGCATTATGCTAAGCGAGTGAATGATGATGGAGGAGAATTTGAACCAAGTCCAGATCATGCCTGAAACACCATTCTGACTAAAATATACAATATAGGACCAGAATATTCCATCGCCATGTTGTAGTTCAGATCATCCCACTTATAAACCCTCACTGAGCACATCAGCTGTGGCCATTGTTCATTCCTTTTAAGAGCTGCAATGATTTCTAAAGATCCTGCCAACTTGTGTCCAGTGATGGCTGAACAATAACATTACTTAGAAAAGTGAGAATCACTAATTTCCTTTCTCTAACTATCCAGAGGCCGCAGTTAGAAAAGATAAAAGGAAAGTAGTGGAATCAAAAAAAATTGAGACAAATACAGAGATACTGAGTAAAAAGGAATGGAGAGACAGACAGGGAGAAAAGATGAGGCTAAAAAAAAAAAGAAAGATTGCACACAGCTCGTCTCTACACACACACACACACACACACACACACACACACACACACACACACACAGAGTGAGCCATGTTAGGACTGATTATTTTCTCTAAAAAAAAATCCAACCCACAATCTCTCCTGTCTCCACAAAGCTCTTTATCTATGTTGTTTGACTGTGAGTGTGTAATTCAGTAGGAAAATGTGAGTGTTGCTCTATCAGAGAAACTGACAACAATCCTGAATGCAAAATAATTACAGGCCAAATAATCTGCTCTAGTTTGGCATTGTTATGTATGAATGGAATTCTGCTTTGGCAATGGATCACATCCCTGCACCTTTCAAAATAAAGCAGCCACTGAACTGAATTGAACCAAACTGAATTTCATTGAAAGAGTGAGAGCACACAGGGTATGAACAGATCCATCCATCATTATCTGTTTTATGTCCCTGTCTGTCTCCATCTGTCTGCCCTCCTGTTTGTGGCTCTGTCAGAGAGACCCTTTGAGCTGACACCTCCCACCCTCTGGACGCTCTGCAGCTGACAGGTGGCAGCGGATGCCATTTTCCATTTGCCTTATACATTAGCGTTTACCATGTTAGCAGCTCACCTCACACTTTAACCAAGTCGTGCATGTGCCCCTACAACTGCTTGTACTGCACTATACTGCCAAAAGTATGTGGACACCCAAACATTACAACTATGTGTGATTGTTACACATCTCAACATTATGAGCATTAATATGCAGTTATATTATGGCAAGGCTTTCCACAACAGTTTTGAAATCTATCTGTGAGAATTTTCCCCCACTGACTCACAAGCACATTAGTGAGGTCCAACCCTGATGTGGGGGGAGTATGTGGACAGGAGTCGTGTCTTATTAGTGTGCACGTGGGTCCACTCATCTGTCAATTAAATCCCCAAAACTTGCTAAGGGTTGCAAGACAGGACAGTCTCATCTCAAAAATAACCTAAATGACCAAAACTTCCAACAGTTCCTCCAACCTGAACAACCACACAGGTCGTTTGTTCACCCCTCTGATAGGAGGACAGTGTCTCCTGAAATAGCAACCCTACGGTGGCAGGTGTGCTAAATCCCGGTTGTCATGATTACAATAATAAACACGCGAACTGTACCAACAGCGGCGTGCCTAACTTTGTCGTCACGGTTACCATAATAGCGGTCATGGCTTGGTTATGTTTAGGAAAAGATGGGGATTTGGGTTAAAATAAGTACTTCCTCAATATTACATGGTCTTTGTTGTCATGGTTACAATATAAACATTTTTCTGGGGCTTGGTAAATGAAATATCTATAAACCCTGCACTGTCCCAGGGTCCCTGTCCAGCTTTAAACAACTATGTCAGATTTAATAAACTCTACTTTTTGCATTTCCTCTACTTTCCTCAGAAACGGTGGGAAAATGAAGGTAGTCTGAAGTACAGGATTATGTATATAATAAAATATAATTAATGTTTACAGTACATGTATGTTGCATTTTGTATTTAGCGGTTTTGGAAATAGTTTTTATGCTTCGGTAAAATAGTTTTTCTTAAACTGCCATGCCAATAAAGAACCACTGAAGTGATTTGAATTATGTAATAAATCAAGGACTTTTTCTTGACATTTACATGAATTATTATTTATTTTGAAGTTATTCTGGTTGCCTGAGAGGTCTATGATCCTCTTTGAGCATTATGGTGTGTGTGTGTGTGTGTGTATCTATATAATAGCTAAGGTTATAGTGTTAAGCAGCTTAGCAATAGCAAATGGATTAAGTGTTTTGTTGACACATAGTAAGGTAATCTGGTTAGCAAAGACAAGATACACACCTCTTCCTCTCTGTCTGCCTGTCTGCTTCCATCCCTTGTATTCTATGCTTCCATTTACCATTACATCACGTCTTTCTCACGCTTCCAGTTTATCTCGTGTACCTTGCTCTCTACACACGTACACACGCCATAAACACACAATCACACACGCACAAAGGGGACACATTTAGAATTAAAGAGATTAGACAGCTAATATAGTTTAAGTTCATTGCTATAAGACAAAGCCAGACGTCTGTAGCCATCTAAAGCCAGGCAACATAATAGTATCTGTAGTGTAGTTCACACATGCTGGACACTACATGGACATGTTTCCTCCAACGACTGGCATTTAGCATTTTTGATAATTAACTCTCCAGTTCCTCTGTTCTTATTTAAAAGGATTAAAAAATGTGCGTCTGAGGACTTCCTCAATGAAAGACACACCTGTATCAGTGTGTTGACAACAGAAAATGTTAATGTATCTTTGTTTTTCTGTCCCTGAGGTTGAGATCACCAATATCAAGTAACCAGGCGAGCAGCAGCTGGGCACCCAGGGGTCGAGACGCCACAAAAGAGTTTATGTTTGCCGGTGTGTGTGCGCATGTTTGTGTGTGTGTGTGTGTGTGTGTCCACTGGGGAGCCGGCCAGACGTCTCTGGTCTAATATTTCCTCTCAGGAGAACAAACAATGCAGAGAGGTTTCTCCCTCTCCTTGTTCGGCCTTTATTCTCCACTGTCCTTGGTTCTCTTTAGAATTGCTTTGTGTTATCTTTTCCTCCTCTCCCATCCTTTCTTCTCCTCTCCCATTTTACTCTACCTCCTGCTTATCTATTCTTTCTCTCACTTCCTCTCGCAGTGGAACTGGCGACAGAATATAGTTTGTTGTTACTGTACACACAAAAAACACATTCACGCACCCATACACACACACACACACACACACACACACACACTGCATGCTGCAATACCAGGGTCAGTGTCAAGGGACAGCGCAACAACAGGTGTCTCAACAGAGGCTCATTCACAATCATGTCTCCTAGAAATGTCATTTATATTCAACTGAACTCCAACAGCCAATGAATTTGGTAGGTAACATATTTCCGGATTCATTTTTCTAGCGATGTAATGAGGAAATTTATGTATTTGGCAAGTTGTAAATATGCTGATACTGAACGTATAATTAAAATGTTCACAGACAATGTGTTTTTTTTTTTTCCAGAATATCTTTTCATGTATTACAATACCCGCTTGTAGTGACTACAGATTTTCTGGACTTTTATTGTGGTTATGTTTAGACTCTCATGGGTCCTGGTTAAGATGAGGAAAGATCCTGGTCTGCTTTAATACAAAATAAGTGACACTGACTTGAGACACAACATATTCTTAAGTCTTATCTTAACTTCTGTGCTTTTGTTGCCAGAACAGAACCACAGACAGAACTCCAAACCCTGGTCTCTGGTGTGACAGCCGAGCACTTTGTACGCCTTCCATCCACGCCTACACACTCCTGGTGACTCCGCTGTCTTTACAAAAAAAACTGTGCGGCTTCGTTCATTATACAAAAGGCTGCCTCTGAACGCATGGGAGGTAGTGAATACATTTCCTCCAAAGTTTAGTTGTGTATAAACACTTCTAGGAGACGGGGTTGCCATTCAGAAAGTGAATAACAATGTGCAAAACCCATGAATAAAAACTTAATGTCTAGAACTCGGGTAGAGAAGAACATGAATCACAAGAGATATTATGCTGTGCCTTGTGATCTTAAACCTAATCAATTGGACACTAGATTTAAAAGTTGAATTACCAAAGGAATAACAACATTTTACGCTATAACAGATAAGTGACAACTGAATGATTTTCAATCCTTGAAAGAAATGCTCTGAAAAAGCAAGACTTTTATTTTGACCGAGTTACTAAAAGTTACCACACGTTCAAAATAAATGGGAACTTGAAGGTAACTTTGAGATCCGAGAGGAAGAACGGTACAGCTGCTGTAACTTTCAATGGAAACGCACTAACTCACACACGGAGAGAATTTGGATGGAAGTGTCTAATTAGATTTGGATAGATTTATTACCTCAAAGCAGAAAGCCAGTCATGGTCAAAATGGGTTTCCTATATACGATGACCCTTGGTTCTTTGTCTGTTAGGCTGGACGATTATTCTTGTACGCAGGTATGTGTATATACACATTTCTTGTCTTTTTTTTCTGTCTTGATATTTAGATAACTTCCTGAACTGTCTCCCAGCACATTCATGCACACATGGCTTAAAATATATCCCTCTTTCACATTGTAAAATAGTTCTGGGAAATTCTATTGAATACATTTTGTTTAAAAAAAAAAGAGGAAAAAGGATGTTGCTAAAAGAAGGCTTTTTGGCCACGGTGTTCATTTACTGCTGACGTGTGTTACTGACGGTCTGTAAATGCAGGGCTACATTTCTGTTCCCACATAAAAGAAAGTGAATAATGTATCAAAATTTCCATCTGAAGTTCTAACGCTCATCCTGACAAGACTCTGAAGGAAGATTCTACATGTGCTGGAGTTTCAGGACTTGTGTTCGTCCTACAAACTTTACCCCAATAGTTCCTGGGGCATCACAGAGCTCTGCCTGGAGAACAGGATATTTTTGGAGACATCCCAGGGACCAAAGCTGAACTGATTACTCTCACATATCTGATTCTATGCTGGTCAAATTTACACTCATGTGCTACACAGTGATTCATATCGCACAGACAACAACAGCACAACCACAGCCACAGCTACACACACACACACACACACACACACACAAACACACACCATGAGTGAAGATAACTCAAAGCTCACAATCTGTAAAACCTGTAAGGTCACAAAGGAAGGACCACGGAAACATTCAGGACAGCAAACTTCATCAGACACTTGAAACACCGTCACCCTGCTGATCATGTCCAACTTCAAGAAGTTAGCAAAGGCAAAGAGGATAAACTAACACCACGGCGATGACCTCACCTGTGCAGGACGGCTACCTGCTGAACTGCCGCATGTGTACACACCGCCAGCGTGACTGCTGTGCCTTTGGATAACGGCCATCAATAATTGTAGAGGGAGAGAGAGAGAGAGAGAGAGAGAGAGAGAGAGAGAGAGAGAGAGGGCGCGCCCTTCACCTAGTTATTTAAAAGTTAATAGTCAGTGTTTTATTATGAACACACGATCGACTTGTCAGTTAAAGAAAAGATCAAAAACGTAGTGAAGCTGTTAATTGTGGTTCTTAGAAAGAGTCGGCAGGTCCAACTTAAAAATCAGAGAATGGATTCCACGCATCTTGAGAAAGTGTGTGTTAGCATCTGAGCCACTTCACCTCCAAAACACACACAACTGACTGAGAGCAAGCATGGATGCTGACTTCTTGCAAGACTTTTCAATATGAGCCACACACACACACACACACACACACACACACAACACACACACACACACACACACACACACAGCTGCATTTTAAAGAGTCAATTAGCCTTTGAAAACTTGACGACTACTCACTTTTAGAGATGGGAAGTGTATCCTCCAGAGCACTAACATCCACAGCATAATGCTATTTAATAAAAACATTATCAAACTTAATATAGGAAATACAATGACTCAGCACTTTATCTCTCTGTTAATTACAGCATCACATCTTCTAATGAAAATCATCTAGCTTATTGAAAAATATTGTGTATTTGTGTGTGTGTGTGTAATAAACAAGTCCTTCATTAAGAATAAAATTTACACCTGTTCGAGAAAACTAACTCATGGATAATTAATAGGCTTCACATATACGTGCACAAGAACAACACACACACACACACACACACACACACACACACACACACACACACAAATGCAGTAAAGAAGTACTTTACAAAGACATTTCGCACATATGCATTTTTGTACATACAGCTATAAAATTACATGAGCAAACTGACTTCAAATGAACTATTTTATATTGAATTATTATTATTATTATTATTATTATTATCATATATATATATATATATATTTATATATATATATATTCTCATCTACTGCCCCAGCCTCATACCCCACCAACCACCAGAAAGGACACTAAGCTGAGGTGTACAATTACAGTAAATATCAATGTGACAGAGCTACTGTTTCACCTTATTCCAAGTGTCAGTGTTTTTTTTTTGGTTTTTTTTCTGTTTCATTTATTTCGGTGATTTAAATAAAAACCAAAAAAATGTCTGTTTTTTGTAATTGCAAAAATGTTATTTAGTCTATTCACTGACTGCTGAAATATATTACATCTGTTACTTTTTTATTCATGTATTATCCATTAAAAAGGCTTCACAAATCAGAATAATTTAGACACACCAGTCTCTAATGAATAGAGAGGAAAACATTCTATAATTGAACACTGATAATTATTCTTTTTTATACAGACCAAATAGAAAAAAAAGTCATAGTTAAAATGTTCCCTCGCTAACAAAACACACTGACATTAACCACCATCACTGCAGTTAATGTCTTAAGATTATGAGATGAGAAAAATTCGGCAGCAGCCGAACAAAAAAGTGAGAACGCCTCATCCTTTCCCTCACACACACAAATACCACAACCAGCAGAGTCACAGCAGGACATGAGAGTCGCCTCATGTAGCTGATTTTCCTTTTTGGTTTTTTGGAGAAAAAAAAAAAATGGATATCAAGATTTAATTGTGAGTTCACCAGAGAAAATGTTAAATTAAAGAAAGGAGAGGACGGGAAGACTCTTGTCTCTGTTGAGACCGTGAAACCACCAGAGTAAAAAAGGTCAAAACCTGCAACTTTATTTTCGTCATTTTATTTTCTTTTTAAATTTGATTAAGAGTTGAATCTTTGAACCTTTGAATCATTAAAAATGTGTTCCAGACTTATCACAAATATTCCTTCTTATCAGTGTCAAGACGGGCCTGAAGCATAAATAGAGTGAATGCAACTGGACGTTAAAGTTAGTGCGTACCTATCCTGTTAAAATGAGAATAATACACAATCTTGCATAATTTTGAAAGACCAGAATCAAAACTGAAAAGTAGAAATAAAATAAAAAAAGAATGAGTAAATGTGCAAGAGAATGTCCAGTTTTAACAATTACTAGACTAAAATTGTATCATAATCCACTCCTCTAAATTTAAAGTTAAATTAACACCTTGATTTTGAGCACAGAGAGGGAAAGAAAAGCAACAAGAGGTGAAAAGTGAAGACGATGTCCTACCGTTGTCGCTGTCTGACTTGTTGTCGTGCTCGGTGTCAGTGAGAGTCAGCACTGAGTTGGAGCGGCTGGACAGACAGGAACTCCTCCCGGACGATTTGCTCAGACCGCCGCGGCCCCATAGCCGCATGGCGCGCTCTGGTGACATCACGGCCTGACTGTCGGTATCCAGGTCCGGGGCTGTTCCAACCGAGAAGCCGCGGTGGGGGAGGCCCATCTCAGAGCAGAAGGCCAGGCCGCGACGTGAAGGTGGCTCGCAGATCCCCAGCTGACGGAGACTGAAATGCTGACCTGAGACAGAAACAGGTGTATATATTATACAAACCTATTCACAGGTACATGTTTCACTTCACATTCATGTTAATTACTGTGGATACTAAGAATCGCATGTTGTGGATTCATGTTTTTCACAAATAAACATACAATATAGAAGCATAAGTGAAATCTCCTAGTAGAATGAAAAACGACTCAACTGATTCTACGATGTTGAAATAACTGATTTATACATAAAAAAGTCATACAGACACAAAATTATACACAACAAATCCTCACGTTTGTGAAGCTGGAACCACAGAATATTTGGCATTTCTGCATGATAAATTAGATTAGAATTAGACTTATCAATAATCAAAAAAGCTCCCTTTATTTTCTTAATTAACTGACTAAATGTCATACTTATATAAAGACATTACCACCACAGACACACTTAGTCGTGTATTCCAGAGTGTGTGTGGGTAAGTATGTAACAAAGAAGATTCTCAGTTAGGAAAGAAAGTGGCCGTGTCCTGAACAGAGAGCCTGACTGAAAAACCTACAAATATTATTTCGTTGTAATATTCTAGCGACAGAAACCCAGGAAACCAGACAGAGAAGGTGAACACTTATTGACAAGGTCTCTTAAATCCCATGTAATCGTTACAGGAGAAGAGACAGAGAACAAGAACCTCAAGCCTGGAGGCTGTTAAAGAATAAACTGAAAATGTCTTGCAGCTCATGTTTGGATGTACATCTATAATATCATGAATTTAATCATTTGTCCAGATCGAAATTAAATAAAAAACATATTGACAGACTCATATAAGAATCATTAATTAGAAAAAAAACACAAGTAAATGAGGGAATTTACTTCTGAAAAAATAATATGTTTTTTTTCCTCAAAAGTTGAGCATTTTCATAATGAACAGAGACACAGATATCTTAGACTTTATATATATATATATATTATATATATATATATATATATATATATATATAAGGTTTCTCAACCAGTAATAACTGTCAGATCTTTGTTAAACGCTCAGCTGTCCACCTATTGAAACACTGATGTCATCAAACAGAAATGTAATATATATACATACATACAGTATGTCCCTCAGAGTGATGTTGCCATATATGTCACCTATATCATTATTACATATATACATCCTCTGGATAAATGAACATATAAGTTTAGGACATATATGACATAACCACAGCAATTTGTATATGTACATGTGAATCTTTATATGCTGTAACATGTTGCAACCATAAATGTTAACAATATATATTTAATTTATATTTGCAAATTGATTTAAACATGTATATTTTCACATTCTGGGGAAGTGGTCTCAGACTTATGGACACTACTGGACAATATAAGCATACATTGTTAAATATGCATATTTGTCTTGGCTAGACATGTATGTCAATGTGTGAAACTGTTCCAATTTCTAACAGGTTTGATATAGAATTGTTACATTATGTACTTTTATTTAATATGTACATATATGTCATGTATGGAAATTCAATATATGTACATATCATATATTTGCGTATGGGATGAGACTCTGGCTGCTTAATGACACAGAATGAATTTTTACAACATTGGTTATGAATGGAGAGATGTTAATCTAAACAGAGATTTTAATTAAATTCTATAAAACACATGCATTCATGAATGAAATGAAGTGGTCTATATGAACAAAGCTGGAAGATGAAAATAATAAATAAACACAGTTTTTAAACCCTTTTTTTCTTTTGTAACTCCAGTATATTGTTCATGGCAGTAATTACCATAGTGTGGTTCCTATTGAGAAATAGGAGAATGTAGTGTAATTGAGTGTAAGAATGCTGTGATTATTTTGAATACGTAAAAATAACTGATGCAAATGCAAAGTGTGAACTCACAACAGAAAGAAGATGCAATGCGGCAAGAAATATGTGTTAAATATCTGCCTGGAAAAAAAAAAAGATTTGCTTTAAAGTGCCAGTAGTTTTATTTGTCACTTGTTAGCATCATATACTCACAATATAATGAGAGATGCTTAATGGCTGCAGGGCTGCAGGCCTTTTGGTAATTACATGTGATGGAATGTTTTTTTGTAAGAATAAAAAAAAGTCAGAACCAAAAAGAGCATGCGTGCGTGTTTAAAAGTGGCTTCTGTATCTTCATTTCCATTTTCCTGTAACATTTGGAAAGTGTTTCATGAGTGGATTACACATTCTGAACACTTTTCTCATTAAATTGAATAAATCATCAGGAGTAACTCTTTCACGTCGAATGGAAATGGGCTGAAATCAGGTTCAAATAATGTGTAATAATCCTTTAAAATATAAATGAAAAGAAGACAAACAAATTATCGGTAAAATCTGAGTATGTGCCTCTTCATCTTTAATCAGCAAATGAAAAGGGATATTATAAAAGCTTTCTGTAATTAATGGCACAACAAGAGATAACGAGTGCTGCCGTTCAATTAAAAGTTATATTAATTTTAAATTAGCTCCAATTAGGCCAGCAGTGAAAACCAAGGTGATAAGATGATTGAGTAATTATGAATTTTTCATTTCTCAAATATTGATGCCATGTTAATTGGAGTTGGAGAACAATGGAAGCAATCTGTGGTGAAAGCATTTTTTTCTTTTAATGTGCTATTTTTACCCACCTCTCTATTTCTTTCACAAGACGTTTTTGACGGTCACTGTGTCAGCGGTTCATCAAAGCCTAACACACCTTCACATTTAACACACCTTCACATTTAACACACCTTCACCATCTCTGTCTGTCTCATCCAGGACCATTCATGTGTTAAACACGTTTCATCCAAATATAAATCCACAAAGTTGTGAACGAATACATGCCCAAGCACCAAATAACAAAGTACTAAAACTTTAGCTAGATATATTTATATATAGCAAATCAGGATTTACATTCTGTTCAAATGTTATATATATGTTTGGGGAGAAAGATTGATAACTGAGTAGTGGAGAAGGGGTAGGTTTAAATAAGCATATGCTTCATCCTACTCCTTTTCGGACATGTTGGGTTCACATTATTATTTTTGTTTTGATTATTGTTATTGGATTTGTTTGTTTTTCAGTTTACTTTGTTGTGTTACTCGTACATGTTCGAGATAAACTAAATAAACTAAACTAAACTAAATGTATGTCTTTTTTTTAATTTATCAATTAATAAATAATGTGACAACAAACAACAAAAAATTAGGAGTAGTATACAGGTTTTAACATATAGCTCATTGGTGAAATACTGTGACAAGCCAAAAAAAACCCCAAAAAAGCCAAACATCCACACAGAAGACAAGTGTATAAATGTAATATCAATAATGGGCAAACGTACACATGATATTTTGAAGCTGTTGTGCTGATGTATGTGGTGTTGTATGAGAAGAGCCAGGGTGTGGAGATTAGTGTGGTGTGGTTTGTGAGTGTGTGTGTGTGTGCGTGAGTTCTAGCAGTCGTGTCTTTATAATAATGATTACTAAGTAGTATGATAGTAATGTAGCTATAATAATAATCATACATTAAAGAAACTCCAAAAGGAAATAAAGACCATATATGTAACACAGTAACTGTAATTGGATCATGTTTGATACATGTATGATTGTATGCTCTATGAACAGAATACCAGTTTAGTTCAACATAAATAGATTTGAGTCTTGTTGTTTTGAGTGTGTGAGGGCAGCGTATGTGCCTGTGAACTGCATGTGTGTGTGTAGACTCTCACCTTGTCTGCTGTAATCATCCTGTTCACGGTGAACCATGTCCTTGTGTCCCTTGGTCGTTCCGTACAGTAACCTGTCGACAACCCGGGACAAAAGTGATCAGCTGTGTTACTACAAGGAAGGACAGCCACTGATTTTCATTGGATGATCAAGGGTTTCTGTTAGAAAATGTAGCATTCTGCTAAAATTGATGTTTATTCACTGAGATGAAAGCAGACATGAGGTGCCTCAGTCATACATATACAATATGTTTTAATTGCTACTGTAGCTCCAGCAACAAACTACTGAATACTCTAAAACTGTCAATCAAGATGACATGTTGTGATGACATCAAAGTGCTCGGGTTCAAACTCTCTTATGACGTTTCTCCTTCTAAAGGTATCTTGTCTACAGAAATGCATGTCTGCTGTCTACAGGGGTGTGTTCACTATAGTAAGGGAGAACATGGGAATTTAAAATAGTAAGTCATTATTTCAATCCTCACAAGAGAACAGAAACTGTAGCTACCAGTTCCTCTGTGGAATGATCAGCAGAGATATGACTGGACCCAAACCTGCTCCAGCTTAAATCATGACGATCGTTTGATGACATGTTGTGGTGCATTACATATCTATAACACAAGTTTAATATTATCCATTGGGTTAGACAAAATGGAACATTAAAATGTATGTAATCCTAGTTCTAACCTGGTCTGGTCTTGGTGCTGGTCAAAGGCCTTCAGTGTTTCACTGGAGGAGTAGGACTTCTGAGTGGGGACCCGGAGTCCTTGAGAGCCAATAGCACAGTCTTCACTGTCCCCTGATGAACCTAGCATAATAATAATAATAATAATAATAATAATAATAATAATAATATTTATTATTATAATAAACTTTATTTATATAATACTTTTCAACCATAAAATTGCATAAAATTATGAAAAATCAGTATATTGAAAATTAAAAGATTAATAACAGGAATAAGTCTCATTAAAACAACAAATACAACCAGCCTGTAGAAATGGGTTTTAAAAATGCTTTTTAAAGAGAGGTAGACACACCCACACACGCATGCACGCACGCAGGCACGCACGCACGCACGCACGCACGCACGCACGCAGGCACGCACGCAGGCACGCACGCACGCAGGCACGCACGCACAATAAAACAAACTGCCACATTTTGTTCGACTGCTGCTGTAATACTTAATGGAGATATATGCAGGGTGCAGGGTGTCATAGAATGTGACTGAGAGAAGTAACACAAATTAAACTTTGTTCATGATTGAAAGAACAAAACAGAGAAGATGGAGTGAAGTAAAAACCACAGTAAATATTCTGAATAAAATCATTGCTTGAAAAGTTTATGAAAGACCACTGGCAGAGTGTGACACCCTTATCGGGACGAGGATGACATTAGAGGACTAATAATGATCGTGACTACGTGGCTGCATTAGTCTGGTGCTCTGTATGTTTTTTGTGAATGAGTCAAGATGAAGAAAAGATGAAGAAAAAGTCTTTTCATTATTCAGATGCAATTACACATGTAATATTTTTTTCATTTTATGAATAAACAGTAATGACAGCAAAGTCACTGCTGGGACTGCCATTACAGTTTGGAGAGGTGTTTTGCTTACAGTATTACAAATGCAATGTAATTAACATTATAGTAAAGCTGCTTTCCAGCCCTGTCTCATTCCATCAGGTGACCAATCAATAACCAGACTCATGCAGGAAACACTTGTGAGTCCTCGCTCTGAGCTCCTCTATGAGCCTCCTCCCTCCTCACTCCTCGTCTCCTCTGAGACACAGACCTCGATCAATTTCCAGGTTCCTGGAGGAGCAAGGATTGGGAGGAAGCACAAACTAGCTGAATGGAAAGCACAAAGAACGGAGAAGAATGCAGAGTGAGAAACCTCAGTGGGCTGGACTCAGCGGTCTATAAATCAGATGCGGAAAGATCTTCTCGCTCTCTCCTCCTGGACGACTTTAAAAGAACAACATGCCCCAAAGGTTTTCGATGACGTTGGACTCGTGGCCCTGAGTTCCGTCTTAACGGGGGTCTTTAAAAAAGAATCGTCTCTCAGTAACTCTCAGTTAGAGCCTGCGGACTCTGATCACCTCCAGATGTGGAAGCCATGTGTGTCTCCAAAAAGCTGTGCGGCCTTGTGCCTCTCACAACCACACCGTCAGAACATCTGACAAGAAGCTGCTGATGCACGGCGAGGGGAGCTGTGCAGAACAGCCTCAGGCACAGAAGAACCATCCAGAACCTTTTCTGCATGAAGAGAACTCAGGGGCCAATTGTGTTGTAAATCATCTCACATGACTCTACTCAGCCAATCAAATCTGTGCATTCTGATAAGCACTGTGTGTTCTCAGACTGTACACAGGGGTTGTTTTGCGATTTGACAGTCAGTTGTTGACTACATACAGACACTGATACAACTACTGGTAATCATAATGTAAGTTAGTCATTATGACATCATGATGTCCTGGACCAATGCTCGAGGAACTTTTCTCTAACCCCTAATCTAATCACTTTGTTTCAAGGTAAAAGCAAAGAATGAGTTCTCTCAAAACTTTAAAAAATGTTGGCAACAATCCCTCATTGCACACAAACTGTGTGCATGCACAAGGGTGGGATGTCTGCTGGATGAATTTAGAAACAGAAGTGGTTTGTAAACGTCTCTAATCAATGGGAGGCTCTTATCGTAATCACAGCAGCAGTAATCAAAAGATATTGCACTGTAATATAAAATATCATTAATATAAAATTTTAAGGCCAACTAATGATCTCTGAATGGCAATGGGATGATTTACTGACTGACTGAATTAATGGAGAAACAAAGACGGGAGCAAATAAATGAGTGACTATAGGAATGAGTGAGCTGCAGTATCGGAGCTGTCTCACCAGTATACGGCCCCTCCTTGTCCTTACGGCCCTTGGTGAGTGAGCAGTATGGACGTCGCTCTTTCACTTCCATAATGCTTCTGCTTGTGCTGGTGGCAAACATACAGGCATGCTGCTGTACAGCTGCTCACACAGAAAGAAAGACACACACACACACACACAGACAGAGGGTGAAGGCAGAGAGAGAGAGTCGGAGAGAGTGAAGGGTTGTTGGACTCCACCTGCAAACACACAGAGACAGAAGAGGACAAAGACAAAGACTGAGAGTTGCAACAACTAAACCTCATCCTACAGTGACATCAGTGTATGTTAATCAACAACAACAGCAGGGCTGGGTTGACAAAAATCCATTCCATTGTCTGGTCAGGTATTTATCGGCACCGGCCACGAGCGGCAGGAGCGGAAACATGACACCTGGCAGGACACGCCCCTTTTCCAGTGCAATGCTATGAGTCAAATGGGGCGTTAGTTATGTCAATCGTGACACACCTGAAAAAAAATAAAAATTAAGAAACAAAAAACAAGACAAACACATCTGCAGACAATGGGAAAGGAGTCAATCCCCTACAGTATTTTAGTGGGTTTACCTGCGTTTAGAAAAATATATAAAATAGACAGTCTGGGTTTGGTGAGGACAGGTTAAGACACTGTGAGTCTTTCACGTCCAGTGTCTTTATAAAGATGATCACACAGAGGGACAAAGAGGGACATTCATATCAGGTTAGAAAGAAATATTGATTTGCAGGTTAATTTTATTAACAACAAGGCTTTAATATCACGTTGTGCTTCTATTCATTTGGTTCATTAAAGCTTAAAATAAATAGATTCTTAATTCATACATTTAATGTAGTTACCAAGCCGACTGAATAAAGGTTTTCATGGAGGCATGTGATTTGATGCTGGAAAACTTAACTTTTAAATACTCTCAATGAATCATGTAACGTGTGTCTTATGAATGCAAATCACCTCATTGTTAAACTTGACAGTTTCCTGTTTTATCCCTCACTTTAACCTTAAGTCTTTAAGATGTCGCCAGCGCTGTTCCGAGACTAAATGTAGTTTCTAAAATGAACCCTCCAAAACTGAGGAAACAAGTCAACTAGTTTCATACCCGGTTTCCCGTTCCTCCCCGACTCCCCCGAAGCAGCTGACCTGGGGAACACTTGCCACTTTGATACAGAGATCGCACGGAATCATTTTGTCGGTAAGAATACCCATCGTTATGCCGCCTTTGCTTCTTCACACTGAACAAAACAAAACCAGACTAATGTCGCCCCAGAGTGTGATTGTAGATAACATTCCAGAATCAGAGGCGTGACGTACAACACAACACAGATGTTGATCCGGCTCCGGAAAAGACCAACATCGATGGCCCCCCGCAATTCCATGTTTGTACCTTGGTGGTGAGACGGAATAAAGGCACAACACAACCAATAAGTCGTCTGTGCAGCAGGTTATTATGACCCATAGTTAGGTTTTGTTGCTAGGCTACATCTAGTGGTTGTAGTAATTATGACAGGAGCAAAGGGAGAAGTGCGGTGATGTAGTATAGAGAGAGACAAAGTCCACGTCAGGAGGAGGTTGTGGTGGATGGATGAATATGACACAGGAGAGCAGTGTTCGATTCCCATGTGAAATTAGTTGTTTATATTGTAACCATGACAACAAAGACCATGTAATGTTGATGAAGTACCTATTTTTAACCCAAATCACCATCTTTTCCTAAACCTAACCAAGCCATGACCGTTATTATAGTAACCATGTCAACAAAGGTAGGTGCGCCGTTGTCGGTACAGTCTGCATGTTTATTACTGTAACCTTGACAACCAAGATCCGGTACGCCTGATGCCGTAGGGGCGCTATTTCCGGAGACACTTCTATCGGTCGCATCGGAGGGTTAAAAAAAGTGACCTGTGTGGTTGTTCAGGTTGGAGGAGCTGTTGGTGAAAGGGGAATAGAAATGGAATTGCTCTATCCTGGAAAGCATTTATATTTCTTCATATCTTATTTGCACAAATGAAAAGCAAGTGCAAGTGATGCTGTCTGTACAATGTGATGCACCGATCAAAAAGACAGGGGCTGTAATGATACAGGCATTTCACAGTTTTATACAATATGTGACCAAGCTTGAGGGGTAACCACCTGCCACACTTAATTTTTCCTCCTGATGAGAAAATGTGCCAAAACTGTTTTTTTTCCCAGTTTCACTGAAAATTGAGACATGCATCACCAGTCTCAGTTTCTATCATGCTTTTCTCTGACACATGTAGGAGGTGCAAATAAAAAAAGCAAGGCTTTATTTACAAGCCCATTTGTTATCTAGATGATGTCCCTATTAAAATGAAGAGAAATTTTGGCTCCAGGTAACAAAATAAAATCATTAAAACGTACCTTGGTCTAAGAAAAACACAGGTGTCACACAATATGATTTTTGACTTTCTTGGCAACAATTAATATATACATCATTCAATATTGAGTCCTGAGCTCAGTCACAGACAAGAAAAGTGAAGTAAGTGTGTGAAGAGAGTGTAAAACATACAGAGAGGCTGAACAAGGCTGGGGGGGGGGGGGGGGGGCAGTGGTCAGACAGCCTTATAAGCCATCAACTTAATCTGAGACACTGAGCCTTAAATCCCCTACCTTCTGGACATACATGCGTGTATGTGTGTGTGTGTGTGTGTGTGTGTGTGTGTGTTTGTGTATATGCATTATTAATGTGTGTGTTTGTTTGTTTGGTTGGTCCAGAGTATTCAGTTTTTGCATCCCTTCTACAGTTTTTAACTAGATCTTGTACCACTGAGAATTGCATTCATATTTTTAAATTTACTCGTTTATCAGACGCTTTTATCCAAAGCCTTACAACTGAGAAACATCACTGAAGCTTCCGTGCAGTAGGGGACCTTGGTTTAAGTACTAAGTACTACATCTATTCAATAAGTGCGAAGTGATCAGGTAAAGAAGTGCATAGTAAGTGCTTGTTAGGCATGTAGGGTGTTAGGGGTGTTAAGAGAGGGGGTGCTCTTGGAGCAGATGAGTCTTCAAGAGATTCTGGAAGACAGAACAGCACGCCCCTTCTCTGATAGCGTTCAGTAGTTTGGGGAACCTCAGACCAGAACAGTCTGGACTGAGATTGTCTTTAATCCCATTATGTATAATCTTATTTTTAATAACAGCAGGATGAGGAGTAAAGCTATTCTGGAGTACTAGTGACCCTAATCATTCATTTACCACATGTTGTTCTTCAGAGTAATGTGCTGGTACTAGCTTAGGGAGCTCCACTTTACATGAGCTAAGGCCCCATAGGAGAGCAACAGGATTCTTTGAAATCACTTATTAAATGTATTTGGGTTTAGCTCAATATTTGTAAGTAAAGAAAAAAAAAAACTAGAAAGACAGTGGCCCGGAACAAACAGAAGTGGCTGCCCTCCATGTCAGCAGACAATACGGGCAGGAAGTAAGCGAAGTAATGATATATACTTGGAAACTCCTCCTGAAATTTGCACTGTTTGACTCCACAGTTTCTCCAAAAAGTGTGAGCTCGCAACAAACAGACCACAGCGCACAGAGATGGGAGAGAAAAGAGAGACTGCTGAGCAGGAAAGTTTGCTGACAGTTCTTTGATGCGGGAAATCTGATCGACAGCCGATGTGGGATATGTGAGTCAGGCAAGTAACAACATTTGCATATCCGCGGTCGCTCGGCCATCGCTACGATCACAGAATCATACTCAGGGGATGGGTGACAGTGGCACTTCAGATTGAGAAATACACGTTGTAACTGACCACAGACCAACTGCTTTCTTACATCTGATGATATGAAATATAAAAGTGAGGAAAGCTAAGGTCTGGTACCACTTTACCATCAGTCTACCCTTGGGAAGGATTTATAAATGGTTTGTAATTAGTTCATTAATTCGGTTGTTAAACAATTATAAACAAGTTTTCATACATTGATGCAATCTCACTATTTGGCAAGATCAAGTTAATGCTTAGTACTCATTAATCTTACTAATGAGTCGCTACCATTTATAACTGGTAATATGGAGACTTAGTAACTCGTTAATAAAGGATGATGTGTGTCACACTTCACAATAAGGCTCCAACAGGTCGCTGTTGCCCTTTTTTATCTAGTGTTATTATAACTTATAAATGATTTATAAAGTGTTAACAAGCTAATTAATAAACTAGTTATAAACCACTGATAAATCCTTTATGAGGGTAGTCTGATTGAATGAAGTCTGCATGAAGGAAAAGGGAAATGTGTGAGATGCTGGGAGCAGAGGAATAATGAAGACAGACGAGAGGAGAAACATAGAAAGAGGGAAAGCAGAGAAAAAGGTGAAACAGGACTGAGGCTCAAAACGAAAGACAAGATGCATGAAGTGGGATGGAGAGGAGACAAAGCCAAGCAAAGTGATGAGACACTGAGGACAGAGAGGACAAAGAGAGTAAACAGACCGAGAAAGAGAGGGATTGATTAAGAGCAAGAAAATGAAAACAGGAAAGGGAAAAGCAGAGAAGGGGGGCATTGTGAGGATTATGTTCTTTTCAGTATATGTAATGTACATCATTATAAATTTAATACAAGAAAGATAAACAGCCCACGTGTTTTTTTAAATCAAAATTAGAGAAACAATAATTCAACACAAAGCACTGAGTTGAACGAGTGTCTGGTATTTTCACTTCACAGAGATGAAAAGAGAGAGAGGAGGATGAGAGGGAAAACAGAAATACGCAGGACAGAATGATGAGTGAAAGCAACGATCAGTTTGCTGTTGTTTTCCCGTTAATAAGTGAATTAACAGAGCTTGATCAGGTGCTTCATCAATAATTAAATTGTTAATTAGGAAAACTGTGCTTCAATGAACAGTGAAGAAAAGCTAATAGGGATTAAAGAGACAGTTCAGCGCTGCTTTTTATTTTAGTATCAATTAACCTCTAACTGCCGCCAGTCGGAAACCTTGTCGCTTTTGATTTACTCGTCATTTTTTATTTGGAGCCTTTTAGCAGCAAATAATATTTAATTAGCCTCAAAACCACAGTACACATCCATATGCTCCTGCATAATTAGACACAAGACACAATAATGTTCACAGTGACAGTTGTCTCCTATCCCTACTGCTGTCAATACTACTGCATTCATCACAGTCATGGTACTATTACTACGACTACTCCCTGCTGTAGTGTTTGATTGCATTCTCATGAGAGGTTAAATGCTTGTATTGTCTCGAGGACAAAGTCCACAGCTCCATGACGGGAGTCACAGGTCAATTATCACTCCGATACAAGTGAACGTTGTTCAGTCAGATTTTACTGGAGTTAAAGTACTGGACTGCTTAATCTTAAAAATTGATCAACATCATTGTTGTGTTGATCCACATTTACAGAACATAATGACTCTGAAACAACCTGCTGACTGACTGACTGACTGACTGACTGACTGACTATAGAACCTGTAGAATAAAAAGACTGTAGAATATGATACAAAGACTAAAAACACAACTGAATCAGCAAAAGGAGCCATTGTTGTTTTCCTATTTCTTTTTTTAGTCCGTGATAAAGTCTGGTCGTGGTAAACACAGCAAAGATAAGTAAATGAATCTTTCTTGATTTGTAAACCTTCAAACACAGACCTCAGATCAGATCAGGTCTCTGTTGAAGAATCTTCTGCCTCATCTTTATAACGTCGCCATCGTTAGGACACTGACAGGTTCACACATGACTGACAGTGATTGGTTTTTCTCCTGTGATGAACACAGTGTAAAGTTTATCACATTTTCAAAATAAAATTATTCATCCCACTGAGTAAAAGCTCTGCTTCAAAGTAAGGGTACTTCATAGAAATGTAGTGGAGTCAAAAGTACAATATTTGTCTTTTAAGTGAAGTGGAGTAAAAGTCAGAAGTTTCTAAAAGAAATACTCAAGTAAAGAACAGATACTGGAAAATATACTGAAGTACAGTACTCAAGTAAATGTACTTTGTTACTGTCCACCCCTGGTATTGTACTCAGTCTAAACTGCTCAGAGAGACATACTGCTGCCTGACCTTTGTCTGAGGTAAGGAGGGTTTTCTTTTTTCTTTCTTTTTTCTTTTTTTATGTATGTATCTATGAATTTCTTTCACACTGTATGAATGTACAAAAGAAGATTATTTTCTGATTATGTTATCTTTGGATTTAAGATCTTAATTTGACAGAGACTAACATTAAACAGAGGAGGACTATCTCATTATATACAATACAATTTGATGACAAAAATATATTTAAAACAGACTTTGGTGTGTGACAAGTGGCTCTGATATGTGCAGAAGTCCAAAAATGGATATCTCCTATTTATAAAACAAACAAAAAAGAAAATGTCATGACCATTTTTTTTTCTCCTTTCTCTCACTTAGTTTTTAGAAACTAATTCTAACAGAAAGAGAAACAGCAAGCCTTACTACAAGTATGAAATATTAATTCTAGCTATTGAAAGGACAAAGTTTGAAGACAAAAACATAGTGATTCAATGGTGTGTGTAAGAATATTGATAATAAATGAAGCCCTGTAAAGAGGGATCTGGTGGTTAATACAGGGCACAGATGCCTTTATATCTTATGACTGTGTGTGTGTGTGTGTGTGTGTGTGTGTGTGTGTGTGTATGTGTGTGTGCTTTCATGTTTTATGTTAACCTGACACCATATTATATGAGAAGGTGCTATTAAAGTCATTCCCTTAATCAATAAGACAGATCATGCACTGTGGCAGAATGAATGGTTTGCAATTCCAATAAAAATCATTCCACAAAAAAAGAAAAAGCATTTAAGCAGGAAATAAAGAAACGTAAAGGTGAGGTCGGCCTGGGAGAGTCTACCATCAGGTCAGAGTCACGTATTTAAGATTCAATGGGTTTGAGTCTGACACACACCAGCTCCCTGTACATGTTATTTTTCTCTTCCTCGCTCCATCGTTGACAGTAAAGTAGCCACAAAGAAGATCTTACAAATCTGACTGAACTGTGTCCCTGAGCTATTCACTTGGTGAGTAGTATATAAGACTAATGCAAGTAAACTCTCAGTATTATGCCTTTAATTCATTGTGTCCCTTCAGGTAAAAGTAAAATACAGATTCATGTGGGGAGAGAGAGGTTTCGGGGGAACACTGCAAGTAGATTTATTTCTACTTAATACATTTAAGATTAAAAGGTGATGAGAATAGCTGTGCATCGACTCCATCCAGAGCCTCGCTCATATCATTTTTGGTTTTCTACACATTCGTGTAGGTAAACACTGTGGTGCAAGTCATTCACGTTCAAAGTATGGTACTGTATGTATTATATGATGAGTGAAATATGAAAAATCAACAGCGTTGCCATCGACTATGCTGCAAATCAGAAAATGTGAGAGACAGGCCTGACTCTTTTCTACAGGGTGTTGAATAAAGGTTATTAAATGTAAGACTAATCGGAAGAATTTGTTTAAATCTGTGGTTGTCATTTGTCAACATTTCCTCCAAATTCAACATTAGCTCTGACTTGTCTTCAGTCTCTCTCAGCTGAGAGAACTCATGCTGCTGCTCAGCAAATGTGCTCCACCTCCCTGCAAACCCAGGAAACTGTGAATTATTGTAAAAATCATACACACAAATGAAAGAAACATTTTTTCTTGGAATGAGACACCAAAAATATACTTAAAAAAAGAAAAACTGCTTTGATTCTTTCATTACTTTGCATATGTATTCAACTCTAAGTGGTCAGTTTACACAAATGACCCAAAAACATTTATTTCCACCCATTTACCCGTGTAAAGCTGCAGCTTGTGAACATTTGCAACGACATCTCAGAAGCTGTTACCAGCTCTGTTATACAATCACTGATCAGTAGGGAGCTGAGGGTCTTTCACTTTATACTCATAGTTGGAAAATTGCATGGTTTCATGTCATTTATATCTATATATTATATATTAAGAAAATTCCAGGGTTTCCCATGTTCTTTATATTTATATTTTTGAAAATCAAAAAGGTTTTCCAAGTTTTTTATATTTATATTAAAAAAATTCTACTAAGGTGAAAATTTGGAATTTCAAAAATGTGAAGATTTCACAGATTTTTCACTGGTGCCAGATTATT
Organism: Seriola aureovittata; assembly: GCF_021018895.1. NCBI lineage: Eukaryota > Metazoa > Chordata > Actinopteri > Carangiformes > Carangidae > Seriola > Seriola aureovittata. The sequence goes on along the minus strand of NC_079366.1, from coordinate 2,083,678 downwards.
TATCACATAGAGGTGGATGTTTTACCTTTGGGCCCAACGGACTCTAGAATCGTCACTGCAAGGCAGACAGTATGTCTGCTAAATCTCTTGACCTTACACCAGTAAAAATGTCTGTGGTATTGGTAGGTATCTTTTGTGGCATCAAAAGATAAAAAAAAACCAAACATTTGGAGGTAAAGGAGGGAAAACTGCTGAAAATGAATATCTTAATCTTTGGATCTATGTGATGATAATGTTAAAAAGTGAAAATTAATAAATTAAATTTACCAATTACCAATTTAGACCAATTTTCCTACACTGCGGCATTTTCTAAGTGTAAACTCTTCTGTAGGCCTGGGGCAGCAGCAGACAGCTGTGTTACCCCTCCAACACATGGTGCCACTTTTTCACCTGCCAGCAACAAGCTCCGTCAGAACAATTAAGTGCACGGTCGGTTTACACTGTGGCCCGAGATCCCAACTCCCCCTGTGCAGGAACCACAACCACGGCCAAGTGTGCAGATCGGAACACACAACCGAGCCAGAAGCACCTCTACCAGGAACTGATCCCCAGGTGGAACCTGCAGAGGTGGGCAAGGACTCTGCCCCTGCGCTGTCGGAATGCTCCATCAGCACAATCATTTTAAGTAGATCCTCCACAGCGTTGTCACCAGATGACTGATAATCATTTAATTTTTGTCAGCTCTCTCACAATGATACTGTCACTTGCAACAGCCTGGAGGGTGTGCATGTCTGTGTGTGTGTGTGTGTGTGTGTATGTCTGTAACAGGCAGAGCTGTCTCATCGAGGTCACCCTTAAAACAGCTGAAGGGAATATACGCACATGTGCACTCGCACACACACTCGCACACACACTCGCACTATCCATCTCAGGGGCCTTTGGGCGATGCTTGTCCCTTATTCCTTGTTGGGAACATCTGCACACACACTCACATACACACACACACACACACACTATAACAGATACACTACAGTCTGACGTGATGTTTCAGGCTGAAGCTGCCAATAGCAAAAGCTACCAGCTGCTAATATTCAATGTCTTTGACCATTTTCAGCCCCAAAAGTCAACTACAAAATATGGCCAATATCCAACAGAAATGTGTTTGTGTGTAACAATACAGGAGCTGAACAGTTGAGAAAATATTTATAATGAACCATACACTTGATACACTGACACTGGTAAGTGGCTGAAACACTTTTTTTTCCTGCTGCAGCACATCGCTCAGCTTCTGTGCCAGAGCCCGTGTCCAGCTCTGAACAACTGGGAATGAGCCCATCCACATCTACTGCAGGTTTTCCAAGTTGTTTAAATTATTATTTTTTTTAATTAAAAGGTTTTCCAAGTTCTTTATATTTCTATTGTGAAGGTTCCAGCGTTCTCCAAGTTCTTTACATTTATATTTTGCAAATTAAAAGGTTCTCTTTATATTTATATTTTTTTTAGTGTTGACTGTTGCTGAAATTCAACAAATATATTATTTCTAACATGTAGAAATGACTTTAATATGTGACAGCTGTAATTTTCAAACAAGAATAAGAGGAACATAAAGACAAAATTCTTCACATTCCTTAGATAAATATTTGCCAATCAATGTCAGTGAATGTTACAGTGTAGAGTAAATACACGTAATCCAAAAATATGCTCCTGTTTTTTGACGATGAATTCAAGGTGCACTGGACTGTGCTGTAATACATGGTTAGGTTGATAAGGGCCTGTTACTTTCAATACATGATCTGAAACTTATAACAAACTTGATTACTTCTGCACACAGCCCGTACTAAGAAAGCTTAAAATGAGCCATCAGGACTTCTGTAATGTTGGCCCTGTTCACAGCTGGATTTAATATGTATGTCCAGTCATCAGATGTCACACCCCGCTTCACGTGCAAAAAACAGGTACGTGCTGATGTGTTTAGCCAATCCAACAGACTGGTTCATTGTCAATATGCATGTATGTTTGTGTGAGTGTGTGAGTGAGAGAGAGAGAGAGAGAGAGAGAGAGATAGAGATCAGGGCATGGAGGGGTTGAGTGATTCTCCAAAAAATAAAGGACCACAACAACCAAGAGTGGCTAGGGTTGCCACTCGTGCCGTATAATACGGGATCGTCCTGTATTTGAAAATAAAATGATGCGGACGCAATTTTCATTCATGTTATGGCCTCAAGGTGCTGTGAATAATGTAATGTCAAGTAATAATTTTGCATAATCTTCCGAGGACTTTAGGTCACGGTGGAAACGTAGACAACAATGGGCCACAGGAACCTTTTAGTTCTAAAGAAAAGTACCTGGAACTAAAAGGTACGTCGAAATGCGGCTTTAGTTACACAAAGAGAAAAACATTTGAGTCTCTAATACCTTTACTGTGGTTTTTCAAAGTAATTCACCACTCATACACACACACACACACACACACACACACACACACACACACACACACACACAGCACAGCTTTATTGTTCTCCTATTGAAGAGCCTATAGAGGAGCCGGTACCAACAGCTCCTCCAACCTAACCAACCACATTTCCTTTCAACCCTCTCATACGACTCGTAGCAGTGTCTCCTGAAATAGCGCCCTTACGGCGGCAGGTGTACCGGGCCTCTGTTATCATGGTTACAATAATAAACACGCAGACTGTACCTACCTTCGTCACCATGGTTACTATAATAATATTCATGGCTTGGTTAGGTTCAGGATAAGATGGTGATTTGGGTTAAAATAAGTACTAAATACAACATTACAGGATCTTTGTTGTCATGGTTACAAAAATATCTAATGGTTTCACACTGGAATCAAACACCTCTCTCCTGTGTCATATTCATCCATCCACCACAGCCTCCTCCTGACGTGGACTTTGTCTCTCTTTATACTACTTCACCGCACTTTCCCCTTTGCTCCTGTCATCATTACTACGACCACTAGATGTCGCCTAGCAACAAAACCTAACTATGGGTTAGCAACCAGCTGTATAGACGAACTGTGGGCTCGTTTTGTACAGGAGGACAATCTTTTCCTAAACCCAACCAAGCCATGATCGTTATTACAGTAACCTTGGCGACAAAGGTAGGTACGCTGCTGTCGGTACAGACATCATGTTTTTTATTGTAACCATGACAATCGAGGTCGGGTACACCTGCCGCGGTGGGGGGCGGTATTTCAGGAGGCACGCCTCTGGGTGGTAGCAGAGGGCTGATGGATGTTCAGGATGGAGGACTGGTTGGTCTTGACATGTTGTTTCTGAGAGAATCGTACTCAGACTCACATCTAGCACCTTAAGGCCCAGATCTGCCTGCATTAAAAAGTTCTCTAAGTCGGAAGTAAAGAAGTCGCAGATTTCCACATTACATGAATTGACAACTGTAACTCAGCTCCAGAGCAGCTTGTGCTGACTTTTAATCAGATTTAGTAGATGAGACATCATATGTAAACGCTAATGCTTTGATCTCTAGATTCCTTCAGGAAGTATGGATTGTTGAAAGGAAGTAACTTGTATACTGTATTAGCTTTCAGTCTGTGGCCTACCTTAGCTTCTCTGTCCATCTGTCCCAGCTGTTCTCGTTTCAGCGGAATAATCAAGTCAAACTTACAGTGCTCATCTGAAATAATCCATCCATTTCTTTCTTTGTTAATACCCCCCCACCCCCTCTCCCTCTCCCACTGCTGTTTGTCTTACTGCTCTTCCTCATTCTTTCTCTCGTTCTGTTCATATAACTCCCACATTATCTGACCTGAGTTTCAGTGAGTTCACAAGTGCAAATCTGCTGGGATAATCTCTCTCTCTCGCTCTCTCTGTTTCCTACCTTTCCCCTTCTCCCACCTAATCCCCCTCTCTCCTCTCAGATTAAAAAAGAGAGAGGGATAACAAAAAAGAAAGAAAAAAAAGGGTTGCAGGGATGGCCTTGTCCGTGAGGGAGCAACACACTGACACGAGGATCTGCAGATGGAGAAGTGAGGTAGGGAAGCGTAAACCACCAGAAAATAACAAAATAAAAGAGACAGAGAGGAAACGTGAGATGTAAAAGGAAAGAAAAGAAAAGACAATGGTGAGAGGACGTGTAAGGGGGGGGGGGGTGCCTTGGCGAGGCAGATATAATTTCATCATCCTCTTTTCTTTTTTTTTTTTTTTGCAACAGAAACACCACTGATCCATGTATGTACTTGTGAGTGGGGGGTCAGGGTGAGAACACGGCCAGCCAGAAGCAACACCCTGGGAAGAGGTTGGGGGGTGCGGTGTCAAGTTCAAGGACAAACCAACACAGATGGACACATCGCAGGGTTTTCACATATATTGATCAGTGTTGGCTGGTGTGTCCAGGTCAGACACAGGTCATCTGCAGACTTCTGAAGTTCACATGTGAGTGACTTTTGTACTGCTGCTGTACCTTAGATTACATTTCAGAGCAATTTCAAAACAAAAAATACAAAAATTATTATCGTAGACTACAATTCTCTGTCACAAAATACCATTAAAGGTCCCATTCACATCTTTTATCAATACAATTAATGGTGCTTACTGTTTTCAAATTAAAAGCCTGAAAGTAAACTCTAGCACAGCCAAGACAGTCTTACAGACTGTTTGAGTTTTTATTATGTAAATAACTTTGTTTAAATGAAAACTACAGATCTCTCACTCCATGACTTTTCCTAAATATGTTTCTGATGTTTTCTGAAGCCTAGAAGGTATTAGAATAAAAAACACAAGATATCTGAGCAGAAGAATATTTAATGTTCAAGAGGTTTTTGACTTTCTCAGGACGTGAGCGAGGGGGGGGTCTGATGGTATATGGCACATCTGTCAGCATGTCCACTCATGACGTAGCCACTTCACAAACTTTATTTGGAGAGTAGAAACTAGACCTTGATTTTGTAAATAGTCACCTATAGGCTGTAAACAGTAAGCGACATCTAAAATCACCCTCATTTATAACGAATTAAGAATTATAATGCAGCCTAATAAATCTCAACCATCCAGTCCAGTCAAACACCACACCGGTCTCTGTGAGAGCTCGTAGGCTAAGTCAGATCCAGGTGGAACGACTGTAAAAAAAAAAACACCTCTGGCTGTTGATAATAAACAATAACAGAAAATAACAATCCGATAAACCTCAGCGCGAACAGCGACAGCGGCTCTTGACACGAGAGCGAAACACCGTCTCCAGGTGCAGGTGTGTGCCGATAGGTGCGTCAGCGCGATCTCTAACAGTCAATCACTACCCCGTTCATTACAGTGACCTCACATTCTTAGGCTTTTTTTTTTTTTTGATACCACCACTAGGAGTCGCCAGAGACAAAAATGTTTAAATCCTACACATTATAGGTTTTAAATGGAGAGAGGAGAGAATAACAAGCCCGTCTCTTTTAATAACACTGTTTCTTGTATATTCATTTAGTTGTGGTGCATTAACAACGAGGAAAGTATCATCAATGTAAGAGGATATGTGAAATGAACATGATCATTGTAATTTCTGCTTACTTAAATTTTAATTAAGAGCAAAGTGCAAATATTTAGCAGGTAATTTTATTCTATTCATTTATTTTCTTTAACATATGTAAATCACACAAAATAAATCACTGGACTGTTTTTATGTTTGAAATTGTGATATAAGCACAATCAGTTTTTATGCAATTTGAATGTTAGAAATAGCACAAAACCGTTTTTTTACATCTGTCTGAGGTGGAAAATTCTGTGCACAGATAAAAGCAAAATCTAACCAAGTGCAATGGGAAAAAGCTTAGTAACTGAATCTTGACATTAATGATGCATGTGACTTAAATGACTTCGACTCCACTGAAGAGACAAAATCCCATCTGTCTGGACCCATTCAGAAATTTAAATGAAATACATGAAAGAGAAATGCCTTAATTCCATTGTGTTTTCCTCATGGTTTTGGATCATTTGAGGTTTGACTGACACTCTTTAATTACATTATCTAATTGTAGCCACTTCCACTGCAATGCTTTAATGGTAGAGACTGGAGAAGTGATGTGACCAACGGCCAGACTTCACTCAACAGTATAGGATGGAAATTTGCATTGTGAGTAGAAAAACTTTTCAAATTTGTATTTCAAATATTGGGTGTATTAAAAAATCTCTTTTAAACACAGATAACTCTCAATATACTAATGAAGAGCCAATATGATTCAACGAGGGTGAAATAGTAATTTGGGGCACTTCTTTATAAATTACCGAGGAAACCACCTAAAAAGCAGAAGCCTACTTTCAGTATTTCTTTTATAACTTGTTATGGATTTCTGCTTCTTCCTCCGAGGCTGAATGATAAAGCCAACACGGAAAGTTTTTCAAATGACGACTAAAGTCTGGCTCCAAAAGTGAGTCAATCCCCATAGACTACCATGTTAAAATAACTCACTGGTTTCACTGGCGTGCTCCAAAGTCTCAGCTCCACACCCGCCCCGTTCAGCCGAGTCAGGTGCCTGCAAGATGGCGACGGTGGAGCAGCTCACTCTGAGCTCCAAAACCGCTCTTCAGAAACCTGTGGTTGACGTCACGGAGGCTTCGTCCAGCGCTATGTAAAATCTATGCTCAAAACCCTTTCCCATAAAAATCATAGTTTAACGTCAAAATGTTTTGATTAAAAGTCAAACAGCTAATAAGATGCAACATACAAGCATTTTTGGTTTTATACCCTTATCGGCTTTTATATCTAAAGAGCCCAAGATGCAAAACCTTAAATGTCCCATTTAACCCAATGTCCCAAATGACCTGACTTCACCCCTACATTTCAGTAATGAGCTTTTTATGAAGAGCTTTGGAGAAGTGAACTCAGTGTGCCCTGGGCAGAACTTCCCACAAGCATCTGTTTGGCGTTTCTAACTGAAATCCAAGGTGGTTGATAGATTCAGAACCCAACACAGAAACAGATACTCGTAGCAGTTGGAGTGACGTATGGAGGGCGGTTGAAGGTCTAGCGTAGGTGTGTGTGATTGTGTGTGTGTGTGTGTGTGTGTGTGTGTGTGTGTAGGGGGTGGTTGGGGGGTCGACTCTTGTTAACAATGAGTCCATTGATTTCAAGTTCCCAGCCTCTTCTCAGTCCTTCATTCTCCTCTTTCTCCCCCTGCCTTCCATCTCTCACTTTCTTCTCCCTCTCCTTTTAATATCTTTAATGTTTTACTTCCCAGACACATTAGATGATAGTAGATCTTAAGGTTTTTTTTTTTTTTTTTATATAAAGGTAAAATTTCTTCATCAGTTTCACTCCTTAGCTCAGCTTCCTATTTTCCTCCCTGTCTTTTGCCTGTTGTCACCGTACCTCCTCCTTCCTGTTCAGGTAGCAGCTTTCATGTGGCAAGACAAAAGACTGATTGTACATTGCGTGTATGTGTGTCTTTCTGTGTAAGTGTGTCTCAGTGCGTCAAAAGATAAGGGAAAAAAAAACAAGTAGATAACATGCTCAAGAGAGGAGGGACGGACAAAAGGAGTGAAGTGGAGGATGAGGAGACGGCTGAAGCTGTATATCTTATCTATTGTCAAATAAAAAAAAATGAAACATTTAATCCTTCTGTGAAAAAAAACACACACATAACCTATGTTTAAGCACATGGGGAGCAATACAATCATACTGTCTACTATAGATGCCACTTAAGATGCGTATGGATAATAGTTCATGGCAGAACAGTGAACAAACAAGATACCTAACAAGATTTCACCTGTTGGAAAAGACTACATCAAATCAAATCAAAATAACCTTTGATTCCTGCAGCTCTCACCACAGCACTGCAACAAGCACCTGATTCGTGAATGGGATTATTGTGAGGAGATTACACAATCCTGTAAACAGCATTACCCTCATACTGAGGCAGTAAATGGAGAGCAGCGCACACAATGGACAAAATGGGCCAAAAGTACCGTATTACACAACTGAGCTGTCTAAGGCCAAGAGAGAGCAAAATAAATAAATACAATATTGGGAATTGAAATTTTGTGCAGTGCAACACATGAAAAACATTAGAAAACATTTGAAAGAACTCAAGATATGAAGTAGGTAAGAATTCCTCAGTCAGGGGAGGAGTGTGGAGATCTTTCTGAGGATTTTCAGTGGTGAAAGAGGACATGCGATGGATTCTGACAGTGGTTTCGTGCCGGGGGTATTAATAGTAATGTTAATAATAGTAATAGTGTCAAAGCACAACCAAAACCAAATAGAGCACTCCACATCTTTCCCTATTTTGTCATTTAGTTGGAGAAGTTTGATGAATAATGCAAGGGATGTGAGAAGAATGTGGGAATTCTATCAGCTTTATTTCTAAAGCCTTTATGGATTTGTACAATGCAACACATACACCGAGAAATGATATCCTTAATGTGAAGTGGGTCTTTGATGCCAGCTAGCAGCAGACTTCTCCAGCCTAACCAGCCAGGATTAGAATACAACCAGTCCTCCAACCTGAACAACCAAACTGGTCACTTTTTTCAACCCTCTGTTACAACCTATAGCTCCCCTACAGCAGCAGGCGTACCGGACCTAGGTTGTCATGGTTACAATGATAAACACACATACACTATCAAGATCGACGTACTTACGTTCATCGCCATGGTTATACCCAGACCCTTCTTGCTGTGAGGCGACAGTGCTAACCACCGCACCACCATACTGCCCTGTACATGAATTTCACATTTCTATTTCATATGTGTCTTATCATAAGTTTCACTTAGGCTCACATGAACCTTCATAAAATTGACTACATGTCTACATGGGAATGCCAATCTTATGTGTGAAAAAGACCAGTCACAAGTGAAGTGAAAAGTCCCATGTTATGTTGTGATTTCACATGTAAATTTAAGTTTGATGTTAAGTATGGGCTTCACACGTTACACCCCGAAAATGTTTCCCACGTGCCAGGACATGTGTTCCACACATTTCACATTTAAGCAATATCCCACTCGAGGTTGTTGTACTGAATATTAACACGGCTGTTGTATAAGTTAACATGTTTTAAATCACATGGAGGCAACATGTGATTTTTGTACGTGTGGTGTTAATGTGGCTTTTCTGTAAGGATAAAACTACTTGGTTAGGTTCAGGAAAAAAATCGTGATTTGGGTTAAAATAAATAGTTCCGCAACATTAGACAAGCTTTGTTGTCATGGTTACGATAATAACAACAGAGTTAACTTTGTTAAACGCTCATGGATAATAAAAACAATATAAACTGCTACTCTCACATGGGAATCGAACACGGCTCTCCTGTGGCACATTCATCCGTCCACCACAACCTCCTCCTGACGTGGACTTCGTCGCTCTAGGTCATTGGATGTCGCCTAGTAACTATGGGTCATAGTAACCCGCTGCACAGACGACCTACGGGCTCATTCGTTACGAGAGGAAAGTGTCTGCGGTTGAGTTTGGGGAAAGATGAGCGATTGGTGAGGAATGTTTAAGATTGAGAAATTTATGTTTAACTCTTGCCTCGGGATTATGGGTAAGAGAAATGTTAATTGCAGACCTGTGAGAGGACACAGATGTATTAAGGTTGAATTTCTGACACACATATCCATCACACCTCCACACCCTTACTCTCTACCTTACTACATAAAGGGAAATGAACAATAAATGATGGCACTGGACAGGAATAGTGAGCTATGGGATTGTACAGTGAACGTTATTCCTTGGGATACTGGGCTAAAACACACACACAGACAGACACACACACACACACACACACACACACACACACACACACACACACACGCATGCACAGATTACTGGCTTTGTCTACCTTTGACAGGTGTGGGTGAAGTGTAAATTGTTGCTCATCTCCTCGGACCTGTGATTAGCTGACATGGATGTAGTTCAGCTCTTATTTGATACAGTGGCAGTGCTGCCCATGTTAACTGATAAAAGGAGGATGCTTGCACTTTGTGGCTGTTGTTCATATTAAAAGACAAACTGCTTTGTTTTGTTTTGTTTGGTTTTTTTAAAAGAAGGAGAAAAGGAGCTAGAATAAATAAATGAATAAATAACAAAGAGAAACTTCATGGCTGTTCTATATTTTCTTTGGTTTCAGGCCAGAAATAAACTTGAATAATTTCACCTGCTCATCTGTTTGAAACTCTCATTACTTTCCTGTAGATCACTGTGTGCATGTATCTTTGAATATTCTATTATTACCATAAAACATATCCCTTCCAGGCTAAAATGGACCGTTTGCATATGTGGCAGAATCCCCAGAGACCTGGGTGGAAGACCAAGCTAATCTGTGATTCAAAATACCTCCAGAGAACATGACTGACTTTTAACAACAGCTACCGAAGGTTGAAGTATTTGTAGTGGTATTTCATTACAGCTCTCATAAAAAAGAAGGAGTGATGATCTGTACTTAAGGATTAGGGTCGTGGACTGAGTTAGCATGGACACAGAGCTTCTTTGAGCTCATACTGAACATACGTATTATCATTTTGGGGGGTAGACATTTCATTAAATTAAAGTTTAAAATGCACAAAACTATTAAATATGTGGGGCAGTTGATTTGTTGTTGATTATCACTGATGACTCATCCATTACTTTAAAAGGTGCTGACATTTCAGAGTTTAAAAACTCACTTGAGGACTCCCCATCCACTGAACACAGTGAAGATTTCATGACGGGTTTTGTTCACGAGTCACAGAGTACTATCAAACATCTGGATACCCACACTGAGAGAGATAATATATTAATGGCAAAAAAAAAAAAAAACATCATCTAAATTGATATGCTTCTTTCTCTCTGTGAAAATTTGTAAAAACATTTTTATATGTATTCATTTATACAGAGACATACATTTTTCTGATTCTCTTTGAAGGCCTGACTTTTGTAAGTTCTGTCATAACCCACACTGGCCCCTCTCTGCCAATAGTGTGTGACTGTGTCAGCGTCTTCCCGCTCTTAGAGCAAATCTATCTGACTTTTAGCTCACAGTCTTTATGTGTTTGTATAATTTAGACTTTGGAATTGTGTTTATGATTCAGGTTAGAACTGGGATTAAAGTTGGGTTGACAGTGATTACTGATGAGACACTTTGCTATAAGAGAACAGTCTCAGTGGCACTGACCACAGCTGTGGATGATGCCACTGTCATGGCCTTTCTGTTTTTCAGGTTTATTAGAGGTTTGCGTCTGTGGTGAATGCTCTGAGGTCATGGTCACGGGAAACATGTTCCCCTGGATCCCGGAGAGCATCCCTGACTCGATGTGCCGGCAGATTGCGCTCGGCCACTGATTTTGGGAAAACCAACTTTTCTTGATCTCTCTCACTTTTCTGAGCCTCTTTATTCACTTACACGGTCTCTTCTTTAGTCCTTGTATTGACAACTTCCCCTCAATCTTTTCTACATGAACTAACATTGAAACAACACAGCTGCCCAAAACACGTTCAGCAGTTAAGTGTCCAATTACAGTTGAACCCTTGCAATTTGTCCAGTGTGTATTTAAAGGGCGGTTAGCTCCCACACAGTTAATTCTATATTTACATAAACCTACTCAAATTAAAATGGAGACTTAGCACTGTAATGTAGTAACCATTATTTTATTAAATATACTAACACTCTGAACTCGATTCGACTTGATGTAGCTTGTTATATATGTAAAAAGGAGTTTGTTTCCCTGAACTTTCAGCACTGAGGCAAAGAGCTGCTGTGTTTAATCTCTTGAAGAAAAATGTGACAGCACTATCACATGACACAAATCAGTGAATAGTCATTGTTGCCCTGAATGTCACTTATACAAATCATTTTACATTCAAAAGATTTCTGACAGACATGTAACAGCACCTGGAACCACAATGACCTTGGCACTTCACAGTTGTTTTTTTTTGGTTTTTTTTTGGCAGAAACAAAACAAACAGCATCATGCGTCGTACAAAATAGTACTATGTGTAATCCTACACTTCCCATCGTGGAAACAAAAGAAAAATGTCTGATAATCAGGCTCTGTTGAATGCATCCCTTCTCTCTCTCTCTCTCTCTTTCTCTCTCTATCTCACACACACACACACACACACACACACACACACAATGCCGTCAAGAGTCCTTCAGCGGAAACAACTTTTCCTCAAGAGCTGCCTTCCAAAAGCACTTGACAGGAACAGAAATTGGCAATTCATCCCTTCACTTGTTCAGTTTTTCCCATTTTTTTTCCATCTAGTTTTTTTTTTTTTTTTTTTTTTTATTGATCGCAATCACTTGCCTGCTGCACGTGTTCAAATTGCAGAGCGTGGTTTTTTTTTTTTTTGTCTGAGTTTTTTTTTTTTCCAACTGTGAGAAGAATGGCCTAATCAAGGCAAATTGGTGCTAATCTTCTCACTCTTTAATGAGAGATTTAAAGAGAGAAGCAGAGAGAACAAGTTCAACAAAAACGGAGAGGATAGACAGCTCGACTTCACTGGGAATAACTAGAGGCACATAGACAAACACAGGAGACGCCAGATGGACAGACAACCGGAGGGTCTGGGTTGAACCTACCGACTCGTCGAGTGTGGTCTAGCAGTTGAATGGCACCGGTCTGCTGACGACTCGTGTCATTCCCGTCTGTGCATCCAGAGCTAAGGACAGAAAAACAAGGAAGTGTAGAAAAATCAGAAACAGTAACTGACCAGGCCCGGATACGAGCATCAACTGTAAAAAAAAAAAAAAAAAAAATCGCATTAACCGATTTCCTGTAAGTGTGAGCAGGCGAGGCTTTTTCAGGAAACATGCTGCACGGTGTCAACAGTAAAAATCAGATCTGGTCCAGACACTGTATGAAAGAGGTTCTCGCTCAGCTGCAGCTGATCCTTTTTGGTTTTTTGGTCTTGAAAAATGTGAATTTCTTTTCTTCTTTCTTTAAGGTAATGTTATTAGCACAGGTGGGACATAATAATCTTAGGGCTCTTCGGGCTTTATCATAAGTCTCTTGGCTTGGCAAGGCGCCCTATTGGTTGAACAAAGACCAACCATGAAAGATCACCTACATGGTTAAAAGAAACCGACGTGGACTATTGGTAGAACACACAATTCATACTGCAGTCAAAATTTTCATTGAGATGTAACAACATGATATGGCTTCTGCCCAGAGTACACAGTACACAGTACAGTATGTTACTTTAGTCGACAGCTTGCAGTATTTGCACAACTGCAGGAAATCTCTAGGCAGGAAATGTTAACTATAGGTCATTATAAGCATTTGTGCTGACAGCTTTTCTATGGTCTTTTGCTGCCTCTATTATTCTTCTTCGCAGGGAAACTGGTTCACTATTCATGTGAGATGTGAATCACAGCTCACATGTTCAAATGGCATGAGTTCAGACTGACCTGCCAACTTTTAACAGCCACCTCTTAAGCCTCCACAGGTGTTTGATTCAAAGACATATCAGAAGGACACCACTTTGTAATCGTAACAGAGGACAACAAGGTGCCATGCAGTCGCATTTTGGCAGTGACGTTTGAAAGTAGAAGGTCAGTAAACAAAAATAATATAAAAAAAAAAAACAAATTTACATAATTATTTCAGCTCCTTTCACTCCTCCAACCTGAACAACCATCAACCCTCTCATGGCTTGGTTAGGTTTCGGAAAAGATCGTGATTTGTGTTAAAATAAGTACTTCCTCAAGATTACACGGTCTTTGTTGTCATGGTTACAATGTAAACAGATACTTTCACATGGGAATCAAACACCGCTCTCCTGTGTCATATTCATCCATCCACCTCGACCTCCTCCTGACGTGGACTTTGTCTCTCTTTAAACTACGTCACCGCACTTTCCCCTTTGCTCCTGTCATCATTACTACGACCACTAGATGTCGCCTAGCAACAAAACCTAACCCTGTCAGTTGCGAGGAATTTTCTTGGCCAAGGCAAATTCAATAAAACATGGCCTGTGTGTTGTGACAAATCTTTGAATCTTGAATTTTCTTTCTCCCATTCCCAAAATAGGTGGAGGACAGGAACTGTGAAAGGAGGTAAGGAGGTTGAAATGTGTCCTGGGATAAAAAAAAAAAAATCTGTCCGTTTTTCCTGTCTTCAGAAGTGGCCTGCGTCCTGTTACCTGTTTGTAAGGTCTCAAATAAACGTGTATGAATATTTGATTTTTTCATGAATTTCTATGGTGTTTGAGTCTGAGAGCACTTGTCCGTGTCAAGGTTAAATACATACGAGTAGATGGAGATCGTGTCCACCTCTGAACTGTGACGAGCCCTAAGACTCACCATGTATCTCCGTCCGACCACGGCGGACATCATAAGTGTCTATGTCAGATCTGCAGTCGTCATAGAGACGAAGGAGATGTGATATCAATTAAAAACCTTCACAGTGTTGGACTTAAAAAGTGAAACTAATGAAAAGAGAGCTGGAGAGAGAAGGTCAGTCCTTTCTCACCTCCACACAGATGGCAAATCACGGCATGAAGGGAGTATGAATGTCAGGTGATGGTTTGTGAAAGTTACAGAAGTTGTCGGACACAGACCGACCCCCACCCCCCCGCTGGGTTTACCAGCATTTGAAAAACCAGGTTATACCTGCTAACTTTGGTGTGAAAAGGGTAAAAGTTATCCAACCATCTGACAGGCACTTTGGATGGAGTATACCGGCGAACAGGGAGAGACGCTGAACACAAAACAGAAAATCAGATTGAGAGAGATACAGCAACTAATGTTTTTAGAGCGATCAAATAAAAACTCACAAGCAAAGTCAAAACGCTTGCATGTAAGAAGACACACACACACACACATGCACGCACGCACACGCACACACACACACACAGCAGAGACTAGAGAGGTCCAACTCTTCAATGTGACATTGAGCTAATCAGATTTGAGGGAGGAAAGTGTTTGATAAACAAATCGCTCCCCCTCACCCCCCCTTCTCTTCTATAGCTCTCCCCTACTTTCTCACTAATCAGTAGAAGAGCTTTTAGAGTGCAGAGAAGGATTCGTATTTACTCACTAATGCATGTCAACAACCAAATCTACTCCATGACGATGAATAAACAACTATTTACCCAATAACCACTCTTCGCAGGGAAAAGCTGACTCCTTCACACAAGCCACAAAGCGTTGTTGCACCCCAACGAAAGGGATAGTGAAATAAATTCTAAATACAGTTAATGTGCATGTGAGAGCCCATGCAAGTGAGTGGGGCTCAAATCTGAGTCATTTGAAATGAAACATATTTCTACTTTAAAGATTACAGAACCACGGGAATCTGAGACTCCAATAAAACCAGCGGCTAAACCACAGTCAATAAAACCAGCTCATGTTCCATAGGGGTTGATGGTTTTTTCCAATATCAATTATTAGTAATCAAGGAGACTGACAACAGATATTTGGAGCCGATATATCAACACAACATACTGCTACAAAAAGTTTTTTTTAAATACTACAATATCGGACTGACAGTCCCACATTTAGCTGTAATGTCCAAATAGACAATCTCCCCCCACCTGAAGAAGCTTATTATTATTATTATTATCCATTCATGTTGAATAGATCTCTACACACCGTTACACACCGAATCACTTCCTCTTTTGCAAAAATAAAAGTGCAAGGAAGTTCTTTTTTTCTTACAACAATGCTTTATTTCAAGTGATTATGAGCTTTTATTCTGAAAAGTTATGACAGGAAGTTCCAAAGGCTCTGTTGCTTTTTTGATAGACATAAGAAAATACGGCCAGTTCATCAGTAAATCAGTCAAACATTTAACATGTCAGTGTGGACCAAAGCGCCGTATGTGAACAGTAACAACGTAAACTCCAGCTGCACTTTTATCAATCAATTTATTAAATTAGCTATTGATTATGTTCTGGCGCACCATCTATTTGATTAGGAAAATCAAAGCCAAACTTATCTGCCAACCCCTGGTGTATGAGCAACTCTCTACAACAATTTGAATTAAACATTGCTCCAGCAAGAAGAGGCCGAAAGTAGCGCCAAAGTAGCGCTTTAATAAATTGATAAAAAAAAACAAACAAAAAAACATTTACAATAATCAGTAATCAACCAGGCCAATAATCGATCAACTCCTAATGTCTGATCTGACGACGCTCCACTACTTTTATTCTTCAAGTGATGAAATAAATGATCAGCAGTTCAGATAATCAGGTGGAAATACAGTATATCCACATTTTTACTAAAGCATTAAGGATAAGAAAAGATGTACCTTTATTGATCCCCGCAGAGGAAATTCAAATGGACACAGCAGCACAAAAGAAGAGCAGCACAAGGGGGGAAATATAATACTGAATAAAATAAGATATATTATAAAAATACTTTATACAATAACATACAACTGCAGGTAGGCATATGTCCTAGAGAGAGCTAATAAAAACTAATGAAATGGTCAAGGTTGTCATATTGACATTTAAGGTGTATAGATTGATTTCCAAACGTCAATCATGCATTGAATAACAAGCAAGAAAACATTCCACCTTAAAAGATGGCTGCCGACAGTCTCTGAGCTGCTCAGCTGAATGAAATGGTTAACTATAGTAAAGATGAAAAGACAGAAAACATCCTTTCACCATCATTCACTCCTCTGTGATGCATTTACACAGAAACATGACAGAGTCAGTGTCATAGCTGCACTATAGAACCACAAGCAGCACCACACCTCTGATCATGATGGTCATGTTTGAGACAGACCTAAAGTTACAATAGCCAGCAGACTAGACCACAAGGACAGAAAGGTAGAGTTAGTGTTATAGACAGAGACTGTGTCCTGCGATAAATAACATTTCTTATGTGCAAAGAAATGATGCTGAAATACATAATGAAATATTGTAAACTAGACTATTTTAACCTGCAGAGGAGGTGTTCCTCACATCAGATTGGCCTATTTTTAAAAGTGTATTTACACTGCATATTTCTCCCCCTGCCAGTGGGAGGCAAAGAAACCCTCAGAAATTCACAGTCATTATCCGAGTTTTCAACTTTGATTCATGCCGACTTTTTACGAGACGAAAATCCGGTAAAAAAAAAAAAAACCTTTATACTGCATGTGAGCAAATCAGCTCTGAGGATAAACAGTCATTCATCTGCAGAGTAAGCTGATGCGTTTTGTATCATTATTTTGCTTACAAAAGGGCGTTTGAGCCCCTTATAGAAATACATGTATCCTTATCAGACCTGCAGACTGGACAGGGTCATTATAGACCTGTACGGCAACACGCAGGGACAAATAGATGAAGGCTCTAAAGATACTGATTCCCTGTCTGAGGGGTCGTCTGTATGAAGGTACATATGTTGGACCAAAAGCTGAAGTCTCATGTTTAAGTTTTCACTTGTATAAACTATTCACACATGTAAGAAAAAAAAAAACATGACAGCTTTTAAACTTGTATGTTGAAATTTTCACCCACAGAAAATATTCGCATCCCTGTTCTGAATGTGAGATTGATATTTACATAAATACAATTAAAGGCTGCGAACTTGTAATCCAACATTTTACTCCTATTTATTTATTTTCCTGTTCATTTTCCACAACAATCACAACATCTCACCGTGAGTTCGCACATGTGCTCCCCCACATCACAGAGCCACAAATCTGTGCACAACTAATATGAGAGTTGTAGTTGAGCTGGAAAATGGACTCAAGTAAAATATGAGATAAATATGAGTAAATACTGAATTACGCAGCTCTCATTGTATTTATGTAAACGTGTGAGACTTAGCATTCTGAACAGGCGTGTTGATAATTTCATGAGAGTGAAAAAGTTCAAATTTTTGTTTTTGTGTTGAGCTGACGTGTGTGAATATGTTACACAAGTGAGGATTTAAACACATGAGTTCAGGTTTTTTTGTTCTACAGATTCTCCCATTTTACAACATATTTCCATTTGTAGTTTCAGAGACTGTCCCAACATCCACTGTGGTTAAAAAGGGCAGAAACTCAATCCAGATAGACTTCAAGTCTGTCTCACGACTCACACGACACACACATGCAAACACACTCACATTCACACTCACGCTCGCACTCACATTCGCACCTAAGAGTTTCCAGTTCACCGTGATCCGACCGTCTCTGGCCTCTTATGCAACTAATGTTGAATCTAATCACAGGCGTTCATGTAAGTCTGCAAAACTAAAGCAGTGAATAATCATCAGTCAGTTATCAAGATGAAGGTAGAGATATTTGATTATAACACTTCTACTAATCTAATTTATTCACAGAACAATCCCAACAACAATTTTGAAAATTGATTAATCATAAAATTTTACGATATTTTTTTTCTTATGACATTGTAAATTGAGTATCTTTAGATTCTGAAATGCTGTTCAGACTTTTATTTTTCACAAAGGTGACGATTATCACAAAAAACAATGGACGCTCATAGTGAAAATGACAGAGAGGAGGAGAGGAGGAAGAGAGGAGAGGAAGGAGGGGAGGATGAGGGGAGGAGGAGGACAGGAGGGGAGGAATAGGAGAGGGGGGGGGGGGGGCAGATCCAAAGAGTCTTGTTTGGCAGTGTTGCAGTGATAATGAGACACATGTCACCATGTCACCTCTCCACCTCTTTAACATATGAAACCTTCCACTTCGCCTACACTGCCGCCCAAATGTAAGTCCATCTGTCTATTAGCTGCCATTTCATCATGCATCATTACTCAACAACCTAACCTGCTCCATGTCAAACTTCCCAGTCTGTACATAATATATAGAAGTAGTTCCAACAATGAATTTGAATTAAGGTAAATGAATGCTCACACATTTCAAATGAAAGTGTTTGTTTCAACATCACGGTGCCCCCGTGCACAAAGCCAGGTTCATAAATCAAGTATTTTCCCAGTTCGGTGTGGCAGAACTTCACTTGCTCTGCACGGAGCCGTGACCTTAACCCCCATCAACACATGTGGCACGAACTGGAACACGGACTGTGAGTCAGCCCGCGTTGCCAGACATTAGTGGCTGACCTCACTAATGCTCTTGTGGCTGAATGGGAGCAAATCCCCGCAGCCAGGTTCCGACATCTGGTGGACAGCCTGAAAGCAGGGGAGAGGAGGCTGTCACTGCAGCACATTAAAGCCCATGGAGCTCCTCTGGGATGAACTGGGCAGAGAGTGAATGCAAAGAAAACCTGCAGGTTTCTGTCAACATTTGTGGGAACTTCTGCAACAGTGTTGGGACGAAGCCTCTAAACAATATTTGATTTCCATCATCGTAGGAAGAACGTCACTGGTGAGTTCGGGTGCTGCGTGAGTCAAACATTTAGATTACATCCCTCTCTCTCATTGTGCTCATTTGTGTGAAGGTTCAGTCTATCATCATGTCTCTTCAGCGTCGACTGCCGAATACTTCATTTTGGGAAAATTTCAAACACAGCTTACCAAAATTCAAGCAGCGCAACTTAACAGCAAAGAGGTCAGTCAGTGTGTCAGTGTATCCATCTTAATTGTTAAATGCTTATTTCTCTCTGTAAGTACATCCATTCATTCCTTTTTCAGTGTTTTGCATCTCTTTTAACTAGAGGTTTTTTCACACTGCCAAGGAAGCAGGATAACATTCTGCTCGTAGGAGGGCTGGCTGAGCCGCGCTGTTCCTTTTCCATATTTATGACTGAGAGGTGTGCAAGGAATTGCTTCCACACCCCCTCCTACTTCATCTCCTCTTCGTCTTCCAACTATCTATCTATCCATCTGGTCATCCTGCCATAGTACCTGCTTGCTGATCAGTGGGTTTTTCCACAATGCTGAAAGTATATTTGGAATAATGAGTTGTTTCAGTTTCAAACGGCATCCCACCTTGTTCTTCCACGTCTTTCATAACCCGACCTGGTTTTTGTCTACGATTTAGTAGCAGTCCGTACGGTGAAGTCTTCTCTTCTGTTGATTTCTCAGTTTTTTCATACCTTTGACTTTTGCCTTATAAAGTTGTATTTTTTTTTTAATTTCCCCACGTGCTACACACATTCAGAATCAGCACAACCACAGCTAATTACATATGTCACTAAATAAAGACTTCTGTAAACTGTAATAGAGGAAAGCAGCCCATAAAACAGGAAATAACAAAAATCGGACCTTCACTATTTCCTTATTTTATGGATAAAAGCTGAAAACCATAAAAACAAAACAAAACTTCAGCACAGAAAGTTGCAGTATTCATGAACGTTTTCTTTTTTCTTCTGCTTTATAAATCAGCTCCAGAGTCTCCGCTGCACTAAATACGTGACTGGTCACATCCTTCTGTCTGTTTTCTGTCACGACAATAAACTCAGAACGACTTCCCATCACTTTGAGTTCCTAAAACAGCACTGCTCCCATTTAGTCTGGGTATACAGCCAAGGCGGGCCAAGCCTCTGAATCAGACACTCTGATTGGCTCTACACACCACTAGCAAAAAATGCTAATGAGAATCGATGGATAAATCGATACAGCTTTTCTAACTTTACAGGTTAGTTTATGGATTAAAGTGAGTCACATGGACAAACAGGAGTTGTTGGAAAGTGCTGACTGTTGGCGTTATATCATCAGAGATCTAACCCTGAAGGGGCACAACCTTATGGTGTTTGATCTGTTTCATTAGTATCATTATTATCATTATCGGTAGTACTAGTAGTACTAGTAGTACTAATATTATTATCATTTGTCTTCTGCAGCAGCACAAATTGCAGCTGGACAGAGCCAGCAACATGAAACTGAAAATAATATGCACTGAGACATGAATCAGCCAGATGGTGGCGCTGTCATAAACGGTCAAAAGATCAATCTTGAAAAGACCATGTCGATCACACCATAGATCTGATCGACTTGAAATTTGACACACACACGTCCAGCTCAATGTGTTCTACAAAGACAGTGACCTTGGACCTTAAAAAGCCAACATAATGGATTTTTTTTTTGCTAATTTGTAAAATTTTGGAAACTTTTTGGATATTTATTTTATCAACACCAAACTGAGTATAAAGCCTTGAGGGACTGAGATACACATTTCTGCTCTGAATGAGAAAGATCGGTCAAAACACATGGAAACCACTGACTAAATTAACCTCACAATAGGCGGGGCTTTGTGATTATTGCCATAACTCATTAACCATTTGTCTTGATAGATATCTTCAGGCCAGGTTTGGGAATAGGCCTATCAAACAGTTTTGAGCCCTTCCCATAGGGGGCACCACAAATACCTGAAATGTGTACCTCAAAACTGGGTGGTCAGAATTTCACCAAATTTGGTACACGTGCTCTGGGACCAAAAAAATGAAGTGTCATATTGATTTTTGAACGTGAGCGTAGCCTCTCTGCCATCTTATACTGTTGCTCAATCTGCGTGAGCTGGAACAGACTGGAGATATGGAACTTGGAACCATAACTAGAAATGATGTGCAAATGCTTCACACAAAATATGATGGCAATCAGCCCAATAATTAACACTCAACAAGGTGATACGTTTTGGTGGGTCCACCCTCTCAAATTTTGAGTCCTATTTAACTTTTTGAATTTTGTTTTTATCAGCACCGAGTTTGGTCTACTACCCCAGCGGACAGAGATAAACATTTCTCTTATAAATGAGCAATCGGTCAAAAAAGATTGACACCATAAACCAAAATAATTTTTCTAAGGGTGGGGCTGAGAAAATAAAGGCCATAACTCAATCTGGGTGATGACGATCTAACTAGCTGTATCTAACTGAGTACTTTTACAGTGTGTAATATTTAAAAAAAAAAGTGTTTTAAAAGTGATATGTTTACCTGATGGGATTGTAATGTTGAAACATTTCTCTGTTTTTCTGCCTGATAAAATACTGACATATTGTGGCTTAAATGTCATAGGGAAATGAAAATCTACTGTATAAGCAAATGACTTTGGATTAATTTATTTTAATTGCTTTATCTGTTCTTAAGGTTTGGCTTTATATTACTTTGACTTTTTCTCATCATTTTGCTGAGTTTCTTCAAAGATCTTTTGTTTATTTTTTACTCAGTCATCTAACTCAGTGTATCACCGAGATATGTGAACATCCTGTTTTGAGTTCAGCTTGATTCTAGAGAACACTTAGTGATGTGGGATACTTCATATGCATATACACATGGTGGTTAAAAAAGTCTGATTTTCTCTCCTGATTGGCTTGAGGGTTAATGATCAATCAAAGGAGAGGGAAAACAAACAAGAACACACCCTACACAAAATCAAAGATAGTGATGGTTATGAAAAAGCAAAACACTGTTTACATAATAGGAGGTTCAGACCAAACACACTCTTAATCAAATACAACAGAGAATCACAATGATGCCGTTTAACCCTTTGATGACTATCGTCCCTTCGTATGAGAAATCAACTGGCTATAGCTTCTGCTGCATTCGGACTCACATGGTATTTGAGATTTTAACAGCTCCAAAAATCTTTTAAATAATGCAACAGGTCTGTTAGAGAGCGAGACTGCACCTGCTGCACCCGGCAGCTACAATATTTCATGTGAGAAAATATGCCCATAATGTGAGCAAGTAAAAAGAAAAAAAAAAGAGAAAGAGAGAGAGAGATAGAGAGAGAGAGAGAGAGATGTTATGTAAGGTAATTGTTGAATAAGTGGAAAAAAGTGAAAAGTTAGTAAAATTTCTGATTTAAGTGCAAAGATCAAAAATGATGAAAAAAATCAGGTAAGGGAGGGGCGTACTCACAAAAACAGCCATGTTTACAGTAAGATTGGTTTTGGGAGGAGGAAGGTCATGGGTGTAGCGAAGTTTAAAGTGATGGCCTTTAAGTCTGTGTCTCTGAAGTCATGTCTGAGGTGAGAAGGTCAGAGTGAGAGTAAAAATAAAAATAAAACTAGGGACCAGCAACTAATAGCTGATAGCTACAGCTGAGCACAGGCTCCAGACTGAGTGCATCTCTGGAGACTATAATTAACACCAGGAGAATCTAGTGGTATCGACAACATGCTCAGTGAGCTGTGAATTAATTCCAGTGATCAACAGGTGACAAGAAACACACTAATGCACCAAGAAAGCCGGTGAAGAAGAAAAAGACTGCAAGCTAATAAACATGTATACAAACAGTGCAGAACTCAAAAACCAGCTTTGCACATGCTTTATGAAGAAGGAAACACATTCACATGTTTGCTAGATCTCAAGGATACATACAATAGATTTTGGTGCATGTAAACAGAGATTTTGTTTGTTTGCAAAGGAACTCCACAGGGGAGTTTTAATTAATCAGGGAAACCATCAAGTGTTCCAGGATGATCATGAAGACTGGGAATGAGAAGAGCTGGAGCATGAGCTTCATAAACTCCTTAATGAGGGTTTACAGAGAGTTTAATGTGGGCCATCTACAAGAGTCACAACTGAAGAACCACAGCCAAGGTTCTTGTCAACAGTTACTCTGGTCAACGTACATGCAGTGATATATAGAGGTCTATTTTGTAGATAAAACTAAGACTACAGCTGCAGTGAGAAGAAGACATACACTGGGATATGTCTGAAGGCATTTTGATTATACCAATAAAAGTAAAAATATATAACAGGGGGAAAATAAAAGCAACACAGCAAACCACGTTACTATGATCATAACAAAAAGACTAATAGAAAAATAGACTAATGTAAACTATGTTCAAGGAGAAATCGAGGTTGTAAAACACTTGAACTCATCTGGGCCCACGCTGACATCTCCACTGCACTACTTTGAAGTTTAATTGCGAAATATTTTTCTCACTTAGCGTCAGTCTCTTAGGATCGTGGAGCAAGGATTTCTTTTAAGAGCCACCGTTCTGCACTCGTCTTCTGGAGATAATGCACTGAAACATTCTTGATGAGGGAAAATCTGCTTCTTCTTCTTCTGTTGCTGCCCACGAGGGGAATGTAATAGCATCCACTTTGTACTGTGCATCCACGTATGTAGTGATACTTTACTTTGTTGATACTTGCCTGCTAAAAATAATAAAACACAGTAAAATGTGTAATCAGAGAGCAACGATTTTCTGTTTGATTTGAACGGCTGATGTTCAGTGTGTGCTCCACACCCAAACTAACAGATCACTAATGAAAGGTTGATGCAGTACACTGGTTTGAGATTTGAGCAAATCTCTTCACAGATTAAAATCTTTAATGGTTTTAATGAGACACAGACAAAATAAATGGTTGTGTAAAAAAAGCGTAACAGAGGGCTAGAATAAAAAGTGATGTTCTAATTATTTTTTTTTATAATTTTGACATTGTTTGAACATGTATCATTGTTTTTCTTTTATATAAAAGCATGTAAGTATCTTCCACATTCACTTTGTGAATGTTTAATCTCTGTCGATTGATTGATTGTATTTGTATGTTGCCATATTTTGTCATGAAACTAAAACTGTGTCTGCAGACATGCAGTTTAGTATTTGTCTGTTGCTTACATTCTGTCTCTTTTTAATTAATTAATTAATTAATTTCGGTAGTAGAGAAGAGTATATGTATGTTTTATTTGCTGTGGTCATTTTATTTTGTTACCTTGGTTACCATGTTCCCTGTGTCCTGACCCTTGCAATTGTGGTATTCAGATTATTTCCATTAATATCAGTCTCATGAACCATACATTTTAAAAAGGTTAATAAATAATTTAAATGATCAAAATAAATCTACTAAAATCATCAGTGTGTACAGTAAATTGAGTTATAATTATATTCATAACACTAGTGAAATAACAATGTAATGAAGCTGGTCAGAGTACCTGGATGACGTTGGTTAATTACAGCAAGAACAATCAGGCTGTTTAGTGAAAATATTTAAGGGTTATTATTAAAGCATCAACCGGACAGTCAGTACTATTCAAGCATAATAGACACAAGGAACGAATGGTAAATCCTTAAATCCTTGCTAGACTGGTGAGACTATACACTCACCAAGTACTTCATTGGGAACACCACAGCTGTTGGACACTGTCCTTTGAGACTTTGCTACATGTCAACTTGATTACATCACATAATGTCTCCAGATTTGAGCCTGAAGTTTGCTGAACTCCCTGTCATGTTGATGAAACCAGTTTGAGGTGACTTCTGACAAACTCTGAACCGACCATCTTCCGCCTCAGCACAAATCCAGATCCATCAGACCAGGTCTTCAACTGTCCAGTGTTGCTGAGTCTGTGCCCACTGCAGCCTCAGGTTTCTGGTCTTTGTGACAGCAAGTGGAACCTGAAGTGGTCTTCGGCTGTTGTAGCTCATCTGCTTCAAGGCTGGATGTGTTCTAAAGAGTGGTTATCTGAGTGACCATAGCCTTTCTGTTAGCGCCTCTCTTCAACAAGGCATTTCCATCCACAGAGCATGATGCTCACTGGATGGTCTTTGTTTTTGACTCCATTCTAAGTAAAAACTCTCGAGAATGAAAATCATCAGTTTCAAAAATACTCAAACAAGCCTGTCTGGCACCAATGATCATGTCAGATCACATTTTTTCCCCACTCTGATGTTTGATGTGAACATTAACTGAAGCTCCTGACCTGTATCTGCAGGATGTTATGCACTGTACTGCTGCCACATGATTGGTGGACTGTCCTTGAAAGTTTGAGAACCGCTGCTTAAACCCCATGGGCCATCTGTGCAGAGACCTGAGGAAGGCAGTTTGCAGACACTTCCCATCCAATTTGACAAAGCATGAGAGGATCTGCCAAAGAAAATGAGATAAACTGCACAAATCCAGCTGTGCAAAGCTTGTAGAGACATACCCAAGAAGACGGGACACTGTAATTACTGCCAAAGTTTTGTACAAAGTGCTGAATTAAGGGTCTGAATACTGAGGGTGGGAGAAAAAAAAATCCTTTGAATTAAGTATCGCCATTCTTTATTTATTTATTTTTAACAATTATTTTTTATCACCACACTGATTCCTGAATCGATATTTACATTGAGCTATAGAGTAATAACAGCTAGCAGGTAACAGTTATCCTTGTTCACACAGCAGCTGGAGGTTTCCAGTTTCCTCCATGTTTAACGGGGCTGCTGACTGCTACCTGTTTAACAGCTAACTGCTAACTGTTACTATGCGGCTGTCCGTCGACTGGAAGCTTCAGGTTCTCAGCTACTTCAGAATAAAAGCACCAATTGTTCCATTTTGATTCACTTTACTTTATTATAACAGTTCTTTATTTAACTTTATTGTAATAGTAGTTTATTTTACTTGACTGATGTTGTTTTGTTTGCATGGCTTTAAGACAGAGCCAAGTGGTTTATAACAATAATGCTGCTGAAATAAAAATGTAAAAAGCCTGACACATGACGTGCATTGATTTTGGAAATATGACTCATAATATCCATAGTCTCTGAAAGTGTATGATTCAAGTTTTTCCACGTGTTTAGAAAAGGTAACAAAAATTGCAATAAGTCATAACACGGAATCGCAATACTTAAAAATCACAATACAATCTGCATCCAAATATTGTGATAGTATTGAATCGACTTAATACTGTTGTAAATGAAAGATTTAAATTTTTGATTTTTAATAAATTTACACAAATTTGTGAAGATGTGTTTTCACTTCTCATTGTGGGTTACTGGATTTAGCTTGATGGGCAAAACGGTAGTTTTTATCATTTCATCATTATTTAAACTTAAATCTACAACACAATAAACTAAATGCAGAAAGTGAAGGGGTCTGAATAACCACCGTATATGCATATAGAAATACTGCACCCACAAATCCCAGCACTGACTCACATATACTCATCCTTTCTGGAGAGATAGGTGAGTGTGTGACGGCCTCAAACCAACAGCTACAGATGACCTCACAAGACCCTTGAGGTTGTCATGGCAGCGTCAACCTTGTTCCCACAACACCACACTGTTCCATTACTGAGGAACATAATTTATTTATGAAACCATCACTTTACAGGCTCACTGTGTGTCTGAATGTGTGTGTGTGTGTGTGTGTGTGTGTGTATGTGTGTGTGTATGTTTGTGTGTGTGTGTGTGTGTGTGTGTGCGTGTGAGACAGAGAAAGAGAGAGAGAGAGTGAGAGAGTGTCTCTTCACATGACAGCAAGTATGAGGTTATATTTGCAAGGATTGTTTGTGTGTACTTGTGTTGTTAGATGTGTGAGGCTGCACAGCCATTTAACAAGACAAGGTATAAACCTAGTACAAGGCTGGACTGTGCTCCCACATAACTCCCAGACAGGATTTCTTTCCTAGTCTGACCGTGTGCCTTGCCCTTTCTTCATGAGGTCTCATGCTTGATGTGATCATACACAACGAAACAAAATGCTAACTGGACTTGCCAGAATTAAATCCCCCTTTCAGTACCATGGAAAGAATGACTGGGCCAGGCGTGCCAAAACATTTATTTACAAACTTAACTACTTAATAGATAATAATCTGAAAATGCAACTGCACATTATGCTGTCAGCATAAAAATAAATAAGCTATTGTCAGAGGATCGCGAGTGCTGACAGTGAAAGTCCATTTCTGACTTTATTGTTGTTTACACTATAGACTGTTCCATAGTCCTACTGGCCATCAGGAGCACTGGCCGCCACATCAGTGGACCAGTCAAAAAATCCATCAGTCTTTACCGGCCATTCAGTGTGCCCTCACCAATGTGACCCTAGCTGCTGCTGCCATT
This sequence comes from Seriola aureovittata, assembly GCF_021018895.1. Classification (NCBI taxonomy): domain Eukaryota; kingdom Metazoa; phylum Chordata; class Actinopteri; order Carangiformes; family Carangidae; genus Seriola; species Seriola aureovittata. The sequence goes on along the minus strand of NC_079366.1, from coordinate 2,056,196 downwards.
ATCACTTTTGAGGGGGAGGATAAATTTTGTCCCCAACAGGACTAAATATGATTTAGCAGAGTCGGGGCTATATAGACAGGAGGTGACAAACTCCCAGTGCCTGTCGTATAATGAGCATGCCAGTTAAGCATAATGTACATTTCTACTGATTTACTATTTTCACAACTTTGTTGGACTGAGGGCTACGCCTCTTGTTACAGGGAGTCACTCAGACTGAGCCACACTTCCAATTCACTGTTCTTCATCTCCATGATCTTAACTTACCTTAACTACTGTATGTTTATTACATGTACCATTATTACTAAAGGAGGCAAAGGAATAACTAAACATAGGACACAGCGAGCAGAGAGAGCAGGAGAGAGAGAAGTCATCGGTAACTGCTAAGCTAAAGAAACTAGCAGATCTCAATATCTTGTAAACAACAGAAACACCAGCAACAGGAAATGAGATAATACCCTTACTGCAGCTCAGCAATACAAGCCCTGTTATGAAATAAAGGGTTTCTGTCCACTGAAACTGGGGGGGGGGGGTTGTTCACCTCCATGGCAGACTGACCTGACCTCAACACCCTTTGTTACATGACTTCACATTGTTAAATTATAATTGTTACATAATCTAATAATGTATATTATATTATTATAATAAAACATGTTTAGAATTTTATTTTTATATTACATAAATAATACATACTATTCTGTCACCACCGCCTCACTATTATCATATCGTTCTACATTATTTAATATTATATTCTATTACATTTTATAATATGAATATTAGCGTAGCAAGATTCATTCATTTATTTTATTTATTTAATTCATTTTATATTATTACATTGACAGTATAGCATATAAATTATTATTATCATTTGTATTATTTTAAAATTATTTTATTTTTATTACATTTTAATTCTGATTATATTTATATTACATCATTAATGTCTTCTGTACTTTCCTTTTCACCCTCTCACAAAAGACAGATACATAACATAGATAAATACGACTATAAACCTGATGATGTAATAGAAAGTGTTCACACCAAATCATTTTGAAAGAGCAATGGTGAATGGGAAAAGTTCAACACTCTAACAACTAATAGTGTAACTTGATCAGTCACTCAACTCTATCACTCACTCACTCAGTCACAGACATTCGTGGATGTAGTGCTGGTCCAGCCAGAGAGCTGAAACTAGGCTGAGATTACTGTGGGATGTATGGAGGTTGTGAGTAGTGAAATGGCATCATCTCTATCTTTGTAATTCATGCTGTCAGGAGCTCTAGCCTCAATGGAACTGTTGATTCTGGGTAAGAATATAATACTGAGAAGTTAGGACCTTAATAAGTAATAAGTGTTACAATGTTTGCAAGTAGGACTTGGTGTCATTCAAGGTATTTGTTCATGTTTGATAATGATAGAGACTTTACTGCTGTGCTGGTTGCCAAACGAAAGTCCTTAATCTGAATGAACACACACTCATTTCATTTGGAAAAAAAAAAAAAGGTGAAACATTTTGACTTGTTGTGGCTCAGCAGAGGTGGAGGTTCTGTCATAGCACATACACGTTACAGCACATATGACATCCAGAACATGCAGTAGCACATCAGTATTGAACATGGTCCTGGGCCATTACAGTCATTCTATACTGCACAAGTATGAAAACAGGATGTTGTGATAACACATTCATAAGTTTTGCAGCTTCGGTTTCATTTCAGCTTTAAATACCTGAAAGTAAAGGACATGGCCATTAGTAGAGTGCTGATTAGAGCAATGATATATCATAGAGCACAAAATGGGAGCGGGAAATCTACCTGAGATGTGTGTGTGTCGGTGAGTCTGTGTGCGATAACCTTGTGTTTGTTCGCTCCCTGTCACTATCTAAGGCGCCTGCAGTCTGAAGGAAAGCATCTGGTTTCAGCATCTGGACACACACACACACACACACACACACACACAGATTGGAAGTGTGTTTGATAGAGTCAGTGAGAGGACACCAAGAAGGTTATCTCTGATCACAGCCTGCAGTTATTTTACACATGTACACACACACATAGACACACACACACACACGCACGCACACAATGAAGAGAAAAACAAAGACAAAGACAGAAGCACCCTTTTAAAGATTCAGTCTCTCTCTCTGTCTTACTCACACACACACAGAGCTGTCACACTTCCTTCCATGTTCACACATACAGGGCACCAAAGAGCAGCAGATATTTGGCATCAGTGAATCAGCAAACCTCCAGCAGCCTGATAATCCAGACAGATGCTGTTCATGTCTTCACTGACTTCCATTTCATTACATGGGCTTATCTTTGTGATGATGCAGATGTAGTGTTCCTTAAAGGGACGCTGATTGATTACAAATAAGCTCTTTGATGTAGTCACTGTCCATGGGAGAATCCGTTCCTCTGTGTAGAACATGTTCACTTATGGCAATATGGTAGTAATGTTTTGCATCATGATGATACATGGGTGCGATATTGATCTTTTATTAAAATTAAATCTGGTCCAAAGCTCCAGTTTAAAACGTTAAATCATCATGGGATGATAAAAAAAATAAAAATAAAAATGTTTGGGAGTACATTAAGAAACAGTTTTAAGAGCTTTGACTGTAATGATCTGTGCTGCTGCAGTTACTCACTTTTCAGGGGATAAAGTAAGAGGGCAGAATATAATCTGTGGGATTTCTATGAATTTGGTTGAATTTGATTGGAGAGAAATAATCATTATCATGATGCTGACAGTCTCCAATGCCCACGTCCCGTCATCCTCTCAGTGCTCAGCTCCTTCCTTCAGTCAACATCTGGTCATGAGCTGAGGTTAGTTGGCAGTGGGCTGACACCAAATGTTTTCATTCGTAATGAAATCTGTTTTACATTCTTGTTTCCCAAAGCTAGGGATGACAATTTTAATCAGTGGTCTCCCACGTTAACAATAAATAGTCAGTTCCACAGTAATTTATGAAATACAGTGTTTTTTTCCCTGACATGACCTATGTTTGCTGCAAAATCAGACTAAATTAGGAAGTTAAAGAACAGATTGAAGGATACTATGTTACTTATGAATTAAACAAAACAAAACTATGACTTGCTGTGGAGCTTCCACTCCTGACTGCCGATATTCAGTGATTATCCAGACAAAGTCCAAAGTATTGACCTGTGTTAAGTGAACAGCTGCTCACTGCTTCTGCTGAAGACATCACTGGGTGAACCTGACAGCTGCTCAACAACAACTCCGTGGGATTTTCACAACTGCTGCAGACTTATTTCTTCCTTTGAAAATGAGGTGTGATTAATTTATAATTTGTTCAGCCTCTCGTCTTCTGCATTGTCAATCAATATATTTATCATTGATTAAATTATTAATTCCAATTAAAGTTATAATCTATAACCTTTCTACATTAAAATGTCTAAAAACAACTACAGCTATGTTCTATATGTTGTTGAGTTGTGTTCTTACATTATCACAAATGTTTCCATCAATTCTCAAACCAGAAAAATCTGTGATTTTAATCATGGTAACGCTCCGTTTCATTGGTCCCTTGTCAGTGACATCATATTCTCTGTGGTCATATGTCAGTGTGTTTGTCTGACAGAAGCTCAACATTGACATTATCTAGTTTTAAGTCACATAGACTTTTTACACCTTGGTGGTTTTCAGCGGAGGAAATGTTAGACAGCTCAGCTCCCAGCTGCTGGAGACGTCCTGTCCTGTGTCACTGAAGAGCGTCAGTGAATCTCTGATCTTTAAAGGTAAACTGCTTTCTGGGTGTTTCTACTGGTTTTAATCCCCTGGTGTGTTTGTTATGGAGAGGAGGACACCTCTGTGGATAATTCAGCTGCTGGTAAAAACCTGCTGAACGTCTGCTTCATAAGTTATCAGAGAAACAATCAGAACAAAGGTTAGCATCAATCTCAGCTCCAACTCTTCCCTGAGTCTCTGTCCTCCGTACAGCGTCACTCAAACACTGACTTTAAATGTCAAACTGCTTTAGTCAGTGTTTTTAACAGTTAGAAACCGGGTCTGTTTGATTTCCTGAACCACTGACACTGAAGGAATCTGAACCAGGAGGAGCTTACAGTAATGGTGGTGAAGACAACTCCCATGATCCCACACTATTTCATGACATCAGTCAATGCCATCTTTTATTGTTTTGATTGAGAGCCACTTTGAGGCAGAATTGTGTTTATCTGAATATCAATTCATCATTGACAAACCTAATCCATAAAACTGGATCAAATAATAAAAAAACTGTTTTGCTTAAATGAGAGCTACACATTTTGTATTGTGGCAAGCTTGCATGGAAGAATACTACGAGGCAGAGATCTTAGTTTCTTTAAGCAAGTCCTGTGCCATAAAACATCGTGAGACTACAGGATATAGAGAGCTGAGTGCAGATCACAAACATTCGCTGGAGGTCATCAATCACCACAGGAGCCTCAGTTATGGTGGCCCACTGGTAACTACAACCCAAAACAGTCATAGCCACAAAAACACAGAACAACCACCTCACACATCCGCAATCAAACATGAATAACATCAAACCTGAACACAGCATTAATAAAACAAACATGAAAACATAAACATGAACACTCCTATAAGTCCTTGTGCTTGGAAATTTCAGTAGTCATAGCGACAACCCCCTTCGGTCACTACAATATGTAAGTGTATTTGAGCCGGATGTCCTTGAGCTTCTTTTCGCATGATCCTTATAAGCAGCATTCACTGACGTTCTCTACTCAAGTAGTATATTTTTAGATAGGCAATTACAGAGCAGTCCTCAGTTCAGTCAAGAGGATATTCTTTCAATGTACTTCTTTTGTTTGTTTGGAGAATCATGCTATTACAAGTATTAGGACCACAATGAGGAATATAATAATTATATATAATAATTAATTAATATAATAATTAATAATAAAATAATGTCATAATATTCCAACAAAAAAGTTGTAACATTACAAGAATTAAAAAAGGAAAATTTGGAAAGAGAAAAAGAATATTACATGAACCAATAAACCTGGTGAAAGGACAGTCAGTGTCAGCCTGAGCTGCTTCTGGCAGCTGCTGTTTGACTGTCTAACAATAGAATAAACTCAGTTTCTTCACAAGCTTTTCAGTGTCCTGATGCTGATGATGATGATGATGATGAGCCAAAAGATGAAGTATCTCCACATCTGTGAAACCTCTGCTAAAGTAGAACTTCACAGGATGCTCCACTTTCCTCATTTTAAAGCTTCTGATATTTTAATCAACACAGAACCTAAAATAAGGACATTATTCTCATATTATGACTTTATTCTTTTAAAATTAGGACTTTGTAACTGTAATATTATGACTTTTTCTTGTAATATTATGACTTTATTCCTGCAATATTATGGCTTTATTCTCAAAATTTCAGATTTTTTTTTTCTGCCATATACTATAATAAAATCAGGTGAAAAATCAGATTAAAAATCAGGCGTGACAGCACCTGTGACTAATTTGTTTATGTCAACAGAAAACTCGAGTGAAACAGTTGTGGCACGCCATAAACATAAACTATCTACTAACAGTCATTTTTAACAGCCAAGATATTTAATACAAACTATAAGCATCTTCCTCCTCATATGTGAGAGGGCTTGTACAATCTGTGCTACTGTACTGTGTACTCACTCTGCACATTACTGACTCAGTTCTACAGTTGCTTGTATGTGTGTAATGTTAATTGTGTGGGTGCATATCTGCGTTTGTGTCCCTCCCTGCTGGAAACCGCAGGGACCAATGACAGGCCCTCTCGGAGCAATTTGAGCCTATGAAGATGTACTAGCGGGAAGGTTGAGAGCTAATTAGAGCAGCAGAGGAGCATATAGACCGTTCCAAGTATCCGCAGTGGATCTGTGATTCATTTACTATGGTTTGGGACTGATTTAATACCAAAATGATCTGCCACCTCACAGACCTTGGCAAAAAGGGAATCAGCTGTAGCCAGGAAAGTAGCAACCAGGTACAAGAGCCAAAAATGGACTTGTGGCTCTTTGCATCTCTGTGCACATATGTCATCACCACCAAACAGCAATTGCATTTGCAAAGAAAGACCTGTCTTTTTCTGCCCTGGCATGCTGGTGCCCCATATACATAAAAGAAGAGAGCCAAATCACACATTTCATCAATTGTCAGTATACTGTGGTATAACTACATCAGGGACAAGCAGACTGAAGCAGAGCAAGACGGAGTGATAGATGGTTGGAACTAAAGTAACATGTTGTGACAAGTCAATTTCACCCACTCTCTGGGGAACAATGAAGTAAAAGACCTGTAATTTTCAATTCAAAATAAAAGCCAGTTTTCACACAATCTGCCTGAAAACGAAACATTCAGAAACAAAATGAATGTGAAGACTGAGGTGAGTGTGAGTACAGACATGTGTGTGCTCTGTCCTTCTGCTGGTACATCAAAAGTAAATTCAGCCATCACTGCACACCCCAACACACACACACACACACACACACACACACACACACACCTATGCTCTTGTCATTAAACACAAACTACTGCTCTCTCACTCTCACAATCAAACCAACCAAACACATCATTATGTAGTCAAAGTCATCTAGGAGCTACCAAACCGTTACACATGCTAATTATTAATGTATTTTCATTCAATTACACACATGCACGTGGGCGCACACACACACACGCACACACACACACAAGTTTGTCCATTTTTTTTAAATAAAAAAAAAGCTGCTGGATTTGTTTTACATATTCTTATCTGGATCTGCACCGAACTGTACAAAGTCCCAGATCTCAACACCATAAATAACAAGAATTTTTTTTACATCAAAATTCAAATAGTATATCCTGACAAATTCAGGAAAGTGTTGAAAAATGCTCCGTCTCACAGTGTTAAGGAAAGTGAATTCCTCCATACACCCCTCAAACTGGATCAGCACCAAAATGTTATGGCTTCTTCAATGGCCCATGACCCATCCCTCCACCAGGTTTGGTGCAAATCTGTTCAGTACTTCTTGCATAATCCTGCTGACAAACAAACAAAGAAACACTACCAGTCAAAAGTTTAAGAACACCTCAATTGTTCTAGTTGTTATTGATATTAATATAATGTAAGTCTAATGTCTAATGTGGTGTCAGGGCACTACGCAAAGCATAAAAAGCCTCGGAAAAACTCTAATCACTTCCTCGTGGTTGTCTGCATCTGGATTTTCAGCTTACATCCCTGTTCATCCAGAGTCAAATAAAATTTGACCCATTTGTGTGAAATGTTGTGATAATTGCTGTGTGAAGTCTTGAGTCATGGCTAAAAAGTGTTTTGTGAGGTCACACAGACTTTGACCTTCGACCTTTCACCACCAAAATCCAACAAAACATTATGTCCGTCGCCGGCACAGAGGTATAATAAATAATAAGGATCCTGCCCGGTTCTCTATGTAAATTACACAATTTTTACCTTGGTCAGTTTACTGTGTATCTTTGTTATGAATGATAAATATTGAGTGTTATTTAGTTATGGACTTGAACTGCTAAAATTTCAATAAAAACTGGAAAATTTGGGATCTTCTAAAACTTTTGCCCAGTAGTGTTTATTTCATGAGAAAATGCACAAATTATCAGAATCCATAAATTTTGCTCATACAACAAAACTCAGCCAAGAATGGAAACACAGACAGACTGAACATCGCTTATTCATTTTCAGTCTACCAGTTTGTATCACTCAATGTACAAACATGAAGAATGTGATCAGGTTGATCAATGCACACATTTACTGTATAATACGATACATAGTAGAGGTTTGTTAAACTACTTTGTACTATATAGTTGAGTTCCCATGGTAATTACTCGCGTTCCTCTTACTGCACTCATCTCGATTCCTATGAAAACATTTTTTGCTTGTGATAAAGTTAACTGTGATCACAAAGTGTCAGGAAGTATGACACAAAAACATGACAATGTTATGAACAGGATAAAAGCAAATCATTTTAATTAAAAGAACATTGCCTTTAGCCGTGGATTCCTCTTTAGTGTCATTGGCAAGTTTGCACCGAAAGTATCAACAGCAAGCGGCAACCTCCAGGGCTGAAAAATGAAGCCAACGCACAAGTGCCAAAAACTGCAGTTCCTTGAGGCTTTGAAAATCCCCATAGAATCCCATATTAAAATGTCCAACTTTACAGCAGAAATAAACATGTTTACAGCCTGGTACAAAAACACTTTTGGTCTCTATAGCTAATTTCCTCCTTCATGACAACTGTAAGGGGGGTGAATTTCTATATAACTCACCTGATTAGATTTGATTAAGGCTTAAAGTTATGTATAATTGAGGGTGTAGCCTCTTTGAGTGACAGGTGGGTGCCGTCACGGTTGGCTACCCACTTGGTGGCTAGCTAATATTCTAGGAGTGACCTCGGCTAAACTGAGTCATGAAATAGGACCTCTTGGCCTTGTTTGCAGTGTCGGTGCATTTCAGAGGTTTTTTTCATGCAAATATTGGACAAATAATATAGCTGACTGTGCAGTTAATTGTACTAACAGAATGTCCAACAAGTCTGTCCTCCAGTTTTTGAGGTATTGAGAATTTTGACAAATATGAGAATTACGTCTTGCTCGAAGGCTAACCCAAGCTGACTATGCTAACGATGCTAACGCTAAAAAAAAAAAAAAAAAATGTAAAGATTATTATACTCCAGAAGTAAGTTGCATTGAATTTCTTTTACATTGTTGTTATTAACACGAACAACAAAAGAATGTGCTAAATTTATGTAAATTGTATGTTTCATAAGTGAATATGGCATGAAAAAACAACCGTCCTCCTGCAAAAGACAAGCCCACTGGTCAGGTTACTATAACTCATAGTTTTGTTTTGTTGCTAGGCAACATCTAGTAGTCGCAGTTATTATGAAATGAGCAGAGGGAAAAGTGAGACAAGGTCTGGGTCGGGAGGAGGTGGTGGTGGAATGATGAATATGACACAGGAGAGTGATGTATGGTTGCTCAGGTTGGAGGAGTTGTTGGAAAAAAACTGCATTTGACTGTCACATGAAAAATAAGTGTAATACAGAAGAAAAGACAAAGCAACAGATAGAATATGAGGACTGTGATGTCTACCAGTAATTCAATTATGACCTGTTGAACACCAAAGTAATTCAAATTTAAATTTTCATTGTTTGTATCTAAAAAAGTCTGTGTTGGAAGTAAAAGAACTGATATATTACTTTACATATCTATTTGTCTGTGAAAAGTTTTCCTCCAGGTGATCAGGACACACTGGAGCAGTTCAACATGAAAATACAAGACAGTGAAGACTTCACTTCAACACTGACTGACTCCAGGCTACACACACCTTTTATCATACCTTACAAATAATCAAACCAGGTACTGGTTTAATCATAATCATAATGTATTAATGTACATTACAATACATTGCATATACATTCATTACAATACATTACAAAATAGTTCATTAGGGCGCAGCTTGCTCTTTGATGTCGTTGTTAAGGTGAACTTATTGACGCACCGGCTGAAGATAGCAGCAGTGAACGTTGAGATAAAGTTAAACATTTCTTTTAATATCAACAATAATTTTAACTGTACATTTATACTCCAGTTGTCTTGCTAGCACACTGTTAAATTTAAAACCACATTCAAATACAAAGTGGTATATCTATAGAACTTATACATACAAACCACTGAATATCAGCCAGCTACTCTGCAATAAAGTGAAATTTCTTAAGTTCCTTTTATTAGGGAAGGGCATGCCTGTAGAACACCGCTGTGCCCAACACTTTCTCTTTCTCCAAGAGTTCTCTTTCACAGGTTCTATCATTCTATCATCTTTTCATTTATTCCCAGGGAACCAAAATCATACAAAACAACTTATACATTTGTAACCTTTAATATTGATGTTTTCATGAATGAAAGATTTGAGCTTAATTTGTTAAACTGTTGCTTCTGTGGTGATAATCGATTTTGTTATATAAAATGGATCAGATTAAATACATTTCACACACACACACACACACACATTCTCACATTCTCTACTCACATGAGATGTTGAGACTATTATCTTTTTGGGGATCCGTTCGGTGTGCAGGTAATTCTTTGTTTTTCATTTTAAGTCCCTTTTATCCGGCACCTGACCCACTGGTTTGGATGTGCACATATTCTTCTCTGTTTAAACTAGTCTTGTATCAGAGCAGCAAACAAAAGGCACTCTCCAAACCGCCCTCAGGCTCTGGTGTTGGGTGCTCGGCTCCTTAGTTATCTTCAGGTATCAAGTGAAAATACTCCCGCCCTCACAGAAATAGACTCCGCATAATTATCCGTCAACGTTTTGTTGTCTTCTGACCTCTCTGAAGACATTTCAAACACTGTCTTGAGAAAGGTCAGAAGACTGAAACGTTGTGTGGGAGTATTTTTACTCTCTACTTAAACTAGATTTTTATTCCTCTGCGAAAGGGTTGAGCATTAATGCTTTATCTTTTATCTGCACTGTATAATTTGTTTGACCTTTCAATTGATGGTCCGATTTGAATGTGAAATATAACATTTTCAGTCGGTATTAAAGACAAAAGTTTTGCAAATATAAACAGCATGTATTGATTTGTGAACCAGAAGTTACCAATTCACTCTGAGAGAATGTTTTAAATAAAAGGACATGAAAAACAAAAAGGTGGACAATATTACAACTATATAACATGTAGTAGTAAACATTTCTAGTCAAATAAAAGCAACTGTGCCTGTACAAGTGGTAATAAGTGGCACCGGCAGCTGTAATCCTGTACGCACTAAGCGTAAATTTTCATCATCCTATCCTATTCATCCTATCTTGAAAATAAAATGGTGGCAACAGGCAATCCTGTCTTATTTTTGGCTGCATCCACTCACTAATGTTACGAGTCTAGATTGAACAGGAGAGCAGGAGATAAAGCTTTGATGCCCAGTGTTGACACTGCAGATGTGGAGCACTGGTGAACGTCCAACATGATACTGGAATTGATGAGTTTGATGTAACGTTCAGATGCAGTACGAACTTCAAACAGGCAGGAATACTGTTTCATTTTCATCGTATATTGTAGCAGCTTGGCTTGGTCTTCATGTTGTGTATTGTTATTACTGTTTTTAGTAGTTAGTTACACAACATGTTCTAAAGATGATGATGATGATGATGATGCTGAATGAGGGAATCTGTTGCTTCATGTCGACTTTCACTGCACGTTTTTCTCTGGTATATTCAATATAGTATATAACAGTGTAGTGTAGCCTGTTATGACATGCATGCAGTCAGCTAATCAGAGTTGATGGTGTGTCATAACTTTAACCTTAAAATACACCAATCAATCTCTCTCTCTCTCTCGCTCACTCAATTGTTCGATGAATAGACATATGTATGTGTGTGTGTGTGTGTGTGTGTGTGTGTGTGTGAAACCTAAAGGTAGCCTGCAAGCGGACAGGCGGTTGTTGTGTGTACTATGAAATATAATCCTGCTGGTGCCACTGGTGGTAACAGCTATGCCCATCATAGGCAGGGGGTGGCAGGGGGAAGAGGATAAATAGTGGGATTGTGGGGATGAGTTAGATCAGAGGTGGCAACAGTGTTATGGCTACAGATGTTATTATTTTTAAGTCAACGGCCATGACGGACAAAGATGTGTTTAGGCCTGATTCAAAAGCAGTAACACTGCTAACTGTAAGAAGATACAGTTCACCTTCGGGTCATAGAAGAAAAACATGGAGGGTGCTGGAGGTGAAGATGGTGTAGGTCCTCCATGGTGACCAGCTTGACGCTGTTCTACCTCACAGGCAGTGGGAACCCAACAGACACAGACATCCAGCATGCTGAGGCTGCTTCCTCAGGTCTCTGCAGCTTTGCGCCAGACGTAGGTGTCACCAACGTTCCACAATATGAATATGGAAGGAATATATATGGTAATGAAAAATAAAGGGTGGTTTAGTTTTTTATGTCAAGTTGGATGAAATGAAACAAGGGAGCAATACCTAAAAATATGGACGAGGGTCACTGAGTTTTGATTTTTTTATTTTTTTTTGTCCTTTGAAGACAGACAATGTCGTATCAGCTGTCAAGTAGCCAATACTGGTACTTACAGTTTATGCTGTGTGTAGCAGGAAGGTGTAGTGAGGGCATCACAAAAGCAAACGTACTGAAAGAAACAAAACATCTGGTAACAAATAACAGTACCTTTCTCTCGCAACAGTCAGTCCACCATGGACTTTGATCAGTGTCAAAACCATAAATATGCGCACAATGTGAAATAGTGATGTGAAGAATTATGCACTCATGCATCTGCAATGAGAATATAAATCTAATCTAAATTTCTAGTTTGGTATAGTTCCTTAAAAGCCTAAAAAACAATAATTATACCTGTCCAAGCCAGTATCAATAAAACCTTTTTGGTAAGAACACTAAATAGCTGCCATCACATACAAGTTAGCTTATTGACATTCACTCTTTAAAAGTATAATTAAGTGACAGGCAAATAAACTAACTGAAAGTTCTGTGAAAATCTAAATTGAAATGAATCAACTGGCTAAAATTGTATTTAATCTTACACAGATTCATGTCAACATTTCTGCAAGCTCGACAAAATACCACAATTATATGTTTAAAAATCATTTAAGCATTTTTAAGCTTGTGTTGTAATGTCAATATCAGATGAATCATTATTTCAAGTTTTGTTGTATAGTTTCATCTTAACTTACCTCAAGTAAGGTAGGCCAACAACGCAGAGTAGCATATAGCTTAGCTTCTTAGCTTGAGCTAGTTTGGTAGTTTTGTGCTAGGTGGGCATGTTTAAGCATCCAGGCTTCATTCAGCCCACCTCAGTTCCAGAAACAGTTTTTAGATTAGCCAGCAGTTAGGCAGAGTCAAGCAAAACCGCTCTTCAGAAACCTTCAGGGCGATGTCACGGAGGCTACGTCCATCTTTATATACATTCTCTGAACAACAGTAATCCCTTTCACACAACGATCCCACTACATTGAAGAAGACCCCTTATTATGTATTCTTTGCTTGTTTACACTGAACTGAACAAAGCCCGAAAGTGCTGGCCCAGTGTGTGAGTTTAAATAGATTGATAGCATGCCGGCGTTCCAGGACCAGAGGCGTGACATGTGACTCAACAGCGTTAGCATTTGTCCCGCTATGCCAGCTCTCTTTTTGCTCTGTGGCTACCGCTGTTGCCAGCATAGAGGCGGGACAACAGTGTTTGCACCTTTTACGCGAGGCGGAATAAAGGCGCAACATTCCTGCTTGAACAGGCTATGCAGAAGGGGCTATAAAAAAATCAATTTTTTCTTCCTTTAAATAATTCCATTCTTTTGTCATTATTGATTTTTTTTGTTCGTTCATGATTCGCTTAAACGTTCCACAGATTCTATAAGCATTACTCAGAGTCACTTTGGGTCAACATATGGAACATATTGTTTTCCATAGAACAAAACAGTTAAACTCATGTTACTTCTTCATCTGGTGTGGCTTCATTCATCCCCTCTCTATGTTTCCATCTTTCTCTGAATTGCTGCGTTTTCCTCTTTCTCAGCAGCATTCCGTCTTTGACTCGTTCTCCATTACCATTTTATAGGTTGACTTAAGAAGATTGACTTAAGAATTTGATTTACTGCCTCCATTTCTCTCTTTCCTATTAGCTATGTGCTAACACAGAAACAACTATGTAGTGTCTGTTTATATATCCGAACTGTATTGTGAAGTGTGTACTTTTCCCATAGCAACCAAGGCTAAGAACTACACAACAAAAGACAGCATGTTGAAGCATTGGCCGAGTATGTGGTATGTGCTGCAGTATCAACGCAAATGTGTTTTTCAGGAAGCCTAACATGTTCTCACGGCTCTCAACAGGCAGAATCTATTAATTACACCTGTAAACATAAACAATAGAAATATTGTAACTCAACAACGAATAAAGCGAAATAAACACCCAGTCACTTCTGCCCAGTGAAACTTTCTCCACTCGCTTCACTACAGTAACAAGAGAATCACCACACATCAATTACACATCCATTCAGTGCAATTAGCAATTAGCTTCCCTAATTGGCAATTAAGTTTACAATTACATCAACAATATGCTAACAAGACCTTGCTAATAACTAGCTGGATTCAAATCAACAAATGGCTTTGATTGCAGTAGTCTTAGAGGGCCTGGGTAGGCTTTTGTTTTCTGTAATGGAATAACATGTAAGATGTGTTAAATGGAAAGAACAGCAGTATTGATCTATAAAGAATCAAACACAATCACATTTGAGTTTACCAGCAAGGGCACGAACTGAGAAATTATCACACAAGAGTTATTCTGTAATGTATTTGATCTATACATTCCCAGCACAATCAAGTGGGACCCCAAAACTCTTTGAGCAGATGAAATAGACCATGTGCAGTGCATGCAAGCACACACACACACACACACACACACACACACATATAGCTTAAAACGGGTAACAGCAGAAATAGAAACTCACTCACTCACTCAACATTTCTCACTTATCCAAGCAAAGAACATCAACAATCAACAATCAATCTAATCACAAGAAACAAAGATTATTTGTGAGGATGAAAAAAGATGTTTCATTAAAGTCATCCTGAGTAAACACCAGAAACGTGTGCAGCCCGACACAAGTGAACCATGCAACAGCATTTATTAGTACCTTGTATAGATGAACTGATGAAATTGTACTTCAGAATCGGCTTTACCAACAAAGAAATTCTTTCTCTCTTGGCTCATAAACACAGTGTAGTCGTCAGCATTAGGATTGAAGAGATTGTGCGAAAAACTGCGTCTGTTCAGAAGGAAAAATCACCCAAGCTTGGAAGAGGCGGCCACATTCGTGCAAACTGAAATAGCAGGTAATGGACCAATGCAAGGATATCATTGGTTACACCTGCGTGCAATTCATATGTTGTATCACAAGACACAATAAGACTACTGATCAAGTTGTTTGATCCTGAAGGTGTGGAGCTCAGGCAGGCGGCGTCTGAGACACAGGCGCTACCGCAACAAAGGCACCAACGCGCTGTGGCACATGGATTCTTACGATAAGCTGAAGCCTTACGGCATCGTATTGATGGTTTTAGTCGCTATGTAGCGTGGATGGAGGCCTACAGAACAAACAACAACCCCAAAGTAAAAGCAGACTACTTCATCACATACATTGCGCGCTTGGGAGGATGCGACTGCGCGCTGACAGGGGGACAGAAAATGACAATGACTTGATTGAAAAACCTTCCTCTTCTGAGTCAGTTCGACTTTATTCTTTTGACTTTTTTTCCGCAAGTGCATGATGAAAAAAAAAATCTTCCTCCTCATTTTTTTTTTCTCATCTAATACTCCTTCGTAAGTTCCTCCCTCCAGTACTATGGAATTTTTGTTCCTGTTTCAGTGAGTTTTAATCACCTTCCTGCTACCAGCATGTCCTTTCCTATCTGTGTTACTGCCAGACAACCTTGTCATCTGTTTTGTCTGTTTGTAAAGTCAGCTTTTATTATTAAACTATCTTCACTATACCTGCCAGTCTTGGAGTCTGAAGGACTTTCAAGGCCCAATTCCCTCAAATTCAAGGACCCAATATTGAGACGCTCATCAAGGTTGATTACAACACTAAGAATTTTTATAATGAGAACTAGCAGCTTAACAGAAGCTCACAGACAACAATTAAAAAGAGAGAGAGCAAAACACAGTCGTGCTGTGCTACAATGATGGCAGACTACATGGTCTCTTGTGCAGTATTTTGTGTAAGCTACCAGCCAGCTTTCCTGACTGTTCCAATATCTGCTAACATGCTATCTGCTCCTAAATCAGCTAGCTCCAGTCCAGCTCGCCACCAGCCTGAAGAGCTTCCTGTTTGATCCAGATCCTGAAGACCCTGAGCAGTCTCCTTTCCCGGGACTTGCATCGATTTTCCAGGAAGGTATCTGGGGGTCAGAGCACCTAGAAGGAAGGGTCAGTCACGGAGATGTTGATCCTATGTTGATCCCCAGCGTCACAGAGCCTCCACTGCCCAGCACCATGCCCGACACCCAGCTGGACCATGAGCTGGACCCTGTGTTGTCTGTTCCCGCCGTCATCCTGCCAATGTCCCACTTGTTCCTGTATCGGAGGTCATGGCCGATGGCTCATCTCTTCCTGAGTTGGTGCTCTCAGCCAACATAACAGCTGTTTTCCAATCAGCAGTCCGGCCGTCTTCTACTCCTGATGTCCTGTCGGCCGTTCGGCCAACACCAGCTCCAAATCTCCAAATCAAAGTTCTTTCTGAAACACTGCTTGACCTCCCAGATCATCAGTCGGCCATCTTTTCTGTTCAGCCTTTGAGAGAACCTGTGTTTATCGTTGGCCTCCTGTTCAGCCTCAGGAAGGATCCCATCAAAGTTTACCACCATGAAGACGGGAGAGAGAGGATCACCAGCGCCCTCCTGAGCCTGTTTACCCGGCCTCCAGGCTGGCATCAAGCCAGGCTTCCTGCTGTTTTCCGCTGGGATGCCTTCCTGTCCACTGGTTCCTGGATCCACCCGGTATCCTACTGTCTTCTCCTCACTGCTGTAGGTTCCTGTGGTGCTCCAGAGTGATTTTTGTTGCTGTTCCAACAAGTTTTGCTCATGTTCCTGCTACCAGCGTGTGTTTTTTCATACATGTGTTCCTGCCAGTCAACAGTCATCTCATCTACTTATAAGCCTGATTTTGTTCTCAAAGTATCTTCACTATATCTGCAGTCTTGGGGTCTGCATGTGAGTCCAAACTGCCTGAGCCATTACACCTGAAGCAAGTCCAGATGCCTCGTAAAGCACCAGAAATACCATGACCTGGACGACTAAGATTACAAACAACAGATCCAATGCACTTCCTCCACCCTGACCCACCTCACCATGCCACTTACTTTGACCTCCACTGCACAGCACCATCAGGTCCTGAGTCAGCTTTCTTGCCAGACACAGTCTGCCTGCCCTCCACTCCAGTCTCCACTCACATCTCTGGTTTCCTGCAACCATCCAATTGTGGCGATTCTATGGTAGGACCCGCTGAATTCCTGTTGCCATAAGCCAGCTTGACACGCCAGCACTGGGTGCCTGCTCTGGTTTCTTCGCTGCCACCCTTCAGAGAACAGTTCTGCCTTCTAGTGGCCCTCCAGAGTGTCTTCATCCATCTTCCAGGTCTTCTTGGCTCATTTGTCATGTGCTCCTGGTTGATGCTTTTTGCTTTTGCCCAGTTACAGTGCAGTTGAGTGAGCTGCACCACCCTGCCTCTTCTAACAGCTACATGAGTATCATGTTTTACCTGTGAGGAAGATGCGAGACGTTTTGACAGCTATGTCAGCCGAAGAGTCGATCACAGAGGACAGAAGTAGAGGAGCTTGTGCCAGCATCAATTTCTAAATGAGTTTAGCCAACTTCACTGACACTCAGGCCTGGAGCTGTGAGCATCAGAGCAGCCAACAGAGACAAGTTGCACTGTTTAGAGACAATAACTGATTCGCATATTTTAAAGCCTGCTGTTCTGTTATCTTGATTCTCTATGTATGAAAACAGCACGCCGATTTGGCCGAGAAACTGTGAGTGACTCGAAGACTTCTCAAGTCATCATCTCCCTCCTTCATCAGATACTTCACCGATATTCAGGGCTCATCAGAGACAGAGAGGAAATGTAAATACATACAACCTTTTTGTCCCTTTGGTAAAAACTTCGGTAAAGCTCCTTCTCCACAGAGAAGCTGCTGTTGGCCTAGTTTGTCTTGAGATGCAGCTGTATGCTCTGTCATAGAGATGGCAAATAAGCACCAGAGGGGGTTCTGACACGTATACACACACACACACACACACACAGTGAAACAGTATTGGAGTATAGAAATGGATGGTTAATTACACATATGATGGATGCACAGGTATGATGTACATTATTCACCTTTCCTGCTATAATTGTATTTTTAAAGAAAGCTCAAAACTTCTCTTTTCACCTCAGCCTTTAACCATCAATGGTTTTAACATGTTGTCATGTCATTTATTGTATGATTATTGTTATTATTATTATTAGAAGTAGTATTAGTATTAGTATTATTATCTAATATAAAAAGTCATTCTTTCCATCCTAAAGATTTCATAAATGTCAATCCAGTCATCCACTGTAGGTTTTTCTGGTTTTAACCACTTTCTAGTAACGGCTTTCCTGCAGCGTTTAGAACCCAACATTAACAAAATAAAATAAAGAAGAATCATTTTCTGGTGGCAGGGTGCTCATATACAGGGTGAGTGGGAAAAAGGTTTTGCAAAACTTTAGGAACTTAACCTTGGTAATAGTATACAGTAGTAAATTGTATAATATCTTTTTTTTTTTTTGTCTTCTTTTCCTCATACCCCCTTTTTTTAAAAAGATATTTGATTATCATGCAGGTACACCCAAACATTTGGTTTTAGTCATTTGGATTAGTTTGGTTTTCTGTTTCGTATTTTACTTATTTGTTTATTTTATGATTTACTTCATTGGTCCTCAATTGCTTCTTATTATCTATTTTCACACTGATCCATTACTCTGGGTCACAATTGAGCCATGACACTGTATGAATGGATCACAGAGTAACACAACAAACATAAAATGCAGACTATACATTTTAAATATATACCACAACAATGATAAGTATTGATTGATCGGTTGGTAAAAAATTACAGTGGACATTTATAAAATAACAGCATTTTTCACAAATCCCTGATTTAATTTTTTTACAAATCAATAATTTTGTTGAGAAAAGATCATCCTGCATCTGTTCATGGTTCTTTTTCATTGTCTGTTTTTTTTTTTTTATATGTGCATACTTTTGAGATTTGTGACAAACATGAATATATTGCCTGTGCATGGTGTTGCCCTACACTGTGCATTCAGAAAGTCTCCAGACCCCCTCACCTTTTTCACATTTTGCTATGTTGCAGTCTCGTGCTAAAATCCCTTAAATTCAATCTACACTTAATGTCCCATGATGACAAAGTGAAAAAATTGTACAAATGTTAAGAAATTTAGTAAAAAGAAAAAAGGGAAATATCACATAAACGCGAGTACTGAGACCTTTTATTAAGACACTTGAGCGAAGAGTGCAGCAATTGTGAAACAGGAAAACTCAAACACAAAACAATGTTTGCAGAGATTTGAAATTTGTTTTCAGCCAAGCCAAACATTACGTGAGCCTTAAAAACCTTGTTTCAATCATACAAAACCTTTTTTTATTAAATGTCAAACAGAGTTTCAACCTTTCAAACCTTTTTTCTTTTATTTGCAGTTTCAAAATATGACATGATGAATCAATGTAGAATCCTGAATGAGGAAACGGCTATCGGATAAAAAAAAGCAGTGGGGCTTGGCCGACACGGTGCACGGTGTCCATGGCAGGACAACACGCCGCGCTGCTTCAATTTCGCCAAACAGCGGCTCCACGCTAGACAATGCTACTGGGAAAATGTTTTGTGGACTGATGAAACTAAAGTTGAACTGTAAAAACCTGCAAGGCTCCGTATGATGTAAAACATTCACTGTATGCCAACATGAACACATCATCCACAGCTGAAGTACAGTGGAGGGGGCGTCATGGTTTGGGGCCTGTTTTGCTGCCTCTGGGCCTGGACAGTGTTTGTAGAGGAGATATTATCTCTGGCTATGGAGATGTGAGGCCGTGGACGTGGAGTGAACAGTGTGTGAATGCTACTTTATTCAGTCTGTCCCTGCTGGGCGGCTAACACCAGCTAACCACCCGCTGTCTGCAGATATCAGGCTGATGTCCTCTCAGCACAAACAGCGCAGAGGAACTGGTGAGCAGATTCTGTCCTGGATGTGCTCAAAGTGATCATTAACATGAATGTCTGCATCTCTGCTCACAGTCCATGTGTAGCTGTATGTAAAATGTTATGTTTTAATCATTTTGCATTTTGTAAGAATAAGAATCTCTGGTCTACAGTTTTATACTGTGAAATTCAGCCTATAATGTGGACTTTACACTATTTTATGTTCAAGGAACAGTGTTGCTGACTTGGATGTATAAGAAATTTAGGTTCCCAAGATGAATTCTGAGATGCAACATTGATATTTATTTGATATAACTGACTCATCAAGATTCAAAGGGAATCAGTTCTCTACTTTATGAATCAAATTGAACCAAATCAGGAGATAGCTGTAACGTACAGTACATGACTTCTCATTGTCTAAGATAGAAAAACTTTCTGTCAGTTGTCAGAAAAAAACAAACAAACTTTTTTTTAATGTAAAACCACAAATGCATAACAACGTCCCCAGTAAGAACACGATGCCTGTGTGTATGTAAGATCATGTGTGGTTACACCATGAGCTCGAGTCCGCATGCATATGTGTTTGTTTGCCTGTGTGTTACATGTCCAGCGTAAAATGCCAACACACTTAGACAACAGAAAACCTGTCAATGTGGGCATTATTGTGTGTGTGTTTGTGTGTGTGTGTGTGTGTGTGTGTGTGTGTTTGTGAGCACACTGTTCTGTTTAAATCACTGTGGGACTTTTTAGTGTTTGGTCAGACAACATCATATATCATGGTGGTTATTATAACCCAAAGAGCTGTCTGAAAAAGAACAAGAAAAAGTGTGTGTGTGTGTGTGTGTGTGTGTGCGCGCGTGCGTGCGTGCGTGTGTGTGTGGAGAAGGGGGGTTGAGAGAAGGACGAGTAGGTAGACAACAGCAGAGAGAAAAAGAGAGAGAGGAAGATAACGAGGAATTTGCTTGAATTTTTTCAGTTGAGAGAAAAAAGGCCTAGCGACTTTTTTTTCTATTGATTAATCCATCTGCAATTTTACCGGTTAATCAATTATTCTAAACAATTCATTTTCCACCAAAAAAACATCTGACGTAGAATAAGCCCTAGACACTAATAAAATGAAAAAGAAGGATGATATTAAAAATGTCTCCATACTAATGAATAGACGTCATGTAAAAATGAAACAATCCACATCTGTGCGTCTGATCTCACTGAGCGCCATAAGAAATAATGATCACAAAACAATGCTGGTTAAACTTATTGAAGGGTTGTTCAGGCATGAAACCACTAACCAGCTGTAGATATTTTATATTTATCTTATCCAGGCCCTTCAGTCCGGCTCTGACTGTTACTAGTTGCTCTTCATGACTGAAGAACTGTGTTTTTTATTATCTTTATTATGTTCAAAACAGGATTAGTTGTGATTTATATTTAAATACAACTAAACACTGTTTGTAGAGCAGCAACAGTAACGTTCACAACAAAAGGGGAAGGGGGGGGGGTCTCAGCCTGTGGCCCAGTTTACAACAATCTGCAACATTTTACAGTTCATGGCAAACTAAGATCATCAGTTAGACCACATACACACAGCTTTCGTTTTAGCTTTTTCCTACCAATTAGCCTTTAGCCTTTAGCTTAACCGGCGCTGTGACTGTGTAAAACATGTAAAACATCTGAAAACAAAACATTTGTAGTTGCTTGTTGAACAGGATGTTTGATAAAGTTCTTACTGCCCTTTTATTTTTTAATGCACTCACAGCGACATAAAGTACAGTTCACCTGGCTCTGCTATTTGCTCTGTGTGTGTGTGTGTGTGTGTGTGTGTGTGTGTGTGTGTGTGTGTGTGCGCGCACACTTCCCCCAGGCAGAGCACAGAGGAGAGCAGAGCAGGAGAAGCAGCACGACCGTAAATGATAATCTGTGGCAGTGAATGTTGATGTTCCCGCAAATAAATCAATACACGGGAAACGATGTGACGATTTCAAATTTCGTTCATCGATCACGGCGACTCGCTACAGCTGCCTCCGGTGTTTGAATATGTTTTCATATGTTTCTAAATCCTCATTCAAACACAACATACACAAAAACGCTAAATAAAATAAGGAGGAAAATGTTGTCATTGGAAAAAATATTGATTATTGGATGATGTTGTATCTTTGTTCGTGGCTTTGTCACTGTTATAACATTGCTGCTAAATCTTTGCTGACTATTTCTGTCTTTATCATCACTATCTACAAACAGTAAATGATATATGTAGGTCAGGACTACCCACACAAGCAGATGCAATAACAATACAGATGAGAATATTGAGAGATTGTCAGTTATCATCACCAAGCAAACAATCACCAGCAGAAACAAGACACTGACCACGCGAGTGTCCACATGTACGTCAGTAAGGATTTACTATAAAGACACAGTCATTTGGATTTAGCTTTGTTTAATGCATGCAACTGCCAAACATGTATAGGCCTACATGAGCCAGTTTGCCAGATTTATATTATACACACACACACACACACACACACACACACACACACACACACCTCCGCACACATTCAGTAATAATTTCTACAACACTGCACTGAAATACATGGAAACATAACAGACAGGAAAAAAATGGGTTTATCAAATGTTTCAGACATCCTCCTCCCTCGTTTCTTTTCCCAGCTTTGTGAGTCCAGAACAGTGGTGATAAGCTGCAGCTTTTAGCCGGCCGACAGAGTAAAGCATGAATGAAATGAAAATTGAATAATGTGCTCCAGCTCTGTGTGTTGGCTGTTTATGGCTTAAAACGCTACTTCCTGGGAGTTCCACCAAGTCCCTGTACAACGAATCAGAGCCAGTACCGTTTAAAGACCTAAACTCAGCCAGTTGTCCTCTGGACCGAGTGGGCTGTGAGCGCACACACACACACACACACACACACACACACACACACACACACACACACACACACACACACACACAAGCATACACAAACACACATGAGCACACTGGCCTATTTGGCACCTGTAGCTCTTTTCCAGCCCTTGCAGCACACATAGTATTTATGTTTATGCAACTGTGTGTGTGTGTGTGTTTGTGTGTGTGTGTGTGTGTGTGTGTGTGTGCTGTCATACATCATTACCTGTGCGGGCAGGTGTGATGCAGAAGGGAGCCTTACATTGAAGCATCAGTGTCGTTCAGGACTGGACAGCAGCGCACAGTGCTAAAAAAAAAAAAAAAAAAAACAAGCACGTTAGTAAGAAATACTAAAGGAGTCGGGATCTTACTGGTCCCAGTATGTAAGCCCAGTGCAGCCATTCATTCGGAGCAGGCTAGGGGCTGGGTGTATTAATAATAATAATAACTAGAAAATTCCAGGGATATTTTGAGTGCCACGGGGGCTGCTGCCGGGTTAGGGTTAGGGTAGAAAATCTTCTCTGTGTCACTGTAGCGATGACATCCGCCCCGAGGCGCTCCTCTATTCTAGCTGTCGAGGACTGACTCGGAGCTGAGCACATGTGGCACTAATAATAATTTTATTTATATAGCACCTTTAAAAACACAATTCACAAAGTGCTTTGACAAACAAATCAAAGCAGTGAAAGTCAAAAGCAGGACAGAAAAAAGGTAGAGTTACTGAAGGAGGACAAACAATATATTTCAATATAGGTAAAGACAATTAGAGGCAGAAGATCACTTATAAAAACACACACATAAACACAGTAAAAGTAATAAAAGGGTGATATGGAGACGATAAAAAGATAAAAAGACAATTAAAAAAGACGATAAAAAGAAATCACATAAAAGTCTATAAAGATTTGTGAAAGCGTCAGTTTCCAATGATATCATTAATAAACTGGGCACACAAACAAAATCCAACTCCAACTCACTAAGCTTTATTTTACAGCATAGGGATGTTCAGGTTGCTATGGATTTTAGGACAGTTCCCACTGTTTTCTTCTGCATGTACAAAGCAAGTGGTCAAAAGCTTTCTCCCAGAGCCAGTTGCAGCACTTACTTAAAACACCCACGATCTGTAGGAAAAATAAGTTCTAACCTATTGTGAGTATATGCTAGGAAGAGATTTATCACTTTAATTGCATATAATCTTTAACTGATGGTTTGCGTCATCAAGTTGTCAGGTCTGTGCTTGTTTGGTCAAACACCCACAAAGATTTTCTTGTCTGGAGCTTCTGTAATGTCCCATTTGTCGAGTATAATTTAAACATGAGGAACATTGGAAGGGGAGATAAGGACACAAAGTAGCACATTACAAAAAAACGCAGGGTGATTTTTTTCGCAGTTCAACAGGCATCTCAATTTTGTGTCTGGTGTGATCTCAATTTTTCTGTCATCAACTGTAACTCCCATTTACAGTATTTCTTAGGTGAGACGAGTGGAGGGGATTTCACGATCAAAGCAAATAGGGATAAAGAACCAGAGGAGAAGAGAGTGAACAGGCAAGAAAAATAAAACTCCACAGAGAATGAAATGGGTTGGTACTTAATCTGAGGTTGAGGACACTACGAAATTAACAAGACTAGGTCAAAACCTGATACATGTCTGGACCCGCCTCTGGTCAAATCCTAATTTCACAACTGACATGACGTTGTCTAACAAAATCATCAAACACAAGAATTAAAGACAAAGACTGTAAAATTATCAGAGAGAAAGTTAGAAGAGACACATGATCTGTCTTATTTTTACAGTTATTTTTCAGACTTTTCCTTCCTCTGTTTGATACGTAGAGTTGGTCATAGTCGTTAGTACGAAGCCTCGTTACCGATGACTTCTCTCTCTCCCTCCCTCTCTCCTGCTCTCTCTGCTCGGTGTGTCTTATGTTTAGTTCTTTCTCTGCCTCCTTTAGTAATAATGATACATGTAATGAAAGCTGTTTATTTGCTGCAATGGAGGTGAGGCTCAGTGTATTGGAAGTGCTCCTCCTCTTCCCTACAGTTCCCGAGCAGCCACGAAACCAGAGCTGCTCGGTAGACTGCGGTTCAGCACTCCGCCGACCAGTGGTGGAACTATCATCAGTCAGTCAGTCAGTCAGTCAGTCAGTCAGTCACGACTATAGGGCTGGATCTCGCTGTTGCGGTCCAGCCGAAAATGGGAGCAGATAAATGTGAGTCACACTCAGCTGACACACAGTCAACTGCAGTGACACAATCAGCAAGCCTGCGCACAAATATTAAGTGTTTAATAATGAGCAGACACGCTCAGTTGTAGTTGTGTCCTCACAGATTCACAACAGCGAGTCACTGCTGTGAATCCGTGTTCTGACTATTTGACCCATCGCAAACATGACTCGTCAGCCCAGTCCGTAAAATGGCCACTAATTGCATGTCTTTGTGTCTCTGCCTTGTTCATTGATACGTTGCAGTTTCCTGTGTCTATTTGTAAGTGTCACACTCTCATATTTGTTTGTGCTAACACCTAGTCAAATTTTTACACATTTCCAATCTTTGCACCACCGCCAGAACACATTATAAATCAGCACATCATAACAGACAGAGTGAAACAGAGAGACAGATAGAGGATCTGAAGATAAGTCACACACAAAAATACACACAGAAGTAGACTGCTCAACAGGACTAATGATGCAACTGTCTCCACTACATTTGTCTCTTTTAATGAACAGAATTGTTCAGAGAGACTGACCTTTCTGGAACTAACAGTGCATTGTTTTGTACTCATCATTCACTCAAATAGTTTAATCACAGAGATATTTTTCTTGCTTTCAAAAAGTGAATAACAAACTGAAAACAAAGCGCTCCAGTCTACAGTCAGACCTAGGTTAAATTCGACATAAATATGACACTAAGTGACATGAAGCAAAGTTGTGTTAGGAAAACAAACAGGTGTCATGGATAAACTGCAGAGTGACATGTTTAACAGATGTTGATTTTCATCATGTTAGAGTAACAAGACACACAGTGGCGCTCACTCTAATGGCAGCAGAGCTACTTGCAAAACACATTGTTTGATAATGTCTTTAATACTGAGCCTGATCCAGAATTTATTTTCATTATAATTCTATACATTTCAGTTGTGGTCTAACTTAGGCCTAGCCTACAACAATGTTGGTATGGTTAAATATTTATGAATATGTAATCTGAATAGTTTCAGCTTGACTTTTATAGTTTTCTATGATTTTTTTAAAAATGTTTTTCGGATTTATCCCTTATTGACACTTAATGTCAGCAAGTATCACTTATTGAGTTTGCTGGGTGCTGTTTGTGTGTTTTAGTCAGCGAGTCGCATTGCTGTGAATCAGTGACCTGTTGAATTCAAATGAAGTGAGTTTTATATAGCTATTACTGGCAGCATTTCCCATACATTGATTCATTTGTAGCGACCTGACTGCTACATATTGATTTTCTATCCATCTATTTATTTCTTTTTTATGTTTCAAATGGGTAAAATCTTACTTCATTGTAGCGCTGTGCTCAGCCTCTCCTTGCCTCTCTCCCTCTCTCTCCCCGTGTCTCTCTCTCTCTCACAAACACATTGACAACAGACCCGTCCGTCACTGACTGGTCATTGGGAGCACAGAGAGAACTCTCGCCACATCAGTGGGCCGGTGGACTGTTAAAAAATCCATAAAGTTTTTACCGCCCTTGTGTGTCTCTTTACTGGCCCTCTGAGTGTGCCTGTCATTTAGGGTGCACATGAGATCGTGCTATGTGCGTGTGCCGGGTCTGGGGTCACTGGCTAATCATAATATGTACTTGACCCTCACCAAGCCGACCTGAGTCGGTTCTTATTTGTTTGACACATCATGAAGCTATGGAGCTGTACTTGGCAATACTTGGCAATTAAAATATTTGCAGTGCAGTCATTTCATAATAACACCTGTAACACACGTCAGTTTCCATCACAAAGATTTGAATTCTGGGAGAAACACTGAGAGACTTTTTTAAAAGATGGCTTTCCCTGAAACTGATTCTGCTCCTGAAAGACTCACTACTGTACATAATTTCACGAGTAGCATAAAAGCCTCATTAAGAACTTGTAAATAAATCAACACTAATCTTTTTACGTCACATCAAAGGAATCTGTGCTCAGATATCACATCCTTATGGGCCAATTCTGCTACCACTGGACCAGGTGGTGAAGCTATCAAGGCTGTCATTGAAATGAACACGTGGCAGCTTGGACCTGGACTCATAGTCAGTGTGCATATCTGTGTACTTTCATAATAGCTTTAAGTACCACATTCATATTTTATAGACCTTTTAGCATTAATGCTCCAAACTATGCACACAACAATTCTAAGTTACTGCTAGTATAAGAATGTGGACCTACAAAATTCAAGTTAAATATGACCACTGTTTTTTTCTGTAAAAATCCAGAGACTGTCTTGCAATGACATCACAGCAACAACAATGCCTGGCAACATGTTGATGTTCTTACCCATGAGCACTCAGTACATACTGTACTACATTATTGGTGCAGAATTTTTCAATGAGGAAATCAGCATAGATGTGTTTCCAGCTGCTTTTCTTTCAGTTTTTTTACATTTCATGTGGGAAAACAAAGTATTGTTAAACAAAATATTAATCATAGCAGAGTATCTTTACATAGGCCTACTTTAAAACGTGTGGAGGGGAATTTTAAAAGTCCCATATAATATAAGGGTAGATGTCCAAGTGTCCTATATTAACAAAGTGAAAGTATCAAAGCGCTCAGTCCACAGAGAAATGCACACAGCCTGTATTCAGAAACTGAGCCTTAAAACCAGCCGTCAGGACTTCTGGAACTTTGTGATGTCACAAAAAAGCAGTCACCACTCTCAGCAACGCCTAAAGTCCCGTCCACCTGGGTCCACGACCCAACGTCCCAGGATTTGGTTTCTCTGAGTGTTTATCTTTATTACACTCTGAGAGGTTCAGAGCCGGTCTTCTGATCGGCTGATTATAGATATCAAATCATCAAATAAAAAAGACCTTTGAGGAAATTGCTTAAGAGATGCAGAAGAAATAAAGAAGAGGATTTTATCTTCCTCTTTTGTTGTAACAATTGTGTCTTAAGCCCCTTTTCACACTGGACAAAAACACCCACTAACAGCAGGTTTTTGTCATTAATGTGAAAGGGCTCAATCAGCATTCAGTCCCAGGTCAAATGACTCTGCAGGAGTCACAGGTATTTGATGTTAACTAGACATTAATTCAGCATTTTACAGAAAACCAGTTTCTGCCAAACACACACATTCCCAGCTGAAAAGAGTATTCCACTACTAAGACATTTTAAGACTGCTAATGCCAGAAGTGATTAATCTGATGAAAGAAAATCTGAAAACAATCTGCACCACATACAAAAGAAAAATACTTAATTTAACAAGAGACAATGTTAAAAAAATAATACCAATACAAACGATACAGGTGGAGAATTAAACACTGACAGAAATAATTAAAATGAAAACGCAGCTTGACCGGCTAAGAATTCGCAAAAAAAAAAAAAAAAGATAAAAGAATAAATTAAGTACAAACACATATCGTCAAAAGCTTGCACTGTATCTCTATTTACATTTTTAAGGCATAAGCACTCTTCACAAATACTTCTTTTTGTTTTCTCTTTTCTTTTCTCAACCTGCTTATGTATAAGAAGACTGGGCCTACCAGAAATACAAGAAGAAATTATCTCAAAAATCTTGTATGGATCCCTGCAAACAAAACATATACTCATTATGGATGCTGACAGATACTGCTGCCTGTAGTCACGTGTAGTATTGTGTTTTACAAATACCAAAACAAACCAAATCATAAAACCAATGCCAAGTAGTGTTAAATCGCCCTCTACACAAACAGAATCACTGTCACTGCATTAAAGGTAATGATTATATGTGATTTCCTTCATACATCAACAACAAAAATAAAAATGACTAAGGCTCAGCTTTTGAGCTTAAAAAAATATTTAAATTTTTTTATTCAAAATCAGTCTGCAGCTGCAGATTTTAGTTTAGTTTCTCGGACACAATTGACACTAAGGAGATGTATGATTATCTAGAAAGAAATGATTATCTAAATGTCAATGTTGAGCTTCTGTCAGACAAATACTACACTGACACATGCACATAGAGGATATGATGTCATCGGCAGGTGAGATTCCTCTGGTTTGAGAACTGATGGGAATATTTTTGGGATAATGTAAGAACACAACTGAACTATATATAGAACACAGGTTTAGTTGTTTTTAGACATTTCAATGTGGAAAAGTTTATAAAAACAGATTATAACTTTAACTCTGCTGCCATATCTTATATCGGTCTGAACAAAATGAGTCGGTAAACACATTCCACGCTTGTTGCAGCTCAATATTTAACCATCACCATGTTTCATCTGCACTGTCAATGTTCATCTTAAAGAAAAATATACCTGTTTACTACAGAGGGAGCTGGAATGTGACAGGTTTAAAAAGATTCATGTCTTTGGGATAAAGCATAAGATACGTGGGAGAGAAGTGCACACCTCTCACACGATGTGCTCTACTAAAGCAACCTGTGTTTTATACGAGGCTCCTGTCACGTTCGCAGGGACTCGAGCCTGCACCGGTAGCTCTGTACAATCTCACTGCTAAACCACAGAACTACATTAAACAGAATACTGTGACCCAAAAATTCACAGCAGAGGTGAGATGTCGGCAGTGTGAGAACTGTGTCCATCTGTGGAATCCACACAGACTCATTACTGTCCTCGGAAACAAGTCGTGCTTTCGGCAGTGCAGCTGCAGTGTCTTCACAAAGATGACTAACATCAGTAATTTCATGTTAGTAAGCTCCATGAGTAGAATACAGAGTAGTAAAGTAAATTTAGTTTCTAAAATTTGTGATTTCTTTTGTTACCCTCCGCTCACCGCAGCTCCATATGGAAACCAGAGATATCAGGGTGAAACTGGGATCCTTGATTAATATCTGGTCTAATCTAGTCCTCCAACCTCCAACAGTCAACGCTCTGATACCACCCCATAGGAGCGTCTACTCAAATAGTGCCCCTTCGCCAGGTGCACCAGACCATAGTTGTCATGGTTACCATTATAAACACGTAGACTGTACTGAGAGCGGCATCCCTACCTTTGATTACTGTAATAACGCTCATGGCTTGGTTATGTTTATGAAAACATTGTGATTTGGGTTAAAATAAGTACTTCCTCAACATTAGACAATCTATGTTGCCATGGCTACAATAATAACAACGTGGTAAACTTTGTAGAACGGTCATTAAGAAACAAGATAAACAGCTAGTTTGACATGGGAATCAAACACCGCTCTCCTGTGTCATATTCATCCATCCACCACATCCTCCTCCTGACGTGGACTTTGTCTCTCTTTATATTACGTCACCGCACTTTCCCCTTTGCTACTGTCATAATTACTACAACCACTAGATGTCGCCTAGCAACAAAACCTAACTATAGGTCATAATAACCTGCTGCACAGACGGACTATGGGCTGTTTTTTTTTACAGGAGGACAATCTCGATCAATTACATCACAGATACAGGACCAGTTTTAGAGCATGTTAACCTTTACTTGATTCAATGTCTCAGTTTTTCTGAAATTAAAGCACAGAATAAATAAACAGTTGGAGATTTTAAAAACAAGACATAATTTAATCTTCTCTTTGAACTAAATGTAATCTCAATTTTTGACTCAATCAGCAGCTGAACTCACTCCTTCTTTCCACAATCAGAAAGTTCATCCTAACACTGTTGCAGACGTTCCCATGAATGTGACCTTAGACAATGGCGGTGAATGACGAGCAGCCGCTCACGCTCAAGCCACGTTCACGCTTCTCTGACGGCGCAGCAAAGGACTCTGATACTCACACAAGAAAGTGCATTTCACTTTTTAGCTTCAGCAACCAGAACACACTAACAGAGTTTGGACTTATGTAGGAAAGAGGGGAAAACACTGATCAGACGAGGTGCTGAAACCTAAATCACAGCAGGGGAAATCCCCTCACCACGTCGGTTATAGGTGCCGGTCTTAATCATGTGAAGTCGCTGTCTAGGTCTGTTCTTCTAATGCTGTGGCTCATTATGTTGCTGTTGGATGAAGCCCTGAGCAGTCTGTGTTCCCTTGTTACTGTCTTTTTCTCATCATTATTACAGCAGTATACAGTCCTACTTCCTGCAGATAATGTCTCAGAGGGTGAAGGTACAGTTTGTTCCATCACTGCCTTGGTAAGGACAGAAGTTTTGAGAGTCACCGGTGTGTAGGAAATATTTGCATTCATAATTTACTTCCATTTCTGCAGGAAAGATGGAAATGAACAATTTCTTTAGCCCTGAAAAAGACTATTTTCTATGAAACTAAATGAAAGTTGTTTGTTTTTTTTGCTTTGGTTTTTTAATTTTTTGCAGTTCAATGCTCACAGTTGTACCATTTAAGGTTATCCACTGGACTTGAACTGTTTAAATTTCAATAAAAAACTGGAAACATGGGGCCGTTCTAAAAATGTAACCAGTAGTGTATACAGTACACAATTCAAAACTGTATCATCGTGTCATCATTGTATCATTTAATCTTATGTAAACAGGTATTATATATTATATATATAAAAACAGGTTAGATAAACTACACTTGTGATTACACCTGTGATTTTCAATGGAGGCTGATTGCACACACACTTTCATGAATGAACCTGTGAGCTCCACAGCTTCTTCAGTTTGGGCCTGGGTTGTGTCTAATGCATATCATGGCTGCACATGGTGAACTGCCTGAACTACCAACGACAGAAGGCAAAAGTCGCTGTTCTCCAAAATTGACGGCACATACAATTCACTATTTATCCAACCTTAAATTTACTTTTGACATGGAAAAAGAATTATCTGTTAAAATGGGTTTCTCACGGGTGACCGATCAGACAGTGAAAAGGATATTCTACGGATAACGTCTAAGCAGAAAACCAGTCGCAAGATTATTGAATAGAATATTGGCAGCACATTACTTGGTCAGAGTTTGGGCAGAGTGCCAGCCATGAAACAGGGAGGCGGGGTGTGCTGATGTGGGGCTGCATGAGTGCTAAAGGTGTAGGGGAGATGACATTTACAGACACCCAAATACTGAAAGAAAAGACGACTCCCAGTCTCAAGAAGCTCAGCAGCAGAGAGGTCTTCAGACATCTCACTGTGATCCCAACAATGTGAAAATCACTGTAATGAAGGTAAAAATTTTCATCACAGCTCAATTAGTCAAACATTTCTATTTTTCAAATGAATTGGCTTGATTCATCTCCGGCCTTGCCTCAGCAGCAAATAAAATTGTGGTAATAAAATGGACGGAATTTGTAATTACATTACAATTAGGTAACTCAGGTTCGCTGTATGTGAAGAGTGTGCTTGTAAAAGTGAAAATAAAAATAGGAGAAATGCAGAGGTTTGAATATTTACAGGTGTCTCTCAGAGCTGGTGAGGACCGATGTATGTGTAGAAACATAAGCATATTCATTCCATGTGACAGACAGGTGACAGGTGTCGACTGGTGCCTTAAAATGCAAGGCTGTAAGTCAAACTGATAGATGTTTCAGTTCCTTTTCATGTAAACTCATTTTTGTAGGTGGAGAGGACCCTCTCCTCAACAGACCACCAGAGGCCCACCACTCCCCTCCTTTATCCTCTCCTCTCGGAGAGACCTGCTGACTTCATAGCCGGGCTGCGGGTCCCTGGGGACCTCTTGCTTCTCTCCCTCGTTCGCCCGACACCTTGGAGCCCCTGTGCATCAGCTGGCTCCCCTAACCCAGACCTCCTTTCCCTCCCTCTCTACCTGTCTTGTCAATAAAAAAAAAAAGTCCTCTGGGGCAAGGAAGAACATGTGCTGCTGTGTGTCCTGCTCCACACAGCATTTCTCCACACCATGGTACCTTGTATTTATGTATTGTTTTACTGCTTTAAGGAATAACATTAAACTGCCATCTACATCATCCACAGAGAGGTTGTGCATTTTTTCAGTAAGACCCGTTCATGTCACCACCACTTGGTAAAGCAATAAAAATACTATTAGGCTGCACATCATGCTGTTTGCATTTGATGCAATCTGAGGAGGTGCGTCACGCAGTCCATGACTTGACATAATCAGAATTTCACCATGCAGCTTTATGTTACAGACAAAACCCCGTGTGCGTGTTGTACAACAGCTCAAAGACATACCTCAGACAATAAACTCACTGGTGCAAAGCCCATGTAAATAGTTCAGGTACAGACAAACATTTGATCTGTAAATAACGGTGACAATGACAGTGAGGGGTTTGTGAACAACAGTATTTACAACTTCTTTTACAATTGATCCACACATGTACATTTGATATATTTCAAAGTATGTCCCTTATGTCCCTTCATAAACATCTTGAGTTATTCTGATGAATCCACCCCACTACACAATGAAGTCAAAAAGGAAATGAATGAACACTTCATACCAGATTTCCACTGCCCCTTGCCTGTGTACTTCACGGCTGCAAATTTAACCATAAAAAAAAATTGCACTATTTTGAGTTTCTGCTTAGACAATTACAGAAGCTATAATATCTGTCCTCAGTGACAGGGGCCCTGTTCTCATGGAGGACCAGCACATGCAGCACTCTGACCATAGTTTCTGTTTGGCAGACTGGGAAAACACAGCCCACAGGTCGTCTGTGCAGCAGGTTATTATGGCCCATAGTTAGGTTTTGTTGCTAGGCGACATCTAGTGGTCGTAGTAATTGTGACGGGAGCAAAAGAAAAGAGTCCCAAGTGAAACTAGCAGTTTCTGCTATTTCTTCATGGCCGCTCAACAAAGTTAACCACGTTGTTATTATTGTAACCATGACAACAAAGATTGTCTAATGTTGAGAAAGTACTTATTTTAATCCTAAACCTAACCAAGCCATGACCGTTATTATAGTAACAATGGCGACCAAGGTCGGGTACACATGCCGCCATAGGGGCGCTATTTCATAAGACACTCCTTTATGGGTCGTGTCAGAGGGTTGAAACGAACGACCCGTGTGGTCGTTCAGGTCGGAGGAGCTGTTGGTTTGGTCCGTGTGATAGTTTGGTGCACACATTGTGCGCAGGTGGGCGGAGTGAGAGGAGCGACGCGAACCGAGAGCGCAGCACCTGCTGATCGACACGTAGACGACGCCACGACGAGGACGGGAGGACAGCCAGCAGTTTTAACTTACGACACAGAGTATGAACTCCTGCTGACTAGTAGACTGCCCTGACAACCTGGAGGAGGCCGGTGGGGGGGGGGGGAGACCACCATGGAGCACTTAATGACACAGAGGGTTGTGATCCCTCACAGACAGACTGCCTGGGCAGGGTCACAGAGGGGGCTGGCAGCAGCTGAGAAGCCTGGGATCCACATGATGGCACAGAGGACTGCGATTATTCAATTATTAGGCCACAATGTAAGTACCATGTAAGTACAGTTTATACTATGTATGCTTAGAGTTAGGCTTAAGCTTTTTATCTTGGCTGGATTGTTGATTTAAATAGGTTAATGAACACGACAGCCAGTGCGAGTACGAGTCATAATTTCAGTTGAAATGATCGTTTTTTTCATTTCTTTTTCACTGAAAAATGATAAAGATGAGGATGATGTGATCTTTTTTTAGTATTGTATGAAACAATAATGCTCCTTTACGTCTGGAGAATATGATTTATAGGTATGGGCATCTCTGTAGCACCACAACAATTCATTTATAGTTTGTTTTGACACATTTTACCTTTATCAAAATTATTGCAGCTCTTGTGATTTGGAAATTCCACTTAGCCAAATTTTGATTTTGGTAATATTTGCATAAACATAGTGAGAGGACACAAACAGGGAAGTACTTGAAAATACAAGAAACACAAGTGAAAGGCCATTTTGAAAAAAAAGAAAAAAAAATTGTGATAAATTGTGGCTAATATGAAAATGAATGACGAAATAATATTTCATAATAATCACTTGTGTTTTAATAATTTGTTATTTCACAAATTGTTTTATAATTAAGACAATTTATTCATGTTCTTATTATTATTTATGATATCTTACGTATTTAATATCCACTGAGCTTTGACATTATGTTTTGTGTATAAGATGAATTTTCTTCACAGTCAAAAGGAAGAATTATTTTTATAGAAATAGGATCGACAGTCAAGGATAGAAGCAACACCATGGTGTGGCTCAGGTTCACATTAAAGAGGCGGGAACATGACAGAAGAGACTGACAAAGGGTGAAAGAAAAATTTGAGAGCAGAGGTCAAATCTGATAAATGTTGAAGATGTAAGGGAAGTTTCTCTGCTACTCGCATTTGCTCATGAAAATATATGTTCCCGTTGCTCCATGCTATCTATCACTTCCCATGTTCCCTTGTGCTCTTGAGTCACTGGGCTGAGAACATGGTGTGAGCCTGTGGCGTGGAAGATTTTACACACACACACACACACACACTACAGTGCACATACTAGTCTTTACGCCTGGCTGAGCACCAATGAGCCTGCTTTTAACATAAGCACATAAAACTAATGTCACTGTGTGTGTGTGTGTGTGTGTGTGTGTGTGTGTGTGTGTGCGTGCGTGTGTGTGTGTGTGGAAATAAGCAGTGGGCCAGCAAGAGACCCACACTTTCAGTGCAGGGTGGCTATGATCCTTTAATGCACTCATAACACACACACACACACACACACACACACACACACACATTGTGTTGCAGGACGGATGGTTACATTAAAACAAACGCTATTGTTGTGTGTTCATGTCACTGCTAGTGAGATTTTAAAAAGTCTTTACAAAAAATAAAAAGGTCTCAGCTTCTGATATCAAATAATATCAAATATCGTGATTTCCCGCCATATGATCTATTTTTCATAATGTTTTTTTTTTTTTTTTTTGAGTTTTCCAACCCTCATTTGCTTATTGTACATTGTACATTAGCATGTGTGAAATACAATTTTGAGCATCACCTGAAATATAAAAAGATGAAAAACATCTGAAACATAAATTACAGTAATATAATTATATCATAACCCCCTCATAACACAATATTTGGTCTGGACTTTATCGCACCAGTACATTTTTGATATCAGCTGAGCCTAATCAGTGTATATAAGGAATTGTTTCTGCTGATATTGATCGGGGCTTTACAATGAAAGTCAAGCAGCTGATTGAACCATTACCTCATGTTTTTAACTCTGTGAACTGTGTGAGCCAGGTCAAAGACAGTTTTAATGATTCCGATATAAGACTTAGAGTCAAAGAGCTTTAAAAATCTCAATATTAAATGATACAAAATAAAGTTTGGATAGTCAAAGTAAAAAGATAAATTCATACAATTTGTCCGTCCATATTTCCAATGCCAGCACACTGCTGAATGACAGAATCTCAACGTATAACCTGACCATACTGTATCCGGTCAGTTAGGGTTGTGACTATGGACAGTGATCTCAGTGATCAACGTCGATGCACACACACTCACACGCACACACACACACATGCACGCACTCTGACCAGCTGACTGGGGAAGTGATGGACAGACAGAGAGAGAGAGAGAGAACTGATCTGTTTCTACGTGCCTCTGCCTGCAGGATGTGAGTGATTATATGGAAATGCTCTGATTAATAATTAATTATTATTGTTACATGCTCCCACCCCCTTCTGATCATGTGATCTTCCAATGTCACTGACACATGGTCTCTTTTTCCTCTCTCCAGGTGGGGGGGGGGGGGCACTCTAGTTTTCTCTCTTTTTCCCTCCTGGCCTGACAGCAGCAGCAGCAGCAGACTGACCACATGTACCTTTTTGTTGTTTTTTCCTTTACCCTTTTCTGGTGGTTCCGTTGTTGCGGCTCTATTTGTGGTGTTAGGGTTTAGTTTGGGGGTGTTTGGTTACGGCAGAGGGAAGAGCTCGGTTCCGACGGCCCTGTAAGTGTTGGACTGAGGTGACCTCCCTTCCTTTGTTCTAGTTAGTTGGGGGAGGCTTTGGGGTTAATTAGGTTTTATCTTGACTTAACCTTTTTTGATTTATGGTCATATGCCGTCTGTCTGTAAAAATACAAATATTTTTTTCTTTTTGTAACTCTTGACTTGTGTAATTATGTTAGACCTCTTTGGGTAACGAGCTTCTCTCCGGGCCGTAACAATAAGTATTAACGTTTTGTTTGTGATAACAATTTTGTTCAGTTTAAACGTGTCCATAAAATGCCATCCTACTGCACAACCAATTCTCTGAAAAGTCTGGGAGCCTGACTTCATGCAGAGAGCATTCCTACAAAAGCTCCAAATTAACCGTCATCCTGATTTTTTTTTTTTTTTTTCGGAACTGACCACAACCAGGATCAAACCACCAGGCTTCGTGAACTGTTCCGAAATCTAATAAAACTGCCACTTTTGATTAAAAAATATCCATCTTTGTTGCTCTTGCTGCACAAAATGCCAATGTCAAAAATGTGGAATGTGAACGGTAATAATTCAGATTTTTAGCATTTCTCCTATGTGATTCACTTCGCCTCTGCACTGGTGTGAAACAGCATATTATCATCAGAAAAAAAAATCATCACAAACACACACACACACACACACACACAAATACACACACACCCTCTGTCAGTGAAGTGTGACATTGAACGAATGAAACGTGAGGTGAAGTGTTGCTGATAAGGCAAAAGTGAGAGTAACTACCTGTGTGTGTGTGTGTGTCAGTGAGAGGAAGTGTGT
Source organism: Seriola aureovittata (assembly GCF_021018895.1). NCBI lineage: Eukaryota > Metazoa > Chordata > Actinopteri > Carangiformes > Carangidae > Seriola > Seriola aureovittata. The sequence continues at coordinate 2,018,758 of NC_079366.1, read as the reverse complement.
GTTATATCAAACATTTTCATCTTTGTGATATCAGGTGAGACTGTCACTGCATCTCTGAGTGGGGGTTTGTATTGATGTGTGCACTTTATCCTTCCACTCATTGTATCATAATTGAAATGCCTTTGTGTCATATGTGCATATGTCACGGACACATCACTTTGGTTTCCTTATTCAGAAACTCATTTTATGTACAAGATAATTTCTCACTTACAATGAGCCATTGTATTGCAAATGTCAGTCAGTCTTTGCTGGGTGCTGACAATAACTGGAGGACTTCTTTAAAAGGGCAAGTTCACTGCTCGCCCAAAGTGTGTCTCCTTGTCAGGGTGAAGAAGCTGTGAGTGGAAAGCGGATTTCTAAAACTTTACTTTGTTTATTTCGGTTCTTGTTTTTATGAAAATGAGCAATGCCAGTTTGTCGTTGGCTTCACAATTAGACTCAAGCTCTGTGCCACCAATGAAACCCAAATAAAAACAGTAAAATAAATAAGCATAGCGCAAATCAAATACTGAGGGACGTCACAGCTCTCTCTCCTCGCCAGCCGTTGGCAGACATAATTCTTCTCTATATTCTGCTCTCACTACGCAGCATAATGTGTACGCTATTATTTACATTGTGTCTTTTTAGATCTTTACATTCTTCAAACACAGGGCAGGGGCGCCGCCAGGGATTTCAGGCCCAGCGAAAAGATATCACATTGGGCCCCACCACCACAAGTCATGCCAACCCTGCGCAGTTGCTGTAACCACACAACCACACAGATAACTGGACGTCTGCAGGCTTGTAACTCTCTTGTAGTCCAATATGATACTTAATAACAGACGGTGAGCTGTGAAAATATAACACTGTGGTGTTCTGGTTCTGCAAAGTATACATGTCACATATGGTAATATGTTCTATAATATAATACTATTTCTAATAGCATCATAACATACATTTCAGTTCCTACTATTTTGCTGATTTAAATTAACCATGCACCAAATCCTGCAAAATATCGACCTAAATTACCTTCAGTTGTGTATCACATGTCAAGTCTGTATCAAGGTATTGTGAATTGTGAATGAAGTATTATTTTAAAATTGGCTGTCACTTTAATACAGACTGAGTCACTCAATGCTTCCAACTGTCCAGCATCCAATACAGGCTATAGGCCGTGTTTGTTTCAAGTAATAATCGTTATGTGGGAATAATTAAATAGTTTGAATTCTCGCCATTGAAAAGTATTAAATAATTTTTCTTTTTTTCATAATAATAAAAAAAAAAGCCACTGACGCCCTGCACATGTCTTTCAACACAGTGCTGCCTGCTCACCGTCCTCAGTGGGGAGCAGGGCTGGCTCAATAGGGGGGGGTGGGGAGACAGAGCTGCTGAGCCTGAAGCTGCTGAAGGTGCATCTGTTGGACCTGGCACCGGCGGCAGCAGGGACAGCTGATTTAGCATGAACAGTTTTCTAAAAGTTTAGATGCATTGATTAAATGTTGGATAAAAGAGGAGTGAAATGTAAACATCTCAAATTTTCTGTGAAGATATGAGGGAACTAATGTTCGGGGAGCAACAGTAGCCTGTTCCACTGTGGCCATGTATTAATTCACACCACTCACGCACTAAACCCACCTTTCTCTGAGAAAAGTCGGGCGACCTTTGTCGGCCTTTCCCCTCTCTCTCCTCTTTCTCCTTCTTTTCTTCATGTTTTTGGAAACCAGACTTGTCTTTACGAGACGACATAATGCTCCACCTGCACTCCTCACTTACTCATCACACGCAATTCACTGCTAGCAAACACTGTTAGCGGCTGGTTTGGGGGCAGGATCGAACCATTTCATGTAATGGAGGGGGGGAGGGGGTTGGGGGGGTGGGGGATTGGGCACTAGGCTCTCTGGATGTTTTTTTTTCTTGTTGCTAAAGACAAGTAAATGAAAAGAAAGTGTTTTGTTAGTACATTGTAAATAAAATACTATATTACTGAAGGTAGGTTAATAATTTCATATTGAAAAAAAATTACCTAATGATCTAATATTTTTCAGGACCCCTGTCAGTCACAGGCCCTTACAGTTGTCCATACATGGCCCCTGAACACAGGTGAGGCTTTCACTGTGTAGGCTGCTACACAAAAGCCAACCAACTAACCATCTTTATCTCCCAATCCTCGCAATCCCAGCACAGCGGCATCCCCGAGTGAGGATAACGTTAAGTGCAAACTGAGCAAGTGAATGAATGAATGATTTGACACTTATCTGCTATAATAATGTTTAAGTGTAAACAGCAGAAGAATGGCTCAGGCTCGCCTGAACCATCCCTTCTTTAAGCTGCCAGAGGCCTCGACGGCTGCACCGGGCCCCTCGCTCCTCCTCTCCCTCTCCTCCAGCACACATCCATCCACCATCAACACACGTTACTAATTCTCTGTTCTCTCTCTCCTCCGGCCGCTCTCTGCCCCTGGAGCCGTCGAGTCTGGATCTGTGACCAGTGCTCAACAGCCACTGCTGCAATTATTATTATCATCAGTCTCATTGTTATTATGATTATTATTTCCACTACGTGTCCTATTACTATTATTATTATACATCTTTATGTGGAACCTGCATTATGCTATATTCTCTTTCCTCCTGCTTTCTCACTTTCTCTCCCCCTCCTTCTACCCTTCGATCTCTCTCACCCTCTACCCAACCGGTCGAGGCAGATGGCCGCTCACCATGCGCCGGGTTCTCTTTGAGGTTTCTACCTGTGAAAAGGGACTTTTCCCTGCCACTGTTGCCAATATTTGGTGGGAATATTAGTTTTCTGTAAATAATATTAAAAAAATATATGAATATATGCGAGAAGTGTTTTAAGATAACATTTTATGGGTTGTTATTATGTTAATGTAATTATTCAGCGCATCCAAAATAAAAGTGAATTGTAGATATATAGATATTTTTTAAAATCTGCTGTGGTATTTAAACATTTTATACTTTGGCTTCAGAAAATATTCTGACACACACGCCCATCAATCTTGACTCAATAACCCGTAATGACAAAGTGAAAACACGATTTTAGAATTTTCTTTAAATTAATTAAAAATGTATTCATTATTATTAGGGCATTTAAAAAATCATATTGCGGCTATCTTGGCAGATATTGTGATTGCATTTTCAATTGGAATTGTGATTTTTTCATTTCATGTTCAACGAAAAAAAAAAAATGGTTTGTTGGTCTTGGACCAAAGAACAACATGTTCCTTTACATCTGGAGAATATGATTTGTAGGCCGGGGCATCTCTGCAGTGCCACAACACTTATGATGCTAACAATGCGCAGCAATGTGACACATTTAACTGCTATCAGAAGAATTGCAGCTCCTGGGATTTGGATATTGGGTATTGATTGGATATTGCACTTGGAAATATTGCGTTTTTGTTTGTATTTCGATTAATTGTGCAACCATAATTATTAATTACAAAAGAGGAAAAAATGTATATTGATCATGCTACGAACCCAAAATAAATAATAATAATAATAATGATTATTTTTATTTTTATTGTTTATTGTTGAAGCTTGTTTCTGCAGAAGATTACAGCAGCTTTGAAGAAATTAAACCTTTCTACTGTTCAACGACCATGGAACAACATGTCTACCTTTATTTAGCTTTAATGCAATCAGTACTCAATGATCTTACACACACACACACACACGCACGAGTTTTGCAAACTATTCAGGACAATTTATTGACCTCCATTCATTTCTACTATGTACTGAATACAACTGTGTGATGGAATTAATGCCAATTATCCATAATTTTGCCACCTGTGCTACAGTCTAACACTGCTGGGATCCTAATGGAAGCCAGCAAAATAAACTGCCTGCCTCAGATGACCTGAACATTATGAGGTTAAACTTTTGTTTTTTGTTTTTTTCCGGAACCGCTCGGAATATGTCCAAATATATTTCTATAATATACAAATATATTTTGTTAAATTAAATGTCTTGCTGAGTAGAATATGTCCCAGATACAGCTAGCAAGCTAGTGATATGTTTTTAGTTCCAAATTAACACTATTGTCAATAGCCTACAATTAAGTTTAATTAATCCATATAGCCTAACTTCCCTACAGTTTTTAAACTCGGATATAAAAACTAATGAATTTCTTGCCAAATCACGACACAGAAGCGTGACAGCATGTAGGTGTGTGGCACATGGGCTGCAGCACGAAACTCGAAGCACGAAGCTAAAACATTTTGTTTGCACTGGAGTTTCAGCTAAGATTTAGGCTCAGAAACATACACACACACACACACACACACACACAACACAGGCTCCGCTGTTGGACAGCGGCTCCATTTATGAAGCTCCAGGTAGCTTTCATCAGCTGGATCTTCAGTCTGAGCACTCCCTGGATAATACACACATCCACAAACACACACGCACGCACACAAACACACACACACACACACTATGCAGATAAATCTTCACTTTGAGGGTTCTCATGGTAATTATTGAAAACACACACACATACACACACACACACAACCGTGCACACACACACACACACACAAACATGCACACACAGTAGAAACAGCCTACAGGGTACATATGCACACAGAAATTCACACACACAGCATACTTTCAAGTCTGTTCACAAGCATACAACAGGCACACACACACACACACACACACACACACACACACACACACACACAGAGTCACTTAGCCACTATTATGCAGACACTAACAACACATATGGCTAAACACACAAATATCTTACAAAACATGCAAAGGCATAACACACTTGTCCGCTTTTATCATCCAGTGACAAGTGTGTGTGTATATCTGTGCGTTGTGTCGCTAAGCTGTCTGTCTGTGTTAACATATTCACACACATACACACACACACACACACACACACAGTGTCTAATATTTTCTGTATGGTAAACAATGCATAACCAAAATGAGTATATACATTTCAATGTCAGGTCAAGTCTCCTGGCATCTAATCTGTTAGTTATCATACAAATATTATACATGGAAGTATTTACATGCGTCTCAGGTGATTGCACTACAAGTGTTCAGCTCTAAAGATGTCAATTCACATGTGGCGTTAAGATCTCTCCACGTGTGTCTCCAGTGACCACTTGTGATCAGGTCTCACTTCCCTGCTCAGCCATGTGTTTGTGAAAGAGACAGCAAGAGAAAGTGAGGCATGGAGGGGCTGAGTGAATCAATGAGAACGCATTCACGTTCACACTGCCAAAGGAATGAGTGTGGAATGTGTGTAAATGTGGTCCGAGAGATCGGATCTCAAAGGCGTCCTCAATGTGTGGGTTCACACCTGAACTTAGAGCTGACCACTGGTGATCGGATCACCTGAGACAGATGTTGATACCAGGTCTGAACAGGCCCTCTTCAAAAAATAAATTTCCCTCATGTAGGAATCTTTTATTTGCCAACCCACTGTAAACACTAAAAAATCTAAATCAAGGCATTTTGGACCTGATACATTTATCCACAATGTTTTTCCAATGGCTACAGAAGCTTAAATTGCTGGCTTGTCAACAAGCTACATGGCAATCTCTGAAGGTGCTATCGTCATGTGTGGGACAACTGGTGACTAACCAGCATCAACGATATTAGAATATGTAACAAAAACAGAAAAGGAATCCATTTTCTGAGGAGTGTCCAGGTTTTAAAACAGATGCACTAAACAGAATAATGTAAAAAAAAAGAAGAAATCACTTGATTGTGGTGCAGTGTTTGAGTGCTACAGGGAAGCCCTAACATTCAGCACTTCAAGCTGTTTTGTTTCAGAGAACAAAACCAAGACAAACCATAATTCATAGACTGTGTAAAAAACAATATGGAATTTTACTACTGCTTTCATCAAAAAAAAAAGAAGTAGCAGCTAATTGAGTACTTTCAAAACAGCAGCATTTTTCCCACCTGTTATGTCCTGATGTGAAAACTTCCCACAGCTACCTTAAAGGTGGAGAAAAACTGCTGATATTTGAACATCAGAACAAACACACCCCTCCTTCCTGTGTCGCTTCAGAATCTCCGCAGACTGAATTTACAGACGCGCATTCCCGAGGCAATGACACAGTGATGGTCTTATACGGCGCAGAAGTGGATACTCTCTCATAGCTGAAGCAAAGCGAACCTTTTAATATAAAACCTCATCAAACAAACGTCACACACACACACACACACCATTCAAGACACAGCAGAGTAAAAACTAGCGCAAGATAGTTGTTTAGATTGCTTTTACAAAACTAGAGGAGCGTAGGTTTGTAGCTAAGCTAACAAGGAAGATAATGTTACCTGGTATAGAATTTCAAATTATCTTGCAAACTTGTGTTTTAAGGTCTTCATGGCGGTGAAACCTTCCATGCGTTGTACGGACAAAAACCACGATACAAGGATAACAAACGATGCCACAGGAAAAGTTGTCAGTTTTCGAACAGCGACTCCTGCAACTCTCCTGCCACCGTAGCAAACTTCACACCAACAAATTTCTTTCCCAGTCTCCACTGTTGGAAAGCCTCGCTGATGTAACACGGCTCTTCTCTTCTTCTCTCTTGCCTGATCGCAGCACTGTTTTCACTCTCTGTTCGTCTGATCTTCACCTCTTTCGCTGTTGCTCGGCCATCTCTCCGTCTTGACAATGCGATTATGTTGGGGAGCACACACTTCCGTCACGCCACCACCGGTTCATGCTCCTTCCGTGCACGCACCTCGTCCGCGGTCCCGGTCGATCCCATTCTAAACTCTACACGGTCTGGCGGAGATGGAAAAGGTAGACTGCACCTTCTCCTTCCCTGGTCATACTTAAATTGGCACTATCCGTTAGTATGTGCTCGACTTCCCCTCTCTCACTCCCACTGCCCCCTTCCCCTTCTCCCCTCTTCTTTCCTTCTTTCCCTGTCCTGTGCATGAGCATGAACGCCCCCTGTTGCTGATTGGCTAGAACAGCGTTATGTGGCCACGGCTGATTTTGACAGTAAAGTAGATTAGAATCACCTTTAATAGCCAAACCTGCAGACCTTTCAAATAAAATTGTGTAAGAATAGAGTGACTGGTAGAATAAAAAAAAAATGTCTCCCAACCTGAACTGCCCCCCAGACCCTGGAGGAGGGAGCAAAATCTTTGTGAGGTAGTTTCTGTACTGGACCTTTTTTTTTGGGTTAGTTACTTCCATTTCCCTAGTGGGCATGCACCTCCAGCCTGTGATGAACTCTGGCCAACCTGCCATTACAATAAATAAATAAAGTGGGTGAACGTGCTTACTTTTCCTTTTCTTCCTCAAAAATACCATTAAAATGTTTTAATTTAACACAAGCTGAATTTGTCCTTTTAAGAGCTGCCTGCCATAAAGTCGTTTCGTTCTGAACTTTAGTATTTCTGTTATAGTGTCCAGTGATTTGTCGTGAGTGATTCTACACTGGCTAAAACAATATTCACAGCTTCTCATGTTTAACATGAAAAAGGTCACATCTATAAATGATGGTGAATAGAAAAATAGTGATAATATGCTTTGCGTGCCACAATAACGATATCTACAAGTGAACAGAAACAACTTTCAGAAAAAAGTTCTTAACTTGCCATATTCACAGAAACTGTGTCACATATGAAAAAGTACGAATTGGTACGTAGTGTATACTGCATCCAGTATCCTTCAAACAGAACCCATACAGAGGCATCTAGCTGTCGATCATCTGCTCTATTTAACCATGCTTTTTAAACGCTGAATGTTTCAACACTGTCTTTCTCTAAGATTAAGTATTTGTTTCACTCACAATCTGCTCACTTGTTTTTGTGTTTAGTGAGGGTTGGGGGGCTGAGCCATCTGTGAAACTAACAGTGGTGTACAGTACACTTCCACAATGCTACAGTGTCTACTACTACTACTCCCAATTGATTTTACCTTCCTCTTTAGCCTGTTTGCTATAACTGACTGTTCTTTATGGTCGGACTACTGTAGTTCACACTTAGGGTTCAGCACCAAACCCTGTCACCCGAGCACCAGTTCCTACACGACCCGTACCTACAGAACCTCCCGGACCAAATCGAAATGCAGATTTTGGTGCCTTGTCTTGGTGGCCGTCAACGGAAAACCACTCAAAGAAGGACGTCCCAGATAACATGAAACATCATGTGCCATTGCTAGTTATTAATACATTTACTCTGATGGCAGCAGGTAGCCTAGCGTTAGCTAGTAGCTATCATAAACACAGTTAAAATGCCTAAAGATGAACAGTCTAGAGAGTGGCTGCATTTCACTCGAAAAGGATTCTGACACTGGGACGCACAACAAATGTTTAAAACTATAGCACGTAAAGGAGGGACAAACATAATGAAGCATCTGGCGACACATGGGATTCGCTTGAAAGGCGAGGAAGGCACCGTATTCGACCGCTCGCACGGCCCCATGCAAAGCACATCAGCAGACTGCGTGGGCGTCCGCGGCTCCGGCAATAGGGTGACAATAGATGCGTTCGACATCAACTTCGGCTGACTTGACGGTCAGTGTGAACTGCCGGCGACTGCAGGGGTGGAGTTTAAAAAGACTGCAGTCACGTCGAACACAGTCTACTTCCTGCAGCGCGAGTGAGCTCAGGACACCTGTGTTACAGCAGCAGGTTGTTCACACTACTCACTGCAGAAAGACTGCAAAGCTGCTCTGTGGGGATTTTTTTTTTCTCCCAAATATGAACGTTACCCTCAGACTCTTTTGCAGAACCTATACACACGGTTTCACCCAAACATATTTCAGACCAGACACAATTTTCATGAAATGAAATCTAATGTTTTATGAAAACATTGAGGGCGAGGCGTTAAGGTGTATAGGGGGAAAGGTCAAGGAAAGCTTGATGAGAGATCAGCATTTTTTTTCTTTCTGAAAAAGAATTTTAAAGAATAAAAATAAAAATACTAACAAAGGATCAAATTATTGGCAATAAAAGAAGCTGTTCTTTCTCTTTCTTTCTGTGTTTTCTTTTTTAAGTATCAGTTCAGCCACAGGTAGAGTTGTAAAAGTAAAATTTTTGCATCAATAACTGAGAGGACCAAACGATACGCGATCCTACTCGTACCAGTAAATCTGCACTTAACACCTCTACAGTGGAGGCTGTAGTTCAGATACAGTAGAGGGTAGAGACTCTCACTGAAGAACTGTACCACAACCTCAGAAAACTGCATCAGTGTGGTGTGATACAGCTCCTGAAAAGGAAATCTGTATTACACATATTCATACATACAAGTAAGATTCTAGATACACAACGTATCCAAACTCAGGTCACTGTATTGATATCATCATTACTATTGTTATAAATATGTCGCCTTACTTTTACAAGAAATATCTGAACATATATACACATACGTATTGCACTTTACATGAGCAGCAGTTATATACACTACACCACACTGGACAACTACAGTCATTTCATCACCTTTCTCATGATGTGTGAAATGATGATGGTGATAAAATGTAAAAGAACTAAACAACCCAACATCTTTACCTTTCACGCATCAATATCATTTTATCAATCACACTTGCAGCACAGCCAGAATCAAAATGCATCAAAATAACAAATAATAATAATAATAATAATAATAATAGTAATAATGATTGGACCTTTTGAATGGATTATTTTACTCAAGGTCACAGTTAACACACCTTTGCATGGAACAGCCTCACCGGTGTTGTGGTGTAACTACAAAAGCTCCAGTTTCTAAACAAAGAGTGCGGCAATTTCCACAACAAAACTTAAGTTTAATATTGTATCTACTTATCCCAGAGCTTAATACCTGAATGGGACAAAGATAACTGTCACTGAGTGCTGTCAAGAGACCAAGGACATGCGCTCTCTATTTCATATCCCACAAAGAAGAGGGACGGGCAAGACAAAGTGTCATTAGAGGTCAAAGCAGGGGCTGAGTTTGCAAATAAAAAGGGCCAACAAAATAGAGTGCACATTTGTAAGAGAGTGCACAAATACCTATTGCACATTTTACATGAGGGCAATTAAGGACACTGCAGGACCTATATGGTGGATAACTGCCCAAACAGAGCCGACAAAGACACAAGAAGACATGGAGTAGAAGGCAAGAGAAAGCCACCCAGTGGCTGCTCTGCCAGTTCCCCTTCGCTGGTGTGAATTCCTGCGGTTACAATCGTTCATACCAGTCCGGCAGTACCTTTACCTTTCACTCTCTCTCTCTCTCTCACACACACACACACACACACACACACACACACACACACACACACACACACAAAGGCAGGCACTCCTCCTTCAAAGTGGGGTGTTATTTGTAATCAATACCAGAACAGGAATAATCCAACTGTTCCATCTGAAATAATCTGTCATATTATATACCAGTGGTGTTCCTAGCATGTGCAGGAACACAGCTTCATTTCAGTGTCATTCAATTCACAAGGAGGAGGACAGGTATAATAAAAGGTTTCTCCCCAGATCTAAAATTAATTCATAAAATGACCGTACAGCAGTGTGGGAATTAATTAAATCAAGTTGGAAATTGATCTAATAAATTGTGTTTTAAATTTATAAATATGCAAGTTTA